>NC_140583.1:78757569-79375048 GCF_964204655.1 Triturus cristatus
AGCGCTGGGAGCGCTTTTATGAGCCTTGTAGCGCTGCGAGCGCTGGCTCACTTTATAGCGCTGTGAGCGCTTTGATTCAGTTGGCGGGTGCCCACCCCGCTGATTTATGGTGTTTACGAGGGAGCCTACCCCTCTTATCGCCGGGAAAATCACCGCCGCGGCCCCGGGGAAGACAGGAAGTCAGGCGGACTGGGGGCGGGCCTCCGGGACAACCGGAACTGAGAAGAGGAGGGCGGGAGCCTACCCTGCCTCCTACTGAGCGTCGCGGCGACTCGGAGCAGGCAGGAGCCTACCCTGCGCCCCAGGGCGCTTGGCCCAAGAGAAGAGTGCGGCCAGAGCTTGTGCGGAGGGGGCGCGAGGCACGTTGTCGGTGCCTGCCCCTCCGCGGTGCAAACGAAGTCTAGGAGTCCTCCCGTCCGCCGGAGCAGAGAAGGACGCGAGAGAGCCGTCCTGACGCCGGAGTCCCCAGAGAAGAGCCCGGTAAGTGGTGAAGGGCTGGGGGACTCCGTAGGTGTGGGACTCTGACGGACCAGAGACCGGGTCAAGGTCTGAGCGCGTGGCGCTCCAACAACACCGCATTGCTCACGAGCCCTGTGAGGCTCCCAAAACGGGGCGCATTGGTTTCTGAGCCCCGTGGCTCCAACGGAGGGGCAAAGTGTTGATTACTCGAGCCTAGAAAGCTCCAGAAGGCGGTCGTTGTTGTTTAGAGCCCCGAGGCTCTAGGGGGCATTTCGTAGTGAGAAGAGCGGCCCCGGAAGGCAGCGGGCCGCTCCTACGTGTCCCAGGGCACATTGGTGGTGCCCATGCTCAGTTCTACAGCTGCCCAGCACTTAGTGGGCAGCTGCAACGTTTAGGTTGGGGATAATTACGTTTTGCTCTGCGCAGCTGGCGCAGCTTTTCTAGACACAGAGCGTCCTAGCCTGGACAAGGCCAGTTGGCCTAGGGACTGTCATAGGTGGTGGCATATGAGTTCTGGCGCAATTGTTCCTTTCCTTGCACCTCTGAATGTGTTTTTATGCGTCATGTGCCATTGCTTTACACCTCTGAATGTTTTTAGGCATCATGTGTTTTCCTTCCTTACACCTCTGAATGTGATGCATCATGTGTAACGTTCTATTACCCCTACAGGTATTGTGATACTTAGGTGGTTGTGTGCTTTCTCCTAGTACAGGTGGTGCTAGTGAGGTTCTAGTTCACTGCGTGACCGCTCCTAAGGTGGTTAGGGTTGCGTAGGTGGTACTTCCCTGATACCAGTAAGTACTGGTTGTGTGCTATACATATTATTTTTGTGCTACAGTGATCTTATATATTTTTGTGCTACGTTCTAAAAAGTGCTAATTCCGGACAGTGGTCCAGGTGGCCCTGTCCCCTGTATCTATAATCCCTTGTAAATTCTGCCCGTGCCTGTTGGCACATTGTAAAGTGTGTGTTTTTATCTAATGTGTTGTGTATAATACAAAGGCTATTTTTATAGAATACCTTGTGTGGAGTTTCCTTTGTGGTGGGCCTTGGGTGTTGTTGCTGGGTGCGCGCGCAAACGCTTTACACCTTGCCTCAGAGATAAGCCTGACTGCTCGTGCCAAGCTACCAAGGGGGTGAGCAGGGGTTATCTTTGGCGTGTACCTTCCTTGCCCTGACTAGAGTGGTGGTTTCTGCCTGGCTTTGGCGCAAGCCTCAGCCAACCAGAAATCGCCAGTTCTAACAGGTATCTTAGTGAATAAGGGTACGGAAGGTATGATTACAGACAACCTGAACCCACTGATTGTTCAAATACAACGTGACCTTGATAAGTGGAAAGTTTTGAATCTTTCCATGTGGGGTAGAGTTCAAGCTTTTAAAATGGTTACACTTCCTCGTTTTCTATATATATTCTATATATATGCTTCCTCTCCATATTCCTTTGTCTACTTTGAGACTTATAGATTTCAAAAAAAAAACTTTTATATGGGGCTCAATGAAACCTCGTTTGGCCATGACAAAATTAAAAGTTCACCATTCTTCTGGAGGTATGAGTCTTCCATCCATTGAACATTATAACTTAGCATTGTTGATTTCTCAATTATCATATATGTTACCGGGAGTCTCTGATGTTCCGCAATAGGTCCATTGAGAACGCCATCTTTTATCTTAGGGCTCTGATATTTCTGCACTTTATGGCACTAAAATTGCACGTCAAAAACCCACAAACCCAATCCAATCAGCCATGTCCAAATCGTGGCAAAAAGCACACCGTTAATTAGCTTTAAACTCCCATATACATGAACAGGCACCCATATGGAATAATTCCGGTGTTTGTATTAATAATGGCCATTATGGGAAGCAGCAAGTATTCAAACATTAGATCAAATTTTTTATAATGGGGACTTTAAAACATTCACACAAATACAAGAATTCGGTCTTCCATTGCATCAACCCCTTCAAATATGATCAGCTCAAGCAATGTTTGCAAAAACAATTAGGTTCACCTTCTCCGATGCTTTCAAATTCACAGATAGTATCATACCTAAATACCTGGTTTATATAGAGTTTTTACAACACATCTTTTTTCTCAACCTATAACACAGACATTACAATTTAAATGGCAGTCACGACTATCAATGTCTTACGCTTCTGAGGCATGGGAGACAATAATGGAGAATCTAGACAAAGGAACTCGTGAAGCTCGACTTAAATTTTGTCTATTTAAGATTCTTCATGATTGGCATTGGTCTCCTGCAAGATTAAAGTAAGCTGGTTTAATTTCCCATGCCAATTGCTGGAGATATGATAACACCAACTGTGACTCAACGCACATTATATGTGACTGTCCGTTGATTCAACCTTTCTGGGCAAATGTGGGAAAAGTCTTATCTTCTACTATGCCTTTACATCTTCCGTTCACTCCTGCTGTTATTATCCTTCATGACCTTCAGTTATCTCCAAAGCTCACCAAACCCCAACGTCGTCTTTTTCACACAGCAATGGCCACAGCAAAAATATGTATTCTACGTCATTGGAAATCTCCATCCCCTCCTTCGCAAGAAGAATGGTTGACAACTATGTTCCAAACAGCATCGCATGAGACAATAATTTATAATCTTCAAAATCAAACTGACATATTTCTTTGTGTTTGGTCACCTTTCCTGAACCTGAATAGTGGCATGGATATTGATGATAACACTCCAAGAGTGGATACTTATACTCCTTGATCTGGCATTTGACAATATATTTTCTTTCATCTACCCCCCTCTTCCTCCTTCCACCCCTGCTTCTCATGCTTTCCTATTATTATATTAACTTATCATTTTGTTGTATTATTATTTTATTATTCTATTATCTTATTATTTTCTCTTTTCTAATATTCTCCTGTTATTTTATTCTTTCTATATCTTATTGCATCTCATTTCTCTTCTCTCTTCGTATAACTTCTATTGATATGCTTTGTTAGTTCTTATATCAACTATTTTTCTATATTATATTCACTATTTCTTTCTCTATATATTTTACAATTTTCGATTTTACAAATTAATTACTCCTCGACGGCTGAGGAGATTTGTCAAGGTACTATTTTCTATATTTGTAGCTATATATAATATTTAATCTATATACTCACTCTATATATCTATTGAGTTAACCTATGATTAATTTTTTAAGACTTTTATATCTCTTATATGTGTTGCTTGCATTATTTAAACATTTAACGTTTCTCACACTATACTAATTCACCTGTATACCTTACTATTTATCTTTATAGTTGTAAGTGTTATTTATTGGTGCATAGTGTTTATCTTCTATGCATTTTCTCTTTTTCTTTTCCATATATTTAGTATATTTAGTCTTATCTTTCAAATTGTAACTTATTATTAACTTTACCGTACTTATGATGAAATTTTCTCAAAATGTCAATAAAAAATTATAACACAAAAAAAAAAAGAACAACATCTCTCAAGTAATTCAGCACCTAAGTCACAATACCTTGGGATATGGTTCACATACACATGATTTCCGAGGTTCCAACATAAAGAACAAGTTGTTTATATAAAACAACATAGGACATGTAAACAAGCTGAATGATGCTTTATGACTTGTTGTTTATTCTGTCTGATTTCTCAAAGTAGCCTCAACATTTGCAATACAAACTGAATGAAAAACAGCCATTACAACGCAGCTATAACCAAGTGGTATCTATACCATGCATGAGTTACAACGCATGCACTGTTATCACGCATTACCATTGCCACACATTTTCTTATAACACATATCCCTTTACCACAAATGCCTTTACAATGAATTAATGTTATAAAGTTATGAATCGTAAAGGTATATACGTTGTACTGGTGGCAAGGGCATATGCTGGTAATGTTGGTAAAGGCACTGGCATGGTAAAGGCTATCAGCATTGTTAGAGGAAACGGAGAGACCCTTCCATCTCCTCTTGTTGACCTATGTCTCGCCTCGCCTCAGAAGAGCTGCCCCTTGTCATCCTGTAGAGATAATAGAGATAAGGAGGATTGTGCCTGGGCGGGGTAGGGGGGATGTATTTAGGGCCATAGACTGGGGGTGGGTTTTAAAAAAAATAATCTGGGGGGTTTCCAGTTTTTAGGGCTCACGTCAGGAGTCAGGTATTTGTAGAAAGAGCTAGATGCTCCAGGGGTTGTGTTGGGGTCTAGTTTTAGGGCTTAGGGCAGGGGTCAGAAATTTTTAAAGGTCGGCTATTTTTTAAAGGGCTAGGGGCCAGGTTGGGGGTTGCACTGGGGTCTAGCATTGGGCTCAGGACAGGGGTTGGGTATATTTAAAAAGGGTGGGGCATCTGTAGTTTACTTTTAGGGTTCAGGGCAGGGATTTGGTATTTCAACAAGGGCTGGTGGTTCGGACGAGAAGCCAGAATGCTAGCAAATATTTTGATATCACAATTCAAGAGTGAAATGGGATGGTAACTGGTGAAAAGCAAAGGGTCGGTTTGGGAACAGGGGTCAGAGAAACTCTTTACCACGCATAAGCCTTTAACATACACCTCTTTACAACGAAATTCTTTGTAAAGTCATGCGTAGTAAAGTCATATTCGTTAAAAAAAAATGTGTGGTAAAGTTTGTGTGGTAGAGGTATTCACGTTGTGTGTTAAATGCATGTGTTGCAATGGAATGCATTGTACCATTATACATTCCCACTGAATGGATCCTTGTTTGTTTGCTGGACCCGTGGAGCACTGAAAGTGTACTCACACAGACCAAATGTTAGCTACAGCCTCCTTATCTAGCTATGGATTAAACGATCGATAATATAGTGGCACCAGTCCTCATTGATTAAAATCTGTGCAACGTGTCTACCAACGCTCTGGATAGATAATTAATTCTGCTCCATATTGTTGTATTCATTCACTTACTCCAAAGTCCTGACGACGAGTGGATCGGTGTATTCTGACCCGTGTGCAAACCCTTGTCAGAACACGGATCACAATTATGAGTTGGAAGGCTTTTATCACATCCGATAATTATTGGATGTATTAAATACCATAATCCTTGTTAAATTCCAGCCGGTCAAACCTGCCAAAATTTAACAGGAGAAATGCGTATAGTATTTACCTCACCATGCATATATTGATGCTTTAAACTCAAAATCTAGATGTTATTCACCAAAAACTTCTAATAGGTGGTATGCACCGTACCAGATAAATAACGCACCTAGGGTTATCGCCATGTATGAGGTGTGGTAAACAGCACCTTGTTAACAACCCACTCACAATCAGGCCCCTAATATGCAGTGCGTGATTATAATATATGCTTTATGAGAGGAGTCTATGCGATGTGTTAACGGTGTCCTCAGTGAAAACAGCACAAGATGGTGGTTCCCTGCATTTGTTGTGAGGGCAATATATCACCCTTGTCATTGGAGAATATCTTTGAATCAACCCACACTTCACTGCTATGAATTAATATTTATGTTGCCTCAGAGACACTGTAGCAGTTTCACTTCTACTGCTCTCCTCGTCTGAAAAACATAGAGAGTCGCAAGATCCGCCTAGTCAAAGCCACCACAGAAGATGTGTTTGTGTGCCATGGACAGGCTGACCCTTTTGAGCCTGTCAACAGCCTGTCTAGATTTGAGATGTCTGGTTTTAATCTCCACAATTTGCATACCACTGATCATGTACTAGTCCCTTGTACCTGTAATTTTGGAAGCGTGGGTAAAATGAGCACAAGGATGCTTCTCACTCTGATAGGTTGATTAGTTTGATTTTGAAGAAGGTGATTGTGGAACCAGCATTTGTTACTGATTTATACTTGATGAAGCTCTAAAGCACTATAGAAAGGCAACGTGCCAGGAAGCGGAGAAGCTGTTGCTTTGCGTTTCATTCTTACAGACTAACAGGTCCGTGAATGTTATGAGCAGCCTGAATTTTGAATGAGACTAGTTGTGGAGTGACTGGTCCTGGAAAGTGTTGGGTAACCTCCTTTAACATAAACAGAGCCATGAACCTCCAAAATTGCATTAACCGGTGGCTTTTTCATGTCCTCCATGCCAAGCGCCAGCTGTTCTTTGGTAGTTTTAGATTCCACCAAGCCCTTCTGCGTGAGATTTTGGTTTTGACACATGCACCAAAGTTAACCTCTGATTTACTGAACTGTCTTCATTGAGACTTCAAGAATCAGGTCTATGGACTATTATTTACCAGCCCAGTATGAACTCTCTTTGGTCTATACATCATATGCTGGATTCAGCAAAGATGAACAGAAACCACTCTTTTACTCTTATTCTATAGGGTTAAATATACTTGAATATTTTTTATTAAAAGTATACTTTTTTTCACATTTTTCAAAACAGGCTTTGCTCTAAACAAATCAACACTGTGATTACATAATCTTCCCTGTTGGCCCACCACACAGTTACAGTGTTCAGCCAGGCCCCTAGCACTATATTCCTCCATGCTCTCCAAACCCATAGTAGGCCCACCAAATACCTCAAACTCTTTCATACTTGCAGGAACTACCATGTGCCACACGAATCATCCGTTCAGCTTTGCGCACCAGTCCATGACTTTCCTCTAGGCTGTCAGAGGGGTTGTAGTGGGGTATGTCCAATGTTTAGCCATGCCTCACTTGGCCAATAATATCTCCAGCCCCACCAATGTCCTGTATCCTCAGGGGCCACACATATCGTCAAGGATACCCAGAAAGGCAATCCTAGGAGTAGACTCAAGCCGCTGCCCCACCACCCTAGACATTGTGGAGAAGATGCACGACGACATGTATTGGATGATCACGTAGGACCATACCACATGGTAGAAATCACCCTTGGGTCTGGGAAACAGAGGCATGCAGGGACTGGGCAGACCCAGGCCTTCCAAAGGTGTTAAGTTGTGAGATATGTCTGATGTAAATATTTTAATTGGATGAGGCGGAGCCACACTGGAATTGCCAGGGTTTGAGGAGCCATGCATGCGTCTCATTAATCCTCCTCCTCTAAGGGTCCAACCTACTCCTCCGATCATTCCCTCAAAGTTACCAACTGGGTGGTCCAGGATTAGGGTCCAATACATCTGAGAAATCCCTCCTTTACCCAAGTGACCCATCAACACCCACGATTCGAGAGGACTATACTCCAGGACTTTCCAAAGGGTCTCCTGATAAGTAGTAAGGGCATTCCAGAGCTGAAAATAGTAAAAGAATTGGGATTTGTGCATAAGAAACTCAGTCTTCGGTTCTTGGAAAGAGCAGATACTGATTTTGTCTCAGATAATATCCAAGTGTGAAATATCAACTTAGTCCCTCCAGCCTCACCACCTGTGTCAGCCACCTGCCAGCCACATACCAGCCAATAAGGGAGTATCCATGGTAGGGTTGAGGTCCCAGCCGATCCAGCGTAGAGCCGCTCTCCAAGTCTGAAACACGACCCTGGTTGGCTCAGGCAAGTGTGTGGATGTTGATACTCCATGGAGAATATGTCTCATGTTGTGGTTGGCTCAGGCAAGTGTGGGGTTTGATACTCCATGGAGAATATGTCTCATGTTTTCCAGCCCTATGAGTGTTACTTCCCCCGGAAACGCCAGGTCCTCCCAGCCCGTGTAGCCAGTCACTCACTGTTGTCCAGTAATACCGGCAAATATTTGCCATGACTAGTCCCCCATCGTTTGTGGCCCAGACACATTAATTAAATGGCACCCTAGGTGGCCTGTCAGCCTATAGAAACTGGGACACTAGAGAAGTCAATGCGTTAAACTAGGGTTGCGGAATCTGAAGGAGGAAATTCTGTAGTGGATAAAGCATCCAAGGGTGTCATCGTTTCAAATAGGGCAATCCTGCCCATCAGGTTGAGTGGTAGTTTGCTCCAGCGGGTTAGGTCTTTTGTCTTCTTATGCAGCAAGGGGCAGAGGTTGAGGCTCCATGTGAGCTCAGGCACCCAAGATATGTGCACCCCTAGGTACAAGAAGCTAACGCAGCATATGGGAATTCCTGGGTGTCAGGTCTCGTCCAGCAGGTCCCCCCTAATGAGCAACAGTAGGGATTTGTCTCAGTTCACCCTCAGTCTCAAGGCTTAGCCGAAAGCGGAGAGGATGTGAATCAGCCCGGCCCCGTTTTTGCGAGCCGCAACAGGAACAGGAGTACATCATCCACATAAAGGGCGATACTTTTTTTCATTGCCACCCCTCAATCAAACATCAAAGCCCCAGATTTGAGAGTTGTACTGGATCAAAGCTGCTAGTGGCTCGATAGCCAGCACAAAGAGAAGGAGCCATAGGGGCAGCCCTGCCAGGTACTCTTACTGATGGGAAATCCGTTTATTCTCACCAGTTTCTGTGGGGCTGCGTATAATACCATGACATTGGCCCTGAACCGCGTGCCAAGCCCCAGCCTCACCAGCATTTCCCCTAGGAATGCCCAGTGAAGGGCATCAATTGATTTCTTAAAGTTGAGCAGCATGAGCCCCTCAGACTCCTGCCGGGGATTAATGTATGCCAGAGCTAATTCGACTCTCCAAATACAACGTAGCATAGTATGGTGGGGTAGAAATCTACATTGGTCTGGGTGAACCAAGTGAGGAAGTACCCTTAGCAAATTGTTTGCTAGTGTTTTGGCTTATATTTTCACTTCTGTATTAATAGGAGGGATGGGACGTATGAAACACCGCTCCTGAGGGCGACCCGGTTTATGCAAGACCAGCGGGGTAGCCACATCCACATCTCAAGGAAAACGTCCATTGGTAACCACCTCCACATACATGCCTAGCATGGGGGCCAGGAGTCCAGCAGGGAGTTTCTCGTAATACTCCACGGGAGACCATCTGGTCCCACTGTTTTCCCAGTGTTAGTATCAGATAATGCCTTACCCACTGCATGTATGAACTAATTTACTATGTCTGAATTTCCGTTTGATTCCTAGTTTGTAAATGTAGCGCTAATGTGCCTGGGGCCATAGTGCATTGCACACACCAGTAAAGAAAGGGACAGGGAAGATAAGGTTACTGTTGGATCAGTGAAGACATATTCTCTCCCCTTTGTTGCGATCCATCTATTGGAACAGATGCATTCCGTAGATTTCCTTAACACCAGAACATCAACGTCAATACAGAGCAAGGTAGAGAGCGGAGAAATGGGTGGGGCTCAGGCAACATGAGAATAGTTTCTTGCCAGGCGGTGCAAGACTCAGTTTTGTATGGCTTTGCTGACACGGGCAGTCGGGCAGCATGGCATTTTAGCGTTGGAGAGGTAGGAGGACATCATTGATGGAGGTCCTTGGGGTCAAGACCTGAGGCCTTAACTTCCTGCTTCTGGTATGTTAAGCAATAGTGCTGGTGTCCAGTGGCAGGGCGGGTGACGAGGGGTGGTCTAACGACTCAAACATAAAACAAATAAAATGATTAAAAAATAATCCACCTGCCCTTCCTGCCACATTGCTGCTCTTCTCCTCCACACCAGCACAGACTCCCAGAATCCCCTGCTGCCAATCCTAACAAAGCTCTCATTCACGGGCGCAGCATCAGGATGGACCTGAGCGCCCTTGATGTGTGCTCCCTGGGAGACCGGAAGCCCTGGAGCCTGTGACTACTGTCTCCAGCCCGGCAATGCGGCTGGGCTTGGAGAGTGCATGAGTGAGGATGATATTTGGTCAGCAACCGTCATTCGCTCTGATCACAGTGCCCACCACTCTCCCTCCAAGACTGACCCCCCTCCCAGCAATGGCCCCGCCCCCAAGACTCCCCTGGGAGAGCAAAAAATAAAATTAAACTAAACCTGGTTTATTATCATTTTATTTTTCAATTTTTGCTGCTGCTGGTGGGGGGGCGATGCTCCTCCGCCACAGCGGAGGAGCTGCCGCTTGTATTAAGTGCAGTGAAATGACATAAGTCAAGTTAGACATGGTTTGTGTGCTTCAGGCCTCTGTTGCGACGTGGCATGACTTTGTGGTCTTTGTAGCACACGCCTTTTCTTAGTTGGGAAGCCCTGACTGATTCCACAGCAATGCCCTTGGTGGTGACCACAGCTAGGAGAAGGTATAAATAATACATGACATCTTGAACCAAATCTGGGAACCTTTTTATATTTTTGTCACAGGTTTGATGTGATCAGATCTGTTTGCTGGAGCCAACTGTGGCAAGGACTTTACTGGAAAGAACGATTTGAGGTAATTGGCACAAAAAAAGGAAACTCGGGTGTATAAGAAAAACATCCAGAAAAAAATCATCTCTTCAAATAAATTGAAATTCTGGAAACTGTCACCCTTAAGTGAGTCAACCTCAAATTTATCAGGAGTGTTGACCAGCTATTTCAGGATTAGCGGCTGTCACTCCCACAAATTTGCCAATTAATGTGCAAGTCAAACAGAGCAGGGGTAAAGAGGCACCCCTGCCTGACCCTATTATTACAAATAATTGCCAGTAAGTGGCTGTCTGTGGAGGCGTAACATGCCATGTGCCTATTTCAGCATCTAACTAAGTGATTGTTCTTGTATTTTAGCCTCTTACTCCACCAGCGTGGGCAGATAAATCCATCCTTGTAACATGCCAGGCCGCGCGCAAAGGCATCTCAACTAAAAACCTCAAGGTTTTGCAGTGGAGGGAAAGCTCATTTTGTGTTGCAGAATATGGATTCTGTGGCCATGCTGATTGCTATTTATGTAGCTTGCTACTACTACTAATGTGGTCTAGCAGGGCTGTTTCGGATTGGTTGAATTCTGGAGCCAGCAGGTTTATCTGACTGGTTGTATCCAGAGTTTGGTTGGTTTAGGGCCTCTTGAGAGCTTCTGAGATGCTCTATGAATGTGTAAATTAAGGCAGGGCTTAGACATGTGGGTGTCAAGAAGAGGATACAGGTGTGCACAGTTTTTGAAAATAAAACAATTGGTAAAAATGTAGTTTTCAGGCACTCGTGCATGAACTGCACTGGCCGACAATGATTGGTGTAAAGCAGCAACGGCCCACGCTTAAGGGCCGAGGGGCTTAAAGCGTGTCCGTCAGGCCGAGCAAAATTCGGCCTGCCAGATACTCTTTATTCTCAGGTCAGGAAGCCAGGAGCTAGACATGCGCTAAATATGCAGGATTCTGGCTACCTGAGCCGCACTGCACTGGGCTGAGGATGCCACAGCTCCAGTGGTCGTAACCTTCACACTCTGGCAGAGGTCCTTGAGGCCATTCCACTCCTGACAAGGGGGAGTGCCAGCGATAGGGGGAACGTCAGTGATATCCCCGCAACTTCAGTTTTAAGCCCTGAAGTGCCCAGGGCCTAGTGTCTAACATTGACACCTTGTCACAAAGTGGGTGTGGTCAGCCGTCTCTCTGACCTATCCTATTCCGTGACAAAGTAGGGACTGCTGCCTCCCCTTATTGGCTGATCTGAGGTCAGCCAATGAGGAGAGGCAACAGTCCCAATCCTCCTGGCACTTCTGAGGCTTCCCTTCCGAGAATTGCAGCAGGTAAGTGTTGTGTTTTATTGTTTATTTGGTGCGTACGTGTATGCATGAATGTATGTGTATTTGTGATTAAGGGCTGTGAGTGGCTGTGTGTGCACATGTCCACATATGAATGTATGATTATATGTGAGTGTTCAAGTGTGTGTATGTGGGGGCCCCAGCACCCTCTAAGTTGTACTTACCGGCTTCCACTGATGCTGAATTAGACGCAGATTGGTCCGAAAGCATATGCTCAGATACCACCATTTCCCATGGTCCACCATGATCATGAGGCTGAAGTTAAGCTTTACACTGTTTTCGAACAAGATGACAATATTTGAGCGAGTGCAGTTGTGCACTGTGCAACCGTACTTTCATGGGAAGGAGAGGGTTGTGGTGGTTATCACTGACTCTGTATCTCAACTTTAGAAACAAAATCAATACATTCCTAAACTATAAAGCTATGCCCAAGCACATATTTCTTTAAAATATGCTGTAAAACTATTTGCTGTCTCTGTGCTACCCGTGACTTCATTACCATCATTATCTATCATTTAATGCACCCCTCTTGCACACTCATCTCTTTTGTCTAACCATCCCAGTACTTTATATGCACTATTACCAGCTTTGTGCAGATGTCCTTTTCTACTTACGTATGTCTTAGTTTTTTCCTCTTCTAATACCTTTAAGTCTGCCTGCTTGGCTGTCAAATGCCTCAACACTCCTGGTGATGAGTGTAACATATATTCTCCCTCTAGTTTCAAAATTTCCTCTTCCACTTTATCTATTTGTCGTCTTCTGGTTTTGGAGTGCTGGAAATTACTTGCCCTCTTATTACTGTTTTAAGTTCCTCCCAAAGAACAACCTTGGAGCCTAATGACTACCTATTTTCTTTACAGAAAGCATCTGTCATCTCCATCGTATGTTGTTTCACTGTTTTTTTTAGGTTCTACCATTGTCTCTGCTTTACATTGACTATCAGCAGGGGATCTGATATTCTCATAGTCACTATTTACGCATCTGTGAATCTATCCATTCTCCTACCTAATGTGAACATGTAATACAGCCATGCTACTGTACTATGTTGTGTTAATTTCTCTCTAAATATTCCTCAGACCCAGTGTGTTGACAGGATCTGTTTGTTAGGACCCTTTTTATTTGTGGTGGGCCAGTGTCTCTCTAAATGTTCAGCAAGTATAAGGTTAAGTCCTCTGCTATGTTTAAGGCCCCCTTTGGGGATACTTTGTGGAGTTGCATTCTTGACTTGTTTAATGTTAGGGTGTTAGGGGACAAGAACACCGAACTAACCCCTATCATCTCTACTTTCCAGTCACCCGTAATTACCACAACGCATCCCTTGTGGGTTTGTCCATGATTTCCACAAAATGAAGATTGTTGACCTATTTGCCAATACTTCCACCCTTCTCACACTAGAGCAAAAGCCTGCATTAGCTAGTAATTTATGTTCACCTCCAGATATTGAATAATTATTATTACTATATAGATGTGTTTCTTGCAAGAGCACCAGGTCAGGCCCTTTTCCGCAGATAATTTGTTCAATTGCACCTCTTTTTTATTTGAGTGTTCATACCAGTGGCATCCCATGACACTCCCATTTAGCCTTCACCACTACCCCACCATAACTCCTCCCTTCCTAACCCATCTCACAAGGGGTTCTGATTTACTCACCTCCTCATTACTAGATGTGCCTGACGCCCCGCCTTCATCAATATTTACAGAACTCTCAAAATGCCTAAGGCTGGGTTGTTATTTATCACAAATAAGGGTTGCTTCTGATCCTCCCCCATCATCCATCCCTGCAACGATCACAGCATCAATGATATGCCATTGAAGAGAGTGTATTGAAAGTACAACTCTGGTAGCATCCTCCACGGCGCAACCTCATGTAGTGTTGAGAAGTATTATCACAGACCAATCGTATACATTACCTTGCCCCTCAAAGGTCCATAAATCTGTCCTTTAGAGGTGGATCCCACTTAGTTTCTCCAGTGTCAAGCCTAAATTTCAATCATACATCCCAGTAGAGTTGATACAATTTGGATGAGGAGTGGTCCCTTCCTCCCCCACTACTCTGGCTTCCTTTGGGGTGGATGCATCCCCCCACCCCCCGTTGGAATTGTTACACGCCGATGCACTACCCCTCCCAGTCACTTGGGCTCCTGGGGAGTGACTGGAGTGGTGCTTTTAGGATTGGTGGTCTTTGGCTGCTCTCACTCACTGCTGCTGCTTGTTTTTTTAGTTAGTATAACACTGTTTTGTTGAGATGAGTTGCAATATTATTTCCTGTCAAGATACAGTGATAAACTGATGCTGCTTTGGTGTGTACTGGAAGTCATATGTTCTGCTACTACGCAGACTTCAATTGTATCTTATTGCAATGCCGTGTTTATTGCTTTAATCGCGATAAACACCATTTTAAAAAAAAAAGTGTTACACATTGGCTCAACGTATTCACCTTATCTGTCATATCTTGCTTTTGTCCTGCTCTTTCAAAGTAGTCAGTCCCGTCCTGGTCAGTTTCTTTTGATTGACTTATAGAGTTGTTTGCCTGGGGCCTACTCTTATCTCAGAGTCCCTCTTGTGATCTTGGATGCATGGATCCCTATCGTGGCAACCTATGTCACCGCTCTTCCACCCACTTCTAGGCTTCCTCTGGGGAAGAGAAATATGCGGCTATTACTTTCCTACATGGAGGAAAGATCATCATATATTTGAGTTAATTGTCTCTGAGGGCTTTGCTTCTATCCTGCCAGAGTGAAGTCTGTAAAAAAGGGATCGTCTTGACCCCTCATGCCCTATTGTACTTTGTTTGCTCATTTCCTGGAGAATGGCATACTCATTATGATAGTTCAGAAGGCGGGGCATTAGAACTCAGGGGCAGGGGAAATCCAGTGGTGGACCAACCCAGAATTATGTATGCCCCTTTTACTGTGAATCAAGTAGACAATTGTTTGAGGTGTAACAAATTTAGAATCCAATCTTCTATATAGAGCTTTGTATTTGCACCTTCACTCCTTTCAGTTATTCCAAGGATTCTTGGTTATTCCTCCAGTGCCTGCCTTTGGCATCATCTGATCAGGCCAGCAGAAGGTCAGTGTCCTTCTGCAACTGTTTTGCAATTTTCTTCATTGGATTTGATTGCCCCAGATTTTTTCTTGGATGTTTATTCAACCAAGACCACTCTAATGGATATTTTCTTCAGGTCCTCTCTCTTCAAATGGATATTGAGTATATCCTGTGTTTAAGTATAAATCTGGAGTCTTTAACAATAGCTAACACTTCTGCCAGTTTTGACTGTGATGTGGATGGCCTCCCATCGCACCCTCAGTTGTTTTATTAGGTGGTTGGTTTGTGTTGGTCCCCAGAAATGCATACTTCTTCACCCTACTTTGCTAGGACTATTTGTATGGCTTATATGGCACCCAACTGGGATTTCTATGGTCACCACTGACAACCTCTCTTTGCCTCTTGGTTAAAGGATTCTAGTCTATTCCTCCAAGGGTAGCAGAAGAAGACCTCCGGCCCATTGCTTTGCTTTTGTTGGTCAGCCACTTCAGGCGGCACTGGGTAATTGCCATTGAGTTTCACTGGATTTGGTTCCAATCAGCCCATCATTGGTCAGTCTCAGGATCACCCCTGCGCCATGAGATGCTAGCATTATAACGTCTTGTCTGTCGCACCCCCACCTGCCCTCTCAAGTCTGCACTTGGTTGAGCTGCTCTGTGCAGACCTTACTCAGCCAGAAGCTGTTGTAGCCTAAGGTGGGTGGAGGTCCAGCATTCTTTTGGGAGGAGCCATGATTTTCCCAGCATCTATTGTTGCAGCCAATTATGCCCCTTTTACAGACTCACAAGCAGTAGAGTCCAAATGTTGAAGCAGAAGGGTTGTATGTCTTTTGTGTCCCTGAAATTTAAAAACAGGAGGCAAGCCAGCAAGCACTTGAAGTCACTCTGGGTTCAAGTGATGCAGGTCCAGTTCTTCTCACCTAGGCATGAGAGAGCAGCAGAGGGCAGCAGGTTAAGCAAATGGCAGTCCAGCAGATTGGCAATCCTTGAGCAGCAGAGCAGTTTCTCTTCTTTCTGGCCAAGCGGTCACAGGTCCAAAAGTGTCCTGAAGTGATAGTGTCATAGGACCAGTGCTTATACCCATTTGTTCCTTTGAAGTGGAGGAGATTTCAAATGAAGCTTTGAAGGGCAAAGTGGTCCACTTGACCTGGCTCTAGACTCATTACAGGGGGGTATGTAGCCATTTGTCTGTGGACAGGACACAGCCTATTCAGGTGTAAAGTGTGAGACTGTACCCAGCTCCTCCCTCGTGTTGGACCTGGCCCTTTTTGCAGGGTTATCCCCAAGCTTTTTGCCTTATTCCTCCTATTTGTTTGACCTGTTTTTGTGGGCTTTATGACCCTGGCTCTTTGCTACTACTATCCAGTGCTAAAGTGCACATGCTCACTGTCCATAATATATTGTTGATTAGTTTATCCATGATTGGCATATTTGATTTGCTATTGGAGTGCACCAAGTGTGCCCTGGCCCTGTAGTTCAAATGCTACTGCTGGGCCTGCAGCACTGGTTGTGCCACTCACGAGTAGCCTTGCAAACATATCTCAGACCTGCTACTGCAGTGTCTGAGAGTGCAGATTTAAACTGCCTTTTCGACCTGTTAAGTTCATGCCCGTGCCGGGCCCAAACCTTCCCTTTTACTACATGTACGTCACTGCTAAGGTAGGCCCAAGTCAGCACCATGGGCGGGGTGCAGTGTATTTAAAAGATAGGACATGTACTGGTGTGTTTTACATGTCCAAATAGTGAAATACTGCTAATTTCATTTTTCACTGTGGCAAGGACCATCTCTCCCATAGGGTAACATGGGGATTGCCTTGAAATATCTTTTAAGTGTAATTTTCCATTGGGAGCAGATAGAGATTTGGAGGTTGTGTCTCTGAACTCACAATATAAATACATGTTTTGGTGAAGTTGGTTTTTAAATTGCGTGTTTGAAAATGTCATTTTTAGAAAGTGGACATTTTCTTACTTAGCCATTCTGTGCATCTGCCTGTCTGTGGATTCCATGTCTGGGTTGGCTGACAGTTGGACTCTTGTGCATTTACTCTAGACAGTCTCATAAAGGGAGCCGAGGTATGCCTTGCATATCCTGATCAGCCATCACCAGGCTGATGGGCCTTCCTTAGCTAGCATGGTGGGAGGAGTTGTCACTAATACCTGAATAGGGCTGTGTCTGTCCTCACACAAATCTGTCTCCACCGCCCTGTAGTGTGTCTGGAGCCAGATCAGGGAAAGGCAAGGTCTTGTGTACTGCAAAGACTTTCCTATTAAGTTTGCCTACTTCAAATGCATAAAGGGGTATACGTATTGGACGTCTGGCACTCTCAAATCAGAACAGTTCTGGACTTTCGACATTCTGCCAGGAGAAAGAGCTAGGTGCTGTAGGAGGGTCTGCCGCTCTGCATATTGCTTTGTTGTGCTGGCCTGCTGCTTGCTGCTTCTGTCCTGGGAGTGAAAAGACTGGACTTTGCTTTCTGCAATCTGCTACCAAGGTTCTCCAGGGCCTTGTGTGTGCTTGCCTCATGTTAAAAAGTCTTGGGCCATCAAAGACTTCACTTACCAGTGACTGGGCTTGTCTTCTAAGAGTCGTGACTTGCCAAGTGGTGTCAAATCCAGTCCCTGGGCCCTTGGTAGTGGAATCTGGCAAACTGAAGGAGAAAATCTATGCATCGACTTCCAGCATCTGTTTTTTTGACACATCACTCCAAACGTTGGCGCATCACCACTACCAGCACAGGAGCATGGTTCCTGTTCGGCGCATTGACCATGACTTTCACTCCAAGGCCACAACTTTTCATCACAGCACTTCAGAAGAATCGCCGCAGCATGAGTTTCGAGCCCCGCTTCACCATAGTCTGTGACGCACCACTCCAACTCCGATGTAGCGCCCGCTTTATCATTGTGGAATCGACACAACGCTTCAGGAAATTTGACTCATCATCTCTGGGCACCATATTCTTCATCGACGTTGCCCACCAGTAAGGAACCGAGGTTGTTTGTCTGGAGATTGACACATCACCTCTCCTGACAGTGGGTAACCAACGCATCACCTCCCCTGGGTAGAAGTAAGAAACCAACGCATCACCTCCACTGGCAGTAAGGAACCAATGCATCAGTTCTCCTGGGAGTAAGGAACCGATGCATCGCTTTGCTTTTCCGGGGCCTCTCCTCCCTGCGCCTGTTTTGTCTTTGAATTTTGAAAATTACAAGGTACTTTGTTCTAAAAGTGATGCATCATTAGATTTCTATAGGCTGAAGTGATTTAACCTTTTTTGTAATTTTGATCATTTTATTCAGATAAATATTGTGTATATTTCTAACCTAGTGTGGATTCATTTTATGGTGTTTTTTCACTGTGCTACTGTGTGTGTATATACAAATACTCTACACATTGTCTTGTTGCAGGGGTTCTGCTCAGAAACAGAACTATGCTTGTGACGATAGAACATTAGTCGATAGGGACTGAGTCACCATACCACCTCAGTACCCAGAGCCTGAGTCCGACTAGCTGTAGTGTCTCACTTGCATTCCTACTCATACCCTGAGAGACCAATGGACTGACACTCCAGAACACAACACCCCCCACCCTCAAAAGGATTGTGGTGACAGGACACTCCTTTTAATTTGGTGTTTATTGATTTAACCCCCCTCTTAAAAAACTGTTGTTAATATTTGTGGAATAAGTTTGCTTTGTGGAATAAAAAATATTTAAAAGTCTGTGTTTTTCTAAATATGAGAATGCCATACCCAAAAAGTATTTTTGATTATAATGAGTAAATTAATGCTGATCATTATAAGTGAGTTATGGGATCACGGATTTGAATGAATGTGTGAAGTGATATCAGTATTGGCACTTATGACGTTTTATGAATTGAAAAAGGGCCTTACTGATTAAGGGCCTAACCCAGTGAGTTTATACAACTTTCTAAAAGTAGCCCTTGCTAAATTTTAATTTTAAAACCAACTTCACTATCAGTTGAGATTTTAAATTGTGAGCCCAGTGATACCAAACTTGAAAAGTCCATCTCTCCACAATTGGGAATTCCACTTAAAAGATGCAATAAGGGAATCCCAACGTTATCCTATGGGAGAGATAGTCCTTTCAGCAGTGAAAAACGAAATTGGGAGCTTTTTACTACCAGGACATGTAACACTTAAAAGTACATATCCTGCCTTTTCAATACATTTCACCCTGCCCTGTGGGTGAGACAGGGCCTATCTTAGGGGCAGTTCTATGTAAAAAAAGGGGAAGGTTTAGGCCTGGCAAGAGGCTTATCGTACCAGTTCGAAGTGGCAGAATAAAATTACACATACAGGCCCTGCAATGTAAGGCCTTCGCCATGGTTAGAGGGCTACTTAGGTGGGCGGCACAATGAGGGCTGTAGGCCCAACAGTAGGATTTAACTAACAGCCCTGGGCACAAGTAGCACACTTTACTAAGGACTTCTAGCTAAATAAAATATGCCATTTGGAATAAAGCCAGTGTTACGGTGTTTAGCACTGTAGCAGTGATTAGCACTAGTAAAGCGTGAAGAGTCCTTATACCAGCAAAAATGAAGTTAGAAAATGGAGGGAGGCAGGCAAAAGGTAAGTCCACCATAAGGCTGGAAGGTCTAATAGGGACCATTTATGCCCAGGCTCTCAGTTTGAGTGAATTCATTTCAAACTGCTACATTTCAGCTAGGGGCATGCTTTACTACAAGTGAGAGGTCATGCGATTCTAACTATCCAAGTAATGTACACACTGTTCATGCATGGTGTTGTGGAGGCAATATTAAAATAAAATAATAGCTCTCTTTTTAATAGAAGTTCTGCATCAAGCTGTGTGAAATTTCCACTAAATGCCATCAATATCTCTATCGAAGGAGATAATATTTTCTGGCCAAGTATCATCTCGTTGCCATCACCCAACGTCTTCTCTTCTTGTCGACCGTACTCTTTAATTCAGATTCACAACAAATGAAAAAACAGCTGCAATAGCTTCTTGTCCCCATTTTTTCTTTTCATTTTTTCGAAGAGCGATCTTTGTCTAATAATTGCGTTTTACTGCTAGTTACATCAAATTTGCTTTCATGCGTTTCCAAGCAACTGGCATAGACAGACTTATAATAGGAATATTCGATAATTCATGAAAAAAGGCATTTACTGCCAGTGAAATGAACACTCACCTGTTATTCTCATGATGGTGCTATTAAATATTAGAGAATGTTCCCAGTGCTTTTTGGGTTATTTTGTAAATACTTTGACCTAAAATTCCCTAGTGCATATACAATGCCAGACACACACAGACCATCACTACCCCTCTCATGTTTGTGAATTTTCCCATCACAATGCTTTTAGTTTTAAAGGCTTGATTGTGTTTTATTTTGCACATCAATTCTGCTTCATATATTTAAATATTGTGTTATATTTTGCACATCTATTCTGCCTCATATATTTATATGTTGTGTTTTATATAGCACATCTATTCTCTGCAGTGCTAGGAAAACATGAAGTCGACAGCACACAGCAGACCTCTCCTTGGGGTATTGTGGCTACTTCTTCCAGTTCACATGCTTTCCAGAGGAGAACATTTGATCACATTCTGAGTGACGTAGTCTTGATTAACTTTTATCAAACTAATATGAAGGACACACTTGAAAACAATGATTTGTGGGCGAAAAGTTGAGGACTGGAGGCAGCGTCCTTAATGACCTGGAATGAGGTGGACATTCTAAATCAGGGTGCTACCAAAAGAGGGCGCTAGATTGGAACCAGTGGCCTCGAACAAGGCCTCATTGCTTGAGGAAGAGAGTGGCAAAATAAAAAAAATCTCATTTTACATGGAACTCTGTAAGCAGTGGGAGTTACTCCACTGTCACACTTTTTTTTTAGGTCAAGCATCAGCGTGTATGCGCTATTGCAAGATGTGCTGTGTTCACTATAGGAGTGTAAACCCGCCTGCTGCTTACCATAGGTTGACCCCTGCATCCCTCTTCCTTGCTGGCTCTTAATTGGTTGGTGCTTACAATACATTACTTCCATTCTTAGGTTAGGAGTTCTGGCCAATTACAGTTTCCTTACACTGTAGGCATTTATGTGTTCTTTTGGGGTCTACTGCTTTCATGTCCTGCTGGTGTAACAATGTGAGTTCCTGCTCCAAGTACCATGCCTCATTTATTCGATCACCACAACACCCCCTTCACGGGCCGTCGTGCTCATAACTTTCTATTCTATTCATAACTTTCTATCGATAACTCTTCTTTCTACACGGTCGCCGTGCTTCATGTTTCAGAAAGGTGCCCGCTTTCATGTCAGTTTAGTGCCTGTTAGTTTTGTTGCTGTTCTTCTGCTCAGAAGCCTAGGGGGGTGCTGGGCATCAGATCCAGTTTGTTTTACTCTTGTATGGCATGGATATGTGCATGGGGGCGTGATTCAATAATGCAAAACAGGTTCAAGTATTAACTAGAGTTTAATTTGAATATACCAGTTTCTGGCAACCTTCATTACAGAGCGTCTGACCCCAGCCCACCAGAGTGCAGCGCCTTGATCCTTAGCTACTCAAACCATGGAGTCCGGACCGCAGTGGCCGCTGTTCCTCTGCAGGCAGCTGAGCGCCCACTGAGTGAACACTGTCACCAGATAAATCTTGCATGCCGAGGTTGCGTTGGTTGCCCAGCCGGCCTGGTAGCCCGAGTCGTTGCGGGAAGGCCACGCAGGGGGACTACCGGTTGCCGCGCCGGTGTCTCCAGTCAGCTCGAGAACTAAAGTAAGTGCCACAGCATGCTTTTTTCTAACAAATTTAAATACAATAAAATATGTGTTGTTTGTTACTTTTCTTGGTGCTTTGGTGCGTTGTCTTTTCTTACTTCCAGGCTCGGGAAGACTAAACAACTGAAGGATGAAGCGTGATGGGGGGTGCCTTTCTCAAGTCCTGTAGAAAGGTAAGTGCCCACCTCTTCAAGCAAACGTGAGTACCCTGTGCCCTCATACTAGCCGCTAGAGGCGCTGACTGACCCACGTTTCCTGGTTCGACATCTTAAACCAGCTACTGCCTTGGCCAGAGTCACAGCTGACTCTGTGAACTCTTTCAAGGTTTGCCACCTGACCACCCGGACTATTTACTGTTCCTATCGGATTATTATCTACAACTGCAGATGGTCATTACTGTTACTAAAGGTTGTCATTGGTCAGAAACAGATTCTGACTCATACTATGATAGTATGACGTTTCTCACCACTTTAATTAAAGAATATTTTTGGAATCAGCATCATTTACGTTTCTTTGCCCTTTTCCTAATATATGTAACACTGCTCTCTATTTTGGCACCAGAGTTCAGCTTAATTCTTTGTTCGTTAATTGGAAGTCAATGGATCAATGGCTTCCAACCGTACAACAGCATAAAGTGGAACTTCAGCTCTCACTGCAAAATGACTTCCTGTTTTGCCTTAGGTACTTAAACTCCATGACTTACCTGTGCGAACTAGCAGAAATCCACCTTGTATTCGACCTGCAGGTCTCCTTGTTTTACCTCCTTTTCAGCTGTTTATGTAAAGCTCACCCACCAGGCTTTTGCCTAAAACATTGTTTTTTTTAACAAGTAACTTTGCCTCAGTTCTAATCATTCTAAGTGATAAGGAATAGTGATTAATTTAAAGGCAATACAAAGAAGGGTAGCAATTTTTACAGGAACCCTCTTTTGATTCTTTACACATTGTGAATTCCAAGTGGTTAGAGGGTGTTTCTTGGACAAGGCTGAAAGCTTTTCCCCCAGAAGTGTAATTGGCTCTCAAATTGTATGTGGCTTTGAGGGAAAGACCACCAATTGCTGCACCATATCCAAGCATTTATCTTGATTTATTTGTTCAGCTTTTTTGCATCCATCTTAGAATTTTATGTGGTATGTAGTTTCTAAACAGAGGTTGTCACGCCTCAGGTTTGTTACAGAAGTTATTTTTGAAGGCTTGTCATTATAGATGACCCAAGGAAACAATCTTAGTCCTTCTAATGAGCGTGTTAAACTATGGGGCATATTTACATGCCCCTATCGTCACTACAACGTGGTAGCGATAGGGGCTTCACCTTATTCACAAGCAACAACGCAACAACTATTGATTTTGACGTGCACCAAATTTACAAGGGTGGCGTAAACATGGGGCAGCGCCAAAATTAAGACAGGGAAAACCTGGTCTTAACCTGGTCTTAACCTGGTGCAACGAGGAGAAATGTTTAATATCTCCTCTTTTTTGCTGTTTCCATGTGTGCTTTATTGTGCAGCACACACAGAAACAACAATATGCCATTGATTGTTTATGTGCCGGAAGGTGTCCCTTCCTCCACATAAACAATCATTAAAAAAAATTATGTTTTGAAACTTCTATGTGTGCTGCATTAGTTAGCACACATAGACGTTTCAAAACACTATTTCAGATTGTTTATGTGCAGGAAGAGATACCTTCCTACCCATAAAAATCACTCCTCTGAACGCAGGGACCCTTGCACTCTGGTGCAAGTGTCCCTGCGTTGGTGATAAGCAGCTAAGTTAGCTCCAGTGCAGGGTGAAACGCATGGCTGCACCGGATTCTTGTAAATATGGTGCAGCCCTGTGTTTCAGAAGTGTCGGAGCGCAGCGTTAAGCCTAGGAGGTTAACGCTGCGCTCTGCCACTTTCTTGTAAATATGCCCTCATGTGTCCGGTCTTTGACATCTCTATCCCCTCACATACACCTCTTGAGTACCCATTGTCCCTTTGGGCTCTTAAACATGCTCCTCTTAGGCTCAACAAGCCACAACCAATACCATAAACAAGGATAAGACATGTTTACCCAATCCCAATCCAAAATAGCTTTATTCGACAGATATGTCATCAAAGCATACTAAAAGATACATACATTTGTTTAAAAAAAGTTAAAACTAGTCATATATGCAATAAAAAGTACACAATTACAAATGTGATCAAAGTTGATAAAACTGTAAAAACCTTGCTAGCATCGTTCAGTTCATCATCATCTATAACACGGGACACCCTACATGTGGCCAGCACCTACGGTTCATACAATGGGAAAAAAAACAATAAAAGCCGCCATCAGCCTAAAGAGAGAGCATGCGATCTAATGGCCCAAGCCCAACTCAGAAACTTTGCCAAGGCAATAACAATGGTACTTGATGTATCAGAGTGTAATAGTCTTAGGGCAACCTCAATCCTTCTGGTGCCTAGAGATTTACAAATTGACATCAGCCATACTCGGCGTGGGGCAACATAGGCTGGGCAAGCACATAATAAGTGAGCTAAGGACTCGGGGTGAGTGAAACAGATGGGACAGGAGTCAGCTTCTAGTTTTCCCCATCTTGCTGTGAATGATTTTACTGGCAATGATCCCACCCTGAATTGGAAGTAAAGCTTCCGATCATGTGGCTTAGTAATAGTGTCCCAAATTTGCTCAAAACTCGGTGCTGGCTTAACAGCAAGGAAACTCCCTGTAAGGGAGTAAGTGTCGCAATTCCTGTAAGCACCTTGGGCCACCCATTCCCAGTATTTTGCTTTTAAAACCGCTTTAGGGGGGAACGGAGTGCCTGCTGGATTTTCCCATAGAGGGGCCCTACCAAGACTAATCAGGGAAGCTCTAATCCCCTGCAACCATTTAATCTTATGGAAAAGCGCTGATTAGGTCCCTGAGGTCTGTCGCGTAATTGGTCAGCTCTGGGGTACACCAGATTCTCCTCCAATAAAGCAAGGGACGCAGTCTTGCTATATTGGCCAGTGTCTTCTTACCTAGGTCGTATAGCAGTGGGCACATTGGAGTGCTTTGTGGGAGGCTAGTGATCTTGCGTAGGAATCTGTTTTCTTCTATTGTAATTTGTAAGAGGTTCTCAGAACCCCAAAGTTCGGCACCGTAAACGGCAGAGCTGACCACTTTCAAGTCATATATTTGAAGCGCTGGGCTTACTGGTTTCGTAAAAGAAGATCTAAACTCGGAATTCAAAACCTGTTGCCGGTGTTTCAATAAAGTAAAATGGAGTTGCCGCTTCCAGCTCAGGTCTCTCTGTATGGTGAGCCCAGGATATACAAAGTCCGTGACTTGTTCTAAGGGCCGGTTATTCAGCACGATGCTTCCTTTAAAAACCTTTATTTGGGTTAAAAGACATACATTTCGTTTTCGATACGTTGATTTCCAAGCCCCTTAATTGACAAAACTTTTCAAAGAGGTTGAGGGCTCGTTGCAGGCCGCTTAGTATTTTTGAGATGATCAACGTGTCATCCGCGAACATTAAAATAGGGATTTTAACACCTGCTAGGGCAGGGGCATCTGTAGGGGTGGAAGCTAAAAAAACTGCAATCCCATTTATAATTAAAGAGAATAGTGTGGAAGCCCTTACACACTCCTGTTGCTCACCTCTCTCTATAGGAAAGAGAGTGGTAATTTTGCCCTGAGCTCCCCACCGAATTTGGGCAAAGTTATCCCCATGAAGTCTGGCTATAAGGGTTAACAACTCCGGAGACATCCCCATCTCTTGAAGTACTGACCATAGTTTACTACGGGAGACGAGGTCAAAAGCTGATTTAAGATCCACAAAGGCAGCGTAAAGGCTGCCCTTGTTCAAGACCACCGTCTTCCAGTAAAGCATGATGAATCAAAATACCTGGTCAATGGTACTGGTACATTCGCTGAAGCCTGCCTGTAGTGGGGATAAAATATCTGTCTCTCCCAACCAATCCTGCACTTTATTTAAAACTATATGCCCCATTATCTTTTGGAGTGAATCTATTAGGCTAATGGGCCTATAATTCCCAGGCTAAGATTTATCCCCCTTTTTAAAAATGGGGATGATCTCAGCCCCTTTCCAAGAATCAGGAACTGGAGCACCCTGAGCGATTGCATTAGCCAACATAACAATGTATCGGCACCATTTAGATTTTTCATGCAGAAATATATCAACCGGGATACCGTTGGGGCCTGGTGCTTTACCCCCCATTACTGCCCCCAGGGCCATACTAACATCAGCCTCCTCAAAAACGGTACCTAAGTAGTACCGGCACAGAGGCTTCTCTACCTTCTCCTTGTCTGCACTCTATGCATATTGAGGATTGAAGTGGGTGACCCATTGGTCCTGTGATACAAGGTTTTGTGGCTGGGTCGGCTGGCCTCCCCTATCCCACTTAACTACGTTCCAGAACTGTTTAGGGCTTCTATTAACACATGCTAGTTTAAGGTCCTGCCACGTCCCAGGATTTTTGGGCCTTCGCTTGTGCTCTTCGATAATTCTGCCTTAGTAGCCGTAAATTGCCGGGATTGCCCTCTTTAATCATGGCTCCCAGTTGCCTATGCACCTCTTTAAATTCCGTATTAAACCACTGCCAACCTTTCTTAGAATGAGCATCCTTGGTCTTATGGTGTCTAATGAAATGGGTACATAGCTTGGCAAAAAACCTTACATGGGTGCCATTCACCGACTCTAGGGCCACTGAATTTGCCACACATACTTCCAACTCAGTGAACATCCAAGGATATCAAAGCTAGAGCTTCAGGATGCTCAAGTATATTAACCCATTTTAAGCGTCTCATATTGTTTGTTGAGACCACATCACGAGTAAGCAAATTACTTCCTGGTTGCACGTGTTCCCGTTTTGGTAACAAATCAAAGGTCGCACACAGGGGGTTGTGGTCACTCTCTGGCCGCTCTGTCACTACCCTATCCCTTAGGGCATGCCACAGCCGCAAGTTGGTTAGTAAATAGTCTATGTGACTAGCACAGTAGCCATTATTAAAAGTATTAGCTCCATGCCTGTCGGATAGGGATCTACCGTTAGCCGCCCGGAGTCCCTTCTCCAGGCATTTGGCATTGATTTGAATGGCCACATCAGACCATTTTTTTATAGGTGGCAAATCTAACTTTGGGATCCCCCAGTGCTCATCTTCATCTGCAGTAAAGTCACAATGCTCAGAGGTCAGTGGCTCGAAAGTCACATTAAAATCTTGCGCAATCAGGATGTCACGATTCCCAGGCCGGGTGTTACGCTAGCTGTGATCGCGTATATCCGGCCAGGAACTACATTCCCCAGACTGCCCTGAGGAACGAGACGTACGCACGTAGGGGCGGACCCGGGACCCGGAAACAGGATACAAGGAGGCTGAGTCCCGGGCGGCGTTGCCGATTATTCCTCTCCGTGACTGTTCCAGTGCCAGGAAGGAGGTCTTCGTCCATGTGGTAGCGGTAAGAGGGTTCTGGAGAGCGGAACCACCGTTCCCTAAATCTTTGGTCCGGTATCGGACATTTCTAGTTCCTAGTTCTCCTCTGTTGGCTGTAACGGGCTATCCAGCCGTTACGTGCAGAGGGGATTTGTCGCCCGTAGAGGCGCGTGGGTTACCTTCTCCCTGTTGGAAAAAGGCCACTTCGAGGTCCTTTATTGCAGGGAGGGTGTGGTGCCCGCGAGTCATCTTTGGTCCGGTATCGGACATTTCTAGTTCCTAGTTCTCCTCTGTTGGCTGTAACGGGCTATCCAGCCGTTACGTGCAGAGGGGATTCGTCGCCCGTAGTGGCGTGTGGGTTACCTTCTCCCTGTTGGACAAAGGCAAAACTCAAGGTCCTTTATTGCAGGGAGAGAGTGGTGCCCGCGAGTTATCTTCAAAGAGAAAAAACGCCTTGAATGGTGAGCGTGAAGTAACAGTGCCATTTGCTTACTGGAAAGACAGGCACATTTGTATAAACAAGTCATTGGTGAGCGTGCTGTGTGGTTTGCCTTTCGAACATTGGGAAGTGCAGTACCTGAGCGTCCGCTCAACGCAGTCAGTGTGGGTGTGTGAGTAGACTTACGAGTGGAGGAAGAAACGCACCACCTTGATTTAAGTCTACTTTCCGTCGACATCATCCTTATAGTTTAGTTTATAGAGAGAGTGCGAGTGTGGTCTTTAATCACACAACTGTTGTGGTCAAGGACGACGACCTCTGAGTTCCCTCATTTGGCAAAGCTCCAGGTGGGGCCCTATACCTGCATTTAAGCGTGTTCCACTATTGTGCAGTAGTGTTGTTTTTCTTCATTTGTATTCATTTCCTCAGGAACGAACAAGAAAGAATCTTGTAGAGAACCCTGGCCTCTTGGGTTTGTCTGCTACAGGTGACTCTCATATCTTGCCACATTGGAGGTTTCAGTGACTGTGTTCCAGGCTGTCTTTTCTTTTCTTTACAGGTCTCCCTCCCTGCAGTCCCCATCCTTTCCTTCCCCCGCTCAATTGCCCCAAGAGTCTGTGTATTCTACATGTGCCAGACTTGGGTCGATTCAGAGGTGGGCCCCCATAGAGCATCGACCCAGCCCTGAGGACTCGGATTTGGAAGGCACGACACAGGATTTTTGAGCCATGGGAATGAAGGTCTAATAATTCGTCGAGAGCTCCTATATCTACCGACTTCTTACCCTTTGAGCCCCTGGCGTAGACATTATAAACGTCCACAGACCCTTGCTGGCCCCACTTCAACCTGACCACAAGGATATCACTGCTCTGTGTTTCAAGGTCCTCGATGGCAAAGCCAACAGCTTGGTGCACCCAGATTACCAAACCCCCTGAAGGTCGACACTTACACTCACAAATGGCAGGAATGTAATAGTTTAAATAACGTGAGCAATAAAGCAGGTCGGTTAGCCAGATTTCCTGAAAAAGACAGACATCAAATTGTTCAATAAAAGTGAACCAATCGGGGAGGTGACCTTTGTCTTGCTACATTCCAGGATAGCATTGATGTCCCATGGGTAGTAGGAGGACCTAGCTTTTGGCCATTTGGGTTGTTAGCGAATTCACCATTAAGACCCGGCGATCCTACTGGAAAGGGGGATGCCACCCGAGAGTTACTGGCCTCCCAACCGGGATAGAAACAAGAGGGTTGTGTACCTGAAGAGAATAAAGGAGGGGTTTCCTTATCCAAAAGGAAACAGACAGACCAACTAATTGGTTTCGGGCCTTAATACACAGTCAATTGTTAGCCTCAAGGGAAGAAGGGTCCCTTAGACGAGGCAATGTTTGTTCTGATGTTCGATGGCACGTGCTGTTCAGTAAATACCGCCTAAATTGAATAGAGGAACTTTCTGGTGGACAATTACGATATTCCAGGGCAAGAAGAGTTTCAGCCATATCACCCCCTTTCGGTGTAATCTCAATACAATCTAGTGGTTGAGCTCGGGAGGTGAGTCTGTAGGCCCTTGAAATATCTTCCCGAATTACAGACCCTGCAGACTCTAACATAGCGTATCCAGTGTATGACATTATTGGTCATAGAATCAGCGTTTTCGGGGCCCTTGCTTAAGTCATACTTGGGTACGTTAACCATGTAGACTTTATGCTGCAAATTAGGATTAGTCTGGGCAGGTGGTCGTGCATTTAAATTTTGTGGAGAGCGATGTGTATGGGGTAATTGGGTGGTTCTAGTGGCAAGTGGATGTGCCTGCTTTGGGAATACACTGTTACAATTTGCCTTGTGTTGACCAAGACTAGGGGCTATTGGGCACTCGGACCTGGGAGTACTGGCGCCACTGTACAAGGTGTGGCAGCAGGGGCTGGCTGGATAGAGGATTTATGATTGGGGGCCTTGCTTACAGTAGGTACCTCACGCTCAGGGCAGACCACCTGACGAGATGCAGGGTTAGTATACACGAGGCCCGAAGGACAGGAGAAATCCTTATTCAATAGCTGATTAACCATGGAGGTGAGATCCTCAATCATAGTTCTCATATCCTTAACCTCTAGTCTAAGAGTATTAATAAGACTTAATGTTTCCTGAGAATCGGTAGTAGAGCTTCGGCCTAGCTCTGGGGTGCGTGTCTGGGGAGGCAGTGTGTGAAGAGGAAGGGGGGGCACGGGGGCCCTGTTTCTGTGTCCCCTTCAAGCAACTCCTCCAGCAGTGAAAACCTGTTGGAGCACAGGATTTCAGATCCTGACTTTCGTGAGTCACTCCCAGGGGACTTATTTGGGGATTGAGTGCCCGTCGCTGAAACTTGGTTTCCCTCCCCACATAGGTCTGAGCCCCCTTTCCTAGATGGTTTGCAGAACATGGCAGGAATAACCATATATCCTCACACTCGCTAATAAGAGTGTCTATCCTGTCTAATACACAGTTACTTCCTGCGTGTTTCTGTGTCTTCCTGGCCTTTTTCCCTTTCTATTCCCGCCCAACCCCTCTCCCACCACCACTTCCCTCCATGGATTTCCTTTTCTCCATTCCAACTCTTTGTTTCAAAAATAAGCAAATGAAGTCTAGAATGAACTTTCCCTAGGCTAAGGAGCTAACAGGCCCCTTGATCCCTCAAAAAAAGACCCACAAGCCACCCTTATAGCAACCACACAAAAGGTTGAGCAAAATAAAAAGGTTAAAAGAAAAAAAAAGTTTTAGTCAATGCATAAAGTCCCAATATGCTGGGGATCATCCGTTTAGACAGTACCTGAACTAGTCCTCGGCAGCCACCATGTGTCCAGCGTCTTTAGGTAAGCTAGGAGCCCAATGCCAGTTGACAGGGGGGTCGCCCTGCCCTTCCTCTTCCTGGCAATGACGGGCAAGGACGGGCCCGCCCTTGGCCCCGACCTCACTTTATGTGCGTCCGGGCTCGTTCCATGATTTTTGGTGGCTCCCAGCCGCAAGGCACGATGGGGGATGGAGTCCCCTTGAAAGATTCGGTGTAAGGCAAGAGACTAGAAGCGATGATGGGCGTCCCGACATGTTTACATATTTGTTAATTTTTTATGTAATGCTGCCAACTTGTAAACTATAGTGGCATAAATAAAAAAAATGAATTCCCAACACTAAAGACAACTTGATATTCCACTAAGGGAGGGTTGGCACTGTTTTGTTACGCATTGTTCGTCGGTGGTGTATGTACTCTGCCGCTCATAATGCACATGTGCTGTAGTCAGCACAGACATCTGTATCTAATATATTTACTTGGGGCTAGGGGGAGGTATGGGTCAGCTCCTTCAGCTATTGCTTTTCTTTGAAAACTTTCTTTCAGCCATTGGTTTGTGACTTTGTGAATCATGTCATAGCTTAGCCCTGTGGATTATCTCTCCTACACTTAATATTGTTGGCTCCTTGGGCTATCTTGGTCACTGGTGGAGCAATGTATATGTAGGTTTGTTTTTTAAGCACACCTATATAGTGAGCGTTATTCTCTTGTTTTATTCAAAAGTCTGACCTTGCTTGCACTCCCATTGCCCCTCTCATCCCTCCCTCACACTCTGTTTCCTCTCTGTAATGCCTGCTCACACATGCTGCCTTCTTGTATCTCCTCACTCTATGCACTCGTCCACCTCTCGCCCCCCCAATCTGGGTGCTGCTCTCACTTACACTCGGAAACGGGAAGATGTGTACAGCCCGTCTCTTTCTTTGGTCTCTCTCTTGCTCATACGCCTCTCTCCGTCCCGTGATTATTGCCTGTCCGAACACCTGCCTTACTTTAAGATTAATAAGGTTTCTTTGGGAAAAGCAACATGTCCCTTTTTCTCTTTCGTACTCTCTGTCATCCGTCTTTCTTGCTCTCTCACACACTTTCCCACCTCTCTTATGTGGTTGACTTCAGGTCTTTAAGCACACTTTCTTTTCTGTGCCTTTTCAAGGTTTCTGTCCCTCAATCCAACGCTCTCCTCCTCTTCTTCTTAGGGTGTCTTCTGCGTACACAGTCATTCCCTCTTTATATGTCTGTCTCCTGCTCTCCCCTTTCCTTCGCTCTTTCCCACATACTTTGTGATCCTCTATCTAGAGATCATTCAGCACTTTGTGCACAAACTACGTAACCCTCTCTGCTTTCCTGTCTATCTATTCTGTGCAGCTCTCACCCCTATCTATCCACCATGCCACATAATTCCACTACACAAATCCACTCCAAAACACACAATTCCACCCCACACAATTCCATAGCTAACAATTCCAATTCAAACCACATAATTCTACTCCACACCACAACCAACCACTCCACTCCACTCCATTTCAAAACACATGGGTAAAAGACATTGCCTTTTACAACGCCAATAGCTCTAACTCTCGCAAATGTGAGACCTATTGGCATTGCCAATGCTTGCTTTTTAAAGCCTTTGAGTTGTTAAGGAACAAAAACTGAAAACATTACACAATAAGGGTATGAGTTCTCAAATGGGAAGGTGTTTTATTTTCTTTACATGAATTAACAAGACCCCATAAAATGTTTTCTAATGTCCGTCTCTCTAAACTGTTGAAAATGCAGGAATCAAAACCATATTCAGCAAGGAGTTCAAGCCCTCTGATTCCAGTGTCAGTTTTCAGACTGTCGAAAAAAACTTTTCCTGGTCAAAAGTTACTTGAACTTCACTGATATAAACAAGATGGATCCCAGAATTTGAAGCAAAACATTTCCCTTCTGTTGTAGCTGCACATCTAGGAAAAATACACAGAGTGCATCTTCGAAATGAATAAAAGCTGAAATAATTTAACACAAACTTCTTGATTGAAGTCCTTCCTTGGGCTTTGCTCAGTGTATCATCTCGTTTTCTGCTACATTTGAAATAAATGTCCCATCGGATTAAGAGGTTCATTGATTTGGAAGATTTACACAACGCACAATATGGGTTACAGGCACTAATCTCACTGTTATCTAGCTAGGGTCTGTAGCTGCTGACTCAAGTGAGGCAGAGAGGCAATCATAAACACTAGATAAAGTAGAATAAATGTATCAGTCGCTGGGAGAAGGATCTCCCACCCACTTCGTGTCCCCAACTTCTGGCAGACTATGGCTGCCTCGAATCGGGGTTTCTTTATCAGGTAAACGGAGGGTAGTTTGACCTGGTGCAGAAATGCATTGATATGCATTGATAAAATATTTGTGTCAATCACTTACAACCAGCGCCAGGCAGAGCTTGCCTGAGAGACATGGTATGTTCCTACCTATCCCCTAGTCCACTTTCCTTCTGCTTTTTTACGTCCTCTTATAACTTTCCCTGAGCTTCTGTGGTAAACCTGCAAAATGATTCTACCATTACCAATTCATGAATTTACTCCTTCTTGGGGTGGCCACCACCCCCAGTTCATTACTCACTCAGGACTTGATTTAGGCCCTCATTTATGAGAGAGTCACACAGTGACAGGGAAGGGGCAGGATTGCACCCTATTTAAGACAATAAGTGGAATTCCTGACCTTTCCCGTGTGCCAATGCCTTTTTGGCAGCTTAGCGCCAATGCAGGTACCCTTGCACCATAGTGCAAGGGTGCCTGCTTTGCATGCAGTGTTGTTTTTGTGCAGGTAGGAACACCTTCCTGCACAAAAACAATCCTCGGAAGCATATTCCACTTTCTATGCATGCTACGGAAAGCAGCACACATCAAAAGAGGAAGAAACGAGAAGAAATAGAGATATTTCTCCTCGTTACTCCTCCCCTGGGAAAGTGTAAGCTTTTTGGTGCATCACCACGTTTACAAGTTCTTGTAAATCTGAGGATGTGTCAAAATCATCAGGGTTGCATAGAAACATCCATGGAATGCCCATGGAATGCCTAATCAGGGCAGAGTAACTTAACTAAGCGATTGGTTCTGCGTTGCTCCAGATTTTTAAAGCCAGGCTTCACAAATCGGACTTAGAGGTTTGCGTCACGCATGTATCACACTGCGTGGTGCAAACGTGACACAACCCTCACAGAAATAAGCCCCTTACAGTTTGGTGGATGGGATATGCACTCCGAAACCTAAATACTATCCTGTACCATGGACAGGATATCCATCCCACCAGTCAAACTCTAGATCAGGCCCACTGGTTCCAGTTCCAGACTTTAGTGGTTAAATATCTCTCCTATCACTAAACCAATGATGGTTTCTAGTAAGTTGTCTAGTGAAATCTTCAAAAGAAGTTGGGTATCATCGGTGCAGGATCCATCTTCACTGGGGCATCGTCTAAACTTCTGCTCCACATGAAATATCATTCCAATTTAAGTGGAAACCGACAATAAAGAGCTTTTTTTAGTCTATAACGCTGATATTCCACAAAGTTAGCTGTTGGGATTACCATGGCCTTCCGTCCTATGTAAAGCCTATCTAGAATAGAATGGACACCCATATAGGGATTTGCTATTGAGTTGTTGTGTAGAACTGAAATTCCTGTCTACCTTACATCTATGGCCTTCAATGAATTTCACTCCCACATCTTTGGCAAAACACTGACTAGTTCGGATTTCAGCAATGGATGGTTCGCAATTTTGTTTAAAATGAACTCTTCACTTTTTGCTGGCAATTTCGAGAACACAGACAGACTAACTTTACTCAGGTTTCTGACACCTGCTTAGTGATGTGTAGGTCTGTAACAATGGAGTTACCAATATCTGTCAAAGCTGGCTTACTTCCTTGAAAATCATGCTGGTATTGGGCTTCTTGGGGTGTTATGGTTTCAGACCATATGGCATGAGGTTTATGTCTTCTTTGTCCACCAGAGATGAACATTGGACATTGCATGTTCACTCTGTGAGGGGTAACTTAATCTTCTTTTACTTAAGTGTTTTTTAATAAGGTTGAACTGCTCCTCTTCACATACCTCAAAGCACCTTAGAGTCATCTGTGTCAAGTGTTTACAATCCATTCTTCAAGAAACCCTCTTTGTATCAATGAATTTTAAGGTGTGGTATCTGGAGCCAATCGGTTGCCTTCTGGCATCTTTGTTGAGCTTTTGTTTGGGTCGACAAAAGCAAAGTTAGGACTCCTTTCCTAGTTCAGCAAATCCCAAAATGAGTTCTGCAAATCACATGCTTTTTTTTAAGAAAATGCTATTTCTATGAACATGAATTGTAATGTGTTCTTTGAAAGAAGAGATTACCAATGTTCAACTAAAAAGTCACACATGTAGTGTCACATTTCAATTTTTCCTTGACTCCAGGATTCCACATTGCATTGCACCCGGAACCTGAAACATGCGTACATCCAATGAGCTGCGGAACATCTGACAGTCCTTCTGGACTCCTACAGATTTTATTTATTCGTTCCTGGCCATGTGTAGACTCACATTCAAAGAGTACTTCATTTTCTGGCTCAATCATTGCACTCGTTGAGTAGCCGAGCTCTGCAGCAAAGTAGACTGTGTAGGTTTTTTGGTGTGCCCTAATGTTTGGGGGAGTTAACCTGTTTTCTTCTTGGCAGTGATTTCTGGACAGGACGATACAGATAACCAAACTCCAAGGGAACATGGGTAGCAGAGGAAGGAAGAGCTGGAAGATATTCTCACTGAAGGCCCAAAATCACCACCAGACTCAATCGTCTGAAATTCGTTTTTAGATTTTCATGTAGAAAAAAAAACCCGTGTTTTAAGTTCATGATGTGCAGTATGCACATCACACAGCTGAGCACAGCTAGCTGAGGAAAATACAGCTTTGGAAAATCTTCAGTGCACATACACGGTTGGCATGAACAGCAAGGCAGAAAAGAGGACGAGGGATGCTAAAGAGTTGAGAACATCTTCTTCTGAGATGCAGCACGCCATCCCTCTTGTACAGAAGATTCCTGAAGATGTTTTGCAGGAGGAGGAAGAATGGACTCCTGCTATGAAACTGTGGATGTGAGATAAAGGCACCTCTTTGGAGATCACAGTTGAAGACTGCTTTAAAAGTGCTTCTCCACCAGAATACATAATTACCCCAGTTATTTTCCAATTGTTTAAGTTGCATGTTTGTGTTTGTTTTCTCACTTAAAAACACAAAACACAAAAAACTATGTATAGAAATGTAAAGCAGGGGTTGATGACAGGATGTGGCCTCTGACCAAGCCCTGTACCCATCCCACTGTGGAAGGACAACACCCACTTCTCACAGCCTTCAGGCATGCACTGTGGGGTTTGAACCTAGGCACTGCATCCATTGACTTAACCCTCCATGCTCACCAACCCTGCTGGCCACAGTCTTTGGCCATGCACAGCAGGGGCTGCATCTGCCCAGGCCCTTCATCCAAACCGCATGGTGCAGTCTTTCCCGATTCCCACTTCCACTGACTGTGCACTGCCGGAGTCGGGCATGCCCTGTGTCTATGCCACTGAAGGAGCCAATGCTCACTGTGCATGGGGCTTGTACCACACAGATTGGCCAGGTCATGACTATTTTTGGGGGGGTATTTGCATGTCCTTATATGGAACTTCAAATCTTGTAAAAGCTTCATGCTTGGGAATACAAACTCTGGGCAAGATTTGCAGACCCATGAAGTTTTTAGAAGTGGATCCCTGCTCCATATCCATGAATAATCATGAGATGATGCACCTGGTGGGGAAGTTTGCCCAGGGGTCATCTTTTATCGTAGCCGTGGTTCATGGTACCTGCAACAGTACCCCTGACTCCATCAACATTCTGGATCAGAAAAGAGATGCACGAGGAGGTGACTCACTGTAATATTTTTAGGTCTCAGCTAGCGTGGCTGCGCACATGCGCAGCTCACTCTGCGAGATTTAATGATTCTGAGGGAATTCTGTAAAGGGTTTCAAGCCCCGCCCCTCTTTCCCATTGGCTGGCGTCACCGTTAATGCTAAATTGTGGCCAGCCATTGGGAAAGAGCACTTTGTGACGTAGACTTTTCCATTTTTCAGACGGGCTCGTCTGACTTCCTCCCATCGCAAAAGGTTTCTTATCTTTATGGGGCCATGTGTTTAAACACATGGCCCAATAAAGACAAGGAATCGTATGCAGCGCGGTCCTATTTCACTTTCGGCACCGCGCGTTTTTTTTTCTAAAGCGACAGGGTATCTACACGGCCATGTGACCGGGCCGCGCCACTGCGCACTGGAGACTGAGTGCAGAGCCGGGGGCTGCCAGCCAGGGACAGGTGCTATTGCTGGGAAGCAGTTAGATCTCTTATGTTTCTGCCTGCAAGTTGCACGTTGCTTTTCTCGTCCGTTTGTTTTTCTCAAACCTGCACCGTCTGTGTTGCATCCGCCCACCTTTTTGCTATGTTGTTCCCTTCCATCCGTGCCCGCCATATTGCTTTCCCCCACATGTGCCTAATGGTATTGTATAGCAAAGCAAATGGCTTTAACTTAATTAAAGGCGAGACCTATTGCATTTTTAATGCTTGTTTATATCTTGACTCCAGTGTGGTTACCTTTGTGGCTTCCCCACCAATCATCCACTATGGCCTGTGGGCCGGGGTGTGTCTATCCTTCCCCCTTATGTGCCTTTTTAAGTATTTTATTAGGACATGGAAACAGTACCAGCTTCATAAAATGGTCTGCACAAGATAAATCTTTCGCCTGTAGCAACCAATCAAATCATTGGTTCCAGTTTGGGACCACGGGTCTTAAAGGGATGATGGGAGAAAAGGCTCCCTCAATTAATGGCATTCCTTTGATTTCTGAACTCCTGGATTTGTATGTGATTGATGATATAAAAGCAAAGATTTCAAATGACGAAAATATGCTAAAGTGCTGAGCTCTAAAGCTCGCACTGTAGCCTTTCAAAGTGCTCATATCTCAAAAACTCAACAGCACGATCTGATCGATGCCTAGTTTGGGGTAAAAACATTTTGTTGGTTATGCTGAAGACACAATCAAACTTTCCCATGGAGCTAAGATTTGAAAATGCATCATCCCTGCCCCCCTTTATTTTGACTATTTTTTTTCTGCATCGATCAGCATGAAAATAGACATTAGTGGATATATATTTGTGATATGGCATGCTTATTTTGGGGTAGGGTTGCTTGAAAAGCTAGTTTCTTCACAGTGCAGTTTATGTTGGGAACTGATTTAAAATAGGATGTTTAGGTTTTGTTTACTTTTCATGAATACATTGTTGAGAAAGCAATAGGCAGTTGTCAGTGCCAATAAGATTCTGTGGCTACAACTTTACCGCACAGTCATCAGTTTACTACATTGGCCACATCATTTGCAGATTTCGCACAAAAACATAAATCTATCTCAAATGGATGAAAATAATACTACCAGAGAATAGGTCCCAGAATTTGCCTTTTTTGCTGCAAAATGTAGATAGCTTTGCTGCAGCCCTGACAACTATAAAGCCCTGCAGCGTAGTTTGGAGACAAAGCCATGTTTCACCGGGTACCGTGAAATATTTTCCAAATCGCACAGCGCCCTGTGAAATGTGTAATAAAGGCACCTGGAATCTGTAAAAGGCACCACCTTGCATTCAAAGCTACAGGACGCAGACAGCTTACCTTCATTCAAGCTAAACTTACCGCAAAAAGTCCTTGACATGCTCTCCGTCTGAGGGCCTCTCCAATAGAGAAAGGGTAGAGACCAAGGGGCATATCAGCAATGAGGAGATATAAAATTATCTCCGCTTTTGCGTCCGTTTTCGGGCCTAATTAGCAAGGTCACGCTATCGCGTGAAACCTTGCATTAGCGCCCGGATTCTTAACGCCCAGCTTTGCATCTCTAATGAGATGCAAAGTGAGCGTTCCTGAACTGACATGACTGGAGAAATGTCGCCAAGCGACATTTCTCCTATTATCAAGCCTCACGCTATGAAGCATAGCGGCAAGAAAAGTAGCGATAACCCCTGTTATCGCTACTTTCCTTACGCCTGCTTCAGGACTGACTTAGCCATGATATCCTATGGAAGGTGGATATCATGGCTAAGTATGTGAAGCCCTATCATCAAGCTAACGCAAAACTTCGTGAGATTATTGCTGGGTTTCCAGCGATAATCTCAATTTTGGCAGTTAGCGCTAGGATTTTTATCGCTTTTGAGATAAGCGTTGCTAATAGCACGCTATCTCAGCGATAAAAATCCACGCTAGCCGGCGATAATTATCCTAGCGCTAAGTGCGCTTTGCGATAATTATCGCCGGTTGTTGCTGATATGCCCCTAATTTGGTGTGGTTTCCGGTTATAAACTAGATGTGGGTATTACAAATCTCAACCATGAATCTTTGGTTTCTCGTTATGCTAAAACGAGCCAGGTGCTCAGGGGTCCAGATAACCTCTTCTACTTGAGAAATGGCGAGCTTTAATTATGATGAACTCTACCTAGAATCTTTAATTACTTTCAGAAAACAGTGGGACCGGTTCCATCTAGACCGATGGAACTGGCTGCATCTGGACCGGTGGGACCGGCTGCATCTGGACCGATGATACTGGTTGTATCTGGACCGATGGGATCGGCTGCATCTAGACCGATGGAACTGGCTGCATCTGGACCGGTGGGACCGGCTGCATCTGGACCGATGGGACCGGTTGTATCTGGACCGAAGGGACCGGTTGCATCTGGACTGGTGGAACCGGTTGCATCTTGACCGAAGGGACCGGTTGCATCTGGACTGGTGGGACCGGTTGCATCTGGACCGAAGGGACCAGTTGCATCTGGACCGAAGGGACCAGTTGCATCTGGACCGAAGGAACCGGTTGCATCTGGACCGATGGGACCGGTTGCATCTGGACCAAAGGGACCGGTTGCATCTGGACCGAAGGGACTGGTTGCATCTGGACAGAAGGGACCAGTTGCCTCTGGCGATTATAGGCAGATGCAATTTAAGAAACCTTTGATAAAGCCTGGTCTCATATTTGTACTCATTGTCAAATCTGTAGGTTTGACTATTGCATGTCTTTAGTAGCTAATCCTATTTTCCACCAATTTTTCGGGAGGGCTAAATCCAGCTCTGGCAGCCCGCTAGTAAGTCACTTTTTCCCATATGAAAAGTGATGCACCTGAGGCACAAGGGGCTTGTAAATAGGCCCCTTGGTAAGATGTATGGCAAAGGCCCTCTTTGTTCATTTGAGAAATCACAGAAGTCTTTCAGGGTGCACAAGCATGCTTTTTTACAATATCTTCTTCTCTGAGAATACCCTAGGTGCCTGCCAGATGGTGAACTTTTTATGAAGCCGAACCCATTTCTGCGCTGTTTAAGCAGTGGGCCTAAACGTAGAGGGATCAGTATTATCTATCCGACTATATGCCCTATACCCCATTTAAAATGGCTTGTAGGGGGACTCTAAGTTGCTTTCTCTGTCAAGGCTCAGATGCCGTCGCGACACACATTTTTGCCACCTGCCCGGTTTTGTTTTTATTTTGGTCAACTGTCTTCAGCCAACTGAGTAACTTGAAGCTTGTAGATGTCCATTAGGGCTCAAAACTGATTATACTGGGTCATTCTCCTTACAAGCCAGGCGGACTGTGAGGTATCAGTTTTGATGCAATCACAGTTGCCAGCCTCAGCATAGCTAGGGCCTGGTTCCAAAGTACACCGCCAGACCATAAGGCTGGGTGGAGTTTATTGTTTTTTGTACTTATTTTTTATTAAAATACTGCATTGACATCTCAAAAATCATTGCATTCCACTTTTTTGAGTAATCTGCACTTGGGCTATTGACACGGATTACATTACAACATGTGTGGTACTCTAGGGTCAGGGCCTCACTCCCACTTCTTCATTTATACCTACAGTCCATGTGCGATAATCACAAGAGGTGGGATCATACAGTATGAGAAAGGGATCAACAAAAACAATATAACAATTGCACAGCAGAGACTGGGGACGGAATTCGCTCACAGGGTTAAGGTTACCAACTCGTTATTTATCCATAGTATGGGATCAGGTGACCACTTGTCATTTTGTGGATATGTGACCGGTGTAGGAGTGGACCCTACTCTTAGCAATATCTGTCGTCCTCTGTGCTTGGGTGTCTAGGGCTATCCTACGTCACTGTATGTGGCAAAGAGGTGTTTGGTTGTGCTCCCTGAGAAGTATCAGACTCCGAGTCCAATTCCGAGTCCGGTATTTGCAACCCTTCCAACATGTGCCCCCCGTGCTCTAAATCCCGTTCTGCATGTTCATCTGTGCGCAACATTTGTAGGCGCCTATCTTCCGCCACCCCTATTCCCGTATATCTGACAGCCATGTAGCAAATTTTGGAGGGAGTGTTTGAGTCCAGTGTATCGCAATGTGCCGTTTGACCAATACCAATCCCTGGAGAGCACATTTTTGTTGGTGCGTGTTCCCTTTTTTGGTGTCGGGAGTACCCCTAGTAGGCAATGTTTACCCGTCTGCTCTATCTGGACTGCTGTGGTGATCTGGAGTATCTGGACAACTTGCTGCCAATACCTTTGTAACCTGATGCACGTCCAAGTCATGTGCAGGAACGTGACGGGGTCTGCACCGCACCTGGGGCAGTGGGATGGGTGCACTGAGTTAAAGTGCGCTACTCTCTGAGAGGGTCGGATAAGTACGATGTAAGTAGTGAAACAGGGTGAGTTTAAACCAAGCATTCCTTGCCATCTCTCGGACTTGTGCAAACGCCCTTTTCCATTCCCTTTCGGTAAGGGGTCCACCAGGTCTGCCGTCCGCCTATCCTTTCTCTGCAACATCTCGATGATACGGTCTTCTTTAAGGGCCTTATATATACGGGAGATTAGGCCTCTAGTGGAACTCAGGTTTAGCAGGACAACTAGTGTATGTGACTCTGTCGGTTCATTGGGAAAAGGGTGCCACATTACTCTGACCATATGGGCTATCTTAGTATGGTGTAGGAAGTGTCCTTCAGGTATCTGATACCATTCTTTCACTTCCTCATACGTTAGGAAGGTCCCGTTGCCAAAGAGATCCCCGGCTGTCAAGCACCCTCCTTCGTACCATTTAGAGATGTCCATAACTGCCTAAATTTGACTGAACCCCTGCAGCCATTGCAAGGGGAGTGAGGTTGTGTAGGGCGCCTTACGGATAACCCGGGTGACTGCCTTTTCCCAGAATGTCGCTAGCTGCCGGATTGTAAATGGGCACGGGGGACCCGAGTGCCCATCATCAAGTATTTGGGCAAATCAGAACCGGTATTATGACTCGCTAGTAATGCTTTCTCCATGTATGCCCCTCCATGCACCATTGAGCAGCATATTGAAGCAGCCCTGCAAAATATTATAATCTAAGGTCTGGGAAGCCCAGCCCCCCCCAGGTCAGTATCCAATTTGAGTGTGTCTAATTTCACCCTGCTGTGACCACCAGCCCACACCAGTTGGACCAGCAATTTGTTCAGGGTGACAAAACGTAGTGTCCGGGATATGACAGAGTGTATTCTGTAGTGCATACAGGCCCCTAGGCAACATAACCATTCCAGCCAACGCAACCCGCCCCATAATGGAAAGAGAGAGCTTGCTCCAGAAACGAGATTCCCGATTACCGCCCCCATATTTAGGACATATTGATCCTCAGGTCCATGTGCCTCCTGTACACACAACTACCTAAAGTGATTAGTTTCCCCTCTGAACTCCACTGGAGGGAGCTCTTGAATAGCCACTTGTGTTAGAGCGGCCAGCGGGAAGATGACAGACATACGATAATTTATACGAAGGCCCGGTGACTGCCCAAATGAGTGTAATACACCTATTAGAGCCTGCACTGCCTCCTCAGGCTGCCGGATATAGAGTAACTTGTCCTGCGCATATGGGGACACAACATGAGTGCGGCCATCAACTGTGATTACCGACTCATCCATATCCCTCCTCAGCCGGATTGCCAATGGACCCATCGCCAGGCTGAAAAGCAACGGTGAGAGAGGACATCCTTGTCGAGTGTCCCTCTCAATAGTAATGCACTCTGACACCCATCCCTCTGTGGGCACATGGTCCTGCGGCCCTCTGTATAATAGTTGTACCCAGGCAATAAACTCATCACTGAGTCCCATTATTCAAAGAACCTCCCACAAATAATTCCACTGCAGCGTTTCAAACACCTTTTCAATGTCCAGTGCGACCACCGCTGCCCTATCTGGTCCGCCCGACAGCGAATGCAACATGTGTGAGAGGCGGCGTATGTTCATGTGAGTTCCCCTTCCTGGTATAAATACACACTGGTCCTCATGTACCAGAAAGGATACCACGTGGCTGTGGCAACTTGCTAGAACCTTAGCCAGTATTTTTACACCCACTCCCAGCATTGACAGGGGCCTATGTGATCTCGGGTTCTGCACTTCCCTACCTGGCTTCGGAAACATGACTATGATGACATCGCTCATAGATTGTGGAAGGAATCCCTTTACCTTAGCCTCTGGATTGGTCTCCAGCAGTAAATCGATATACGTCTGGTAGAATTCGATTGGTAGTCCATCTGGTCCTGGGGCTTTGCACTGGGCCATTGTCCGCACAGCCTCGCGTACTTCATCCAACTGAATCACAGCCCCTAATGTCTGCGCCTGTTCCTCCGTAATGTGGGAAAGTGGTATGTTCCTGAGGATTTTGAAATCAGCAAGCTCCTCAGTTTCCATTAATAATTCCTGCCTGCATATTTATAATACTCCCATCCGGGTGCATTAATGCAAGAATCAGTGGGGGCGGGTGTTCCCTCTTCAGTAACCATGCTAAGAGTTTCCCAGATTTGCCACCCTCTTTATGGAACAGCTGGCCAAATTCCTACCTGGTGAGACAGTCAAGTCTGTCCCATATTTCACTCACCTGGTGGTGGGCCTGTAGTAGATAATCGTTGTATCGCCCAGCTGGTTATGGTCCATGCTGCAACCGGGTGACCTCATCTTCTGCTTCTTTCACTTCACCCTCTAACTTGCGTCGCGTCCCCCCAACTTTAGGGAGGCACTTCCCATGGATCACCACCTTGAGTGTGTCCCATTCTATTCCCCTAGGCAAGCAGTGGACCAATTTGAGTTAAAGAATTCAACAATCGATTCTTTAAGTTCTGTACAGACCATGGGGTCCCGAAGCACATCAGGTCTTAGCTGCCAAATGGGCAGCCTCGTCTGGTCCGAACTGGACCCTCTTCGAGAAGGATTGGGGCGTGGTCTGAGAGGAACCTTGTAAGGATACAGGTTTGTTTGGTGGACGTTACGGCCTTACTGGTGAGAAGGAATCTATCTAATCTGCTGTGGACCTCTCGTGCCGGAGTATAGCAGGTATAACCCTGCACCTCTGAGTGTGTCTCTCGCCTGATATCTACACATAGCAGACGGCCCATCACGTGTTGCAAAGCAGCTGGTATGTTAGGCTTGGACTGCAGTTTTTGGGGCTGTCTATCTATCTTACCACCAATTATGCAGTTAAAGTCTCCTGCCCAGATAATGGGCACTGCCACCTATGCAATAAGGTGTTTTTCTAGCTCCAGAAAGAAGCCATCATCATCCATATTGGGGGCATATATGTTGACAAGTCCTACTTCCATTCCGTCTAGTGTACCATGGATTATTATGTATCTGCCCTCTATGTCTGCTGTGTAATTGTGCATCTGAAAGGGAAGTTGGGCTGTGACCAACACCAAAACCCCCCTGGCATATGTGGAATAAGTGGAAGCGTAGAGTTGCCCTCTCCATTTCTTATGCAATTTCTGGATTTCGGAATCTAATAAGTGGGGCTCTTGCAGCAGTGCTATTTGTGCCCTTTGTCTGCGCAGGTAAGTCTGTATCCAGTATCTCTTCATGTACAGGTTAAGCCCCCTCACATTCCATGTTATTATCTTAAATTGTCCCATGTAGCTGCCTGTCAGTCCACAACCCCGTCTTTTCCCCTCTGTGGTCTACCTCCGTCACTGCTGTTAAAAACATAATTTTCCCCTTCTGTAACATTTTAACTTTCCCCTCCCCCGGGTGGACACTGTCCCAACAATTCCTGCATCCCCAGTTACTTCAACCCACGAGCTCCCCTCCCCCGACTTCAAACAACATACAGAATCATTGAACACATATACCCTATATGAACTAATAGAGTGCTATCAGCAACTATAGCGCTAACCTCACCTCCCAGCTCTCACAATACTTCCAATATCAAGAGTGCAGCTGGAGTGGGTTAAGAGCGTCAGCCCACAGCTGTGGATTTTTCAGCAAATCACCTCATCTCTTGGCCTCCTTGCATACCATCAGACACCCCACACTCGACCGCTATTCACAACATTCCATACACTTCTACTGTAGTCACCCAACACACCTCACTAATCGCTTGAGAGGGATAGATATGAGTGTAGAGGAGATATAACACTGTAGAAAAAGAGTATTTATATAGAGATACTGATATAGAATAACTAAGATGAAGGTGAATACAGAGGTGCATCCCTGTCCCTGTCATTTATAAGTGGCCTGCACAACCGTCACCTGTACCAATCCGTTCAAATGCCTGAGGAGTTCACTCTGCCAGCCTCACATTCTCAGTCACATACCATACATTCTGACCCTTAATGCGTTAATAGGTCCCATATGGGGTTATACTTATATTGTTTGAAGTGTGGCCAGTTAAACGTTTGTTGGGTTGGGGCGTGTCTTCCACCCCATCTCCCGTGCTGGCATCGGAGCTGGAAGCCGTGATCACCTCCACCAATGCCCTCGCCACGTCTCGGTCCTCCAGCTGTTCAAGTGGATCTACCAGTGTGGCCTCCGGTTGCCGCCACTAGTGTCCTCAGACTCCAGCTCCAGGGAGCCATCTTGACAGACCACCACTCTCTGAGACGACCACAATGATTTCCTGGCTCTTCCTACTCTTCCAGTGCTACTCTTTGTTGTCCCTGAGCCTAGCACTTTCAATCTTTCCTTCGCTCTGTAGATCACTCTATCCTCTCCTAGTACTTCTAGCCAGTCCCAAGTGGCCTCAAGTGTGGTGAAGAAATGTGCTCGCTCGTTGTGCATCACCTTTAATTTAGCTGTATACAGTAATGCATACTGTGGGACCATCTCACTAAGTTTTTGCATTACCCCACCAAAGGATGCCCTTTTCTGTTTTGTTAATCTTGTGTCATCTGGGAAGATGCGGATGACATGGTTCTCATACTTGGGATCACCCTAATGGTGGGCTGCTCTTAATATGCAGTCTCTGTTCCTATAGTGAAGCACTTTGGCGATGAGTGTCCTGGGAGGGGGGCCCACAGGGGGCCTCGGCATGAGTGCCTGGTGTGCCCTCTCGACAAAGAATAAGGCTGACAACTGAGCCGTGGGGAGGATATCTCTGATCCTTTGTTCCAAGAAGAGCTCCGGAGCCCTTTCTACAGTGCCTTCCGGGAACCCCACAAACCTGAGGTTACCTCTCCGTGACCTGCTCGCTGCGTCTTCAGCTCTGCGCTCCGGTGTGGCAGTTTTGGAAGCTAACTCAGCGAGGGTTGTTTTTAGCATGGCAACTACTATTTCTAGTTTGGATACATTTTGTTCTGTGACTAGGGATCTCTCGCCCACTGTAAGGAGGTGGACTCTCAACAGCCCAATATCCATTGACATCGCGTTGATTTTTGCCTGGACTGCTGTGCTCGAAGTTTCGATAGCTGCTAGGATTTGAGCCCCTGATGGTCCTGGCTGCAATGCCTCTGTGTCTGACACGGGGCCTTCACCCTGGTTGTTTGGTTTTGACGCTGTACCTTGTGCCGTGTATTGGTCCATTTTTGACTGCTGCCCCCTCTGTACGGCCGATCCTTGCCTATGTTATGACGTTGCATGATACTTTAATTGGGGATATGAGAGGCACTATGCGATGTCGGCTTAGAGCCCTCACACCGGTAGGCCTGGGTATTTGAGAGTGCAAGGGATTCAGTGGGTCACAGGTCCCTAATTGCAGTAAACAATCAGACTAAATATTTTATGGACACAGCTTGTATCATGTGGGGCCTCGGAGTGACTTTATAAGCTGTTAAAAAGCGATGCTTCACTCACCGTTGTCACCACCTCCCAGGGGCACGGATAGTTAAAATATCTTCCGGACGGTGATGTTTGAGCCCCTGGCTCTTATCCAATAATTGTGTCAGCCTTCGATAGGATCTGTAGATGGTGGCCGCCTCTGGATGTGCGTCACCCCCCACAAATTCTCCGGGTCTTTTCTCAGCCCCCTTGGGTAGTTCAACTGGGCCTCCGCCACTGTGCCGGCCTCGCTTCCACGCTACTGATAGGGCAGCTTTTATGTAATTTCAGGTGCTCCTATATTCCACCCCAATGGTTCTGGTATATTGTCATCTTCATGGGCCTCCGTGACCCATACAGCCGCTTCTCTGTGTTTCAGCAGCAATGCAGTCACTCCCCCAGCGGCCACGGTGAGAATACTTTCTTTCACTCACATGGTAGGTCGCTAAATAGTAACATGCTCTCCAGCGTGTTGGTCTCCCAACATACACAGTGTTGGTGGATTGCGCACTCTGTGATTCTGACAAGTTCTACTGAGGGTAAACCGATCTGGGCATTGTTTTTTTTGTTAACTTCAGAGTGCAATGTTTAATTGTAAATCATACATTAGACATGAATCCATTGTATATGTTCGAAATATTTGAATCATATTATTTTGAAATGTGTAAACAAATTAAGTAAATATTTTGCTGGCATAAAATTGTCATATTTGGTTGTACCTTGAGTATTACACATATTGTTGTGCATGCTAGAGTCCAAGTCTACTCCGGGGACCTGGCCACTTCATAGTAGGCCTCCCAACATAGGCACGGGCAGCAGCTAGTCCACGCTGTGCACCCGCCCAGGCCTCTCGCTACCACCAATCTGCCAGGGAGTGGGGGAGGGGCTGCAATGCTCTTCAGCTCAATTTTTCCACTGGCCCCGGGGGTCCGACGTGTCTGCTGACAGGCTCCCCCCCACCTTCGATCGACTTCACCATCCTACTGTATGGGCTTGTTTTCCACCATCAGTGCATGTCCGCAGTGCCAGGCACACAGCCTCCACATTGCGGTCTGTTCCCGGGGCCTCCGTGTAGGCCCCGTCCTCCGGCCTCCCCGTCAGCTTTGGCGTAGTCGTAGTAGGCGGCCACAGGCAAATCACAGTCTCCGGCGGCCTCCGCAGGCAAGGCCCGCAACATGCCCATTCCGTCAACACCTTCCTCTGAACTGATCACTCCGCTCAATCAGGATGTCTTGGCTGCGTGTTGCACCGGGCCTCATCCCCTGCAAATCTCACAGGTCTTGTGTCTCAACCCTGGGGATAAGGAGTTCGGCACCTTCAACATGGGACAGTGTCGCAGAGTTCATGGCCGTCTCAGCCCCGGCCAGCGACCCCGATGCAGTGGGAAGCACCCTCAGACTTTCTGCACAAGGCTCCGATGCAGACCACAGCCTTGATGGTAGGCCGGGCCCAATGTCGCACTCTGTCCAGGCTCAACGGATCTGCCAGATGTTCCACGGCGTTGCCGGCCCTCTACTGGATCCCCATGAGTTGCGGATTCAGGGTTGCCACTCTGGGATACATGAGCTGGGCTGGAAGGACATCATTTGAGGATTTTGAATGGGCGGGACACGGAGCTTCTTAAGATGCGACTGTGTTATTGGAGGTCACAGTATACCATCTGTATGTACGTTTATGGCATCCAACTAGGGGTTGTTTTACGCGGGGTCTGTTCTCCTCATAGTAAAAACACACCTAGATAGAACTACTTTGATGTAATTTACTTTGGTTTATTTTATTTGTGTTCAAATGTAGCACAGATATGTTATGTTGACCAATAACTCAATTTGAGGAGAACAGAGCTAGCAAAAGCTAATACAAAGATGGATGCTATAATCGTATAGGATATGGCTCCACACATAAGAACATGTGGATAGGTAGTATTACGACAGCCAATAATTCACCTGTATGGAACTACTTTATAGTTACATGTATTTATGTCCAAATACAGTACATAATTATTATGTTCAATAACTGCAGTAATGGGCACCAGGACAATAGGTATCTTTGCACTTCAAAATGGATGCCATGTTTACCGATGTAATTCAGTTCACTACTGTCCGCCTTCTATTTAGAAGGAAATGTATGTATTTTGCTGGGCTACTCATATCCAGTGTGTGTGCAAGAGTACGTGACATGTGCAACGTGTTACTGGATTAAACAAAAACCTGGATTAACCCCTTGAGTGATCGCTTGATTTTGAAACCAATTGAGACTTTAAGTCCAGCGTGCTCCGCTGGCACGTGTGATCCTGCTACCAAGGGCGGGGAGAGTGGAATGTGCAAGTTTTGAAGTGTATATTTCTATATATGTATATATTGTCAAGGTACAAATATGTGGAGGTTTATATTGTAAAACTTTGCTTACCTATAGAAATTTACCATAACAATTTTTATGTCCTCGATATTCTTGACACAATATTTAGTCCCCTAATATTTTTTGTTCTGATATTCTGTCTAGACACCTCAGTGATGTCACTCCCTGTAGGAATGCATAATGGGAAATGCAGTGTCTCTCTACTTTTTACATTTTGACCACTAGATGCTGGTTTTCTGACTCTGATTGCTCCCTGAGCTCTGCTTACCCAGGGCCAGTGCTCTGATTATAAGGATATGCAAATTAGGCATAATTAAAATTGGTACTGACATCCTAGCTGTAAGTTCCTATTATATAATAGGTCAGGTAGGTTTAGAGGCCCAGTAGAACTATGCATTTAACTGTGCACTACTGTGGTGCCTGCTGTCATTTTGAAAGGCAGCCCTGCTTTTCAGACTGCCTTTACTGTATGACTTGAAGTTTAAGAAAAAACTTGGACTGGTACCCCAAAGACCCATAGCAGTTGAGTCAGTCTCTGTTAGCCAATGGTGTTCTTCCATCTCTGTATTAATACGTTTTTTTACTCAACCCTGGCGCTCTCAGATGGATGTGGCCACCGTCAACATGTCCAAATTTTAAAAAACAGTGCAACCCAAAAAACAATTCCTTGATTATTGTAAAACTTAGGGAGACATTAAAATAAACTAATGAGAGAAACTTTTTGTCCTAATAAAATTCAGATTTTTAGTCTTTTAATCCAGGGGAATATCTATTTTATTAAAACACTAGATGGAGACTGTGTCTTACAACCTTCAAGCTTGTGAGTACCAGATGTGTTGGGCTGAAAGCTAATTGATTTAATGCAGAACGACAAGAAGAAAGTGGCTGATTTATGGTTTCCAAAAGAACACAAACAGAACAGATTGCTTGCCTTGGCAACATTGATTGCCGACTTCATCTTGAAGGTATGCATTCTAAAGGAATTACTTTGCAGCATTAAGCCATTCTAGATTCACATACTGTGCATTATTCTGCACCCAGCGGTTAGGTCTAGATCAAAGGTATTCGCAAACATTTTTCATGGGGCCATAAAGTATGGTGTGTGGCGTAACTAAAAAGCCAAACTGTTGCCAGTATGGTGGAATGCTGGGGGTGATGGGTACAAGGGAAACAAAGCCTGTACATGGTGTGGGAAGTAAGTTGTAGAGTTATTTTGAGGGTTTCTTTCCATACTGCCCCCTAGATTAAGCTGCTAGCTTCTAGAAGAGTCATAGATTTGTTAGGTTATGCTGTATCTGAATCACTATTGCTCTAACCCACTTTAAGGTAAGCCTTCTCTGCTTGCTTGCTCCACCTTTGATGAGTCAAGTTTACAAAGGAAATAACTTGATTTTTTAAATAGACTCTTAAGACTCATAAGATCCTTCCATTCTTCGCCTATTATCAGTAAACATTAGGAGTGCTTAGAAACAGGCTCTGTTAAGGTAGAGAGTGCTATGCAAAATCCTTGACAAAGACCCCACCAGCAAGGTGTGCAGTTCACTGATGTAGCCAGACACAAAAACGCCCAACCTCCACACTAGACATGGGACCGTGGGAAAGTTTTAACCTTTAAGACTTGATGTTTAATCCTGACTTTACCACTTTATGACAAAATATGCTGACTCTAAACTCTGTATTTAAAGTATGAACAGGTTCCACAGCACAATGGCATTTCTTTGGTGAGAGTAATTACTGAGTCTTCTCACTGTGCTAACCACTTACACCCCAGTTGTCTAATGAGCAAGACTGCCAGTATGAAACCAGAACTTGTAAATGCAAAAGGTAATGCGTCCGAATCAATACTGTAATCACCATTACATGGATAGGAAAATATTAATTAATCCTTCCACAGAACCAAGTGTTATTTAATATAAATTAATGTCACCAACACAAACTGTAGTTCTTCAAATTGATTTTTTATGTATCATTGAAAAAATTATATTATATGCATTTTTTCAAATAGCAAATACAATATATAACCACAGACTAACAGACGTTCTTATATATAGCCACAAAGAATTATCTATATATAAGTATCCACCTCGCTGAACACAGGTATTGAAGCGGGTAAAGAATATACTTAAATATACTTAAATCCCTTATTACCCTACTCACTAATACAGATGCTACTCCTTTTTTTTTTTTAACAAACTTTATTGAGTTTTCCCAGTAGAAGGAGCAATGAATTACATATTGCATTAATCACATTAAGTACATATATGGCAGCGGATATATCTCTAACGTCTTGCGCCAACCTGGAAGTAGAGCAGCACAGTTGTCCATACATTTTTAACATGTAACAGGTCAGCCTGAAAGGCCACCAAACACTCCGATTACTTTGCATTTAGTAACCCTCCTACAAGACACTATACCCACGGGGAGCGGTGACCACTCAATATCTCCCCAACTCCCCCTCCCACCCAGAACCCACCCACCTAAACCAACCCATGCCACATAAATTCGGTCTGAGGGCTGCAGGGCGTCCCCTGGGGGAGGGGAAAGGGGAGGGGAAGGTGACCACACCCTAAGCGTGCGGTAGGGGAAGGGAGGAGGCAGAACAGTGCATCAAGAGGGGAGAACTAGATGAATGAGAATAAGTGGAATAAGGAGGGGAGGAGTAAACCACCACCCGTCGGGCAGTGGCTGCAATAATTTGGGATACTTCACCACACATTGCCAGGGGATAGGTTCCAACAGACACAGAATCTTATCCGCTGATAGGTACCACGGCACGTTCAGGGGAACTCTGGGGATGGGTCTCTGCAGCCTCCTCCCCCATTTCACTTTTAAACAGCTCAGTCAAGTGTGCCCATTCAAGAGAGATAGGACGCTTGCGTATCCCCCGACTCTCCTCATGGTGCAGGGCCTCTCGCTCCGCCACCGACCAGCGCAATACCTCCTCTTCCCAGGCCTCTACACGCGGTGGGGCACGAGACTTCCAACGCTGTGTTATCAGGCGCTTTGCTAGCATTAAAGTCAGATTGGCGAAACAACGCAACAGTTTCGCTTTAAGGGGGAGCGGTAACAGGCCTAATAAACAAGCCTCTGCTGTGTCCCAGGAGGGGCGCTCGGTGATTCTAAATAAAACTTGCATTATCCTACCCCAGTATCCCCCCAGGGCCGGACAGAGCCACAGCATATGCATCAGGTCGGCATCTGGTGCCGGGCACCGAGGACAGGCCGATACCGCTGTGTTGTACATCTTACTTAGTGTATGGGGTGTAAGATAAGCCCTGTGGAGGGCAAACAATTGAATAGTCTTCAACCTACAATTGCGGGACACTTTCTTAGGGTAGTCCAGTATATAGGTCCACTCTCTATCACTAAATGCCCAAGACAAATCTGCTTCCCACCGCAACTTGAGAGGAGCCAAGGAAATCTGTGTGTGTTCTCGGAGGCCACGGTAAAGCCAATGAACCAGGAAACGTCCATGGCCCATTATGTGGAGGGAGCGCAGGAGGTGGAATGTTGAGGGTTCTACAGGTGTCGTCTGCCACTGTGCCCAAATGTACCGGGAGATCGCCGCATGGAGCAGAAACTGGGTATCGGGTACCGCGTTCACCCGCACAAAGTCCACGTGGGGCATCAGACTCCCTTCCTGAAAAAGGGCTCCTATTGTCTCCACCCCCTGTTGCGCCCAATTCCATAATCGACCACACAGCGGAATATTGGGAGAATATGGATGGAGGATTTTAGCATACTTACACGCCATTGTCCAATAGTGAAGCGCTATCCTCAGTAGGGCCGGGGGGGTCCGATGGCTTAGGGGCACCGGGGCACAACAACGACTGTAATGTACCACGCGCTAGTTGGGTCGGGGTGTGGCCTATTTCAAACAGGTTCTTCCCGGCCAACCAGTAGGCCATCCACTGCAGCTGACCACCAATGCAATATGCCAAGAAGTCAGGTGCTCCCATACCGCCGGCGCCACTCGGTAGCCGCAGCTTAGCTAACGCTACCCTATGCCTCCGTGGACCCCACACCAGCGAGTCAGCAGGGTATCCAACTCTCAAAAGATCCAAGAGGGGTATACCACCGGGATGTTGACGAAATGGTAAAGCAGGCGAGGTAGCATCACCATCTTAGATATCGCCAACCGTCCCGCGATGGTAAGAGGCAATGTATTCCAAAATGTAATTTGGGAACGTATGAAAGAGATTGTGCGTACCAGGTTGCCTTCTATGACAATCCCCAAGTGCTTAAAAGTGACTTGTGCCACCCTGAAGGACAAAGACCCAAAACGCAGCTCCAAAGCCGTGAGCGTGCCACTGAAGGAATAGGCTATAGACTTGGAAGCATTGAGGTGCAACCCGGAAACCTCCCCAAAGTAAAGAAAAAGATCCGCCACTTCCCTCATGTCGGCCTGGAGATCACGAAAGTACAGCAGCATGTCGTCCGCATAAAGCGAGACTGAATGCAGGACACCCTCCATCTGAATCCCATGGGGGACCGTGGCCCACCTAAGGTTCTGGGCCAGGGGCTCAAGTGCTAAAACAAACAACATAGGCGATAATGGGCAACCCTGGCGAGTACCCCGAAAAATAGGGTAGGCAGAGGAGATAATCGAACCTGTCTTCACCCTGGCCGTAGGGGCGGTGTAGAGCAGCTGAATCCAGGCACATAGTTCTGGGGGAATGCCGATTTTAGCCAACACTTCCAGCATATAAGACCAACTTAGAGTGTCAAAGGCCTGCGATATGTCCAAGGATAGACACTGCCCTTGGTGGCCGGAGCCCGGAGGCATGCAAGAGGGCGTGGAAGCGCCGAAGATTCAGCGATGTACTCTGCCGTGGGACAAAGCTGCATTGGTCTGTATGAATCAACCGCGAAAGGAGTGGGAGAAGGCATATGTACTCAAAAGCATTCTGTTTTAAAGATCGCCCCTTCTGATCACAGGGGAGTACATCATTGGACAACAATTCATAAGTCCTTCTCTAATCATTAGTACTCTCACACTTATTTATATTGTTTCAATTTATATAGGGCTTCTCCAAAAAAGGTTGATGCATTTCAGCCCGACATATCTTGGGCCTCATCAGGACTGGGGTAAAATCAGGACACCTATAATATACAAATACATTCTATTTATATATACATCACTATACACTTTTAACTCATACATGTTCTATTTACACAAACTATGTACACACTCCACTGATATTTACATTAAATTTATAAACAATTTCTCAGAGGAGCTGTCCGTAATTCTATATACATGTGAGAATAAAAATCAAAATAAGAAATTTGTGAAAATCATGTTAAACAGAGTGACTGTGAAATCAATAGTATTTTCTAAACAAATATTAAATGAAAAGAGAAAGGAAAATAAAGTACTAATCCTGGTGAAAAGGTAGAAGCACCATACCCCCAAAAGGCAACCATTGTGTCCCATTTACTTCATATGTATTTATTCCATGCAAACTATCCTTAAGAATGAACAGACCTTTCAGATGATCCTAGATGTATTCAGCTAACTGTAGTCAATTCCGTGGTGTTTACCACTGGTTCTACAGGAATATATATATTTGATATAAGTTTACTGGTGTATAACATATTTACCAGTTCAATTCAAGTTTATTTGCTCACAATATATTAAACTATTCATGCTTGTCCCGATTATCAAAAATCTACATTGCAGAATATTTTGGCAGTTTCTAGTCAATGTCTTTGGAATTCTACATTTAGCAAACTGCAAATTAATATAACAACCCTAAATACACTTTCACGCTGGCTAACTCAATTCTCCGTTTAAGTATTTCATGCCTTTCAGGTGTTTCTACAACTCCGTGTCGGAACTACTTTCTTTTGCTTCACGTTTCTTCAATAAACACAAAGGCAACTTAGGTCCTACTCTCTTAGCGACCACTAACATCTAATCAAGTTAGCCTATCATTGCTCAATACCTTTGGCGGGGGGGGAATCCGGTTATTTAAAAATCCCAGGTCTCCCAATCAGTACTCATGATCTGGCTTCGGTATGAATTTCTTTTTCTAAACGTAAAGAAGAACCATAGAGACCGTGTTATTTCTGTATCACGCGGTATACACTTGTGCCCCTATCCAACAGCCTAAAATCTATGATTTACCTTAAAGCCATCCAGCGCGGCTCCGGTTGTTTAAAAATCCTGGGTCTCGAAGTCAATACTCAAGACCTGGCTTTGGTATGTATTTCTTTTTCTAAACATAAAGGAGAACCATAGAGACCGCGTTATTTCTTTATCACATGGTATACTTTGTACCCCTAGCTAACAGTCTAAAATCTATGATTTACCTTAAAGCCATCCAGCCGCGGCTCGCGGCAGCCATTGTTTTCTCCCAATTCCGGGTCTCGCAAGGAACCCACGTGACCGGAGTGTAGCGCTTCCACGCTTATTAAACGTCAAAGTGAAAACATTGCAGACGGACTATATCAAATGTTAACAATAGCCATGTGATCTAAGTCACTTACGTGAACACATAAGGCAAGAAACACTGAGGAAGGACATAATTATGCCCCATCCTCTCTCGTAGAGAAAGTCACAATCTTGTGTCAATAAAGACCTATGGATAGCGACAATTTCACTAGATATATTCACGCCCAACAGACGAATTTGTAAGAAATCAAAATTAAACCTCACTATAAATAATAATAGTATCAAAAATTAAAAATGAATACAAGGGCATGCCATTTAGAACTACTATACCCAAGTGAAGCTGACTACCAACACCGTGAACAATTACTTTCTGCAGCTCCTCTCAATCTATTGTTTCTCTGACATGACATTCTGGTTACACATTCTATCTGTGTAGAAAGAATGGCAAGAAAAATTGTTATTATATCATACACGAAATGCTGTTAATCCAGATATATATTCTTATACAGTTTCAACATATTTTTACAACAGATCTTATAAATTGTTATAAAAGCAACCAGATTTCATCATGGTCATTTAGACATCTGGTTGGGGTGATGTATTTTTCTATCAACCTCGCTTCTAGATTACTAAATTTCATCTGCACTTTTTCTTTTGCAATATTTTGTAATGTCATTAGTACAGACCAAACGTATATCATTCTCTGTGCGGTTCTCTGTTTGAAAATGTTGCACCAATGGAGCCCCTGGAGTTTTACACTTAATTCTGGATTTATGCTGTAGAATCCTATTTTTTACCGGTTGGATTGTTTGTCCGATATAAACCTTTTCACAAGGGCATTTTACACAATAAATCGCATTTCTGTTTGGAAAAGTTTGCAGTATATGTTTCTGGCCATTTATGTAGAATTCTTTTGAATTTGCCGTCAATCAACAGGCAGCACATTTTTGGCATCTATAATGTCCCATAACTTGAGGCAAGCTCCGTAGGCTCCTTGTGTCTTTCTTAGGGGGATCAACATTCCTTGTTGCTCCCACTAGTTGTTGTCGAAGATTTTTTCCTTTTTTGAAAGCAAATAAAGGTTTGGGAATTCCTAACTGCTCTACTAGTCTCCAATTTTTTAGGATAATCTTCTTGATTTTATTTGCTTTGGGTCCACATGTCAATACAAAAGTCAGGGGTGCAGATTAATTATTATTTTCCTATCCATGTAATGGTGATTACAGTATTGATTCCGACGCATTACCTTTTGTATTTGCAAGTTTATATATGCCCAGGTGCATTCGGAGTAATTGGGCTACCTCAGTTTTTTGATATTACAGTATTGATTGCACTTTGTGAAGTGTGAGGTTTAGTCTTGGATAGACTATATGCAAAACGTTACATTATTTGTCACCACTCAAACAGTAGTTCTGTAGGTTTAACTTATTATTATTTTTTAATCATTTTTTAATTGTTTGGAATACTATAGTTTTGTTTATATTTGTTCGGTACACACCTGGATATATATATTTTTTATAAAAATAAGATTTAGTTCGCATCTGACATGACTGAACCCTTAGTGGTTAGTTATACAGAGGAGGAAATTAATGCGCTTCTACAGATTCCACCTTTGCTAAGTGGGGATCAACCAGCTCCCGCAGTTATAAATGTGGATAAAATCGAAAGATTAAAGCAACTAAAAAAGAAAAATATAAGAACACAGCTCCATGCCCAAGTTTTACTAGAACATCTTAAAAGTAACACCATACCTGTGGGGTTAGAAGTAAAAAACATCCCAGTGATTTTCATTGCTGATAAAGCATACCTAGGGAAAATTAGTGGGGTAGGTACAAAATGTTCGAGAGACTGCATGGCGTTATCAATTGAGACTGCACTTAAATTGAATGAAGAGGAGTTGAAAGAGATAAAAAAAACTTGAAGAAATCTTGGATGACTCAGCTATAAAAGACGCTAAGACACTACTTGAATCAGTTGAGAAAACCATCACTGACTTTAAGGTTCATACGACCAATCAAAAAACGACTAAAGTTGCTAGGGATATAAAAAGTTTCAAAACAGAAGAGGTGTACCCTTATCTTAAAGAATATTTCTTTCAGAATAACAATCCCAGTTCCCTCAACTTACAGTATAGAGGATGATCCTGACATAGGTTTATTACATTCTCAGATACATCCTCAGATTCAGATCAAGAAATTTACAATATTTATCGCCTATACCCCCACTACCCGATAACTCAACCTTTTTTAGGCAGAGGCAGGAGCCTAGGGAGAGGGGAAGAAATAGAATGGATAGGACAGAACCAGCAGCAGAATCAATACCAGAATCAGGAACAGTACCAGAATCAGGACCCTGGATTGTTCAGAACATGGAGGAAAACATACAGACGTTAAGTTTTCTTAACAACCAAATAAGAGAGACACTAGAACCTATCCCTGTGTACAATTTATCCACCTATACACCATCAGAAATGGAGTTGAATTTATTATATAAAGTCTCTCATTTGTTCCCATTTTTTTACAAAATCCAGTGGACATAAAAAAAGAGGTTTTACACTTCTTGCGAAAGGTCAGATAAAAATCTTTCTTCCTAGAAAGGGAATCTAGAGAGCAGATCAACATTAGTGGACTTAGGAATAAGTCAACTTTTTGTCCCGAAAGTGGTTTAATGCTATTGGGCATTTTACACTTTGAAGACATGATTTTATGAGAATAGGATTGTTTACAAGAGAAAAAGATTTTTTTACAACACTAACTGTACTAAACAAGAACTAAAGGCCCTTAAAAACTTGTCTGAAAACTCGGCTATAACCATAAAGCCAGCAGATAAGGGGACAGTGATTGTACTTTGGGACACAAATAACTATGACAAAGAAGTCATGTAACAACTATCTAATCATGCACACTATAGATCTCTGGAAGAAAATCTCACCATGAGATTAAAACACAAATATTAGATTTGACTACAGAGGCATTAGAAGAATGCTGGATATGCAAAAATGAGTTTGATGTTTTAAATATTGATACGCACAAGATACCAAATATATATGTATTGCCTAAAATATATAAAGCGATACCAAAGGGGATGATGGACGGAGCGTTTGAACAAATCAACCACTCACCCCCGGTCAACTGATCTGGGTTTAATCCATCACCATTCTTTAGCTCACTCCACCACCCCAGTTCAGACATGGCCATATGCAAATCAGTCTGACCCTGTGCCTCATGGGAACAGTCCAGCCCGAAATGCCAAGCCATATCTTCCCTGAACTGGAAACAAGTATCTTGGGACCGGTTTCGGGTTCATAACCCTCATCAGCCAGGCTATCTTGAATCAAGTGGCAAAGTGAGCAAGGGACCCACGTCTGGGCATACCCTGCCAACTTAGGGCGAACAAGCGATACCAAAGGGGATGATGGACGGAGCGTTTGACCAAATCAAACACTCACCCCTAGTCAACTGATCTGGGTTTAATCCATCACCATTCTTCAGTGTTTCCCAAACTGGGGTCCGTGGACCCCCAGGGGTCCGTGACATATTCCCAGGGGGTCCTCAGGCAGCAGTTTTAAAAGCACTCCAAAAGTCCTTGTAGAATTAGCAGTTTTCGAGCAACAATAAAAGTGTCAAGATAACACCAGTGATTAGTGTACCTGCTGTAGAGAGATGAGAGTTTTGTCCAGTGGCAAAGTGAGCAAGGGACCCACGTCTGGGCATACCCTGCCAACTTAGGACGAACAAGCGATACCAAAGGGGATGATGGACGGGGCGTTTGATGAAATCAAACACTCATCCCCAGTCAACTGATCTGGGTTTAATCCATCACCATTCTTTAGCTCACTCCACCACCCCAGTTCAGACATGGCCATATGCAAATCAGTCTGACCCTGTGCCTCATGGGAACAGTCCAGCCCGAACTACCAAGCCATGTCCTCCCTGGACCGGAAACAAGTATCCTGGGACCGGTTTTGGGTTCATAACCCTCATCAGCCAGGCTATCTTGAATCCAGTGGCAAAGTGAGCAAGGGACCCACGTCTGGGCATACCCTGCCAGCTTAGGGCGAACAAGCGATACCAAAGGGGATGATGGACGGAGCGTTTGACCAAATCAAACACTCACCCCCAGTCAACAGATCTGGGTTTAATCCATCACCAGTTAGTTCATTCCCCCACCCCAGTTCAGACATGGCCATATGCAAATCAGTCTGACCCTGTGCCTCATGGGAACAGTCCAGCCTGAACTGCCAAGCCATATCGTCCCTGGATTGGAAACAAGTATCCTGGGACCGGTTTCAGGTTCATAACTCTCATCAGCCAGGCTATCTTGAATCCAGTGGCAAAGTGAGCAAGTGACCCACGTCTGGGCATACCCTACCAACTTAGGGCGAACAAGTGATACCAAAGGGGATGATGGACGGAGCGTTTGACCAAATCAAACACTCACACCCAGTCAACTGATCTGGGTTTAATCCATCATCATTCTTTAGCTCACTCCACCACCCCAGTTCAGACATGGCCATATGCAAATCAGTCTGACCCTGTGTTTCATGGGAACAGTCCAGCCCAAACTGCCAAGCCACGTCTTCCCATGACCGGAAACAAGTATCCTGGGACCGGTTTCGGGTTCATAACCCTCATCAGCCAGGCTATCATGAATCTAGTGGCAAAGTGAGCAAGGGACACACGTCTGGGCATACCCTGCCAACTTTGGGCGAACAAGCGATACCAAAGGGGATGATGGACGGAGCGTTTGACCAGATCAAACAAGCGATACCTTGCGAAAGGTCAGATAAAAATCTTTCTTCCTAGAAAAGGAATCTAGAGAGCAGATCAACGTTAGTGGACTTAGGAATAATAAGTCAGCCTTTTGTCCCGAAAGTGCTTTAATGCCATCGGACATTTTACACTTTAAAGACATGATTTTATGAGAATAGGATTGTTTACAAGAGAAAAAGATATTTTTACAACACTAACTGTACTAAACAAGAACTAAAGGCCCTTAAAAACTTGTCTGAAAACTCGGCTATAACCATAAAGCCAGCAGATAAGGGGGCAGGGATTGTACTTTGGGACACAAATGACTATGACAAAGAAGTCATGAAACAACTACCTAATCATGCACACTATAGATCTCTGGAAGAAAATCTCACCATGAGATTAAAACACAAATATTAGATTTGACTACAGACGCATTAGAAGAATGCTGGATATGCAAAAATGAGTTTGAGGTTTTAAATAATGATACGCACAAGATACCAAATATATATGTATTGCCTAAAATATATAAAAACATCGAAAATCCTCCAGGTAGACCAATTGTGTCAGCATGTGGGTCTTTATTAGAACCACTTGCTAAATATATTGACACTTTTTTGATACCATTAGTTAAGGAAACAAGATCTTATGTAAGGGACACAATGGACCTGATATCTAAAATAGAACAGTTACCCTATGATAAAGATAAACAGCTCTAAGTATCCTTTGATATCGAATCATTGTATACTAATATACCACAAGATGAGGCTCTGGCTGTAATGAGATATAAATTTAATCAAAGAGAATGACCCTATCAGGTCCCCACAGATTTTATTGTAGCGTTAGCAACACTATGTCTCAAGAATATCTTCTTTAACTACAAAAACGCACTCTAAGTACAAGTAAAGGGAGTAGCGATGGGATGCAGTTTTTCACCAGAAATTGCCACTCTCGTTATGGATGAATTTGAAAAATTATGGATATATGGCGACACCAACCCTTTTAAGATGCAAATTGGGTTTAGGTGTCGCTATATAGATGATATCTTTATGACTTGGTAAGTTGATGACAATAAACTGACTGAATTCCATAGTTGGTTGAATATGAGGACTAATGATTTAAAATTCACAGTATCTAAAGACAACCAAAAGGTCAACTTTCTAGATGTCTGCATTATACATAATAATGGCCATCTAGAAGTTAATTTATACACAAAACCAACAGACAGAAATACTTTGTTTCATTTTTCCAGCGGGCACCCACGTAGTCTAAAAGAAAATCTGCCCTACGGGCAATTTCTCAGTATTAGGAGAAATTGTACGAATAAGGAGGATTACTATAAAAATGCAGAAATATTGAAAACTAAACTGTTAAATCGAGATTATCCGAGAAAGCTAGTCAAAACTGCCCTTAAAAGAGCGTGGTATACACCAAGAGAGGAATTACTGACTCTTAAGCTGCGCCCAAAGTGTGCAACCCTGACTTGTGTATATGGACCCAAAGCAAATAAAATCAAGACGATTATCCTAAAAAATTGGAGACTAGTAGAGCAGTTAGGAATTCCCAAACCTTTATTTGCTTTCAAAAAAAGAAAACATCTTCGACAACAACTAGTGAGAGCATCAAGGAATGTTGATCCCCCTGAGAAAGACAAAAGGAGCCTACTGAGTTTGCCTCCAGTTGTGGGACATTATAGATGCCAATAATGTGCTACCTGTCGATTGAGCGTTACAACAAACAAATGATGGACGGAATGCTGACAATGCAGACATTCTCCCCCAGTCAAGAGATCTGGGTTAAATCCATCGTTCTTTTGCCCACTACACCACCCCAGTTCAAACATGGCCATATGCAAATCAGTCTTGACCCTGTGCCTCATGGGAACAGTCCAGCCCGAACTGCCAAGCCATGTCTTCCCTGGACCGGAATCAAGCATCCTAGGACCGGTTTCTGGCTATCAGCAGCCATCAGCCAGGATAGCTTGACTCCAGTGGCGTAGTGAGCACGGGACCCACGTCTGGGCATACCCATCCCACTTAGGGCGAAAAGCGTTACAACAAACAAATGATGGACGGAATGCTGACAATGCAGACATTCTCCCCCAGTCAAGAGATCTGGGTTAAATCCATCGTTCTTTTGCCCACTACACCACCCCAGTTCAAACATGGCCATATGCAAATCAGTCTTGACCCTGTGCCTCATGGGAACAGTCCAGCCCGAACTGCCAAGCCATGTCTTCCCTGGACCGGAATCAAGCATCCTAGGACCGGTTTCTGGCTATCAGCCGTCATCAGCCAGGATAGCTTGACTCCAGTGGCGTAGTGAGCACGGGACCCACGTCTGGGCATACCCATCCCACTTAGGGCGAAAAGCGTTACAACAAACAAATGATGGACGGAATGCTGACAATGCAGACATTCTCCCCCAGTCAAGAGATCTGGGTTAAATCCATCGTTCTTTTGCCCACAACACCACCCCAGTTCAAACATGGCCATATGCAAATCAGTCTTGACCCTGTGCCTCATGGGAACAGTCCAGCCCGAACTGCCAAGCCATGTCTTCCCTGGACCGGAATCAAGCATCCTAGGACCGGTTTCTGGCTATCAGCCGTCATCAGCCAGGATAGCTTGACTCCAGTGGCGTAGTGAGCACGGGACCCACGTCTGGGCATACCCATCCCACTTAGGGCGAAAAGCGTTACAACAAACAAATGATGGACGAAATGCTGACAATGCAGACATTCTCCCCCAGTCAAGAGCTCTAGGTTAAATCCATCGTTCTTTTGCCCACTACACCACCCCAGTTCAAACATGGCCATATGCAAATCAGTCTTGACCCTGTGCCTCATGGTAACAGTCCAGCCCGAACTGCCAAGCCATGTCTTCCCTGGACCGGAATCAAGCATCCTAGGACCGGTTTCTGGCTATCAGCCGTCATCAGCCAGGATAGCTTGACTCCAGTGGCGTAGTGAGCACGGGACCCACGTCTGGGCATACCCATCCCACTTAGGGCGAAAAGCGTTACAACAAACAAATGATGGACGGAATGCTGACAATGCAGACATTCTCCGCCAGTCAAGAGATCTGGGTTAAATCCATCGTTCTTTTGCCCACTACACCACCCCAGTTCAAACATGGCCATATGCAAATCAGTCTTGACCCTGTGCCTCATGGTAACAGTCCAGCCCGAACTGCCAAGCCATGTCTTCCCTGGACCGGAATCAAGCATCCTAGGACCGGTTTCTGGCTATCAGCCGTCATCAGCCAGGATAGCTTGACTCCAGTGGCGTAGTGAGCACGGGACCCACGTCTGGGCATACCCATCCCACTTAGGGCGAAAAGCGTTACAACAAACAAATGATGGACGGAATGCTGACAATGCAGACATTCTCCCCCAGTCAAGAGATCTGGGTTAAATCCATCGTTCTTTTGCCCACTACACCACCCCAGTTCAAACATGGCCATATGCAAATCAGTCTTGACCCTGTGCCTCATGGGAACAGTCCAGCCCAAACTGCCAAGCCATGTCTTCCCTGGACCGGAATCAAGCATCCTAGGACCGGTTTCTGGCTATCAGCCGTCATCAGCCAGGATAGCTTGACTCCAGTGGCGTAGTGAGCACGGGACCCACGTCTGGGCATACCCATCCCACTTAGGGCGAAAAGCGTTGCAACAAACAAATGATGGACGGAATGCTGACAATGCAGACATTCTCCCCCAGTCAAGAGATCTGGGTTAAATCCATCGTTCTTTTGCCCACTACACCACCCCAGTTCAAACATGGCCATATGCAAATCAGTCTTGACCCTGTGCCTCATGGGAACAGTCCAGCCCGAACTGCCAAGCCATGTCTTCCCTGGACCGGAATCAAGCATCCTAGGACCGGTTTCTGGCTATCAGCCGTCATCAGCCAGGATAGCTTGACTCCAGTGGCGTAGTGAGCACGAGACCCACGTCTGGGCATACCCATCCCACTTAGGGCAAAAAGCGTTACAACAAACAAATGATGGACGGAATGCTGACAATGCAGACATTCTCCCCCCGTCAAGAGATCTGGGTTAAATCCATCGTTCTTTTGCCCACTACACCACCCCAGTTCAAACATGGCCATATGCAAATCAGTCTTGACCCTGTGCCTCATGGGAACAGTCCAGCCCGAACTGCCAAGCCATGTCTTCCCTGGGTCGATTGAGGGCAGATTCAAAAGAAGTCTACAAAAATGTCTACATAAATGGCCGGAAACATATACAGCAAATTTTTCAAACTGTAACACAAGAAATGCGATTTATTGTGTAAAATGCCCTTGTGAAAAGGTTTATATCGGACAAATAATCCAACCGGTAAAAAATAGGATTCTACAGCATAAGTCCAGAATTAAGTGTAAAACTCCAGGGGCTCCATTGGTGCAACATTTTCAAACAGAGAACCGCACAGAGAATGATATACGATGGTCTGTACTAATGACATTACAAAATGTTGGAAAAGAAGAAGTGCAGGTGAAACTTAGTAATCTAGAAGCGATATTGATAGAAAAATACCACACAGCAACCAGAGGTCTAAATGACCGTGATGAAATTTGGTTGCTTTTATAACAATTTCTAAGATCACTTGTAAAAATATGTTGAAACTATATAATAATATATATCTGGATTAACAGCATTTCGTGTATGATATAATAACAATTTTTCTTGCGATTCTTTCTACACAGGTAGAATGTGTATCCAGAATGTCATGTCAGAGAAACAATAGATTGTGAGGAGCTACAGAAAGAAATTGTTCACTGTGTTAGTAGTCCCCTTCACTTGGGTATAGTAGTTCTAAATGGCAGGCACTTTATTATTATTTATTTAACATTTTTCTTTACTATTATTATTTATAGTGAGGTTTAATTTTGATTTCTTACAAATTTATCTGTTGGGCGTGAATATATCTAGTGAAATTGTCGCTATCCGTAGGTCTTTATTAATAACTGACACAAGATTGTGTCTTTCTCTACGAGAGAGGATTGGGCATAATTATGTCCTTGCTCAGTGTTTCTTGCCTTGTGCGTTCACATAAGGGACTTAGATCACATGGCTATTGTTTACATTTGATATAGTCCATCTTCAGTGTTTTCACTTTGATGTTTAAAAAGCGTGGAAACGCCACACTCCGGTCACGTGTCACACAAGAGCCGGAATTGGGAAAAAACAATGGCTTCAGCGAGCCGCGCTGGATGGCTTTAAGGTAAATCATAGATTTTAGGCTGTTAGATAGGGTCACAAGCGTATACCACGTGATAGAGAAATAACGCGGTCTCTAGGGTTCTCCTTTACGTTTAGAAAAAGACATACATACTGAAGTCACGAGAATTGACTTCGAGACCCAGGATTTTTAAACAACTGGAGAAAAATAAAAGTAAATAAAAAAATAAATTCATACCAAAGGCAGATCATGAGTAACCCTGGGCGTCGTGCTCCGCTTTGCCCACGGAGTGCACGTAGCGCCGCCGTTTACGAAGTAGGCGTATCAGGCAGCGCTACGCACATGCCGCAGCGAAGCAGAGCTGCCCGCCACCCTCCTCCCACCTGCCCTCATTTTAAAAAAATTTAAAGAAGGTTAAAGGTAAATAAACCACCTTACCTTCAGTGCGCCGTCCCGGGGCTCCCTCTTCTTGCTGGATGGTAACTTCTTCACGCAAATGCGCATGCACGGACGCCTGCGCATGCGCATTTCTCGCAAGAAATGCGCATGCGCGAGCGTCCGCGCATGCGCATTTGCGTGAAGAAGTTACCGTCCAGCAAGAAGAGGGAGCCCCGGGACGCCGCACTGAAGGTAAGGTGGTTTATTCACCTTTAACCTTCTTTGAATTATTTTAAAATGAGGGCGGGCGGGAGGCGGGCGGCGCGTAGTGGGGCTACGCGGAGCGCGCGAGTGTGCGTAGATTTTGCCACACTACGCGCTGCTTCACGTAGCCCCACTACGCCCACTACGCCCAGGCTTAATCATGAGTACTGATTGGGAGACCCGGGATTTTTAAATATCCGGATTCCCCCGCCAAAGGTATTGAGCAACGATAGGCTAACTTGATTAGATGTTAATGGTCGCTAAGAGAGTAGAACCTAAGTTTCCTTTGTGTTTATTGTAGAAACGTGAAGCAAAAGAAAGTAGTTCCGGCACGGAGGTGTAGAAACACCTGAAAGGTATGAAATACGTAAACGGAGAATTGAGTTGGTCGGCGTGATAGCGTATTTAGGGTTGTTATATTAATTTACAGTTTGCTAAATGTAGAATTTCAAAGTCATTGACAAAATATTCTGCTCTGTAGATTTTTGATAATTAGGACAAGCATGAATAGTGTAATATATTGTGAGCAAATAAACTTGAATTGAACTGGTAAATATGTTCTACACCAGTAAACTTATATTGAATATATATATTCCGGTAGCAGTGGTAAACACCACGGAATTGACTACAGTTAACTAAATACATCTAGGATCAGCTGAAGGTCTGTTCATTCTTAAGCATAGTTTGCATGGAATAAATACATATGAAGTAAACGGGACACAGTGATTGCCTTTTGGGGGTATGGTGCTTCTACCTTTTCACCAGGATTAGTACTTTATTTTCCTTTCTCTTTTCATTTAATATTTGTTTAGAAAATACTATTAATTTCACAGTCACTTTGTTTAGCATGTTTAGCATGTTTTTCACAAATTTCACTTTTTTAACAGATTTTGCACAAATTGCTTATTTTGATTTTTATCCTCACATGTATATATAATTACGGCCTGCTCCTCCAAGAAATTGTTTATAAATGTAATGTAAATATCAGTGGAGTGTGTACATAGTTTGTGTAAATATAACATGTATGAGTTAAAAGTGTATAGTGATGTATAATAAATAGAATGTATTTGTATATTATAGGTGTCCTGATTTTACCCCAGTCCTGATGAGGTCCAAGATATGTCGGGCTGAAACGCATCAACCTTTTTTGGAGAAGCCCTATATAAATTGAAACATTACAAATAAATGTGAGAGTACTAATGATTAGAGAAGGACTTATGAATTGTTCAATGATGCACTCCCCTGTGATCAGAAGGGGCGATCTCTAAACAGAATGCTTTTGAATACTTATGAGTAGCATCTGTATTAGTGAGTAGGGTAATACGGGATTTAAGTATATTCTTTACCCACTTTAATACCTGTGTTCAGCTAGGTGGATGCTTATATATAGAGAATTCTTTGTGGCTATATATAAGAACGTCTGTTAGTCTGTGGTAATATATTGTATTTGCTATTTGAAATAATGCATATAATATAATTTTTTCAATGATACATAAAACATCAATTTTAAGATCTACAGTTTGTGGTGGTGACATTTATTTATATTAAATAACACTTGAGAATGATGTTCTGTGGAAGGATTAATTAATATTTTCCTATCCATGTAATGGTGATTACAGTATTGATTCGGACGCATTACCTTTTGTATTTACAAGTTTATATATGCCCTGGTACATTCGGAGTAGTAGGGCTACCCCCGTTTTTTGATATTACACTATGAAACCAGAAGGCACGTTTCGATCTCCGCTAGAGACAAATTATGCGCTCTTGGGTAATCACTTTCAGAACATATTGTTCTGGTCCTTTCTTAATCGAGTAAAACTTAAACTAAACACTGGTAGTAAGTAAGTGATGACCCCGACTGTAACCCAACAATCATTTAATTTTAAGCATGGGGGTGAACGCCCAGTCTCAGAGTCCACTGAATAAAATATGACGTAGTGAGAAAGTTCTGAATTTTGAAACAAGGAGTCTTGCAATGTGGTGTGGGTACTCTGCATCACCAAATCATTTGATAGTCAAGTCATATCCTTCATTTGAGCTTTGAACTTTCATTGACCTTATGTGATAGAGGTGGGCGAGCCACTGATGGTTCAAGTGCAGCTTGAGCCAGAGTCCTGGCTCTGTCCCAAGTTGAAATTATTGGGGATCCCACAGTCCAAATCAAGCCAGCTACTGTCTGCCACCCTCACTCTAACCTTCAATGCCAAAAATTAAAGAAAGAACATTAACTTGTGGTGTAAATCGAAAGCAGGAAAGAGATACCCATCTAGTGGCTGAAATGCACAATGAGAAACCAGAAAACCTTGAATAAAATCCCAGCTTCCACCAAATTGACCACATTATATGATCCTAGGCAATCGTTCTATTTCACTTTTCCTCTTTTGAATTCATTATCTAAGAAACTAAGAAAACTCGGAATTACCATGGACTCCAAGCTACCAATAAATGCCCAAGTGGACAAACTAGCAAGATCAAATTTCATTACTATAAAAACTCTGCAATACATCTTCCCCCATCTTGGCTTTTTAGACAAGGTCCAGGAAACTATCTCTCTTGTACTGTCTGAACTTGACTACGCCAATAACCTCTACCACGGATCATCTTTAACATCTATGAAAAGACTGCAGCTGATTCAGAAGTCTGCTGCCAGCCTACTTTTACATATAAAGCCACAAGCCCACATCTCCCCTGCCTTGATGGCCCTACATTGTTTACCGGTTGTCAGAAGATCCATATTCAAGCTGCCTTGTATCACCCACAAAGCGATACATGTAAGAGGTCTTCTCTTCATCATGAATAAAATCACCAAATACATTTAACAAAGAAAACTCCCCTCCAGATTTTCACCTCGCCTCAAAATCCCACAGTACATGAAAAAAAACATGGCTGATACATCATTCTCTGATCAAGCAGCCACACTTTGAAACTCTTTACCCCCAAACATAAGATCCACAGATAACTATCTTATCTTCAGAAGACTACTCAAGAGTTGGCTCTTCCCTGCATGACAACCATACTCAAACAGCAAATCCATTTAAATATAAGCATTTATTTGGATTATATGTATTTATCTATATAGGTCTATTCCTTTGTATAAATGTGTATAATAATTATGTTTATAAATATATAGATATTCATTAAGTCTTCCTAACAAATGTACATATTACTTATGGTTATATTATTTTATGTTAAACTAAATAAATAAGTACATTTTTTATCATAACTATTTATCTACAATTGCTTAACTATTGAATTATTAACAGGAAAATAAAATTACCTTAAAGTACAGCAACGCAATAAAGTGTAGGTTTATAGGTACAACTTAAATCTAGATATATTAGGTTCCTTATACATATATACCTTCCATGGACCTATATATCGTTATATTTATTACTTTACACCTAATTCAGCATCTCCAATGCACTACCCTATATCTCACACTGTACCTCTAGGGTGTGGCCTAACGGCTAAATGGGTCAACCTCAAAGCTGGGGAAAAAGGTTGGAGCCTCGGCAGGGACGCTCAAACTTTTTGTGATCTGGGCAAATATCTTAACCTCCCTGTGCCTAACAAAATGAATGTGTCCGTCAGTAACGCAACTGCTACTCATGTGAAGTGCTCTGATACCTTTGGGTCTAGTTCATGCTATTTAATGCTCAAAAATTCACTACTCGATTTTTTGCCCTATATCTCTCCCAAAATATCCTCTACCTCCACTCTCTGACTCATCCCAAATCCCATTCTACTACTATGATCTCCAAAATAACCCTTTCTAGACTCTTCTCCTCCTTGCATCATCTCAAACCTCTTTTACTATCCAGATCTCCTAAACAAGTTAAAAAAAAAGAAAAGAGAGGACTGCACCGCCTAGTCTAGTCACTGTGGTTCAGGATATTGCCTGCCCCAAATGGTCAGCTGCCACTTGACCACAAAATTTGAACATGCACAGGAGGGATATGGGAGGCAATATATTTCGAGAGCAATTAGGTGCCGTGGTTTATGCAAATTGCAAAAACAATGAATAAACGTTGTCGTTGTGGCTTGTGTGTTTCTTTATTTCCAATTATGCTTGGTTTTCAGATTTAAACAGCCAACACGTTTCGCGGTCCGTCTTCTTAGGACTACTCTTCTTCCTTTTATCCTTTACATTTTATATCTATTCTTTTCTTTGTACACAACTCCTTTGCAGCTCTTCTTCTCTTGAACTTTCCCTCTCCTTTTACTTTTACTCGTTTTAAATTTCTTTTAAAATCCACTGATAAGTCACTCACAGATTTCTAATATTTTTGTACATTGTATGCTATTGCAGCCCTGAAGAAGCCCATGTTTGGGCGAAATACGTTGGCTGTTTAAATCTGAAAACCAAGCATAATTGAAAAAAAAGAAACACACAAGCCACAATGACAACGTTTATTCATTGTTTTTGCAATTTGCATATACCATGTCACCTATTTGCTCTCGAAATATATTGCCTCCCATATCCCTCCTGTGCTCCTAAACAAGTCTTTCTAAACCTTTCCCTCATGTATACCTCATAGACTTATCCGATACCTCATCTCTGTCTCTAATCTACTTCTAGAGACTCTTCCGTATTCCATCTCTCCTTAATATGAACTCCAAATAAAAACTGTCTAGACCCTTCCCTCAACTATCCTTTTCAATTCAACTAACAGACTCACATGCCCACCACTTAAATTAATTTCAAATTTCTCTATACTAATTCACCACTAATATGTTTTGGGTTCCGGAGTAGTGTGACGCCTCTTCAGGGACAGTAAGCGCTATGTAAATGCAGTTGCAATTACAATTACAATTCTGTCTTGACCCATTGTAGTGAATGGCTCAATTCGCTAACACTGAGATAAATGATTTAAGTATATTGATATTAGCCACCTGAAAATATACTTCAAGGTATCAAGGTAATGGTGGAACTAAATCCAACAACTTGCCACTGTTACATTTATAATAACTATTGTAGAAAAGAAGCTATTAAACTTTCTTTTCTGTGACACAAAATCCAGCTTCCCAGCTGCCCTCTCCTGACTGGCCAGGCTCTCCCGGGCTGAGCCAGAACTGCTTAATGAGGTGCCCTGTCAAAGTAGACAATGGATTTGCTGTGGGTGGAGTACTTTAGCTGCAGAAGCCAAAAGGTGGGAAGAGGGTGGGGGAGCCAAACTAGTCTTCAAAAGGAGAGTGACATCTTAGGACCAGCACAGGATAACCCCCATACCCTGCACCCTGAGACACAGTAATTAGATTAGTCAGGGGTATGGAAGGGGAGTGTTAGTAAAACTTAGCCACACCTGTGGTTTGGCTTGGCCCCAACTCACTCTTATGGATAGACTTTCTCCATTTTGGATTTCGTTATGAATACTGCTTTCTGGGACAAGAATATGCCACACTTTGGAAGAAGTGGTCATACATCAGGGTGGCACGCTGCATCCCATTGGTCAGGCCCCCCCCCCTTTTTGACGCCCAGGAACAGTGAATAAATATGGGAGGGCTGAATAGCTCCTCAGATCTGCTGTCAGAAACTATAAGGAGAAGATTGACTGCCCTGCTGGAATCTGGTTCTGCACTTAAAGGACTGCACTATGAAGGACTGCTCCAGCTGCACAATCGACAACCCTAAAGACATTGCCTTGCTTCAAGAAGGATTAAGGAGTGGACTCCCTGCAAGCTACAGGTTAACAAAGCCCGCCTGCATCATCTCCAACAAGAGTCCCCATACCGGAGTGCATTCAGTGGACCTTTAAGGATTAGACCAGGTGCATTGTGGTAATTGTGGTCCAGACATCCCAAGGACCATCTAGGAGACTCCAGACAATAGGTTGTGTGTTTTAGGCACTTTGACCCCTCAAGAGGAACTTCAGGAAGAAGTAGCAAAGGTTTGTACAAATCTCCATAAGCTGATCAGGTGCATGGTGGGAGTTGTAGTCCCAGATTCCAAAAAGCACCCAGAGCATTTGAACCCTTGTCTGGTGCTGTGGACTACTTCTCTGCATCAAAAAACACTTCTGGAAGTAAGTGTAAAGAACTCTTGACTTTGTCCGGGTCCAGCACAACATTTTTAACGCTTTGAGCACCATTTGCTTCTTAGGGCTAATTTTACTTGTATTCTTTCCAAATGTATATCTCTGGTTCCCTACATTGGATTTTTGTTGTTTAGGTGTATTTTTGTTCATAAAAATATAATCTGGTGTTATAAATGTAAGTTGGATTTTTATTATGTGTTTGGTCTTACTTGTTTAATGTATTGGTGTTTTTAAATGCTTTACACACCTGTCTCCTAAGTTAGGCCCGCCAGCTTGTTGTCAGCTACCAAGGTTTAAGCAAGGGATCAATTTATTGAGACTCTAACTGAACCGTTTATTGTGTTTGTGGCCATTTTTCTAGTGGTAAGTCACTACTTATCACTACTAATAATCCACCTTCCAGCACCACCAATCAGGCTTAAGGCTGTCTGCACAAAATGCCACCTTGTACTAATGTTCTACAGAATAGACTGGTGTTTACAAGAACACAGAAATACTCTGGGCCTGATCACAAAGGTAACTTACATATTTGAGTGAGTTTACACATCAGAGTAAGTGTACTACTTTCGGTATTCACAAACGCAGGTCCTGTTTCACAGCGATAAAGCAAAACATTTTTGTAAATTTGCTATTTTTTGCTATTCACAAACTATGAGTTAATAGTAAGTTTACATGTGGAAACAGGACTATCTTTTCATGTGAATATTTCTCCACCCCATCTGCTGAGTCTCCTCAGTCAAAAACATATAATTACCTCATAGTTTGTAAATAGAAAGAAAGCAGCAACCTCACACAAAAGTGTAAGTTTAGTTTTTAGAATCAGGCCCTCAGATTATATACTTGCTACAAAGTGTAACTGGCATATCTCCACCACAAAGTATTCAGCTGGCTTACTCGTGTGTGGGCGGGTGAAATTCCTCCCTAAACCCCTGTGTCACCCTCCCTTCACCCCTCTTACTTCTTCCTAAGCCCATCCCCTTTTGTAGTAAGTGTGCTCCTTTTGCCACCCTCTTCTTCCAGCACATACTGAAACTAAAACGTATGGTTAAGTGTGTGGAGATTGCACAGTTGGGGAGGAGAACTCAGAATAGGTAATGCAGTGGCATAAAACTAAATAAGTAGTTTGTGAACTGCAATTTGTAATCCGTTTTGTAGGACAAAATGTTCTAGAAGGTGCAGTTTGTGAATCATGCCCTTCAGAATTTGGCAGCAGTGCCGTGCTTTTCATTTCATGTAATTCACACTGCTTCATTTGAAAATGCACTTTGTGTCTTGTTCCTTTTCTCAAAATGCAAAATAAAACTGTTAAAGAATTTGGCAGCAGTTTTAGGATCAAACCCTGGATGACATCCCCCATTGAGGGACCAAAAAACAAAATATTATTTGTGCTGAGCAGAAATGTCATGTTCTGCTTTCAGTAATAGCTGCTGTGGATTCACTTTGAGTCTTCAGGGGCATAGGGAAAATTTGAACCTTTCTGCTCGCTCAGCAAAATCACCTCCTAGTCAAACACCTTAATGTGAATATCCCTTAAATTTCCAGCCTCTTTACCTGCTTTCTCTTAAACTCAGGTGCTCACTCCACGAGGGATTTCCAGAGCTTTAGATTTTATCTGCACTTGTTGCTGAAGTACATTCATGTTTTTTTTAATATTTTATGTTTGATATATATTTCTATGAATTATACGTTTCTTTTTTGCATATCAATCGCGACTTTGCTAAAAAAAAGTACTTTTACTCTCGTGTGTCTCTCTTCACCTCAGGACGAATAAATGGTCTGTACACTGCAGAACTCCTGCCATCCTCTGATGCTGAGGCCACACTTTACAAAACACCAAGGGGCAGATTTACAAGAAACTGACGCATCTGTAGGGATGAGTCAGTTTCCCTGCGCCAGCCTTTGATAGACTTGTGCCACCATGGATGCGCCGTATTGACAATATGCACAATGGCGCAAGGATTGACTGATGCTCCTGTTGGCCAAAATATCACGCATTGCTGGATGCTTGTTGCAAGCCCGACGCAACTCTAGCAATGCATGTTGAGGCCTATATTTATTGTACTTAGTCACTCCTTACTTCTGCTTCAACCAGGCATAAGGTGTTGACGCAGTGGCATCCTAGAAGTGGTGCAGTGAAATCTTGTAGATTTCACTGCGTCACCCGCTACGACGATTTACTGCGTGGGAACGCCCACCCAGCATACATTATACCTGATGCAGGTATAATGTGACGCAGGGCTTTACAACGTGACGCATCTCCCTAGATGAGTCACGTTGTAAATTGGCCGCATAGTTTACACCGCCTCTGCTTCACAAAAGTGATGCAACGGCGGCGAAAAATGTTGCAAGAGGCTTGTAAATCTGTCCCCAAACAAATACACATACTGCTTGTGCCTAGCAATACCCAGTGAACGCCTGCTATAATGAATGTGGCAGGCAGCATATTTGACATGTGTGGTTAATGTATCACAAAGGAGCTTTATTTGCAGTCATATTCTTTGAAGCAAGATCTTCGCGCGCTTACCTTGACGTGCCTTTTCCAGTGGCCACTTCCAACGTACAATCCTACAGAAACAACATATCGTGCCATCCGGTATTTGTGTCTGCATTTAAAAAAAATAAAAGAAACAGCGCCTCTGTATTGTCAGGGCAGAGCATGAAACAGAACTTCTTTTGCCTGTCTCATTACATTTAAAGGATTGTTTGAAAGAAAAGGACCAAATATGCTTAAAACCAAATCCATCTCTGACTTTTATTGGCGAAGAATGGGCCGGCTAATAGCAAATCCCATTAAATGCACTATTAACCCCGGACTGCGAAGGGAGACGCTTGGCGAGGCGGTGGCATTTCCCTGACAATGTGTATATCATTTCCTAATGCATCAGGGAAGGAAGAAGGCTTCTCTTCTGCCCACACACTCCCGCATCCGACAGGAGACCGCCGGCGGAAACGGAGATGTGGCTTTTACATCTGGGGGTCAGAAGATGCTGGGTGGCAGAGGGGGGTTCAGTGATGCTGCAAGCGCAGAACAATCAGTGAGGGTGACACCAATTAGGGCCAATAAGCATCAGAGCCAGGACTTCACAGGGCCTGTCCAGCAACGCTTAATGATGCGTGGTGGCACTGCATGCCCTGCCATTAGGCACTATTTACTGTGTGCATTCCTAATTCCTAAAGTTCATATTATAGAAAATACTTTTTTCACCAGAGCAAAAACTGAACAAAATAAAAATCACATAGCATATCCAGCACACCTATCAAATAACACTTTTAGAAACAAGATAGAAGTACGGACGAGTTTTAGCTATTTATGCATTAAAACTGGGACAAAGCAAGTTTGTCTCAAATGTAACCCTAGGTATTTTTACAAGTCTGATCATGTATCCTATCAAATGTTTATTGCACAAGCAGCAGCAGTGCCAAAACTCCTTTCATCGCCTCATTCCCTGAAATCCTCATATTGAGAGAGATACTATTGTTGTAAATGGCTTCCAGAGGAAGCCCTTAGAATGAACAACCAGACCTATATCCGATTGTTCACTTGAGCGTCATCACAACAGGGGTTAGCCACAGTGGTAACCACTTTTGTGACGCACAGTTCCACTTCATTCGTCTCCTTGGCCGAGGTCTCCAGAAACCTGAGTGCAGCAGCAGAAAGGAGGTTGGCCACCTCACCCACCTTCTTCCACATTTCTTGGGTTTCTACAGATGCAAGGGAGATGGGAGAACCTAGGCGGCATTGTGCATCTGTCAACCCCCTTCTCCTCCACTCATGATTTGAAACATCTATAACGCTGACTGCACCTCATAGTGGCATAGGAGTCAAGTACCTATCTGAAGCTCAACCCCACCAAGACAGAATTCTCACTGTTTGCCAAGAATGACAAGCAACAACTTGTCCAAACCTAGCTCAGCAACAAGAATCTAAACTGAATCCATCCCAACTTTTGGCAATGCCAGCTCATTAGGATTCACCCTGGACATCTAACTCACCCTTAAGGAGCATTTTGCGAAGACAATTAAGAGGGCTTGGCACTGCAAATGAAACAACTCCATCTAGAAAGGATCCAATCGAAACCAAGAATGATAAAATATGGTCCAAACCCAATGTGGTTTAAAAACCAAATATGCCAGAAAAATAGAAAGTGCTGAACTATAGAAGAGCAGTTTCCGACTTTGGAGAATGTGATATTCATCATGGTGCTACTACATGAAAATAATGAATAAAACAAGCTAAAACCCCGAAATACAAAACAGACAGTTCTATGGGGTCAAAAGAGAGGACAGCTGTTTTTAGGCAGGTTCCAGTGGAAAATGTGCTGTCTGCAAATAACAGTGGGCTGCCACACGATGCTTTAGTTACATTAACAATTCACCCACCTCATGTCCATAAAATACTGGTGGGGCCCGAACGTTTGTTGTGATAAAGAGTGGGTTGTGGTCCTAAAAGGTGTGAGAAGGAATGCCTTAGGAGCCAAAAGAGAGGACAAGACATCAGCTGTATATAGACAGGTATATTGACCCAAATGTACAAACATTTCTTTGTCTGAATTCAGACCATTCGGAACGAGGGCATCAAAATTGAAAATATATTTAGTTTTCAGTCTCCACAATTTAAGACTCAAGTACCACCTGTTATGTTACAACAACACACCCTGCCAATATAAACAAACTGTAGTAGACCACTATTTTGAAAGTGTGTGTCAAATATATTCTAATACACCTTTTTGACTGGATGGATACATACAGATTCTTAAAAGGACAAATAAGGCCACAATACCCAATAATCAGAGTTGCAAGTGAGTAACGTGTTAATGGTAAATTCTCTGATGGTATTATGAATTTTAAATATTGAGATATTCTTGCTATTCCTGCAATCCTTACACTTTTTGCAACAAAAGAAACTAACAGCATTTTCTTGTACTTATATTGGACCTTCACTTTAACATTACATTGAGTAGCACTCACATATCAATAGCCAATATTTAATACTCACATTATTATTGAAAAATATGAGTTGATTGTTGCCATCCACACACATTTCTAAACTCAACACACACAATAGCACATATGTAGAAGATATCCTACATTTACCAGTCTTCACACCACAGAGATGCATCACGATGGATGATAGCCTTCAACAGTGAACGGTGCTGACTGAAGCTTCACACACTTACCCGCACTGGTGCACTAAGTTTCACATGGATTGCTGAAAGAAGTTGTAAAATCTGAGCAGATGTAACAGTTTACACACCATTGAGATCAGATTAACTTAAAATGGATAGGGATTCTACTGAAAGTTTATATAGTTGAGGTAAAAAGAGAGGCCATGTTCTCTCACTTACCATCTATGTAAATATCATAGCATTGTTTTGCGACCGCAATTGCAGTGGCAAAACACTTGCGTTTACCACCTATTTCAAAAAGGCGGTAAGCCACTCGCAAATGGGAAGGGGTCCCATTTGTGATTGGCAGCGATATTTGTTTTTTAAGAGCAGGCAATGGCCCCTCAGACCACTGTCGACTCTTAAAAAATGCATCCCGTTTTCCTTTAAGGAAAACGGCTTGCATTTTTAAACAAGCATTTGCAATGCAATAGGTCTCACATTTATGCGAGTTTGACCTATTGGCATTGTAAATGACAATGGCTTTTATTTATGTTTTCAAAACCAAAACATAAATAAAATTAAAAAAATAAATATCATTTACAATAAAAATAGCTCAAACTCTCACAAATGCGAGACCTATTGCATTGCAAATGCTTGTTTTGGTGGGTCATTGAACATAATAACTCTTAATACATCAAAGGTTGGAGACCCCTGGTCTACTGGATCGTTTAACTTTTTGCACTGACAGGGAGCTAGAATTGAACATCAAAAATACAAAATGTATGTTTTTTAATCCTTACAAATTAGTGAAGTGTGGTATAAGGGCACAGAATTAAATGATTTACTGAGTCTATGATTTTGACTATTTAGGAGTTAGACTAACTAACAAGTTGTCTTGGTCCACGCAAATTTAAAAGAGTGTACTTAAACTACAGCAGGGATCTAGGGCCATTTTGCAGCTGGTAAAGAAGACTAAGACCTGGTCTCTCTCTCTAGCAGGGGAAATATACAATGTTAAGGCCAAAGGGTCTGCTCTCCACGGCTCAGAGCTATGGGGTCCTCCTAAGGTGAAGAGACCCAGAGTGGCAGAAAATGAACTTGTCAGGTCCCTATTAAAGCTTCTACAGAGCACCCCTTGTCTACAGCAGTTACTTGACGTGGGTGTATACTCGATTAGTAAGTACATTTGGACCTCTATTGTATTGGCATAGACTGTAGTCCAGTGATGAACTAGCTCAATACGGGCTCTTTCTTATAGACAACATGTGCTCAAAAGGTTCCCTGAAAATCCCCTAGTTAGTGTGTGTAAAGGAAATAATATATAGGCTTCCTCTTGCTGTTCCTTGGAAATCCCCTGCTGATGCGGCTCTTATCTGTAGATCTGTGATAAAAGAAAGTCTAGAGGTTCTCTTATGGGATGAGAAACTACATAAATGTAAGCTGGACAGCTTGACAGATGGATTCTTAGATTGCAAAGCAGTCCGGTTATTCAAACCATTCCTCGATAAGATCACATGTCGCCTAGCTAAACAACTGTATACCAGATGATATGGAATCTTCCCAATGAACCGTTCTGCGTTCCTTGGGGAGTGAGGTACTGTGCCAGTACTCTGTGTCTGCTATGTAATCTGGAGACTGAAACCTTGCACTAGTTCCTCTTTTTTTGGCAATTCTTACACACTTCCCTGGAAGAAGTGGAATACGCCAGTCTATATTATCCTAGGAATTAGATAGTGTGCGTTTGTTCTGAGAATACTAGGATCTGACACATATGAAATGATTTTTATATGTTCCTCTACATTTTTATCTTCTGCATGGATTATGTGTAAGAATATTATAATGTCCAAGGCTGATCATTCATGTAATGTGATCACTATATAGCTGCAGGTTTTAACTTTATTGTATAGGCTTGCATTTTATTGTGTACCCCTGGGTAGCAGTACAACTATTCATGTGTCATATTACTGCTGCTCTTGTGATGTATACACAGGTTACGTTTCTTCTAATGTGACATTTACATTGAGAGAGTTCCTTTATTATTAGTAATAGAACACAGTTAGTGTGATTCATGTCTTGGCAATTTTGCACAATACAGTGATAACTCCATGGTTATCCTGTTGTTGTGTATAAGGACATATAGTGCTATTCTATGGGCTTCTATGCTGTGTTTATTATATTATATTGTTGTATGTTTGAGGCCCTCTTTTATCTTGGTACTGGAGTTGTTACAGCACCTGGTTCTGATGTTTTTATGTTGTTTTTAAGGATCTTTGAATCCGAAATAAACTATTTTGCTTGATTGGTACATACTTTCTGAATAAATGATAAACTATTAAAATCCAAGCCAAGATTATTTGAAATGAGATTCAGGGACAACTTACTAGGGTAACTGTACTGGAACATTCACTGCGTAGCTTCATTAAATAAAGTTTTCTTGAGAAGGGGTGTGTCATAAATTTAGAGGGGTGGGCTGTCTCTGCATGCCAAGAGTAGTTTGGTATTTGGCTGCAAAACCCAGGGTTTCCAGTTCAAATGCTGTAAAATGCAACATTCCGACACATGTTTTCAAAATGTTCTATGGAAGGAAACCCTCACAAGCCTAAGAGGGTGGTTGGTCTCGATCGGCTTACTTGCCCGTTACTGCTATTTTGCCAGGGTATTTACACTCAATTGGTATGCAAAGTTCATGGTCACCCAATGTGAATCACTTACTACTGCTTATTTCATCAACAGTATGGCTCAGAATGTTCAACTCATGCACTATATAGCTTTTACGTACCTTACCTCCTCAACAGATTAGCAACATTTGTGATGTGAAAATGAAGATGGGTTTTTCCCAACACTTGTCAAATCACAAACATTTTAAACCACCATCAGTAGCTTTATCACATCCCCCAAGCCATTCAGCGAATTTGTTTGAAACAGGCTTGGGCATGTGAACGTATCAACCAACAGTGAACAAGTAGGTTAAGCTGCAAAAGCAATAGACCATCAATAACAGACATTCTCTGGAAAAGACAAATAAACTCACTGACTAGAAACTCCCCAGTTCATCAATGGTTTGGAGACAGAGTACGGGATTGGTACGACTGAATAAAATATCAGACTTTTTCAAGAAAATGCGTGGGAAAATCAGTGGTACTCGTGCAGAATTATCCACTCCAGGAGAAAAACAGCAGGTGTATGTATTCCAGTTTGGTGTTTCTTGAAATGGGTGCAGCTAAGAACAGTAGTGTTGCTGCATCGTTATGATTGGTCCTCCCTCAGCAAACCCAAACAGCATGCAGCATTTTTGAAGGATGACTCACTCAATATTTGCTTAAGCTAGCAGTTCAGCATAAGCAAAACAATTCACGGCAACTGAAATAAGCATCGCGGCACCGACGCTTTATTTTTAATGTTAAAAATAAAGCGCGGGTGCCGCGATTATAGAAAAAGTAAAGAAATAGATGTTTTTTCTATTTCTTTATAATTGTCCTGAACTTTGCATTGTACCAGGTTTGTTTGAACGACCTAACCATCGCGTCCCTCCCCAAATGTCCCTGGCCATGATACATCCTTGCCATTGACGACAAGATTGAGTTGGGCATTACTGGTCTGCCATCTCTGTAGACCCAAACATGGTCTGTTTCTCTTGGAGCACATCCTGCCTTAATCCAATCTTGTTTCTCTTCATCTTGTAACTGCTTCACCTCATCCCAGGTCTCTAGGACATTAGTAAACATCACAGAAAGAAAAGACATTTCCCCTTCTCTGTCCCTATTAATGGACTGATTTGTCTTGGCACAGTATTGCGCAACATCATTGGCGTACCTGTTTCCAATCGTTATGAAATCCTCCCCCTGACCATGGGCAGCACACTTTACAACTGCTAACTCCTTAGGCAGCTGTATCGCCTCAAGCAATTTTCCAATCATTTCAGCATTCTTTATTGGAGTTCCACTCGATGTCAAGAAACCTCTTTGTAGCCAAAGTTGGCCAAAATCATGCACAACTCCAAATCCATACTGACTATCAGTCAACACAGTCGTCCTCAAATCTTTCCCAATTTCGCAAGCTTTTGTCAATGCTATTAATTCAGCTTTTGTCAATGCTATTAATTCAGCAACTTGCGCAGATTTTACTCCTTTCAATGGTGATGCTTCCATGACCTCTGAAACTTTGCATACCGCATATGCTGCACATAGCACACCATCATCATTCCTCAAGCATGATCCATCCACAAACAACACATGATCATTCTCAGGTAAGGGAATATCCCTTATGTCTGGTCTTGGTTTTGTACAGTACTCAAGCACATCCAAACAATCATGATCATCTTCCATTTTCACACCCACATTTTCAATGTCTGGCAAGAGTGTCGCTGGATTCACATTCACACATCTCTCGAGAGTCACATTTGATGCTCCCAGTATCACTTTTTCATATTTGGTCAATCGACTATGTGACATGTACTGAGTTCTGCTTCTTGTCAAAAGAATTGCCACATTGTGAGGTACGAATACCCTTACAGGATATCCCATTATGATTCCCTCACTCTGTTCCAGACTCCTGCATGTTGCAGCCACAGATTTCAGACAACCTGGTAAACCCACAGCTACAGGGTCAAGTGTTGATGAGAAGTACGCAATAGGCCTTCTCAATTGTCCATGTTTCTGTATTAACACTGAAAGTGCACATCCATTTCTCTCACTACAGTACAGCTCGAATTCTTTTTCATAGTCAGGCATACCCAAAGCTGGAGCCTCACACATTTTACTTTTGAGCTCTTCAAATGCTGCCATTTGTTCTGCATCTAGATCCAATGGATCTGTCATTTCACTTTTTGTCAGTTTAATCAGTGGCTTTGCTATCAGGGAAAAATTAATTATCCACTGATGACAATAACCCACCATACCCAGGAACATTCTCACTTCTCTCTGGGTCTTTGGAGCTTTCATTTCTCTGATTATTCTGATCCTGTCAGTAGTCACTTTTCTCAGACCTTTTTCAATATTGTGTCCAAGATAATGAACCTCTTTCTTGCAAAACTGTAATTTGGCTGGAGATACCTTTAACCCTCCATCTGCCAGATGATTCAGTAAAGCTATGGTATCCACTTCACAAGCTTCACATGTCTTTGATGCCACCAATAGGTCATCAATATATTGTACTAGCACTGAACTCTCAGGCATGATCAGACTTTCCAACGATCTTTTCAATAACTGATTGAATATCGAAGGACTCTCCGTATACCCCTGTGGGATACGACACCATGCTAAAATACGCTGGCCAAACCTAAATGCAAAAATCGGCTGGCTGTCATGATGCAATGGAATTGAAAAGAACGCATGACACAAATCAATCACTGTATACCACTCAGCATCATGTGGAATTTGATACAGAATCACTGATGGATTTGGCACAATAGGACAACATGCCACCACAATTTGATTAACTTTCCTCAAATCTTGCACGATCCTAAATTTCCCATTGGGCTTTTTCAGTCCCATTATCGGTGAATTACACGGACTACTCAGTAGTTCCCTCAGAACTCCTTGCTGAATCATTTTCTCAATTATAGGAGTTATCCCTTCAATTATTTCTGGTGTCATTTTGTACTGAGGAATGTTAGGATATGTAATTCCCTCTTTCACTGCAATTTTCACTGGATCTACATTATTCATCAATCCCACATCCTCTCCTGTAAAATCCCAAACTGCTCTTTTCACTGTGTCTCTCAGCTCATGAGGCAAATCCTCCGGATTAAACACAGCAAATGCACCAATTAACTCACTTTCTCTATTTTCTAGAGTCATTCGGTAGAAAACATCATCATCTGGTGTCTCAAAAGCTATTCCATCTGGTGTACAAAAAATTGTGCAGTTCATCTTACACAATAGATCCCTACCTAACAGGTTCACTGGACTCGTGTCACAGACAATAAATCTGTGCATGTCTGAAAATTTCCCTATCTGTACTCTTACTGGTTCAGTAAGACGTGTTCTGATTTGTGTATTAGCTACACCAACTACTTGGATTGCTTCATCCGAGAGAGGAAGATTTCTAACATCTGTTGACCTGACAGTTGATCTTGTCGCACCTGTGTCTACCAAAAAAGTAACACTCTCCTCATTTATTTTCCCATCCACAAATGGTCCTGCCTGGTCTATTTCTAGAGTTGCACCAAGTATGCACTCTTCCTCCTCTCTTCGGCACCGTCAATAATCACCCTCAGACTCACTCCCTTCACTCTTTAACAAGTACTGCTGTACTTTGTTAGAACGTCTTGGTTTGTTTACCTGCTCATCATTGTAGAATCCTGAATCCTGATTATACTTTTGTAACCCTCTATTCTGCGGCAAGGGCGGTTTTGGCTCTTGACTCTGCTGTCTCACAACTTTCTGTTGTTGCTGTTGATTATTTCCTTCGTTCTGGTTCTGCACCTGTTGATTTAAAGGTTTACTCTCATTACTCACTAATGGTGGATTAGGACATTCAGATCTCCAATGTCCCAGTTGGCCACAGTTGTGACAAGGAAACTTTTTCTTCGCTTCCTCAAGACTTCCTTTTCCTTTTCCTGCATATCTGGGTCTATTTCCTGCATTATTTCCTGGATTATTCGCCTGTTCCACTAACTGTGCTTCCTGTCTTTCTGCAACTTTCACTTGTGCCCACATTGCTTTCTCTTTCAGCTTTCTTTGTTTTGCTTCAATTTCATCACTAAAGTATTTTGCATGTCTCAGGATCTCATCTACTTTTTTACTCTGCCAATCCACTCTGTGCTCACGAATTCTCTCACCAATTTCAGGTCTTAGACCATATACAAATCTGTATACAAAGTGACTCAAATCTTTGTCACCCAGGTGTTCATCTCCACTGAATTGTTTAAAAGCCAGTATCAGCCTCTCGTAAAAAGCATGAACTGATTCTTTTGCTTCCTGTTGTGTTCGATCTATCTTAACCCAGTCTGTCTCTTTTGGAGGAACTTTACTCTTCAGGTATACCATCACCTGATCATATTTTCTCATTACTTCTGGATCTGGTGCCCCTGTTCTTGGATCTCTTGGATACTCCTCAGTAGGCCAACTCACAACTATTTTACACTCAGTCCACAAATCTGCTGGAACGATTATATCAAACAGACTATTCAGGTCAACCCACAGCACTTTTGACAATTTCACAAACCTATCTACCTGCCTATACCACTCGACGGGCTTTTCTCTCAATCGAGGGAAATCATTCGTAAATGATAAAATATCCTGTCTGGTCCATGGAACATGTACATATCCTCCTCCAGGTATTTCTCTCATAGGATAATTATCCACTGGTTACTCCTTTTCTCTTACTGGAAATGCTGAATAAGTTGTTCTATCTACAGATTCCTCTCTTTTCTTATACCACCTATCCTTCCACTTTTCTACATCACCCCATCTTCGCAATAATGCTACCATTTCTTTAATCTGTCCTGTTCTACCAGTAGCATTCAAATTTTCAATGTCCTTCTCAGTAAAATCCATCCTGTAAGTTTTCTGTAAAGCTTTCACTTTATCAATGTCAACTCCCTGCTCATTTGCTATTGCCCTTAGCCTGTCATGAGTATTCCTTGCTCTCCAGGTAATACTTTTACACATAAACATCAGCTCACCATCATGATGACTCTTCAGGATTTCTATTGGAACTGTTCCTGTCACAAGCTCTTCTAATTCTATTCGTAACCTAGCCACATCAATAACTTGTGAATCCTTATCCTTTTTCTGAAGAACCTTCATCCAATCATTCAAATCATCAACTGTTATTTCAGCAGTTTTTCTCACTGGAACCACTCTTTTCTGCGGTTCTAAAATTGGCATCCCTGAACAACTAGGTTCACTAGCATCCAATAGTTCACTACATGTGTCATGTCTGGTTTGTCTCAGGTCACTTTTCCCTGTTCTTTTATCTGAATCTCCTGAAGGACCAACTGAATTTGTCAAATCATTCCAAACATATGGAATCACCAGTCCATTTTCACCTGTCTTCTGTTTGTCAAACACAGGCATAACCGGACCTATAGTTACAGGCACCGTAACAGCTTCCAGATTCTTCGTTAACTCCCTAATTTTCTCAGTCAGTTCTGTTGTCGTTTTTGCTAATTTTCTGGCATTTGCCTCACTACTTCGATTCTCTCTCTCCCTGAAAGAACTACTACTTCTTGATTCAGGTGTCACTTTTTCTTTCTCAATAATACAGACTGTATCTCTTATCGGAGAAACAACTGGTGTACTTTCATCTGGTTCTGGTCTATATGGAGGTGGTCTCTTGTAAATCATGTCATTTAAGACCTCATCATCATACTCATTAACTCCAACTGCTCCTTCTTCAATTGTTCTCATAGGATATAATCCCTCTGACATATTAACATCTCGCCACCTTTTCATCCGATCATGATGTGTTTCACGATCATGTCTCCTCCCAAACATATGCCTGTAATACCCTCCAGATCTTTGCTTTTCTCGCTCATGAACTTCCTCTTCCCATTCCACTAAAGCCTCGAACTGTGTAGGTCTTGGCTTCGGGTCCAGACATACCATCTTTTCCCGTAAATTTCTCAACACGGCCAAATTAAATGAACCATGTTCTGGAAATGCTAAAACACCATCTTCTTTAGTATACCTAACCCAATTCTGCAACCATATACAGGTATGTAATCCATATTTCGCAGCCATGAAGGATGCAGGTGTTTTCGCTGGAGGTAGCAACTCACCCTCTCTCGTTTTAACCTCTTTATCCTTGCTAAACCACTTTTTAACTTTCCCAAAGAATGTTTTTTTCTTTTTCTCTTCTTGGTAATACATTTTAGCGCTTACCAAAACTCTCTACTCTCTCCGTATTATAAATATACAATACGAGCTTCTCAACCAATAGCAGCGCGACTCACACTAACGCACCAATCCTGGAGCGTTTACGTCACTAAACAGCTCTTCCAATCCCTGCGCGGCTCACACTAACGCACCAATCCTAGCGCGAACCCTATTCTGATCCACTATCCAGTCAGAGCGCGGACTTTCTGACGTCAACAGTCGCTGCAGTCGCTTGTCTCCTGTCTTCTGTCACTCGTCTACCCCTCCTTTACAAAATCTCTCAGTAGACTTCGTGTCAAGATTTCTACAAAATCTATTAGTTACAACATAAAAAACATCTCCATTGTCTGCTTCGCTAACCACAGAATAGTAAAAGAGAGTCTATTTTTCAAGAGTCAACAAACTTTCATACATCTCATAACTGTTTCCTCTAGGACTTATCCAAAGAGTCTTACAATCAATAAATGTATATACATTCACGCACATTCATGCAAGAAAATATAGTACATGCATACAGAATCCTGCTTCCCGAGAACAGCGCACAATCTGTCCCACTACAGAATTATAACATACATTAACTAAGCAACTTTGCCCAGTTCCTCAAACAAGCTCAGAGAATACCTATTACTCCTCCCGCGATAAGCTTTAACGAAAATCCTTTACGGATCCCTGGGACTTAAGACCAGAGTTTCAAAGATAACCTTCACTACGATACACACTCCTTATATACCAGAAATATATTCTAATTGTAACATATAACAATGTCACTGATTCCGAATCCAGACAATGTGAACGCGCAACTTCAATTGTCACACGTTATTCCTTACAATTCCGTCTTTCCCGAGAGCAGCATATACCTTCCTCTGCCCTACTACGGAACTGCTACCACAGCTTCCAAATTCCAGAAGCACTACATATAACTCAACATGACGACTTCAACATATAGTATTGGTACATATACCAATATCATCAAAATAAAATCAATAATCAATAAGCTAATGTACAAGCAATCTTATCAGATCAAGACAACCATCAAAACCATCCTCTGCTACCAGGAAATTGATAGGGATCAGGGTATCTAAAATATGCCCACTACCACGGATAGAGTAATCACACAGTTACACGCACATACACTCATCATACGCTAGGGCCCATTTCACTAACATACGCTCAAATACTCTACCAGCAATAAACCTGTGGAAAGAAAACACCTAAACACACTGCATCGATATCAGGTCGATCAGATCTGGTTTTGTGACTGTCCTAATCAATAACATAAACTACATAACATATACAATAATGATCAGAAATATAAACCCAATAATTGACAAGAAAGGAAATTCAACACCATGTTTAAAATTATATTGCTTTATCTAAAATTAGTCAAAGTAAATCAATCAGAATAAATCATTTCTCATAGTTACCTATTCTAACTAAGTGTCAGAACGGGTCAGGACAAGTCTCTCGGTAAAGTCTCTCAAGACGAAGTCCCTCAGCATCGATCCTCAGCAACGCAGATTCACGCGGCAAAGGCAAAATGGCAAGTGGCAAAAGAGTGGGAAAACCCTCTCTAAGCTAACAGTTTTTATAATAAATTGAACAAAGGAAAGATACATTGGAACATAGGAAAAATCATTATGTCCGCCGGACTTGCTGAGCAGAGCGAGAAGGAAAGAAAGGATGCAACATTGCAACATTTGTGAACCTCCGCTCAGGAAAAATACACATAGCGAAAACTACGGAACAGGAACCAAGAAAATAAAACATGTATCACATTAATCCGGCTTCTCCTCGGCTATCGAGCCACAGTTCAGAGTTTCCCTCTAAGGCTCCTTTGTTTTTCAAGATTGCCAAGGACACTTTCACTTCTCTTGGAGAACTCCCAAAAACTGCTGCTGTCCTCATGGAAAGTTTCTCAACATGAACCATGGTCAGTTAGCTTCAAGACCATTTCCAGCAGGGGTCTCCCTCGTCTCAGTTTTCACATATTCACTCGAGGCCAGGCTCACAAAATCAGCCATCATGGACTAGGCCTCCATAGGCCACAATAGACCATCTCAATTAAAAGAAATAAAAACAACGTTACTACAGCATAATGATTAAACAGTGTTAACCCCACTAATACCCTTATGTGTATGCATTTATCTAGCTCTCGCGACATAAAAAGCATTAATTCAGACAGCGTTTTTTTGTGCTCAAAAATAAACAGCACACAGCAACGTTTAAACATGAAAACTTGCACGTTATTTTTTTAGAAAACAGAAACAGCACACGCATGCTAACCCTCGTGTAACTTTCTCTTATGTTAAGACAAACGGATTGATTAATAAAAACACACTTACACAAGACAAATAATTAATTGTTATTTATTAATAATTAATAAAATGCATAGACATACTAGAGCTTCAAAAGCCCCTGAATTTTCTAAATGAAAACTCTGCTCCAGCAGCGGCACCCGCGCTTTACTTATAACATCAAAAGTAAAGCGCGGGTGCCGCGATTTTACCAAAAGTAAAGAAATAGAAAAAAACCCAATTTCTTTACTTTTGGTATAATCGCGGCACCCGCGCTTTATCTTTAATGTTACAAGTAAAGCGCGGGTGCCGCGATTATAGAAAAAGTAAAGAAATAGATGTTTTTTTCTATTTCTTTACTTTTGGTATAATCCCGGCACCCGCGCTTTACTTATAACATCAAAAGCAAAGCGCGGGTGCCGTGATTTTACCAAAAGTAAAGAAAACAATCGGCACTGACAGCGCTCACGTTGCGAGCGCTAATATCAACAACTAGTGGTGCGCGCGCACCACAGGGGAGCGGGGGGGAGGGAGCGCCCGCCTTTGCCCAATCGCAGTGTCTTTTTTTGTAAAAAAAAACACGCGAAAGCCAATGCCTGACGGCGAAAGCTGATCACAAGCACGAGCGTGTGGCCAGCTTTCAAAACCCCATACAAAAGGGCTCTCGCTGCGCACTGCAACGCTGGCGCGAGCCCTATCAGGGACTGCTTTATTTAGAAGGAGTCACAGACATGGTGGTGTGCTGACACCAGCAGGCCACAATCCCTGTGAGTGCTGGTCATTCCAAATGGGGTCGCAAATTGCAAACTGCCTCATGAAAATTAAAGAGGCAGCCCGTCTGAGACACTGTTGTTAATTCCGTTTTGCGAGTATCAAATTGCGTCTCACAAAAGGACAACATTTGCAACTCGCAAAATGGAAGGGTCGTATATCTGGCCCTAAGTCCAGCAACTCCTGGATCTTGTTATCGTAACCTCTGTGTCTGTTATAGACATGTGGCAGTTGAGATAGTATAAAACAATCCTACACACACATATAATTCTGCAATGCTGGCACCTTTGCAATTTGTTTGCGGCAAGTAAGATGTGTAACTAAGCAGCATACAATGCTCAACAAGTAACTGGTATATGGATTGCGGCCCAGTGTCTTTGATCTTTATGCGGTACTATATACTCTGGGCCCCATTTATCAAAGACTTTCATTGCCCTTGGATCAAGCAAGGTGATACCAGGACAAGGCAAGCCCTTACGTGAGATTTACTGAGCCAGACAGAGCGACCTGGTGTGGTTCTACATGACAAAGTAAAAACAGGGTAATGCAGGCAGCGCAATTCACTGCCTTTCCTTACTGTGCTCTGTGAAGGTGTGTCATGGGTGGAGCAAGAAGTTTCCCACACATCCACCCGTGGGCTCTCATCTATGGGGATTTAGCGTAGGGCAGTGCAGCAAGCCAGCATGCTGCACTGCCATATGCCAAAGTGAAACGGCAGAAATGCACCATATTTATGTAATATAGTTACTTGCTGTCCTTTCCCCCTGCGCTGGTGCCATTTCAGCAGCTAGTGCCAATGCAGGCACCCATGCACCATGGTACAAGGCTGCCTGTGATGTTAACAGGATGGTTTTGTGCAGGAAGTGGCACCTTCCTGAACAGAATCAATCCCATGATGCGTTTTCCTCTTTCTATGTGTGCTACAGGATGCACACATAGAAAGAGCAAAAAACAAGGATACATAAACAGTATTTCTCCTTGTTTCACCACATAAAACACCTCTTTTTGAAAGCCGTTAGCTTTTGGCGCTGTCTCAGATTTACAGATCCTTGTATATCTGGAGCAGTGTCACAACGCTATGGGGTTGCCGGGAATGCCCATAGCAACACCCATTGCACACCCCTTTGTTGCAGAGGGCCATATTTACAAGGCTGTGGTAAGCCATGCAAACTGGCTCTGTGCGGCCTTGTGAATGTGGGCCAGCACACAGCGCCACCAGAGCATCAAAACAAGGGACGCTCCTGTGACGCTATGGGCTTGTAAATATTCCTCTGGATGTCTGATTCAGAGGAGACTTTTAAGTAGAGTTGTGTATCATTGGCATATTGGTGAATCCTAATACAGTTATCTGTGAGTAGGCCACCGATCCGCTGCATGTAAAGGTTGAAGATGGCAGAAGCCAGCATGGCACCCTGGCAGCCTCCACATGTCCTTGGGTTCTTTTGTGACCTGGAGGTACCATGTGGACTGACCGGGGTTGAGTGGAGAGGTACGAGGGGTGGTGTGTATGTCTGGAGAGGTGATTGTAGCTAATGGGGGTAAAAGTTTGCATGCAGAACAAGGGCAGGAGTAATGGCAATGGCTAGTAGGGAATCCTAGTATTACATTTACGAACAGGGATCATTTCAAATGCACAATCCCACATTTAAAAAAGAAGCTAAGAAATAAAAGCCGACACAGCAATAAAAACCAGTACAAACAATCAAAATACAAATATATTTAAAACAGCATCACACATTACAAAAACATGCCATAGAAGCGCACCCAACCTCAGGTGTGATGGTTGGATACATCGGGCATAAAAAAGTCTGCTGGTAAGGGCTCATTTGCAGCCGAAACATGTTCGATATTTTTCTGATCTCAAGCTCAAAAGTGGCTTTTAAACTACTGGGCTAGAGTCTTTTCAATTCATCTGATATGAAATATGCTTTTACGCCAGTAGCAGAGTGCAGTTTGAAAGGTCTGAAGCCCTTTCCTAATAGAGTATATTTTAAGGAACTACTTCACTTGTTTGTCAATTTTCTTACTAGAAATGTTTTTTAATGCTCCCCGCCATTCAAAGCAGTTCTGCACTAACAGCAGCTCATGAGACTTTACTAACTGTCTTTCCCTGATGTGAGAGGGCGCACAGCAGGACTCTTTTAGAAACACGATTAATCTAATCGCTCAGCGTTTTAATGCATCTGCTGCAGAATTACAATGTGCACATTTTAGCCTCGTATTCAAACACTAAAAGGTAGACCACAGGGTAGTCTATTTATGAGACGGGTGGCATGAAAGCCCTTGAGAACATCTGACATTTGTATGACTACAAAAATAGTGGAGCGGGGACATTTTTTATAGAAAGATAATTAAATAATAAATCCTAGCTTTCTACAGACATTCTACACAAAACAAAACAATGCAACTCAAGTTTGTGATAAAATGTATTTGGGGCATATTTACAAGCCCCTAACGCCATCGGAGTGTCACTTTTTCTGACGCACCGGTGGCGTTGCTCCATATGACATATTTACAAGGTGGGGTTAAGCCACTTAACGTGGCTGAACCCCACCATGTATATATAGCCCTTTCCGCAGGAGTCTGCTGCGGCAAAGGGGCGGGCAATGAGCGGTGTAGTGGGCGTTCCACCGCAACACCCATTGCAGGTAAAACCTTTTCTTAGGATGGTGATACAAGGAGAAATTATTAATTTCTCCCCGCAGTTTGCTCTTTCCATATATGGTGCATTCTGCAGCACAAATAGAACAGCAAATAGCCTTTAAAGATTGTTTATGTGCAACATGGAGCAAGTGTGCCTATGCTGGCGCTCAGCAGATTTATTGGCACCAGCGCTAGGGGAAGCACAGCGATGTGCCATATTTTTGTAAATACGGCACATCCCTGTATTTTAAAAGCGTCAGAGCGCGGCGTTACCAATTTTGACGTAACACCGTGCTCTGATATTTTAATGTAAATATCTCCCTTTGTTTCTTCCGTAATGCCCATTTTTTGTTTTATAATACTGGTGATATAAAAGCCCAGGTTGGGTTTATACACTGTTTTTAGGTCTGGCCTGAAACTGCTTTAGCTTGCTACCAGCCTCATGTTTTCCAAAAAACGTCATAAAAACACATACATGTATATGTAGCTGAAGCAGGCTTCTCCAAGGAGCTTCTGCTAACTGTAAGTAGCTCTCCATTGTGTAGCTCTGTTTATTCAATTCAAAGCTAGTCCTTGGTTAATTCATATATCTATACCAGAAATGACAAAGAGTGCATTGAAGACAAAAATGTGCGTATTTTCAGAACTCGTAAGCATATATTTGGAGAAAAATGGTTGAATTTCCAAACTACATTTGAAGCTGATATCTGAGTGATAAATCATGCTGCTCTGGGAAGAATTACTGCTGATGTTATTACCTGGGTGCCAGGGGCATTGCTAGTATGGCTGTTATGTACCCATGCAGCAGTATTCTAAATTTATAACGCTTTTTTGTCATTACTTCTAGCAACTGTGCCTGGTGCACTGAGGGGATCACTGCTGGGAATCTTCCATATGGCGGTCACTAATCTAATCTTGTCTAATGTGGTCACTATTACAAAATGGATAATATTTGTAGGCAGCATGGGATGGTTTTCCTGGAACATAAGTAGATCTTATTACGGAAAAGGTAGGAGACCCTTAATAAAGGGCATAACGTTTTTCATCAACAATGAGGATTATTAGTATTTATACAGTATGTTTGTTCAAGTTTTAAAGAAACTATTACCATTTTTTTACAAGCCCATATATTTATAAACTCATGTAAGACATATATTGGTTACGTAAAAGGTATGTGCCATTGTAAGAAAACATAACATGAACAAGGGTTTATACACTTGGACCGCATTGTCTCTTACACATATGCATCTTCAGTCCTCTACACTTAACTTTTAACACTGGAATAATTGGAAAAAGATTTATGGCCCCATTTAGAGTATGCAAAAGACTCACAATTGATGGACGGAATGCAGAACAAATCAAAACATTCACCCCCAGTCAAGAGATCTGGGTTAAATCCATCATTCTTTTGCTCACCATGCCACCCCAGTTTAGACCTGGCTATATGCAAATCAGTCTTGACCTTGTGCCTCATGGGAACAGTCCAGCCGGAACTGCCAAGCCAGATCCTCTCTGGACCGGAAACAAGCATCCTAGGACTGGTTTCGGGGTTTCACCCCTCTTCAGCCAGGATAGCTTGATTCCAGTGGCACAGTGAGCACAGGACTCACGTCTGAGCATAACTGGCGCACTTAGGGCGAGAAAGCAAAAGACTCACAATTGATGGACGGAATGCAGAACAAATCAAAACATTCACCCCCAGTCAAGAGATCTGGGTTAAATCCATCATTCTTTTGCTCACCATGCCACCCCAGTTTAGACCTGGCTATATGCAAATCAGTCTTGACCCTGTGCCTCATGGGAACAGTCCAGCCCGAACTGCCAAGCCAGATCCTCCCTGCACCGGAAACAAGCATCCTGTCACCCCGAGTGGGAAGGGTATGCCCAGACGTGGGTCCCGTGCTCTCCATGCCACTGGAATCAAGCTATCCTGGCTGACGAGGGGTGAAACCCAGAAACCGGTCCTAGGATGCTTGTTTCCAGTCCAGGGAGGACCTGGCTTGGCAGTTCGGGCTGGACTGTACCCATGAGACACAGGGTCAAGACTGATTTGCATATGGCTGGGTTCAAACTGGAACGGCATGGTGAGCAAAAAAACGATGGATTTAGGCCCAGATCTCTGTACTGGTATGAATGTATGACATTGTTCTGCATTCTGTCCATCAACTGTTGATTTGTATTTGTCACCCCGAGTGGGAAGGGTATGCCCAGACGTGGGTCCCGTGCTCTCCATGCCACTGGAATCAAGCTATCCTGGCTGACGAGGGGTGAAACCGGTCCAGGATGCTTGTTTCCAGTCCAGGGAGGACCTGGCTTGGCAGTTCGGGCTGGACTGTACCCATGAGGTACAGGGTCAAGACTGATTTGCATATGGCTGGGTTAAAACTGGAACAGCATGGTGAGCAAAACAACGATGGATTTAGGGCCAGATCTTTGAACTGGGGTGAATGTATGACATTGTTCTGCATTCTGTCCATCAACTGTTGATTTGCGTTTGTCACACCGAGTGGGAAGGGTATGCCCAGACGTGGGTCCCGTGCTCTCCATGCCACTGGAATCGAGCTATCCTGGCTGACGAGGGGTGAAACCCAGAAACCGGTCCTAGGATGCTTGTTTCCAGTCCAGGGAGGACCTGGGTTGGCAGTTCGGGCTGGACTGTACCCATGAGGCACAGTGTCAAGACTGATTTGCATATGGCTGAGTTCAAACTGGAATGGCATGGTGGACAAAAAAACGATGGATTTAGGCCCAGATCTCTGTACTGGGGTGAATGTATGACATTGTTCTGCATTCTGTCCATCAACTGTTGATTTGCATTTACCCATTTAGAGTATGGCATGGTGGGAGTCCAACCATACGTTGGCGAGGATACCACCCTGTCAAATTCGTGGTTTGACCAGCCCATTTAGAGGTGGGGAGAGCACCAGGTTCCCTACAGCCGATGTCTTTTTGAGTCAAAACATGCTATCCACACAGCAAACATCTTTGCCTTTTGCAGATCCACTGCTCTGACGGATGCAAATTGAGCAATGAGATCGCTGCCAGGCATATGAGGATCACATGATTTAGTGGGTGGTTCTCCTGCAAGGATGCCATGGCCATGGCCTTCACCGACCTGGAGGACTTGAGGCTGTAAATCAGGGTCTGAATGATGTTGTAAAGGTGAAATGCATCAGGATTTCATAATGCATTAGGACCAGAAACACAAACATTTTGCGTAATTTTTGTAGCGCAGCCAGGATGCAAAGTAATTTTTTGCATTTACTAAGCCACACAAAGTCGATTTTGTGGCTTTGCTTAGTTTAGTGAATACAGTTTTCCCTTCAATCCTACTGTTTTCCTGAATTCATGTTCTGTACTTGGACTCTGCACTTTTCTACTGCTAACCAATGCTAAAGTGTTTCTGCTCTCTTCTTTAAACATGGTGAAATTGCCTTACCCCCAAATAGCATATTTAATTTACTAATAGGTATAAAGTAAAGTGGTACCCCATGTCCAAAGGATCTGTACATTAAATGCTACTAGTGTGCCTGGAGCACTCATTGTGCCACCCGCTAAAGCAGCCTTTTACATCATGTCTCAGGCCTGCCCTGAAGCTTGTAGTGCACTTTTAAATTGCCATTTTGACGTGGCACATAAAACCGTTTTATAGGGCTAAACCATCCTTTTTAATATATACAAGTCCCCCAGCCATGGCCAAAAGGCTCCTAGGTCAGTTTTTTTTTTTAAAGTAGGACATATGGGTATAAATTTTACATGTCTCAATAGTATAAAAGTCCTAAAGTTGGTATCTTTTGCCAGGCCTAGCAACCAGCAACATGAAATATTCACTTCGTGCTTCAGCAGTAACAGCCTATGGTGTCAGGCAATGTGATGCTACACCAACAAATGTTTGTGCCACCCGAGCAGATCTTTGCACTACAGTGATGACCATCCTCGACATCCGCTGTTTTCTTCACGCTACAGCGATGACTATCCGTAATGCTTTCCCTGCGCCTCGCCACCTCCTCTACTGTAGACTGGAAACTTTGAGAAGGTAACTTTTACAGCTGAACTATCCTGGTACCTGTACCAGGTCAACTCTGCATCATGGTCTGCCTGAACTTGTGACTTTCTCCAGGTTTAGCACGATCAGATGGCCGCTTGCATGACGCTTTGTGTTTTTAGGCTCCATACTTACCAAAAACTATTAAATTGCATATGTACAGATCTACTGATTGGTGTTTTGTCATTATTGTATCATTATATGTATTAAAATATACTCTATTTTTAGGTCTCGGTTAGCGTAGGCTGCGCAGACATGCGCAGTCTCGCTGGTGAGATTTTATGTTTTTGGGTAGCTTTCACTAGCGGGGTTTAAGCCCCGCCACTCTTTTCCATTGGCTGGCGTCACCGTTTATGCTAAATGGTGGCCAGCCATTGGAAAAGAGCTTCCAGTGACATACACTTTTCTCTTTTAGAGCCGTCCCAGTTGGACTGGCTCGTCTGACTTCCTGCTGGCGTAAAAGGTTTCTTATCTTTATGGGGCCAGACACATGGCCCCATAAAGATAAGAAACCTTTTAGCAGGCGAGGCTTTCAAAGGCAGCGATCCTTCAGGGGAGGACAAGGCAAAGCCGAGCGCTTGTTTTAAAGTGGTGTTTCTATTAAAAGTTTTCTTTGCGGGCCTTTGCTCCTGTTCTCTGTGTCACTAGTGTCCCTCTTGTTCATTTTGTTTCTGGTTCCTACGTGTTTCTGTTATTTCTTCATGCCACTCGAATATTTCGTGCGTCTTGTATTGTCTAAATATTTATTTATTTCTCAAGTTTGTATGTTTCTCGTGTTGTGCCTTTTCCCCGTGGGCCCACTCAGCTTGATTGTAATCAGCCGCGCCCAGAGTGGGCTCATCCTTTGTGTTCCGGGTTTCTACTGCCGGACATGTTAGTGACGGCTGGACGTGTTGACGCACACATGATGCTGAGGATGGCCCGTGCTTTGTGGTGGTGGGCGAGTGGTAGTTGGTGCTGACTGCAGGCCGTCGACATCAGGCAGGTCAGGCATGGTGCTGCGCCATTCCGGCGGTTCATCTTGCCAGGCAGCAGGAACAACACCAAGACCATGCCAACGCTGTCCTATCTAATTGCTAGTGCAGCTTTTGGCACTAAGGCCTTCACCAGAAGGCGCCAACAGGTGTTTATTCCGGTAGGTAAACGTGCCGCCGAACTAAATAGTCCACTGGGTAAGTCGGGTAACCATTTTGCCACTGTACGCTCGCGTCTCCTGCCCGTATCCTATCCGTGCTATGTATCGTGCTTCATAAGCATCACGGGGGTCAGCGCAAGTTCATGTAAATGTGCCTCCAGGTAAGTGTGCAGCCAGGTAAGCAAGCCTTCTGGTGCTCAAGTCCTGGTGCAAGTAGGAAAGCAACCCTTTTGATAATTAATCCTTATTTTAAGCAAGCCGTCGATACAGCCAGCTTTCAAATTAGCACACATACTAGTAAGGACGTTTTCTAATAAGTGGGCCTGACAAGTAAGCTAATTTTCATGCAGTCACCCTTGCAGCCGGCCACCCTGCTAGGTAAGCAAGTCATCTCTTCAGTGAGCCTTCTGTTAGGCAAGTGTTGGGAAGGGCAGGCTTCCAGGTAAATGATCCATCTGGTAAGCATACTGCCTACTAAGACGTCTTTCTGGTAAACAGTTTTCAGGTGAAGGGGCCACCAAAACCAGTCCAGGCAACATTGTTCAAGCACACAGCACTGTGCAAGTGACTAAAGCGACAAAAGCAAGCGAGCCAGATCTCCTCCAGTTGGTTTGGGCTGGGGGTTTCTCCCCAAAGACCATATAGTCCAAAGAGTGCAAATTACACAAAGATGGAGGTTAAGCGACTTCAGGGATGGATGTTGTAGCCCTTCCAGCCCTAAAAGTAGCCCACTAGGAATTGCCATCATGGTTACGTGGCCATTTGAGAGGTGTGCAGCCCTCCGTTAAGCAGGAAGCAGGTTCAGCAGTCCTGGTAAATACACCTTCTGGCAAACATGGCAATAGGTATTCAAGACTTCAGTAAGTGAGCAGTTTGGTTAGTACCCCACCATCAAAGCATATTGTTAGGTAAGCATGTCACTGGGGAAGTAGGTGACCAGGAAATCCCACGAACAGGTAACATGCTAGGAGGTGAGCCTGCTGCCAGTCAAGCATGACACTGGCAACGCCCGCTAACAGCTAATCCCCTATTACCCAACTGGCAACAATAGTGTCTGTTAAAAGGGGCATTCAGTATAGAGGGGAAACACTGTTCTCAGTGGCCTGTCCTGCATCTCTGACAATCGTGATGATGTCATCTGGGATTTTCACATGTGACATCATTCCCTGGTTGGCCCCTTTAGGCGTTCACCAGGTAACTTCACAGGTGGATTAGTGCACCGTTATGTAAGCACAGCACCATGGGCCCGATTCACAGAACTAACTTAAGACAAAATCCTAAACTTACTACTTTTGGTATTCACAGAAGTTAGGATTTAGTCTTAAGTTTGTCTTAAGTTTGTCTTAAGACTGTCTTAAGTCTGTCTTAAGTCTGTCTTAAGTCTATCTTGATTTTGTCTTAAGTCTGTCTTAAGTCTATCTTAAGTCTGTCTTAAGTGTGTCTTAAGACAAACTTAAGACAAAATCCTAACTTCTGTGAATACCAAAAGTAGTAAGTTTAGGATTTTGTCTTAAGTTAGTTCTGTGAATCGGCCCCCATGTCTTTACTCTGTTAGGGAAGCCAGCTGCCATTTAAGTACCACTGGGTAAGCACACAGTGAAATAAGCATTGGCAAAAACCAATAGGCGTGGCTTTGGCACACTGGTTGTTTCTTTTTTAGGTCTGTTATTTGCCAAGAACATTTTAAACTTTACTACACTTGTATGTTTAATATACTTATTTGTGAGGACTTTCAACCAGCCCTCTTCCTCCATTAGTCTCTCATTGTGTCAGTCACATTTTCCTTCTGCCCACTACTGCAGACAGCATTGGGCAATAGGTCAGCCAACTTCAGCCACTGGCTAAATTCACTGCGAGTGACAGCATTCTGCCCTATCACAGAGAGCACATCGACACACAAAGCAGTTTGTTTAAGTGCCAAGGACTACTATGGCAATGTGTGCTTTTTGAGGTCAAATTATTTTTGCGCTTTAGCCCCAATTTTTTTTTAGATTGATTCCCCAACAGTAAAGTTTTGTAATTACCATGACAAAACAAGCATTGACAAAGCCAGTATATGCCACAAAAATAAAAAATAAAAATATTCAGTCACGTAAATGTGGCTACCAGTTACTTGCAATAAAAAATGTCAATTGAAAAAACATTCACGGATGCATCTGTTTTTAGCAATAATGTTTTTTAAACACCAGTCATTTCAGATGTACGATGCGTTTTATTATTATGTGTGAAGGAAACAAGAAAAAATGACCACCTAATCAAGGACCCAAATCGTAGGCCGCTATAATGTTACAATGTCCCTTAAATTCTTCATAATATAATGTTTAGAAAGTAGTGTAGTTAAAATAAATAGCCAGTATCTAAAGTTATCATGAAACAATAACTAAAATAAAAAATCACACTTTGAATCAGGTTTGCAACCGAAGAGAAATAAACTATTTTACGTGGATATGAACAATGTGCACAGGCATTGTGCAGTCACTCAAAGTGAAGGGAGCCAGTGGGTAATTTGGCCTGCCCCACTGCCCTATGCGGTACGGTTTGATGAGCTGAAGCAAAATGTGAGTGTCAATTTCACAGACAATTGGATGTAGCCTGCTAAGGTACAGCCCCTCTATTGTCACTTGTTGTATTATATTGTATTGCAGTATTTATATACCTCTTATTACCTCTACATGGGGCCTTGAAGATCTTGCCTACATGGGTAGCACGCTATACCATGTAAGCTGTGTGGTTGGAAGGATGTTGTCTTTGTTTTTATCCTATGTGGGAAATGTTTCCATGTCGTGCTTGATGACCACTGAGTTGCGGTTGTCCTGTTATGGGATATAGCATAAGTCAGTGTGTTGAATGATGAACTGAGAGACAGATGCACAGTGTTATGATTTTCAGTATGCTGGTAACTTTGAGCAGCTCTGCAGGTCCCTTTATGATATTTCTTATGATATATTCTACTTATCTGGTTGTTGCACTGGTTTGTCCATTCTGAGATTTGTGTATACTATGTATATTTTACGGGAAAAACAATAGTCTGGTGGGACAACTTAAGCTGTCTAAAATGCCAGACCTAAAAACCCCACTAAGTTACTTCTGCTGTGTCAGCATGCTCGTAGATAAATGCCTTCTCAGGTATGTGTGCTGTTGCTGGGTCAGTGTCAGTCTGCATGGTTTCACATTCTGCTTTTTGGTTCAAGTTTTCATTTGGTCTTCTCTGACCAAAAATTCTTCCTGACTTCATTGCTGAAGAGCACCAAAGTGCTCCACCTTTCATCCACAAGAATTGTCACTCTTCAACCCATTACGGAGCCCCAATCACCTTCATCTTACCTGGCCATGACACCCAAGGAAGTACAAGGGTTATAGCTGCTGCCAGCCTGCCCCGTATAACACACTAAAGGAGAGCCAGGACCATGTTTCTCCTTGAGCCCCTGACACTTACGGGACATTAAGAGAGATTCCGACTACCCACTGTCTCCCCATCAATTTGACCACTCCTCTGTTCACTTTCAGCACTTTGAAGCGACCGCAGGGCAGCAAAAGTGCATTTAACTTGTCCTAAGTTTGTGGTCCTTTCTTCTCTCTCAGCTATGCTGTCATTCTTTCTTTCTAGCACTCCCACCCTTCCATAGCGCCTTCTCTCTTCTGCCTTCTATCATCCTTTTACAGTGACTACTTAAGGGCTACACCAACATGGCAGAAGGGTGAAAATGTGAGCTGGAGAAAGAAAAAATAAGGAGATAAACAGATGAGTGAAAGGCAATTGAGAGAGAAAGGGAAACACAAGCGAAGGGACAAAGAACGAAGGGTTAAAAATGGAAGGCAGATCATGAAATAAGCATCAAAAATGCAATAGGTCTCGCCTTTGATTAAGTTAAAGCCCTTTGCTTTGCTATACAATACCATTAGCAAAGCAAATGGCTTTAACTTAATCAAAGGCGAGACCTATTGCATTTTCAATGCTTGTTCTAAATTGGTGTGGGGTTTTTCATGTGTAGCGTTTTCACTTTCTTACTGTTTGAGAGCTGCATAAGCATTTTACACATTGATTTTAAGTTAAGCTTGAATACTTTTGTGCTAAGCTACCAGATGATTTAGCATAGGTTAATTTTGTGACTTTTTGGGATCACTCTGACACAGGTTGTGGTTGTTGCTTGAGAAGTGATGGTCACCAGTTTGTGCTTATACTTAGGACCACGTTTGGATAGGAAATTGATTTTTTTGCTTTGGCAAGCTCTGTAAACAACCCACTGTGCTTGCCAGCGTACATCTTACTTTACATTAAATACAATCAAGTTCACTGAAAACAACAAAGGTTAAAGTGATGTTATAGCTAGGAATTGTAATAATATCTTACTTTACATCAAGAAAAGTTAGAAATTCAACAAAAAAATAAAGGTTAATGGGATGTTACAGTAAGGTGCAAATTTCAGTTAAAAAATACACCTTGAAACAAATAAAATCACTAAATGGCATAGAATGGCTTGAGTGTGATATAGTTTTGTAGAGTGGAGTTGCATAGAGTGGAAGAGAGTCTTGCGGGGTGGAGCAGTTTAGAGTGGAGTGTCGAACAGTGGTGCAGAGCGGGGTAGAGTGGTTTGGTGTGCCATAGAGTCTTTGTAGAGTGGAGTGAAGTGCCCCAGAGTGGATTGCAGTTTTGTATAGTGGAGTGGTGTGGACTAAAGTGCGGTACTGTGTGGAAGAATGGAGTGGCATAGAGTGGAGTAAAGTTGAGGAGCATAGAGTGGCATCGAGTAGAGTGGTGTAGAATGGAGTAGAGGAGTATAATAGAGTGTAGTAGTGTGCCATAGAGTTGAGCTCCATAAAGTGGGTTGGAGCAGCATAGAGGGAGTTGTGTAAAGCGTCATACAGTTGAATAAAGTGTCATACAGTGCCACCCATTAAACTACAGTGCCCTATACTTCCATAGACTAGAGTACACTCTAGATCAGTGAAGGGCTATAGAATGGTGTTTTATGTGGTAGGGTAGAGGGGCGTGGAGTGTTATTGAATGGGATAGAGTGTCCTAGAGCAGTACAGTAGAGTGGCGTGGAGTGCCGAGATGTACAGTGGAGTACAGGAGTACTGTGTAGTAAAGTGCAATATTGAGTGTCGTAGAGTAGAGTGAAGTAAAATGAGGTGTAGTCATGTAGAGGGAGTTGCGTAGTGTGTCCCAGAGTGGAGTAGAGTGGAGTAGAGTTGCATACAGTGGAGTAAACAGTCATAAAGTGCAGTAGAGTTTTGTGCATTGGAGTGTAGGGACCCAGAGTGTAATAAAGTGTATTTATAGTGGCATTGAGTGTTCTAGAGTGGAGTTGGATAAAGTTGAGTAGGGTTTCATAGACTCGAGTGGTGATAGACTAGAGTGTCATAGAGTGTGGTACATTAATGTTAAGTGTCGTCGAATGGAATTGAATGGAGTACAGTGGTTTTTAGTAAAGTAGAGTGCCGTAGACTTGCATTGACAGAAGTAAACTGTTGCACAGTGGTGTGCTGTGAAGTGGAGCATTTTGTGGTAGAGTGGTGTAAAATGTCGCTGAGTGGAGTACAGTGTATTTGAGTGGAGTACAGTGTTGTTGAGCTGAGTTCAGCGGAGTGAAGTTGAGTTGGGTACAGTGGAGGGACATACAATGGAATAGCATAGAGCGACATGGCATAAAGTGGAGTAGCATACTGTGGTGTGGCATAAAGTGGAGTAGCATACTGTGGAGTGGCATAAAGTGGAGTGGTGTACAGTGGAATAGTGTAGATTGGAGTGGCGTAGAGTGGAGTGGAGTAGAGTGGAGTGGCATATAGTGGAATAATATAGAGTGGAGCGGGGCAGAGTGGAGTGGCATACAATGTAGTGATGTTGAGTGGAGTGGCAGGGAGTGTAGTGGTGTACAGTAGCATAGCATACAGAGGAGTGGTGCAGAGTGGAGTGGAGTGGTGTTGAGTGGAGTTGAGGAGAGTGGAGCAGCGCAAAGTTGGATAGCGTCCGGTGGGATGGCATACAGGGTAATGGCATAGAGTGGGGTGGCATACAGTGTTATAGTGCACAGAATTGTACCGTAAACTGAAATAGCACAGAGTGGAGGAACATAGAATGGAGTGGTGTGCAGTGGAGTGGCATAGAGTTAAATGGCATACTGTGGAGTGGCATACAGTGGAGTGGCATAGACTAGTGTTGTACACTGGAATAGCGTATACTGGAGTGCCGTAGTGGTAAGTTGTGTACGGAGGAGTGGTGTAGAGTGGAGTGGCATACAATGTAGTAGCATACAGTGTAATAGCATACAGTGGAGTGGTGTACAGTATAGGAGGATAGAGTGGAGTAGCGTAGAGTTGACTAATGTAGAGTTGAGTGGCATAGATTAGGGTAGCATAGAGTGGAGTGGCGTATAGTAGAGTGGCATACATTTGAGTGAGGTAGAGTGTAGTGGCATACAATGGAATAACGTACAGTGGGCTGGTGTAGAGTGGGGTATCATAGAGTGGAATAGTGTTAGAAATTGGTTGACTGGGGTGTGATCCCTAGTCAAACAACAACCACAATCCTAGGCAGGGTAATGGTAAGCCAAAACCTAAAATAACCTTCGTTCACCCACTGGTAGCTTGGCACAGAGCAGTCAGGCTTAACTTACAGGTAGTGTGTAAAGTATTTATGCAATACTTCAAACAGTAAAACCATCAAAACACTACACAAAATTGATACCTTGCTAGGTTTGAAAAATAGAACTCAATTTCATAAATAAGACAAGACCAAAAGGACAAAAATCCAATAAGTACAACTTGAGATATGAGTTTTTAAAGAATAAACTGTAAAATAGAACTTAGAAGCAATAAGCATTTCTGATGCAATGGGCCGGGACAAAGTCAAAATTTCGATTGTAATGGAGTGCAGGCCGGATACAGGGATCCAGTGAGGCCCGTTGAACAAAAGTACCTTAATACTGGCTGCTTTGTAGAAGATGCAGAGGGCAGCTGAAGTCGGTGTTGATCCCGCGGTGGAGGGGATGCGTCTTTTGTCTCCACGCAGTCAAGGTGATGCCCCGGTCTTCTCCATGCAGCAGCTCTGGTGTGCCAGTTGAAAAGATTATGCGGCAGTTCAGAGATGCGGCAGATCCGAAGGTGATACATCAGCTCTGAAGGCGATCCGCTGGTTCTGTTCCTGCAACATCTGCTATGTGTCAATATTGCTCCCAAAGCAGAGGATGCATTAGTTCCGTTGGAGCTCCACTTCCAAGGATACAGGACTGGGGTGGCACCACTTGGGAGGGCAGACTCACAGATTGCAGAGTCGAGGTGAAGGAGCAGGATGGTTGGAAACCCGTCCTTGAGAATTCAGATCAGGAGGCCAGCCAGCTAGCCCTTGGAGGTACTATGGGCTCAAGTAGTGCAGGGAGTTCTTCTCACACAGGTAAGAAACAGCAGCACCAAGTAGGACAACACAGTGAGGCAGGATCCAGAAAACAGCAGTCCAGTAGAGTAGCAGTGCTTTCAGCAGCAAAGCAGTTATTGTCCCTGGCCACAGGTTTGTTTGCTAACTACAATACCCCAGTTGTGTTTTTTTGTTCAACACGCCAACCCAGTTAGGTCCCAGCCATATGCAAATCAGTCTTGACCTTACTTCTCATGGGAACAGTCTAGTCTGAAACTTTCTATAAGTGGCATTTTCAGAATTGCAATTTAAAATCCGACTTTACCATGAGTTGGGATTTTAAATTGTGATTCCAGAGACACCAGCCTTGGAGGTCCTAACTCTTCCCAATTGGAAATTGCGCTTATAAAATGTAATAAGTTAATTGCAATTTTATCCTATGGGAGAGATAGGCCTTGCAATAGTGAAAAACAACTTTGGGAGCTTTTCACTACCAAGACATGTAAAACTTAAAAGTACATGCCCTGCCTTTTAAATACATTGTACCCTGCCCTCTGGGTTATCCAGCACCTACCTTAGGCATGACTTATGTATGAAAAGGCGAAGGTTTGGACCTTGCAAATGGATTGTTTTGCCAGGTCGACATGGCAGTGTAAACTGCACACACAGGCTTTGCAATGTCAGGCCTGAGACATGGTTAAAGGGTTAGTTAAGTGGGTGGCACAATCAGTGCTGCATGCCCAATAGTAGCATTTAATTTACAGGCTCTGGCTACTAGGGGTACCCCTTCACTAGGGACTTATAAGTAAATTAAATATGCGGATGTAGATAAACCAATATTGCCATATTTATGGGCAAGAGCACAAGCACTTTAGCACTGGACAGCAATGGTAACGTTCACAGATTCCTAATAAGAACGGAAATGTGATCCAAAAAATGGAAGGAGGCAGGCATAATGTTGGGTTAAAGACCACCCTAAGGCTGTCAGACTTAACAAATAGCGTCTAGTGGAATAAAGTGCAGTGGTCTAGAGTGGAGTGGCATTGAGTGGAATAGCATAGAGTGGAGTGGCATAGAGTTGAGTGGCACAGAGTGGAGTGGCGTAGAGTGGAGTGCGGTAGAGTAAAGTGGCATAGAGTGGAGTGGCATAGAGTAGAATAGTGTCGAGAGGGTTAGAGTTTAGTTACAAACAGTGAACAGATTAAAGTGGAGTGGTGTAGAATAGAGTGACATACTGTGAAGTGGCGTTGAATGGAGTGGTGAGTTGTGAAGTGGCGCACAGTGGTAGAGCATACAGTGGAGTGATGCAGAGTGAAGTGGTGTAGAGTGGTGTAAAACACAGTGGAATAGTGAACAGTGAAGTGATGTACAGGGGTGTGGCGTAGGGTGGAGGAGTGTAGACTGGAGTAGTACATAGTTAAGTGACATACACTGGAGTGGCGTAGACTGGCGTACACTGGAATAGCGTACACTTGATTAGTGTAGAGTGGAGTGATGTAGAGTGGATTGGTGTAGAGTGGAGGAGCGTCCAATGTCCCCAGTTGTGTATTATTCAACAAACACCAGACAAAAAAATTACATAGAAGACAAAAATATAAATAATAACTTGAGAACACAAAAGTAAACATAAATCGTCACATTGATGACATGACTTGTCTGTACAAATAATGATACTTTTTCCTGGATTATTTCACAAAAATAACATACATAAGTGTCCAACATATACAGTGCTCTTTTGTTAATGGTTAAAGAAAAAACAGCTGAATTAAAGTGAAACTGCTTAATAGGTGGTTCTATAGGGTATTGGCGACCTCTGGGCAATGTGCAGGTAAATATACTCTAGTACTGAGTGAGGATTGTGATTTGTGATGCATAAGGGTAGGGAGAGCCACCCTCCTCCCCAACGTGTGGATATCCACAGGTAAAACAGAACAACAGTCCCCTGCACACGCTAACAGTGTTATTTTCTTTAACACAACCTGAATCGAGTGGATGCAATGCACCACAGATTTTATTTATTCATGCCTGAATAAATGTGCACTATTACTAAATACTCATTTAAGGTACGTGGGACCACCTTACTATAATCTCAAAGTATATAGAACATGCCCCTACCATTTTTCCTTTGGGTGTATTCTTATAGGTAATTAGGCCGTTTTCCTTTATTTACCCATCCTCAGGGCCTACTCTTTGGAGAACACATCCAGAATACATTAACTGTGAATTGAAGGGATTATTTCTGGACACAAGATATGCGCAGGTTGGTTTCTGGTCAGATTTGGTCACCGTAGCACAGTACACTTGCTTTTACAGGGCTTGTATATTTAGAATCCTTTTCTTTCTTTTTTACCGGTCTTGTTTCCCCTAGGATCTTCACGCATTGAGTATAGGTATTTTGTTTTTTTATCACATACCTTCGGGTACCAGACAACATTAAGGGGGTGTCGTTATGCTAAAATCACTTTACCAAAGTCAATGTTGACTGTTTAGGTTCATGTGTCACAACTGGACTCACAAGGAACAAGCATGCCTTAATTCCGGACAAGTTTATTTTATCTAAGAGTGTTTTTATAATTTTTTTTAAAATACACTAGTTTGTCACTAAACAACCGAGGTGACACATTTAAGAGAGCATGGCTTTCCACAGGCTTGAGTAGGCAACACAATCCGATCTTCCAAAGTTAGTCTCTCACAATGGGAAACTGACATTGGATGCTATTGTTGCATACCTTTGATTCCCAATTATGCACTATTGTTTGTTTCTTAGCCCTAAAGAAGTTGCTGCGCACAAACGTAAGCGTGACCAAACACATTTTGGCTAAGGCTATGAATAAACTGAAGAGCTTGTTCCAGCAAAACTCAAGCTTTTGTCACACTGTTATTGATATAATTGATACACTGTTAGCTTGTGCAGGGGACTGTTGTTCAGCTAATTTAAAGTGTCCCATATTTAGTGGAATGCATTGCCACACTACTGGATTCATCTCATATGTGGTATTTATTATTACCCTCCAATGTATAGTCCTTTAGGTACCAACTGGCCCTATGGGATCGGGGCATGACATGTTTTAACCCCTTGTGTGCCCATGACGAGCTGGACTCGTCATGGAGAAAAGTCGTGCTGTGCCCATGACGAGTCCAGCTCGTCATGAGGCATTCCCTGGGGAATTACTCTGGTGCGGGCACCAGAGGGATTCCCTTTTAGTGAAAATAGCCTCGGGAGCTGGGGAAGAGCTTCCCCAGCTCCCGAGGCCCCCCCCTCTTTCACTGTAATGACGATCGTCGTGCACGTCGCTCCGACGTCATTACAGTGAAAGTGAAACTGAAATGAGCCAAGACGCTCATTTCAATTTCACTTTCTACGTGCACAGGGGGCTATCTCAGCCCCCTGAGCACGTAGAAAGACGGGAGAGGTATCGTTGGAAAGGGGAGAATCTCCCCTTTCCAATGGTACCCCTCCCCAGTGGGTCCCTGCTTGGGGATCGCCACAGGAGGGCGATCCCCAAGCAGGGACCCACCCACTAGACACCAAGGAGGGGGGAGCGGCCCCTTGGGCAAGGGCCTCTGCTCCCCCCAACTGATGTTGGCACCATTTAGTCTTTTTGCCCCCCCTGGGGGGGATATGGGGGCATTAGCCCCCAATCTGCCCCCCCGGGGGGGGTAAAAATCTGGCCCCTAATCTGCCCCTTCGGGGGTGCAGAGAGCCCACTAAACACCAGGGCTTAGTTTGTAGGTTTTTTTTAGGGTGGGGGCTGCCCACAACGGGCACGCCAATGCCCCCACCCACCTGCCACCATTACAGCCTTTCTGCCCCCCCCCCCGGCGGGGCAAAAAGCCCACTAGACACCAGGGAATTGAAAAAAAATAAAAATAGCTGTGGGGGCTGCCCAAAACGGGCAGGTCTATGCCCCCACCCCACCCCCCAATTATCACAGTCTTTCTGCCCCCCCCGGGGGGCAGATGGGGCATTGGCCCCTAATCTGCCACTTCGGGGGGGCAGAAAGCCCACTATACACCAGGGATTTGTTTTCAGTTTGTTTTAGGGTGGGGGCTGCCCGAAACAGGCACGCCAATGCCCCCACCCACCCGCCACCATTACAGCCTTTCTGCCCTGGGGGGCAGATGGGGCATTGGCCCCCAATCTGCCCCCCGGGGGGGCAAAAAGTCCACTAGACACCATGGAATTTTACAAAAAATAAAAATTATTAGAGTCTTTCTCCCCCCCCAGGGGGCAGATGGGGCATTGGCCCCTAATCTGCCCCTTCGGGGGGGGGGCAGAAAGCCCACTAAACACCAGGAAGTTTTTTTTGCGCAATTGTTTTTAGGGTGTGGGCTGCCCAAAACGGGCACGCCAATGCCCCCACCCTCCCCCCCACAAAAATGAGAGTCTTTTGGCCCCCAGGAGGCAGATGGGAGCTGTAGCCCCCAATCTGTCCCCCCATGGGGGCGCAGAATGCCCACTAGAAACCATGGATTTTTTTGTTTTATTAGTGTAGGGGTAGGGGCTCCCCAAAATGGGCATGACAATACCCCACCCCACCCCCAGAGAAATTCCCGTCTTTCTGCCCCCCCGGGAGGGCAGATAGTGGCAGTGGCCCCAGCCAAGCCGCCGACAACCTCACGAAATGGATCTCCACCTGCGCGGACGAGCTCGCCCCTCTGAGGACCCCACCCAGCAGACCCGGAAGCAAGAAGGCCCCTTGGTTCACCGACGAACTCAAGAGCTCCAAGAAGAACTGCCGAGCCCTCGAGAAAGCATGGAGAAGAGACCCAACGCCGGACAACATGACTACCCTCAAGCTCGCCACCCGAAGGCACCATCAACTGATCCACGCCACCAAGAAAACAGCATTCAAGGACCGGTTGGACAACAACGCACACAACAGCAAGGAACTCTTCAACATCGTCAGAGAGCTCTCCAACCCCAACGCCGGAACCAACGACATCACCCCATCGCAAGACCTCTGCAACTCCCTCGCCTCCTACTTCCACAACAAGATCGCTGACATACACAACAGCTTCAGAACACAACCAACGCTCCCCACGACCAAACCAACGCCCCCCACCACCACCCTCAACGCCTGGACACCGATCAACCTCGAAGACACCATCAGCACGATGAACTCCATCCACTCCGGTTCCCCAACCGACCCCTGCCCTCACCACATCTTCAACAAGGCCGACGCTGTCATCGCACCCCACCTGCGGGACATCATCAACACCTCCCTCAACACCGCCACCTTCCCTGAGAGCTGGAAGCACGCCGAACTCAGCGCTCTACTAAAGAAACCAACGGCGGACCCCACCGAACTCAAGAACTACCGCCCCATCTCGCTCCTCCCGTTTCCAGCCAAAGTCATCGAGAAGACCATCAACAAGCAACTGGCAGCCTTCCTCGAGACGACTGGTTCCCTCGACCCTTCCCAGTCAGGCTTCCGGGCCAACCACAGCACCGAGACCGCCCTCATCGCTGCCACAGACGACATCCGAACCCTGTTGGACAATGGAGAAACAGCGGCCCTCATCCTCCTGGACCTCTCCACGGCATTCGACACTGTCTGCCACCGCACCCTAGTGCAGCGCCTCAGCAACGTCGGGATCAAGGAGAAGGCACTGGAATGGATCATCTCCTTCCTCACCGGAAGGACACAGAGAGTCCGCCTGCCCCCGTTCAGATCAGAAGCCACGGAAGTCACCTGCGGCGTCCCTCAGGGCTCCTCGCTCAGCCCCACCCTCTTCAATGTCTACATGAGCCCCCTTGCGGCCATCGCACGCCAACACAACCTGAACATCATCTCCTATGCCGATGACACCCAGCTGATCCTCTCCCTGACCAACGACCCCGCCACCGCCAGAGCCAACCTACACGAAGGGATGAAAAACGTGGCCGAGTGGATGACGACCAGCCGCCTGAAACTGAACACAGACAAGACGGAAGTCCTCATCCTGGGCTCCCCACCCTCCGCCTGGGACGACTCCTGGTGGCCCCCTGCCCTGGGCAACGCACCCAAACCGACAGACCACGCACGCAACCTGGGCTTCATCCTGGACTCCTCCCTCTCCATGACCAGACAAGTCAACGCCGTCTCCTCGTCCTGTTTCAACATCCTGCGCATGCTACTTAAGATCTTCCGGTGGATCCCCACCGAGACCAGGAAAACAGTCACCCAGGCCCTCGTCACCAGTCGACTGGACTACGGCAACGCCCTCTACGCCGGTACCACCGCCAAGCTCCAGAAGAGACTCCAGCGGATCCAGAACGCCTCGGCGAGACTCATCCTCGACGTCCCCAGACGAACTCACATCTCCAGACACCTGAGAGACCTGCACTGGCTCCCGATCAACAAAAGAATCACCTTCCGGCTCCTCACCCACGCACACAAAGCCCTACACAACCAAGGCCCGACCTACCTCAACAGCCGCCTCAACTTCTACGCTCCCAAACGCCACCTCCGCTCGACCAGTCTCGCCCTCGCAGCCGTCCCCCGCATCCACAGAGCGACTACAGGAGGTAGATCCTTCTCCCACCTGGCCGCCAAGACTTGGAACGCCCTCCCCACCGAACTACGCCTGACCCAAGACCACCTCTCCTTCAGGAAGAAGCTCAAGACCTGGCTGTTCGAGCAGTAGCGGACCCCCCCCCCCCCCCAGCGCCTTGAGACCCTCCGGGTGAGTAGTGCGCTTTATAAATGCCTTTGATTGATTGATTGATTGATCTGCCCCCTGGGGGGGCAGAAAGCCCACTAGGCGCCAGCGAGTACGCAGGCTTTTTTTGTATGCGTGGGGGCTGCCCAGAATGATCATACCAATGCCCACACCCCCACAAAAAATAGCCACAGTCTTTCTGCCCCTTTAGGGGCATATCAGGATGAAACCCCCTTCCCCGATTCCCCCCCCAGGGCGGCAGAAAGCCCACTGGGCTCCAAAAATGTTTTAGCAATGTGCATACCTGTGGATTTTGGGCCCTAGCGCAGTTGGCACGTAGGCAAACCTAGCAAACCTGTACATTTTTTTAAACTAGACACCGAGGGGAATCCTGGATGGGGTGACTTCACTGGCTCTCAACAGGTTCTGTTACCCAGAATCCATTGCAAACCTAAAAATGTGTCCAAAATAACACATTTTCCTCACATTTCTGTGGTGGAAAGTTCTGGAATCTGCGTGGGTCCACAAAATTCCACCCACCCTGCATTTCCCTAAGTCTTCAGAGAAAAACGGTGCCTCACTTGTGTGGGAGGCCTAAGGACCCGCCACGGGCAAGGGCCCAAAACGTAGTGAGGCGCACTACGTTTTGGACCCTTGCCTGTCGCGGGTACTTGGGCCTCCCACACGAGTGAGGCACCGTTTTTATTGGGAGACCCCGGGGAACACTGGGTGGTAGGAAATTTGTGTCAGCCCGGTGATGCCACAACTTTGCCACACAAAAATGTGTGAAAAAGGTGATTTTTTCAGGTAAATTTGAGGTTTGCATGGCATTCTGGGTAAGGAAACGTTGGGGATCCACGCAAGCCACACCACCCTGGAATCCCCCGGGTGTCTAGTTTTCAGAAATGTGTGGGTTTGGTAGGTTCCCCTAGGTGGCCACCGAGCACCGGGCCAAAAACCCAGGTGACCACCCTTGCAAAACCAGGTCGTTTTGAGGTAGGCAGTTTTCATGTCGCCTCACTACGTTTTGGGCCCTTGCCTGTCACGGGTACTTGGGCCTCCCACACAAGTGAGGCACCGTTTTTATCGGGAGACTCGGGGGAACGCTGGGTGGGATGAAATTTGTGTCAGCCCGGTGATGCCACAACTTTCCCCCACAAAAATGTGTGAAAAAGGTGATTTTTTCAGCTAAATTTGAGGTTTGCAGGGCATTCTGGGTAAGGAAACGTTGGGGGATCCACGCAAGCCATACCTCCCTGGAATCCCCCGGGTGTCTAGTTTCCAGAAATGTGTGGGTTTGGTAGGTTCCCCTAGGTGGCCGCCGAGCACCGGGCCAAAAACCCAGGTGACCACCCTTGCAAAACCAGGTCGTTTTGAGGTAGGCAATTTTCATGTCGCCTCACTACGTTTTGGGCCCTTGCCTGTCGCGGGTACTTGGGCCTCCCATGCGAGTGAGGCACCGATTTTATCGGGAGACCCGGGGGAATGCTGGATGGTAGGAAATTTTTGTCAGCCCGGTGATGCCACAACTTTCCCACACAAAAATGTGTGAAAAAGGTGATTTTTTTCAGCTAAATTTGAGGTTTGCAGGGCATTCTGGGTAAGGAAACGTTGGGGATCCACGCAAGCCATATCCCCCTGGAATCCCCCGGGTGTCTAGTTTTCAGAAATGTGTGGGTTTGGTAGGTTCCCCTAGGTGGCCGCCGAGCACCGGGCCAAAAACCCAGGTGACCCCCCTTGCAAAACCAGGTCGTTTTGAGGTAGGCAATTTTCATGTCGCCTCAATACGTTTTGGGCCCTTGCCTGTCGCGGGTACTTGGGCCTCCCACACGAGTGAGGCACTGTTTTTATCGGGAGACCCGGGGAAATGCTGGGTGGTAGGAAATTTGTGTCAGCCCGGTGATGCCACAACTTACCCACACAAAAATGTGTGAAAAAGGTGATTTTTTTCAGCTAAATTTGAGGTTTGCAGGGCATTCTGGGTAAGGAAACGTTGGGGATCCACGCAAGCCATACCTCCCTGGAATCCCCCGGGTGTCTAGGTTTCAGAAATGTGTGGGTTTGGTAGGTTCCCCTAGGTGGCCGCCGAGCACCGGGCCAAAAACCCAGGTGACCCCTTGCAAAACTAGGTAGTTTTGAGGTAGGCAATTTTCATGTTGCCTCAATACGTTTTGGGCCCTTGCCTGTCGCGTGTACTTGGGCCTCCCACACGAGTGAGGCACCGTTTTTATCGGGAGATCCGGGGGAACGCTGGGTGGTAGGAAGTTTGTGTCAGACCGGTGATGCCACAACTTTCCCACACAAAAATGTGTGAAAAAGGTGATTTTTTCAGCTAAATTTGTGGTTTGCAGGGCATTCTGGGTAAGGAAACGTTGGGGGATCCATGCAAGCCATACCTCTCTGGAATCCCCCGGGTGTCTAGTTTTCAGAAATGTGTGGGTTTGGTAGGTTTCCCTAGGTGCCGGCAGGGTTAAAAAACTACAGCTAGGCACTTTGCCAAAAAAGGTTCATTTTTGACAGCGAAATTGAGGTGTGTCCACGATGCGTTTTGCGCTGTTTCCTGTCACGGGCACTAGGCCGACCCACACAAGTGAGGTACCATTTTTATCGGAAGACTTTGGGGAATACGGGGTGGGTGGAAATTTTTGGATCCACGCAGATTCCAGAACTTTCCACCACAGAAATGTGGAGAAAATGTGGTTTTTTTGGCAATTGTTTAGGTTTGCAAGGGATTCTGGGTAACAGAACCTGGTGGGTGGCAGTCAAGTTAGCCCATCCTGGATTCCCCTGGGTGTCTAGTTTTCAAAAATGTATAGGTTTGCTAGGTTTCCCTAGGTGCCGGCAGAGCTATGGTTAAAAAACTACAGCTAGGCACTTTGCCAAAAAAGGGTCATTTTTCACAGCCAAATTGAGGTGTGTCCATTTTGCGTTTTGCGCCGTTTCCTGTCGCGGGCACTAGGCCGACCCACACAAGTGAGGTACCATTTTTCTCGGAAGACTTTGGGGAACGCGGGGTGGGTGGAAATTTGTGGATCCACGCATATTCCAGAACTTTCCACCAGATAAATATGGAGAAAATGAGGTTTTTTTGGCAATTGTTTAGGTTTACAAGGGATTCTGGGTAACAGAACCTGGTGGGAGGCAGTTAAGTCACCCCATCCTAGATTCCCCTGGGTGTCTAGTTTTCAAAAATGTATAGGTTTGCTAGGTTTCCATAGGTGACAGCAGAGCTATGGTTCAAAAACTACAGCTAGGCACTTTGCCAAAAAAGGGTCATTTTTCGCTGTGAAATTGAGGTGTGTCCACGTTACGTTTTGCGCCGTTTCCTGTCGCGGGCACTAGGCCGATCCACACAAGTGAGGTACCATTTTTCTCTGTAGACTTTGGGGAACAAGGGGTGGGTGGAAATTTGTGGATCCACGCAGATTCCAGAACTTTCCACCAGATAAATGTGGGGAACAAGTGTTTTTTGGGCAATTGTTTAGGTTTGCAAGGGATTCTGGGTAACAGAACCTGGTGGGAGGCAGTCAAGTCACCCCATCCTGGATTCCCCTGGGTGTCTAGATTTTAAAAATGTATAGGTTTGCTAGGTTTCCCTAGGTGCCGGCAGAGCTATGGTTCAAAAACTACAGCTAGGCACTTTGCCTAAAAAGGGTCATTTTTCGCAACAAAATTGAGGTGTGTTCACGTTACGTTTTGCGCCGTTTCCTGTCACGGGCACTAGGCTGACCCACACAAGTGAGGTACCATTTTTCTCGGAAGACTTTGGGGAACGCGGGGTGGGTGTAAATTTGTGGATCCACGCAGATTCCAGAACATTCCACCAGATAAATGTGGGGAACAAGTGTTTTTTGGGCAATTGTTTAGGTTTGCAAGGGATTCTGGGTAACAGAACCTGGTGGGAGGTAGTCAAGTCACCCCATCTTAGATTCCCCTGAGTGTCTAGTTTTAAAAAATGTATAGATTTGCTAGGTTTCCCTAGGTGCCGGCAGAGCTAGGGTTAAAAAACTACAGCAAGGCACTTTGCTAAAAAAGGCTAATTTTGCATTGTGAAAATGTGGTGTGTTCACGTTGGGTTTTGAGCCATTTCCTGTTGTGGGCTCTATGAGGTACCATTTTAATCGGGAGACTTAGGGTAATTCAGATGTGTAAAGGAACTGTTATTACCTATTGACTTTCGATGCATTTCTGCCTTCCAAATGAAAGACATTGTGTAAAAAAGAAGTAATTCTAAAAAATGACTGATAATTCTCATGCTATTCCCAATTTCGGAAATGTGCAAATATCTACTGTTTCTAAACTCTATATTTTGTTCCCATTTCATAAATACATAGGTGTCTTTCATACCGATTTTTCCATGTACACATTTTTACAGAATAATTACTATATACCCGGTACATAATAAAAAACCATTGCAGGTTGCTGCTCAGTTTTTGGACCTGGGCTCATCGGGTTCTTGGTGAACCTACAAGTCCTATATATCCCCACAACCAGTAATGTCCAGCGGATGTAACAGTATATTGCTTTCAAAGAGCTGTCATAATTAGAGGAAGTTACAGGTGAAAACGTTGACACAAAAGTCTTTTTTATTCAACAAATTTTCAATTTATCCTATATTTAACTGTTAGTTTCTATAAAAAAACCTTGATGGATCTACACAAATGACCCCTTGCTGAATTCAGAATTTTGTCTACTTCTCTAAAATGTATAGCTTTCCAGGATCCATTATTGCTTTTGTACCCATTTCTACCATTAACTGGAAGGAGGTCGAAAGCATAAAAAATAGCAAAAATAGGCAATGTCCCAGAAAAATGCCAAAACTGTGTAAAAAATGTTGGGTTTCTGACAAAAGTCTGGTATCCCCTAAAAGCTGGGAAAATGGTGATTTCAGCCCCACAAACCCTTTTTTGATAACACTTGCAGGGAAAAACTCAGAAGCTTTCATTTGCAGCCCGTTTTTCCCATTTTCCCAAAAAACAACAACATTTTGCTGTATTTTGGCTAATTTCTGTGACCCCTCCAGGGGAATCCACAAACCCTGAGTACCTTCAGAATCCCCATGATGTTGGAAGAAAAGGACGCAAATTTGGCATGGATACCTAATGTGGTCAAAAAGTTACAGGGGCCTCACCACACTACCCCAAATAGCCAAAAAAGGGCGTGGCACAGGAGGGGAAAAGGCCTGGCAGCGAAGGGGTTAAATATCTATAGGATTAGGAATGTAAATCCTCTCAATCTGATCTGTGGTTGTTTTTAACCTCATGTGGGGCTGCTGTGTACCCTTAGATCCTTATCTAAACCAACGCATTTCAACCTTCTGGGTGGGCCTGGTGCTTTTAGGAAGGTCTTCCTCAGAGCTTTGTGTTGTTGGGGACATGAATCTGTGTTCGATATTGGATCAATAAATGCTCCTTCATGGGTGATCACAACCTACAGGCGGTGCTGCCATAAGTTCAACGTGCACTGGGGGCCTGTGTCCTCCTACACAAAGGTCACCCCCGATTGGGGGTACCATGGGGTGGAACTCAATCGGCACCTGGTACTGGCATACTTCATAAATAAATTTAAATTTTGAGGACGGGATCTGGGTAGATTACCACAAGAGCCATTCCTTGGAGTTAGTCTCTCCCATGGCTGCTGCTGCTAGTCTATCAACCTCTGTCCTGGTGCAGCTGGTCTTCATGTGACTAAACAGCCCACAGGGCAGGGTGCATTGTGCTTAAAATGTAAGACATATACTTTTAAGATTTACCGGTCGTTATAGTGAGAACCTCCTTAATTCATTTTTCACTAATGCAAGGCCTTCCTCTCCCATGGGATAACATTGAGTTACCTTAGCACTTTTAATAAGTGATAACATTTAATTGGGAGAGGGTAGGAAAGTCATGTTCGGTGTCTGAGGAATTCTAATTTTAAAACCTCTTTAATGGTAAAGTTGGATTTTAAGTTGCATTTCTGAAAATTCTACTTTTAGAAAGTTATCATTTTCTTGTCCTAACCAATTGGTACCTGCAGCCCATTTCTTGGGCATATGATTAGGTGTAGTTGGCAATTTGGCCTTTGTCTATTCCTCCTAAACAGCCAAAAAATAGAGATTGTGGGTGTTGGCAGGATGGGCTACATCTGGCAGTTAGAGGGGTGGAGCTATCACCTGCCACACTAGCAAACTGATAGAAATGCCTCAGCACACACACAAAGGATTCATACTAGGCTTTTAGGCCCCCAGATAACTGGGACCAGGACGGGAAGAATGTGAATTTCTGACACCTTTGTAGGGTGTAACTCTGCCATTTCAAAGTAGCTACCAGGTATAAAAGGGGACCCTCAGGCCCTTTCTTCAGTTCACTCCTGTACCTGTGAATACTACAGAAGGAGGATGCACTTTTGCTCTGCTTCTTCAGACCTGCCCTGCTTGCTGATAAGGAAGACTTGATCTGCATCCTTCATCCAAGACTGAAATGACTCCAAGGATCCGCTCACTCCAGAGGTGCCCTAAATCTGCCCATCTGACTTGCAACTGGGCCTGCAACAGGACCTGAAATTGGACCTGCAACTGGACCTGCCTAAGACCTGCTATCCTCTGCTGGAGTGAATTCCCGATCTCCAAGAGAAGCCACTTAGGTGTTTCAATCCTTGGTATGGCATCAGTTGAACTCCTCAAAGGACTAGAGAAATCCTAAGAAATTGGGCTCTTCACAACTGCAAAGGAAAGTTTGTGCACCAAGATCTTGCCACCTGCTTCCACCACCAACACAAACTACCGGTGAACCGCACTCTACACACTACGATGACCACCAGTGATGACCAACAAAGCAAGTTCTCCAGCAACAACCATCCGTGAAAAGGATTTTCGCGATACAGTGACAGCCTTCAGAAACACCCAGCTCCGTCTATGTACTACAGATATAGACATTCACAAAACTCTCCTGGCTCCTTACTGCCTCCTCCACCACAAACTGTACTATTCATGCTGGAGTATAGAAGGTAACTCTTTCAGCGGGACAAACCTGGCCCTTGTATCCAGCCCACAATTCATCACTGTCTGTCTGCTCTTGTGACTTTCACCCTGTCTCGCCCGACCAGATAGTCACAAGTGTCGCTTTGTGTTTTAAGGCTCCGCTCGCCCCCATCGTCAGAACCTACGGACTCAACATTGTGTCACACGCAGACGACACCCAACTCATCCTCTCCCTATCCAACGCACCCAACACCGCCAGACACAACTTTTGAGAAGGCATGGAAGCCGTCGCCAAATGGATGAAAAACAGTTGCCTACAACTAAACACCAGCAAAACAGAAGTACTCATAATGGGCCCAAACCCCGACACCTGGAACGACACCTAGTGGCACCCCACCTTCAGAAGCCCGCCCACCCCCACGGACCACGCATGCAACCTGGGAATCATCCTGGACTCAGAGCTCCTGCTTCCACACCCTCCTCCTCCTACGTTAGACCTTCAAATGGATCCCCCTTGAACACAGAAAGACCGTCACTCACGCCCTGGTCACCAGCAGGCTCGACGACGGCAACGCACTCTATGCAGGAATAAACAAAAACCTCACCCACGCGCTACAGAACATCCAAAACGCCGCCGCAAGACTGGTCCTCAACCTGCCAAGAAACTGCCACATCTCCCAGCACCTGCGCACACTCCACTGGCTCCCCATCGAAGCTAGAGTCACCTTCAAGAAGCTAACCCACGCTCACCAGGCCCTCCACGACACTGGACCAGCATGCCTGAACAGCCGAATCAAATTCCATGCACCCCAAAGGACCCTACGATCAGCCCAGCTCGCCTATGCCGTGGTCCCCCGCATCCGAAAGACCAGATCGGGAGGCCGCTCCTTCTCCTTCCGCACGGCCAGAGCCTGGAACGACCTTCCGCTCCACCTCATACAGATAACATCACTCCCCATCTTCGCAAGAAACCTCAAAACCTGGCTCTTCGACAGACCCCCCTCCTTGATGGACTGGAACCTGCGACCTCCCCACCCCCCAGCGGCTTGAGACCCTTACGGGTGAGTAGTCGTGCTTAACAAACACCTGATTGATTGATTGAAGGCTCTACACTTACCTTAAATATTTAAAAATGCATGTCTTCAGTTTTTCTGATTGGATTTTTGTAGTCAAACATTTTACTCCGTTTTTTAAAATTTGTGTGAAAGTTTTCTTGTGTGGCATTTTCACTTAATCACTGTTTGTGTGCTACATAAATACTTTACCCATTGCCTCTAAGTTAAGACTGACTTCTTTTCTGACAAGCTATCAGAGGGTTGAGCACAGGTTAATTTAGTGATTTTTTAGGTTTACTCTGGCAAGGATTGTAGCTGTTGCTCAGGTAGGGTGTCACTCCCCTCAACCAAAAACCGAGTTTCTCATAGCCAGCTATCTGGGGTTACTAAAATTGGATCATCTGTAAGGTAGGCTATATAGTCTTCATTTCGTCGTCTAACAGTGATATCCCCTATATTCCAAGTTACACCATTCCAAGATTGAGGTTTTATATTGATGCTTTTATATCTTTATCTACATCTTCCATGTTTGTTTACCTAGCATGAGGGGTGTTATTGCTATAAAATGTATTATATTTCTCATATTCCAGAACAAAGTCATCATTGTAATATTCAATACATTTTCTGTTTTCAATGCATTCAACCAAAATTGAATAAAACATGAATGTTATTTCGGGCTTTGTGAGAAACAACCTTCCAAGATCTGATTAAACAACCTTTTTGGACTACATTCTATGCATGGATTTCATGGCATTTCCTTAAACCCTTGCTTCCTTTTTTCCGGCCTGGGGGCATATCAACAACAACCGGCGATAATTATCGCAAAGCGCACTTTGCGCTTGGATAATTATCGCCGGCTAGCGTGGATTTTTATCGCTGAGATAGCGTGCTATTAGCAACGCTTATCTCAATAGCGATACAAATCTACATGCTAACAGGCTAACGTGAGATTATCGCTGGAAACCCAGCGATAATCTCACGTTACCTTGTTGATAGGGACAGGCAAACTTAGCCATGATATCCTCCTTCCATAGGATATCATGGCTAAGTCTGAAAATTAGCAGACGTAAAAAAGCAGCGTTAACCGCGGTTAGCGCTGCTTTTTTTGTCTCTAACAGGGTTAGCGACATTGTTGATAATAGGAGAAATGTCGCTTAGCGACATTTCTCCTATTATTTTACTCTGGAACGCCCCCTTTGCATCTCATTAGAGATGCAAGGGGAAGCGTAGAGTAAAAGGGTGCTAACATGCAAATTTGCGTGTTAGCACCCTGTTGTTGATAGGGCGCTAGTTTTATCTCTGCTTTTTTGGCTTTTAAAGCCAAAAAAGCAGAGATAAAGCCCTTGTTGATATGCCCCTTAGTTCTTATGTTGCTAATTAATCTGGTGCTTGCTATTGGGCAGGCTGATAAAAGGTATTGGGCAATGACTTTAGCACTGATGACATCTTGTCCTACTCAAATGGCTGTCATGAGCCAGTGGGATGAGATAATACTCTTTTTCTTACTTTTACTTGTAAAACGCTTTTTACCGATCAGTCAACCTTGTAAGATTCATTTCTTCCTTCCTGCATTCAGCCCTCAAACACACCCGTCAATCACCAAAGGGCCTTGTTTGCCTCATGAATGACTGTTGAGCAAGAGGAGGGACCAGAAATGATTCCATTTTATAGGGCTTCCCAGACATGGCCTCAGTCTCCTGCTGGAAGACCAGTGGCACAGAAAAGGAGGCCTCTGCGTGGTGGAGATTCTCTTCAATTAATCTATGCACTTTTTAATGCAGGTTACTGAAATTACCCCGTTTTCATATTTATATTGCATAAAGGCATTTTGAGAATGATCAGGCATCTCCAGCTGCATTAAAGGTGTGTTTAATTTAGAATATTTTTTTAAATATTTTTAGTCCCGTGAAAGGGCTGCATATGATAAACTTGCTAACAGCCCTTATGTCAAAGTACTGGCTGAGCAGATGTGTTATCCGAACCATAATATTTTATCTTTTCTAAAATGTCAGTGTTGGAGAAAAACACACAGCTTTTCTGAATCTAATTATTTTAAAAAGGATGCTGACATTTGAGCAGCATAACTTGAAGGTAGGGGTTGTACTTTATCTGATATGGAAAATGAAGGAGAGGAATAGTAAACACGCTCCAGGGATTACATTTAAACACCACAAATTATTGTTAAAGCCCTTACTGCTTAAATAGGATACATCTTGTAGGCAATACATGTAGGCCCTAGGAGGTTTAAAATAAGTAGGAAGTTGCTATAGCACATCTCGATTGTTTAATCCATCTCTAACTGCATCAAAATCCTGCCCAACTCACTAGTACTGCCATCACCAAATCACCAGTGCTTAATTTGAGTGGGTGGTTTCCGGTGCTCAGCACCAGCACTTAAGGGCATATCAGCAACAACCGTCAATAATTATCGCTAAGCGCACTCAGCGCTAGGATAATTATCACCGGCTAGCATGGATTGTTATCACTGACATAGCGTGCTATTAGCAACGCTTATCTCAAAAGCGTTAAAAATCCTAGCGCTAACTGCCTAACGTGAGATTATCGCTGGAAACCCAGTAATAATCTCACGAAATGTGGCGTTAGCTTGTTGATAGGGACTCACAAACTTAGCCATGATATCCACCTTCCATGTGATATCATGGCTAAATCAGTCTTGGAGCAGGCGTAAGGGAAGTAGCGATAACAGGGGTTATCGCTACTTTTCCTGCCGCTATGCTTCACAGCGTGGGGCTTGATGATAGGAGAAATGTCGCTTAGCGACATTTCTCCTGTCATGTCAGGTCAGGAACGCCCACTTTGCATCTAATTAGAGATGCAAAGCTGGGCGTTAAGAATAGGTGCGCTAATGCAAGGTTTCACGCGTTAGCGTGACCTTGCTAATTAGGCGATAAAATTATCGCCGCTTTTCAGACGAAAACGGCCGCAAAAGTGGCGATAACTTTCTATCACCGCCTTGTAAATATGCCCCTTAATTCGTTTCCAGTGCTCGGCACTCGCACTTAATTGTCTCAGGGCACTTAGAATAGTCTGCCACATGGTGGCGATGCTCGTGTAAGTTAGAGATGAACAGAACAACGGTTGTTTATGAATACACTATACATAAAAAATTACTAATACCTGCCTCCTTGACGTTCCTTTAGCTATGGGGACCTGGAATAATCTGAAGTGCCACACTTGCCGGCGAGGGATATGGTTAATAGCTGTTTTGGCAGCAAAGACCAGGGCAATGGGTGGTGCAGGCTGGAGCGGCCTCCTGGTCAGGGCCCTGGAACTTATTATTTTACAAATTAAGCACTTCCAAACCTTCACCAAACAAATGCAATCTTAGACAAGATCAAAAAGATTAGAAAACATATCAACTGCACTAAAGGAAGCACGCCACCCATGGCAATAAGCAATCTGACAAATACTCCTTGTTCAAGAAGGTCTGAGAGGCACATGCATCAAGCCCACATTTTGCGATTCCCTAATAGGGAATTTTGCTGATTCGCTATTTTGGAATCGCAAAATGCAATGCATGTAGGAATCGCAAAAATTGGTAATTGCAATTAGCAAATGCAAATCCAAGGGTGCCCGGGGGTCTAAGGCCCCCCTGAAGCACCCCACAAAAAAAGGTAGGGGTACACATTTAAAGTATACACGTGGGCGCTACATGGCACTTTGAGAAATGCATTTTTGTGCTTTTTCAAAGCATGCACATTATACCATCAACTTGAAGTTGATGGTAATTAGCATTTCCTAAATGCACGTTTCGCATTTAGGAAAGGCTACAGGCATTGGTATTAGGAAATTGCAAATTGCGATTCCCTAAATGCATTTGCAATTTAGGTAATCGCAAACAATTGTGATTACCTAAATTGCAAATGCAAAAATACATGCATAGGAATAGGCCTTTTTCCATTCACAAACAAATGTGAATCGGCCTGTTTGTGAACAGGAAAAGGCTTGATGCATGTGCCCCTAAATGTATGTACGTATGAATGTGATATTAGTGGAACTCAAACCTAGCAAAATGCAGCATAACACTGTATATGTTAACGGCAAAGATACAGTCAACAAATGGATAGAAGGGGTACCTGGTTTCAGATCAGAAGTGTAGTGATACTGCATCCAAGGGCCAGAGGAACTTCCAACAGGTCGTAAATTACTGGTTGCAATTTGTGACCAGTATTTTTGTGACCAGTGTGGTAATTTGCAAAGCATCCTATATGCTAGTGGGTCGCAATTAGACCTACCTCATGAATATTAATGAGGTTGATAGAAAATTGTGACAAACTAGGAATCGCAGCTATCACAGGGATGGTGGCCTAATGAGGTCAGCAAATCACCATATCTGTGATTGTTTTTAAATAAAGCATGTTTTTTCTTTAAATGCAATCCAGTTTCCTTAAGGAAAACGTGGTCTATTTAAACAGAAAAAAATGAAAAGTGTGGTTGTTAGCTTTTTAAAAGTCAGCAGTGTTACATTGGCCCATGGTCTACTCTTCAAAATAAGTTTGTCAACATTCACAAAGGGGAAGGGGGTCCCCAGGATCCTCTTTCCATTTGCGAATAGGTTACCACCTCCTTTGAAGTGTTGGTGAAATATGAATGCGTTGCAATCGTATTTCATTGCAAAACATGAATACATACCACTATGATTTGGTATTTGGGAGGGATGTCCTAAAAAGCCCCTTCTAAATACCGAATCACCATATGGTCCCTGTTAGACTGGTCAGCCTGGTGGTCTTCCCCCAAACATTTTGCCTTATGCCTCCTGCTTTTGCTCAATTCTTTTTTCTTGACCTTAGTACTTTGCACCCTTTACCACTGCTAACCAGTGCTAAAGGGCTTGTGCCCTCTCCTGTAAACATGGTGACATTGGCTTACACCCAATTGGCACATTTAATTTACTTGTATGTCCCTAGTAAAGAGTTACTACATGTACCCAGGGCCTTTATATTTAATGCTACTAGTGGGCCTGCAGCAGTGATTGTGCCACACACTTATGAAGCCCTTTAAATCAGCCTGTGCGTGCAGTTTTAAACTACCATTTCGATCTGGCAAAATAAACATCTTGCCAGTCCTAATCTTTCATTTTTAATACATATTAGTGACCCCCAGTGTAGGCCCTGAACAGCCCATTGGTAATGATACAGAGGATATAAAAAGTGGACATGTACTTTCAGCATTTATATGCCCTGGTAGTGAAAGACTCTGACATTTGTGTGTCACTCCTGCAAGGCTGACCTCTCTCATAGGATAACATAGTGATAACTATCAATTGGGATCAAGTAGGAAAGAATTTTAATGTGAAACCCTCTCTAAAGGTGAAGTTGGGTTTTAAATCACAATTCTGAAAATGCCACTTTTTGGACTTTTCTTCTCCCAACTATTTGGTGCCGGCAGCCTGTATCCTGGCACACATTCATCAGCCCCGATCCCTGAGAGATGAGTTGGATGGGTTTTTTGTGTGAATACTACACCTTACCTTTGCAGGTGCTGGTATCACGCTCTCTCTATATTTGCGCCCACGTGCCCGATTTTACATCCCAGCCCTCTCTGTAGGGCTGCATACGGTAATTCTAGGGACCTTTTGGCCCTTTCATTATTGTTTTTAATATACCCCCTCATTTAGGAGTTATATATAAATATTGTGTCACATACACCATAGGTGCCCACTCCTTTATCTCAGTCCTGATGAAGACCCCCACGTAAGGCACCAATAAACCTACATCATACTTGGGGTCGAAACGTCGACACATCTTTCTGTTCCAGCCACAACACAACAGAGATTGTTCAACTGTGTTTCTTCTGTGCAGCTTGGTTATGTTAAATCATGCAAATAAGTGTGGATTAATGGCCGAACCATAAAGCCATATTTTTCTGATGTTAAATTAGGAATTATTTGCTTGCACAATTCCTTTACTCCTTCACTTCACTATATCCTCACGAAACCAAGTCACAACCCCTATATAAATCCTTCCTTTACTTATCTTTCTGGGCACTTTCGTAGAAACTTTACCTTCTAAATGTATGCAATTTGAGAACATGAGGGTGTGATTAAATACCACTGCTCAATCGCTAACAATTTCTGCATTGATTTTCTATATTTTGTGTATATATGTTTTACATGTCCTGTGACAAAATACTATTTACTAGGACCACTTAATAATGTATTGTCTGCTACCCAGGTCCCGGTACCATCGGGTTTACACTTATATGTAATGAGCTTGCTATTAGGCAAGTTGTGAGGGGGTCCACCAGCGAGTAATTTTGTAAGGCACAGAAGACATGCCCCACTCTAGAGGGCTGAAGGCAGCAACCTGAGGTCCAGGCGCAGGTGATACCTCAGGAGATCACCTTATCTATTGGGAGAATAACCTCCTATACAGTGAGCCTAAGGTTCCTGGACCTGGGGCAGCCCGTGTGTCGGGGGGCCCTCTGTGTTACTCAGCCTTCCTACTGGGGCTGTCTCATAACATACCAGTGGCAGGACATCTGGGGCAGAAAAAGACCTTTGCTAGGCTTGTCCCCACACCTATTGGCCCTGGAAAGCCTCAGATATATTCTGTTCCCAGGCCAGCGGGAACACAAGGGAAAAGCTGAATGCTTCCCTGGTTCCCTTGCCTGTTGCTGCCACACCCTTTGAGAGGATAGGCATCAACATTGTTGGACCCTTGGACCCAAAAACTGCCTTAGGCAACAGGTTCATCCTGGTTTTAGTGAACCACACCACTAGGTACCCAGACGTCATCCCTCTGAGGACAGTGACTGCACATGCCAGAGCAGTGATGGAGAATTTTACCTGATCATGGTTCCCCAAGGAAGTGGTGCCTGACAATGGCACCAACTTCATGTCCGCATTCATGAAGTCCAAGTGGAATTCAACAAGACCCTCAAGGGCATGATTAACGGTCTGCTTGAGACCATGATGCAGATGTGGCACGTCCCCTTACTATGCCCGCTATTTGCCTACAGGGAGGTACCATAGAAGGGTATTGGATTTACCCATTTGAGCTCCTATATGGTCACTATGTAAGGTGACCATATAGCTCCCAGGAATCCTTCTCAGGATGTAGTCAGCTACATGTTGCCTCCACACAACCAGCAGCAGCACTTCTTGAGGCCAGCCAAGAGGTAATGAAACTCTTGTAGGACCAGAAGGCCTCTCTGGTAGAGTTTCAGCATGGCCAGAAGGCGTGGGTCATGGAGCCTTTGAAGCCCAGAGTTCTCGAAGATCGTTTGACAGGCCCCTATGAGGTGAAGGATCAGAAGGGGGAGACCAGGGGTTCCTCAAAAGTCCTAGAAACTCCCCGAGCATGCTCCATATCAACTGCCTCAAGCCACACTTTGAGAGGTCTGATGTCACCATGCTCTTACTGAGAAAATGAAGGGGTGGAGAGGAGATTTAACCTCTCCCTGACCTCATATCCTCCAAGGAGCACAACAGGTTAGTAGAGGGTGTCAACCTTCACCCTACTCTGAATCCAGAACAGAAGAGGGAATGTTAAAAACTGCTGGATAAGTTTGCCTCTTTGTTCTCCCTCACACCTGGGCTTACAAACTTGTGTACCCATGACACAGATACTGGAGACAATATGTCTTTTAAAAACGGAATCTGTTTTAACCTTAATTCTAAGTATTTGTTTTATGGACAAGTGTCTTAATACACATATTTATTCTCTCTCTCTTCTTTCTTTCTCTCTCTCTCTCCCTCACACACACACTTTACAGGTTGTTGGACACGGTGAGAACTAGTAACAAGGAGGAAATCTCCAAGATTCTAGCACTGGGGTGACTGTGCTCACCAACGGTGACTGGTCCAGCACACCGATAGCCACCCCAGACCTTCTGTGTGGACTACAGACGGCTCAGTTCCATCACTAAAACTGATGTTCACCTCATCTGACAAGCTGTTAAGCTCATAGACAGGCTGGGCATTGCTAATTTTCTCACTACTTTTGATCTAAGGTCAGGGTGCTGGCAGATTGCTCTGCATGAGAAAGCCAAATAGAGGTCTTCATTCCCTACCTCAGAGTGCCACTTCCAATTTTAGGTGATGCCCCTTAGGTTAAAGAATGCACTTGCTACCTTCCAGAGGTTTGTAAACAGAGTATAGACTGGGAAGGAGGCTTACTGGGCCACCGACCTAGATGACTTAGCTGTCTTCAGTTTTAGCTGATGTCACCTGTACCACCTCCAGAGGTACTGCAGGCACTGCAATAGGTGGGCTTGACTACGAAGGATAGTAAGTGACAGACAGGGCAGGGAACTGTGGTATATCTGGGCCACATAGTGAGTGGGGCCAAGGTGCAGCCCCTTCAAGCCAAGATTGAGATTATCCTGGCATGACAACCCCCCAAGTGCGGCATTCCTGGGCCTCACTGAATATTCAGGAAATTTGTTAAGGGATACGACACCATTGTCGCCCCATTAACTGAGTTGTGTTCCAAGAAGCAACCCAAAAATGTGATCTAAACAGAGGCCTGTCAGATAACCTTTGACACCATCAAGGAGGCAATGTGTACTGCAAAACAAGGCTCCAAATTTCTAAAAGAAATTTATTGTGAAGACAGACCCTTCAGAGCATGGGAAAGGGGTTGTCTTCGCACAGTTAAATGAGGAGGAGGGGGTAAATAAGACTTTATTGCATGATTAGTTAAAAGCTTTGCAACATAAAAGGTAGCCTAGACCAACCTGTAGCCCAACTTGTAGCCTTCATCAGTAGGAGTTTATTTCCCCAGGAACAGAGGTGGGATGCTGTTGAAAGGGAGACCTCTGCTGTGATCTGAGCACTGAAGAAGCTGAGACCATACCTGTTTGGGACTCACTTCTGAGTTCAGACAGACCACGGAGCCCTCAGATGGCTCAAGCAAATTTGCGGTGATGAGATGAGGAGCCCATAAATAGGGTGAAACAGGTCCTGGGTTGCTTTTATTCCGGTTCAGGGAGGACCTGGCCTCGTGGTTCAGGCTGAACTGTTTTGGTGCAGGGCCTTGGCATAGTTACTGATGGTAATAAAATCTAACGTTACATTTAAAGAACCCTAGTAATTCCATATAAAAAATCCAAAGGCTAAATTGATGTTATAGTTAGTGTAAGAAATTGGGTTATTAACTGAGATAGATGGAAGCCCCACTGAAAATAATAAACACAATCCTTGTCAGGGTGAAACATAAACAGTCACTAAAATTAACCTGGGCTTAACCCTCAGGTAGATCGGCACAAATGCAGTCAGGTTGAACTTAGGGGCAATCTATTAAGTATTAATGCAGCAGACAAACAGTAATACAGAGATATCACTTTTCATAAAACAGAGTGTATTTTAATAATTAAAATGACCCAAAATAAAATCCAATGAGAAGACCCGAGTTATGAATTTTTTGTGAAAATGGAGCCATAAAGAACAAAGAGCCATCTGTGGTTCTCTGGACACGCAAGACCAGGACACTGTTAGATGTTCTAGCTTCCCACGATGGAGCGAGGGCCAGGTACAGGCCAACTGGGAATTGTACCTCTGTACCCTTGATGTTGAGATACGAGGTCCTGAGTTGTTCTGCGATGTACTGCTTCGGTTTCGATGAAGCCGCAGGTCAGGGGCTGTAAGGTGCTGCGATGGAAGGTCCTGTGTCAGATTGTTTTGGTTTCAATGAAGCCGCCAATCCGTAGCTGTGAGGCTGTGTGATGCAAGGTCTTGTGTCAGGTTGTGTTGCACTGTGTTGGGTCAGATGAAGCCACTGATCAGGAGCTGCAAAGTGCTGCGATTTGAGGGCCTGCATCAGACTGTGTTGTGCTGCGTTGGGTCCAACAAAACCTTCAGTTCCACCAGGAGAAGTACACTCTGACTCCAGCCAAGTTCCAGGACCTGGGGCCTCCTGAAACCAATGGGATGTTAGAGAGATTTAATAGAGTATTAAAGGAGTCCATCTAGATTTCCAAAACACACAACAGGGATTGGAAAAGTGAAGCCCTTGAGAGGTTAAAAATATATTGTCTAATGCCTCAATCAAAATTGTGTACAATACCTTTTGAACTTTAGACCTTTAGAGGCCTGAGACCCAATATGTTAATGTGCCCAGCTTGAATGATCAGTAAGAAAGTGGAAGCAGATCAGACAGTGTGGTGGACAGTGATGTGTGAAAGGGCACACAGAAGTAAAGGATTCAGAAAAGGAAGCAAACTATTGATGTGAGACATGCCACCTCTAATACTAAAGTAAATGTGGCTCCAGTAGTCCAGCAGCAGGGCTCATGCAGATCCAGACAAGTCCAGTTGGTGCTGGTCAACTGGGAAGTTGCATGCCAGGTCTCTGGAGCTTGTTGTGTCCAGGAATCTTACAGAGGAGGCCAGACATCTAGCCCTTGGAGCCACTGTGGTGGTCCTGGATTCGTGGGAGCAGGTCCAGTCTTCCATCCTTAGGCAGCAAATCAGTCCTCCTAACAGCAGGGCAGCAGGGCAGGCCTTCTTCTGAGTTTTCCATGTTCCAGAAGTGATCTGATGTGGAGTCTGAGATGCCACTTTTTATCCCCAGTCCTAGCTTGTCTCCTGTTCCTCCTTACTGAGTTTAGCTATAAACTGTCTAGGGTGACAAAAAGGCAAGGGGATGCCTGGTGAAAGGTTACTTTGTGTGTATGTTAGGCAAAACTCTTTTAAGTGTAGGTGGGGCTGGGAACAGCTACTCTGTAGTCATCCTTTCCACACATGTTCCCCTTTGTCCCAATGTCTGGAAAGAATCCACAACCCATCGTGGCAGAGAAAAACACAGTCAACCGTACCTGGCTACTTGGCAAGGGGCACAGTTGGCTTGGGCATAAAAATGGCAACTTTCTAAATGTTTCCGGTTCTGGAAGGACCCGGCTTGGTGTGGGTCCCTAGCTCGCTGTGCCACTGGATTCAAGCTTGCCTGGCTGAAACCTGTCCCAGGCTGCTTGTTTCCGCTCCAGGGAGGACCCGACTTAAAATTCAACGTTGCCATTAAAGAAAGTTTTAAATTACGATTAGATAACGATGATTTGCTACTTCTATGTGTGCTGCAGAATCGCCATTATAAGACACACCTTCCTGCACATAAATAATAATTCCCTGCTATGCAGCCACCTTTGCAATATGGTGCAAAGGTGCCTGCGTTGGTGCGAGGCAGCTAATTTTAGCACTAGTAAATGCACAGGGGTGTGCTGTATTGTTGAAAATGCTCCATCCTGCATCTTGAAAATGACGCTGCCAAATTTGGTGCAGCTGCAAGCTCAGACATTTTATTGCACATTTGCCCCTTCGACTTTGAGTGAAGAATCCGAGAGTAGTCCTGACAATCAGACACAGTCTCAAAGTGCCATGAAGATGCACATGCATAAACATTATAGTGATGCAGATTTTATGAATGTGTACCTGTAAAACATACATGCATATCCTCTTTTTAATGTTTTTAATCCATTGCTCCACCCCTCTCCTATTTTGGGAGTGCCTCTTCCCCTTTCCCAAGATTTACAGGATGAGAACCAACCTGTGAAAGGTGTGTGAGTCCTGCAAGCAGGCATATAGTGGATGCTTTCCACGGTTTGCATGCCCTGGAATGCCTACTGTCCAAAGAATTTACCAGATTTATTCACACCTACACTTCTACACTACTAGCCTAATTTTAAATATGAACACCCCCATTTAAGAGAGCAGAATCCCACAATTGCTGACTCTTTTAATCTGAAATGTGATTTTGCCCCTGTAATTATTGTTGAAGGCGCACCTAAGGCTTTTTAGGTGCACAAATGGCTTTATGGGTTGAGCCCTAAAAATTAGTCCACAACTCTATCATGGGAGGTTCTTACAAATAAATTATTTACCCACCTCATATACCTGGCACATTATCTAGTCAACACTTGTGTAACACCTACCACCATTACTGTGTAATAGATACATCACCACTAATCGCAGTAAGCAGCAAATAAGTGCAACATTTACAACTATAGTAAGGACGGTAGGACCTACCAACACAAAGGCATGACGACAGGAGGCTTTGCAATGGAGTTCAGCCTTGAGAACAAAGCTGGGAGCTTGGGTCTGATGAATGCTCCTCGTGGAGGATGAAAAGAGAAGCAGAGAACATGAATGAAACATTCCCACAAGCTTTTCTGCCATCAGCAGCCCAGAGATCCGTGGTGTGCGCTTCATTAAAAAAGTAAGCAGGAAGCTATTGTAACTTTATAAGCGAATGACATGATCAGGGCTGCTTTCAGATCTTTAATGGAAAAAGACAGCAGGACAGTGAGCCAGACGTACCTGCATGCTTTGAAAAACTCAGAAGAAGCTGGTGGTGGTACCAGCAGGGGTCACCAATCCTCCGTCCTGAACAGACAATAAACCCACAGAGGGTTTAGTGTGGACTATGCGGGACCAGCACAATGGCTTTGCATTTTGCTGAATGGAAGGCTCATAGGAAAAAAAAATTCTTACATGGAAACCAGCAACAAAGAGCATTATGAACCTCTTTGAAAAGTTGAGAAACAGGGCAGTGCATCCGCAAATCTAGACGTGAATCTTGATTGGAAACTGCATTCTTTCCACGCTTTGTGGTTCCTCTCTAGATCTAAATCTTCTACAGAAGTCAAATGTATTCCTGAATTTTGAATCCATTGCCCATTAGGTTGCCACCTCTGCTTCACAAATTATCATTTTCAAACTCTTCAAAAGAGTGTCAAGAAAAAAGAAACCTTTCGTAAAAAATATACTATCACCAGCACATTAAAAATGATACCCGTAGCATCAAACTCAGGGATTTTAACCTCCCTGGAAAACCCACCGCCAAGGAAATAAAAACTCCCCTCCTTGATTTCCTGGGCACATTCAGAATTAGTAAAAATATCCACGGTCCAACAAACAAATCACTCAGCCTCATCACCACCGTGATGTCCACTCTGGATGGCGCCCCTAAAACCTTCTTGCCAGGACAGATCAATAAACCAAAGCATTCTTCATGAACGCACCACAATCATCAGCCATAGGCAATCTTAACTACAGGTGACGGTAATGGCCTTCCAATATAATAAACATACTCACACTTGCCAGTCCCCAGAATACCACGCAAAGATATTGTGCTACAAAAATAGGACAGCCACAATTAAAAAAAAAAAGATATTGTGAAAGTGAGTATGAATATATTAGTTATACATTTAATATTTGAATCTCACAGTTACACATATGTAATGTGTGTGTGGAGCTACGTATATTTAAATGTAGACTAGACACAAACTGTGAGTTATAAATATTAAAATGGCCAATCTGAAACTAATCAATAATTGTGCATCTTTAGATCATCGAAGCAGAGAGTTCTTATTTGCGTTTCACCATGGAAACCTTCATTGGTTCTGTTTTTAGCCCAACAGCTCTCCTTTGCAGAAGGTGCACTGCTTTTAGTTGCAAGCATAGAGCCCTCCAAAGATCTAAAATCTTGGACTGATGGTGTTTCTCCATTACCCTCCTTTTCAAGTCTTGCCATTGCTATACAACCCACGCCTTCTTAAAAGTCTTTTTCATAGAGAAGGAGTAGCCTGGGGTGTAATAGGTCTTGAGGTTCTGTTGGCGGTAATCCTGGTCTTGGAGGAACTCTTGGTGGCATGGGTGGTGTGGTGGCTGGTGGCTCGGCTTCCTGCCTCGCCTCCCTCTTCTCCAAACTACAGACCACCACCAACCATTTCCTCCTCTACTACTATGTGCTCTGTTAAAACAATCCACTGCTGACTATCTGAATATATGCTAATAACAACTCTACACAAATGTTAACTTTATATTTCAGATTAAATCATATAAAAATGAACTCGAAAAACGCTTTCAACCAAGGTCAATGAACACCGGTGAGATATGGGAGACTCATGGGCCCCTCTTCACATTCTGCGGGGGGGGGGGGCATTATGGTTTGTGAAGCCACTGGTGCTGCACAGATGTGAGTGTCACTGATTCATGACAGTGACTCAGGGACAACTGTGCATTGACTGCGCTTCCATAGGGATTAGTGTAGGCCAGTGGGGGGGGGGACCTTTTCTAGTCCCAGAGGCTTCCTTTCTCCTGATGGCAAGTGTCTCTTCTGTATGGAAGCACAGATCATGCCAGTGTTTGTAAAAAAACAAGAGAAAAGAGGCGTTTGGTAAAACGGGAACAGTTTGTTTAATTAAACATAGCGGCTGGGAGAACAGTACCAGGCACAGGGTCTGAGGACTGTCCCAATTTACAATCAGTCAGCGGCATTCTTATCTACAGTTCACTGTCGGTAATAAAAAGTTTACGGTAAACTACATATGGTGAGGAATGCAAGTGGCTGCCTTAGGAGTCATAAATTAATTGCAGATGGGGCTCAACCTTGCATGGACACAATGTGGTCAGTTGGTAAAGAGGTTCAGTATGGGGAGTGCGTGATCACTGCATGTGCTGTGTCCTAATCTTAACTCATGACGCTTCTGACTTTATGGTGTTTTCGGAGCGTGCATACCGGCTTTGTGTGCATTATTGGGACCAATCTCCCTTGACTATTGTAATGTTGCTGAGCCTATCTGTGGGATTGATATAAGGTTTCTTGTCTGTGCATCTGTCTGCCAGGTATGCACCAACCTACCTGTGACCTATCTATCAATAACCTCAGGCCTAGGTCTCAGTGCTTGCCTGACTATGCATTTACGAGTCGGGGTTGATGTGTAGTTCACAATGGGCGATTTCGTTAATAAAGACGCAATTCTGTTCTCATACATGAATGTATTGTTTTCCATATAAGCACTGACTATTGACATTCCATTACCTTAATAACAGTTTAGTAGTTTGAGAATTATATTTTTTTCTAATCCCCTATTTGGAAAGTGTAAGAAATCAGGTTACTGGTTGAGGGAGGTGGAAGCCCCACTCAGGCAAGAACCCTAATCCTTGTCTGGTTGCACCTAAAAGTCACTAAATTTGCCTGTGCTTAACTCTCTTGTAGGTTGTCACTAAGCAGTCAGGCTGAACTTAGAGGCAATGTGTGAAGTATTTATGCAGCACACAAACAATCATAAAATAAAAACACAACACAAGAAAAATCCCAAACCGATTTGTGAAAAAGAAAGTTAATACATAAAATGGTAACATAACAACAAAATTCCAATCAGTAGAACCAGAGATATGCAAATTCAAAGTCTTAGGTAGATGAAGTGCCTAAAACATAAAGTGCCACTTGCGGTCATCTGGTCATGCTAGACCAGGGGAAAGTCACAAGTTCAGAATGACCACAATGAAGCAAGGGTTGGATACAAGGTCCTGATGAAAAAGTTACCTTCTCATAGTCCGATGCGAAGGTTCCATTTGTAGTGGACACAGAGGATCATGGAGACCTTTGTGGATGGTCATCGCTGTAGCACGAAGAGCAGGCCTGACATCTCAGACTGGCATCACTATAGTGTGAAGATCTGGTCGGGCATCTAACACGGTTGTTGCTGGAGCTCTGCTTTAGCAGTCACTGCGGGATACCACTGCTGCAGCGCAAAGTGAAGATATCATGTTGCTGGCCATATCTGGCAAGCAGGATAGTGGTAAGAGTGTAGTATACCGGAGCTATGCATCGGCATTCATCACAGTATGAACAGGAGCAAAGCCCAAAGCTTAAGGATTTCACCTTTCTTCACAGAAGAAGCTCAACTGATGAAAGCCAAGGGCCCAGGGCCTGGGGATGCACCTATTGGGGATCAAGACCTCACTTCAGCAGAGGCCAGCAGGGCTCAGGAAGTTCCAGTTGCAGGTCTAGGCAAGTCCAGTGCAGCAGGTCAGCTAGGCAGTTGCAGGAAGGCCTCTGGAGCGTATTGTGTCCCAGTATCTCAGACAGGTCAACTGATCCTTGGAGTCACTCAGGCTAACCTGGGATGAAGAGAGAAGGTCCATTCTTCCTTCTCAGAGAGCAGTGCAGTCCTCAAGCAGCTAGACAATACTTTAGTATTAGCATGGCAGCCCTCTGGGGAGCAAGGCAGCCCTTCTTTGGCAATGTCCACATGTCCAGGAGTGTATTGATCAGTCTATGTGGCAGGAAGGGCCATCCTGCCTGGATGGCTCCCCCCACTGCCACCCAGGCATGATGGCCCTTCGTGCCACATATATTCCTCTTTTGTATTACTGTTGAAGAGGAATACACAAACACCAACAGCAGAGTCATTCACAGTCATGTGATCCAGGACACCGACAGAAGGCACAAATCGTTAGGACAAGAAATATAAACTTTCTAAAAGCGACATTTTCAGAATTGTGACTCAAAATCTGACTTTACCACTAAAGCAGATTTGAACTTACCATTCATCGGAGTGTAAACAACATAGTTCTATGCTGCCAATCAAGAGGTATCGCTTATTATTAAATACAATACAGTAGCCCAGTGTTAGTTAATGGGAGAAAAAGGCCTTACAGTGGTGAAAAAACAACTTAAGTACACCTCCCATACTTTTTAAATACAATGCACTCTGCCTTATGCGCTTTTATGGCCTACCTTAGGGGTGGCTTATACTATTTAGAAAGGAAGTTTTAGGTCTGGCAAAAGTGCTATTTTTGTAGGTCGAAATTGCAGTTTAAAAATGCTCTACATGCAGCACTTGAAGGCTTTGAAAGTCTACTTTAGTGGATGGCACAATGACTGCTGCAGGCCCAATAATTGCATTTAATGTACAGGCCCTGGGTACATGTAGTAGCAACTACTAGGGACTTATAAGTACATTTGTTTTAATATTGTTGAACTTTGTAGTTATTGTACCATGCTTAAGGAGAAAACACACCCACTTTACCACTGGTTGGCAGGGAAAAAGTGCACAGAGTGCTAATGCCAACATAAATGGGTTCAGCAACAGAAGGAAACAATTGTGGGTGACCCTGCAAAAAGAGCCAGGTTCAACAGAAAAGGTATAGCTTTGTACATAAAAAAATAAAGAGTCCTAAATAACCATGGCAAAAAATACCCTATTTATGAATAGCTGTTTCTAGGAATCATACATCTGGCTTATATTTGGTAGTATTAGACAAACAGGTGGTATTTGATTTTGAAATCGTAAATTGTATTCCAGAGGGTAGTGGCGGATTGTGACAAGAGGAGATACTCAGGAAGCAGCCTTATAAAAACACCAATAAGTCTCGGGTGGGGTATTCATGGAAGGGAGATCCCACTCAATCAATCAGGATTTATAATCAATCAGGATTTATTAAGCACGGATAATCACCCAAGAGGGTATCTAGGAACCTGCAGGTCCAAGAGACTTATATGAACAGTCAGGTCTTGAGGGTCATTCGAATTCCACAGGTGAAGTGGTGGTCTGGAGTTGTGTGGGGCGGCTGTTCGAGGTCCTTTCTGCGAAGTGGGAGAAGGAGCATCCTCCACTTCTGCTTAGATAGATGAGGGGAGTATGGACAAGTGGAAAGGAGGTGGTCCGTAGTCTTCTTGACGACTGGTGGAAGTTCAGGAGGTTGTTGGTCTAGGCGGGTCCTTGGTTGTGTAGAGCCAGCGTTGTGTACGTAGGTCAGCATCTTGAATTGGTATCTCTTCTGTACGGGGAGCCAGTGGAGTTGCCGGAGTGGGAATGTGATATGGGTTCATCAGGGGGGTGTGGCCAGGCACCACTGTTGTAGAAAGCAACTACCGGAGCCCCTGCCCGGCAAACCCAATTCAGTGCCATCCTGACCTATTATTCTGGCTGAGGGGGTTTTCGATATGCACTAAGCACCCTCCTAACTCCTTGGTGCACCTGGCGGTTCCGACTACCATGTAATGAGACGGGACATGGCCACAGCAACAATGGAAGTTAGATGCAAGGTCCTGCTCCCAAGAGGGTGGTCATAGACTTGTATCTAGGCAGGCCGAAAATTGCTGCGCGTGCCCTCCACGTTCGCCCCTACCACCGAGTACATGCATCGCTGTCTCAGGGGTAAAGCCTCTCCTTTTACGGGGACCCAGAATGCAGACAAGACACTGCCAGGGCAACCACCACAGTGGACTCAGCAGCAAGCAGAGGGGCGAGGTATTCCCTGGTGGACCTCAAAGGTGAAGAGAGCTGTCAACGCTCTGGGAGAGGGCACTAAGGTACTCTGTGGCTCAGAGTGTTAATAGGGAGCCACCCCCCCCAAGATGATGGCAGCTTGCGCTAGAAGCTCAGGTCTGGAGGGATAAAAACTGAGGCCCTAGAACACTGCTGCATTGCCTGGGAGAGCAGAGAGGATGGGGCGGCGTGGAAGTCCTAACATTGAACATCGAGTAATGCCCCAGATAAGGAAGCATTGGGGCAGCCTGGTTAAAAAGCACTGCTTCTGGGAGGTCCTGTGCACTGTGTCTCCCTTACAGAGCTAGCTCCCCAGAGCTGAGACTACCACAGCTGGGTGTCCATGGGCCGGAGGGGAGAACTGTGGGGCCTAGCAGAGCACCAATCGCTTCGCCTAACATTTGGAGCTCGGCGTGGGGGCACTGTGGACAGGCATTTCACAACTTGAGGGGACGTGCTGCACCTTCCAGCAATACAAATGTGGGGCAAATTGGACAAGAAAGGGCACTGGTGCAATTGCCTTTCCTATGCCGGACACCCCTCGTCAGGACGCAGTAAAGCCCTGGGCTCCCCTGGAAGATACTACGGCACAGGTGAGCTCTGTACTTGACATCAAGCTTGATTTATGCCTGACACCTGATTTTTATTGCCCCACATCGGCACCGCCCCTACAACATACTGAAGACTCCGTCATAACTTGCTGGGCTCTCCTGTAGCACTGAGAGCTGCCTTCCTGGAGCCCAACCTGCTGCTAGTAGACTCGGGGCTCCCGGGGGTGCACAATTGAGTGCAACTGCGATGAACAGTGCAGTATGAGGGTTCTGTGACATACGACAAACTGCTGGTGGATTGCATATGTAGTAGGTCCACTCCCCTCCTTCCCGTGTATTCTTTGTACCTTGTCTTACGTTCCAGTATTGAGGGGAGTGCCATCATCATTCTGCCCTGCTGCTAGGGCGCAATGGAGAAGACCACCCAGAAAAAAGATATGGACACTAGAGGTCTGACACCAGGGGAGACCGCTGAACCCCTCCAAGGTGAGGAAGCAACTGCTTCCCAGATGGGGCCCCTTCGAAGCCCAACCCTCCATGATAACCTCAAAGCCATAACTGCCTCTGTGGAGTTCCTGGAAATGAAAATCAACACTTTTGTGGCTGATATGGGGATCTTTAAAGATGATCATAGATGGCTGGTGGAAGGGGCTATGAGAGCGAAGAGAGAACTGGCAGAGGTTCCCCCGACTTTGATGACCATGAAGAAGAAACTCCCAGTATGGAGAGCAGATTTTGGACATTAGAGGTCAGGGCGGAAGATGCAGAAATCAGGTCATGTCGTAATAATATTCAAGTGAATGGCCTACGCGAACTGGTGGTAGGGGAACATATGCTGAACTACCTAGAATGCTGGCTGCAAGAGGAGGTGGCGACAGAGGGACTCTCCCCATTTTTTGCACTAAAACAAGCACATCAGGTCCGAGCATGACCTCCGCCTCCCGGGGCATGGCCGCGGCCAGTGGTGGCCTGACTGTTACTCTACTAGGACCGGGACCACATCCTGACTCAAGCCAGGTTGAAGGAGGACCTCAAAGTACAAAGTATACAATAGCACAGTCATGGATCTACCTTCTTAGAGGTGAAGCAATGCTTCCGCCAACTGGGGATTACGTGCACTATGATGTTTCCTGCCAGATTGAGTGAGTTGATCCCAAACAGAGGTCAATTCTTCCAGCCTCCGCAGGAGGTTTGGGAGTTTACCAATCATCATCCGCAACCCAATTCACATCAGTGATCACCTAAACAGAAGCCTATGAGAGTCAGCTCGAAGCGAAGAGCCAACATCGGTTGCAGAGTGGCCCCCTCCAGGGCAGAGACCCAGCAAGAATGACAACAAGCAGTGAAGGTGGTGGGGCCAATGAGTAGCAGTGTCTACAACAGGTGGTGACAGCACCCATGACTCAGACTCAGATCACAGTCCACTGCTGGGTGGTGGGGAGCCTGACATAGGGCATCCAAACAGCCACACCCCCTCTAGAGATAATACACGTGGGCTCGGTTGCAAGTGTTTGAGATTTTAATGCATGTTTGGATGGCGAGTTGTTGCCTACTTCTCCTGTGGTGTAGGCGTTGTGCTGAAAGTCGTTTGTCTGATTGTGTGGGTTTAACTATTTATTTATTTTATTTGCAGAGTTGAATATAGCGCTGGCTAGACCCGGAGTTATCAGATACAAAATGACATCAGTTACAGAAGATAATACACATAATACAGATAATAAGCACTTTCACTTTGTACAGTGAGAGTCATGCCTACTGACTTTATCGTTACTGTTCCAGTCTTCGGTGAGGGAATTATGTGACACTGCTGGGGCTAGGTAGGGGGGTTCACAGTACATTCCTAGATACACCCCTTGGCAAACCCCATAAAATACAAACTCATATGCTGGAACATTTAGGGGGATGCATACGATGACCAAGCAATATAAAATGTACTCCTATCTCAACAGACAGGAGGCCCACATAGCACTGTTGCAGGACACTCGCCCTATATCTAAAGAAAGGGCAGTATAGCAGAGAAGGTGGCGGGGACCGGACTACTACACTACATACTCTGCATATGTGAGAGGAGCACAAATCTGGGTACGCCCGGGGTCCCCTTCCAACACACTGGAGCACTGATGGATCCAGCAGGCAGGATTGTAGTGGTAACAGGTCACCTAGCTGGCCGTGACATAGCACTAATTAATATTCACGGTCCGAATATAGATCAAGGGGTGTTTCTGCGAGATATGTCTAGGGACCTGCACATTATTGCACATCATACAGGCCACTATCAATGCTTAACTTTGATTATAAAATTCTTAGCAGGGTCCTAGCAACCATACTCTTCCCCTACATGAGGGATTGGTACATCCGGATCAGACAGGGTTTATACCTAGCTGCAACATGACAGTAAACATCAGGAGACTTCTGTCCCTATTAGAAGCATCGACTCATGACTGTGAAGAAGTGGTGGTCTTTTGCTGAAGACAAAGCGAAAGCCTTTGACAGCTTAGAATGGGACATCCTATATGAAGCGATGGAATACCTGAGGATGGGATGCAGTTTCACTGCCTGGACACACATACTGATAACATCCCCCTTAATCACACCATCTCTCTAAGCTATAAGGTGGGCAGGATAACCAGACAGGGTAGCCTCCTGTTGCTTCAGCTCTTTGTGCCTGCAATAGAGCCATTGACCAGCTGTGCCAGATCTGGGGGTTGCTACTGAAGCACAGCTGTTGGGGGGCAACCGCAACGCATTGCTTTATATGCAGATGACCTTCTAAGATTTCTCATAGGCAAGGTGGTGAATCTAGTGGGAGTCAGATGACTACTGGAAGACTTTGGGTCACTGTCAGAGATCAGAAGCAACTGACAGAAGTCAAGACTGTTCCAGACGCTAGCGAATTGAGTCTTACCTGAGGGTCTAGAACTGCTACAATTGAAACTCTGATGACGAGGCCGACTTGCTTGATGAGAATATTGGGAGGGTGGTACATGTGCTCATAGCATCTACTGACTTCTTGGGACACTCCCCCTATCAATAAAAGGACATATTGCCCTTCTTAAATTTATGGAGCTCCCCCGACAACACTATTTATTTGTGACTTTATCTGTATGGACACCTCGGGCAATATTCCGGGAACAAGACTCAATCATGGTGGCCTCTCTTTGGGAAACGGGTCGAAGAGGAGTTGCTCTGGCGACACACTGTGGACGAGGGAGGCTTAGCACTCCTCGAGTTTCAGTTCTATTACCTGCAGTGCAGCTTCAATGGCTCTCCCCGTGGTTGGCAAGCAGGTTAACCCGATGATGAGAGATGGGACAATTAGTTCCTGAACTCCCACAACTGTTTCGGGTGCTCCTGAAGGCTGGTCAGCCCCCTGCTGGGCATACCACCCAAATTCCAGGTGTTACGGTGCTGTTGAAGTAGGTGCTTACAGAAGACACATACAAGAGTCCCGTACTCGCCAGACATGCCCTTGGGTATGCTGCACATACTGCCACATGGGGGGAGTGACGGGCCTGGATGACTGAGTGACTGCAGGCGCAATGTGAGTGAGGGACTTATTTTAAGCCAAGGAAATTCTCCCCTTTGAGGATTTTTGCTCGGAATTTGAATTACCACAAGGGCATGTTTTGCTCCACAGGGCATTGTTGGTGGTGGGTAGGAAACATTTGGGGGTAGAATTGTCACAACCATCTCATCATAAGCATTGCCAATACATAGTCACATACTCAGGAACCTTTAAAGCGGTTTCCTGTTTATATAGGACAATAAGGGTAGACACACTACAGCCACTGGACACATTACGGACTCGCTGGGAGGAAGACCTGGGGAATCCAATACCCAAGGGCGACTGGAAGACTATGCTAAACCAGGTACCCAAGATATTGTGAAATGCACACTTCAAATTTAGATTAATTATTATATTTTCCACAGGGCATACTTCACTCCAGCGAGAGTGAATAAGTATTTTAATACAGCTGGGATGACATGCCCAAGATGTGGGGTGATTGGGGCTGAATTGTTACATATGTTCTAGGAATGCCCATTGATAGAGGTCTTCTAGGAGGAAGTCATGACCGCAGTCATGGACATTATACAGAAGGAGGTCTCCAACTTTCCGGGGCAGTGCCTATTGAGCTAGTTTCTGCACACCACTAAGACCAAAGCAATAACCGATTTCAAAACTTGGCCTTCATCCTAGCAAAGAGAGAAATCGTGAGGAATTCGAAAGCTACTAGGGCACCCCAGGCGACAATTTTGCATAGGGAACTCGAGATGTGGGCAAGCTATGAGGAAAAGGCAGATGAGGGCAGGGCTCACTTGTACTGGCCAAGGCCTGGGAGGAACTGGTGGATTGTTTGAAGGACGTTGATCCCGCATCCCGAGTGGCATCCCCTGGCAGCTTGAAAGGTCCAACCCCCTGATAAGAGGTAATGTGTGTGCGATCCTTCTTACTGAAATGTGCCCCATACAGTTAACCTCATGGCATATTCTGCCGCCATCTCCTCTCCATACCTTGTTACATAGGACACTTATCACTCAAAGAATGTACTTATTGTGCCAATGTCTTGGGAAAGGAGGGGGTATGAGGGTATTTAGGGCGGATTTGTGAGAGGAAAAGCAGATATGTACTGATCATTTGAAGTATGCAATTTTATGTGGCCCAATGGTGCATGTGGTTTTGTAAATTAATAAAATCTGTTTTAAAAAAATGTGTGCTCATCGGGGAAGGCCGAGAATGTGTCTGGCTGCTATGTTCTGTATGATGTAAGGTCTCTGTAGGAGGTGTGCAGCAATTCCTACCTAGAGGGTGTTACCATAGTCCATTTGGGTGGTGATGAGGGTCTGTGTCACGGTGCGTCTCATCCGTGGGGGGGGGGGGCACTTGAAGAATTTAGATAGCATGCATAGGGTAAGGAAGAAGGTAGAGGTGATGGGGTTGTTCTGTGATTTCATGATGAGCTTGTTCTCAATGATAATTCTGTGGTTTCTGGCATTGCCGGAGGAAGTGGATGTAAATCCTAGGTCTGATGTCCCCCAGGAGTCGTTCTATGTATTGCTGTTGTTGCCGAAGATCAGTGCTTCTGTCTTGTCTGTGTTCAGCTGCAGGCAATTGTTCTTGATCCAGTTGGTGACACTTCTCATGCATCTGTAGAAGTTGGTTCTGGTGGTGGTGGGTCATCGCTGAGTGAGAGGATGAGTTGGGTGTTGTCTGCATAGTAAATTATGTTGAGACCGTGGGATCTGATATTGCTGGATAGAGGTGTCATATATGTGTTGAAGATCTTTGGGATGGGGTATGAGCCCTGGTGACACCGCATATGACCTCCTTGGGTTCTGAGGTGAAAGGTGGGAGGTCGATCCTCTGGGTTCTTCCGTTTGGGAAGCATGTGATGTATCTCATTGGGTCCCCTTGGATGCCGATGTGGTGGAGTCTTTCGATCAGTGTATGGTGGGATACAGTGTCAAAGGCTGGCGAGAGGTCGAGGAGGATCAGAGCTGCTATTTCTCCTTGGTTGAAGACGGTTCAGATCAGTGCTTAATTTGAGCCAGTGTTTTCCGGTGCTCAGCATCGGCACTTAATTATCAACACCGACGCTTTTAATGAGCACCAGTTAAGGACACACATTTTTGGTAGACATGGGGAGATTAAGTGATTCACCCAGAATTACAGATTGATGAGCCCATTCTGAGATTCAAACCTGATTCCCCAGCCCCGAAGTCGGCAAATCTGGCTATTACGCCATCTCCTACCCACACTTTCAAGGTTAGTAATTGGCTCTATTTTAGGCAGCTCTAACAGGAGAAATGGGCTGGTGCAAGCTGCCTCCGGGCGAAAGCTCCGGCACTTTTTTTTTTACAAATTAGCCACTGGTTCAGATGTCTTTGGTTTCTGAGATCAGGGTAGTTTCGGTCTGTGATTGCTGCAGAAGCCGGATTGGGGGGTGTCTAGTCGCTGGTTCTGCTCCAGATGAGTCATGAGTTGCTTGTTGATGATCTTTTCAAAATCTCAGAGGTGGGAGATGGACCAGGTGAATGTATTGCCAGTGATGGCCCAAGCAGCCAGGCGATAGTGTTTTAGGCAACATGTGGAAGGCCGAAGAGAAGCCAAAATGGATAGCAATAAAAATAGGATCAGGCTCCTATTTGGAAATGTAATGCAATTGTTTTTGATTTATTGCCCTTTACAGCACCCAAAAGGAATTCACATTTCATCAATCATAAATTGCTGGTCACCCCCAAGCCACCTTGTGCAACGCCAGTTTCCTGTCCCTATTCTTTTTAGGCCCACTGACCAATGAGATCGGAGTCTGGCCAATACTCTGTAAGCCGGGTATACCCACTTACTGGGTCTCGGTGGTGGTGGAACAGCCCAAGTCTACCATACCCTCCTTATATTGTCAAAGGAGACACAGGAGCCTTTGTCTGCAGGAGGAACAAGGTTTTATTCAAATAGCCCGGGCTATGGAACAGAGTCCCAAGCTCGTCGGTGACAAGAGAGAGGAGGCTGCTGCTTTACTCCGCAGCTTACATGCCTTATATACATATTTCCCCACCCTAAGGAACCAGTTCGGGGTGAAATCGATTAGGACAGATCTTGTCAAACGGGATATGTACGTGAAAGAATCAAACAGATCTGGACAAAAAGGATATGTGAAAGAAACAAGTTCTGGGACAGTGTCATGACCAAATCTTGCGAAACAGGATGGGTGCGTGAAGGAGGCCAGTCCGAGGGCGGTGAGAGGCCAATTCTCTGTTCCCCTTTTTGGAATTGGCTTAACCACAAGGAGCAGGAAGGGCAGGGCGGTCGTGATAGTTAGAACTTTGGGAAGCATCAGTAGAAACGACCAGGAGAGTCATGCAGAGGTGTTTAACACGAAATGGCAACGCTAAAATAATGGAGTCTGACACAAAATGGATGCCGACAAGAAGGACACTTTTCCTCAACTCTGAGGTAAAAACTGCCTTCCAATGAGACTGGAACAGCCCAGCACTTATTGACGGTCACTGTATATCACTATAGCAGTTATCTATATTATTTATAACTCTTTTGGTGTAAAAACACTTTACATTATGCCTCGAAGAGGTAAAATAAAATCAGTTGTTCTATATTCCATAATTTAACAATCTGCAGATTAAATCGGACCTTAATTCTATTTCGCTGGCTGTTTAGAGTTTGCAAACATTTTGTTTTAATAGCATGCTTCAGTAATTGCATTACTGTATCCGGCATCTGCAATATTACCGCAAATTTAGCATTAAATGTGGTTGAGCATGGAGAATAGTTCCTGTGTTTAAAGGTGTGAATTTAATACCAGAGTTTTTTGCAGTTCTAACTGGCTCGGATTCCCTATGAAATTAAATTATTTTATCACATTTACAAAGCGTTAATTGCAGTTTACTCTAAATGGCAACATTGTGTTAAATGCACAGGAATCTTTTACAGCACATTTAAGTCGAATTTTACCACCCTACGCCCTCACTAGATGACGTCCTTATTGTAACCAGTCATTTTACAAGCGCTGCTTCTTCTATAATGTGAAACATCCAAAATATAAATAAATCAAAACGAATTTGTTGGAAGCCATATTTAAAAAAGCAAACCGGTTGAAGAAAAAAATTGCACACACCCTATAATTTCCACGAAATTGCCGAGCTAGAGTTGGGAGAATTGAATATGAAAAAAATGGAAAGTGACTTACATTAACATCAGACGGGGATGCATCGACCCCAAAAACAGGCAATTTATAATTTTCAATTTGCATTGTCCTGATGCTTTAAAAACAATTTACTTTTGCAAAAATCAATATCAATTAAAGAAATAGATTAGTAGCAGCAAAAAGAACAGGTCCCAAAATCCTATAATTGCACAGGCTGCTGAAAAGGAAAGCAAGAGATGCAGCCAAAAAGCAATAGTTGCCGTGAAGCACATCACCTGACCCACTAGAAATCAGTAATCATTGAATATGAGATTTGATTGTCCCACACAGTTTATTTAAACATCATTTGTTTTCCTGACTTCCTCTGCAGGCCAGCAGTAAGTAGATGGAAGTGTTGTAATTATTACTGTAAACAAATGCAAAGGAAACAATTTCCTTTTGCAATAGGGACAGGCCTGGCCTAATAACTGCATTCGAGACAGAAGAGAAAGGCTTCAGACCATTGGAACCATGGGCTCCATTATGATCTGCCCGGCACCGCAATGGCGAAAGGGACTGCCCGCCATAAGTGCGGCGATCCCGCCGTACGCATTAGGATGCCCCCGCCACGCTGGCGGGCGCATCCCGCATTCCGAAAATTGCGGCGGGCCGTGCTGTCAGCAGCACCCGCCGCAATGTCAGAAATGCACGTCGTGCATTTGCATGCACAATGTGGCAGGCACCGTGTGGTGCCTGCCACCTTGTGCATGCAAATGCAGGGGGGTACCCCCCATGTGCACCACCCACCCCTCCAACACCCTGGGGTCCTGCAACGGACCCCCAAAAGCAAAGACCACATGCCTTTCCATGGCGGCAACACCGCCATGGAAAGGCTGATCTTCGCCAACATCCTAATATGGATGGCGATGTCTTGCAGACACCGCCACCATATTAAACATGATTTCCGCACAGTCGACGAGTCGACTGGCAGAAAAGCGGCGGACGGTCTTCCCGTCCACCGCGGACCCCCCCAGCCATCCTAATATGACAGGGGGTTCTTTCTGGTGTGGATGGCGGGCAGTTTGCTCCTGCTGGGCTGGCGGTGGCGAACCGCCCGCCATCCTAATGGGCCCCACTGTACGCACCATCGTGGTACGTCACACCTGCCTTGCCTTGTACGTTTTTATCACGTCAGTCGATCCACCACTGTAATATCGCCTTACTGTGTACGAAGGGGAGATGGGGTGAAACCCCCTGCAGATGTGAGTCTGCCTGGTCTCTCCCACACGTGCAGCGCTAAATGAAAGGCAGAGGGCAGGGCTGTTACGGCAGTCACCCACCGGATGCTGCAAACGGAACACCTGTGCCTCCGTCCATCATTTATACAGAACAAGCCGCACGCAACCAGGCCACGTACATCCGACGGCTGGTACTTGGCAGCCTCCGAGGAAGAGACCTCAGGACAGCCCACGCTTCTACCAGCGCCTAGAGGACCCCTTCCCTGCTGAAGACTTCCCACGTGGCGGCTGCTCTGCAGAAGCCACAGGCCGGCAGAGCGCACTAGGCCGTCTCACATACTTACAAGGTGCTTTCTAGAGAGGCAGACATCTGAGAAACAAGCATTGGCATAGGCAATAGGTCTCGCCTTTGGAACCGTATGTGTTTAGCCAGAACTTTTGGCAATGTTGTACAGAATTGTGGCTGCTGTGCATAATTTTTAAAAGTTATAATATAAAGTGTTAAGCATTATTCTTACCTTTATACAAACCAAGACATCATTATATACAACTAAACAACCTGATTAAAAAAAGATTTTAACAGAAAAACTGTCTTCTAGTTTTTTTGTACTTGCACTGCTGGCAACTTCTTCCTGCCTGTTCTCATGCTTGTTTGTTATAATTACTTTTGTTATGGGGGAGCGGGACATAAATAACGGGGAAGTGGAGGTTGGAAAACAGAATTTAATTAGAACATGAGCAGCAGAAGGACACTATGGCAGACTAATGTGATGCTTAGGTGATGTTTAGGTGAGGCTTAGGTGAAGCCTAGGTGGTGTGCTGATGCAAAATGGTGGTTGTGAGTGATGTTTGGTGCTTAGGTGGTGCCACTATATGGTGTGGATTGGAGGTACGTTGTGGATTGTGGAATTGTGGAGTTGAAATATGTTGTTTGGTGTGTAATTATGTGGTGTGTATTGGAAATGTGTGGAGTTGAATTGTGTGGCCTGGAACTGTGGTGTTGAGTGAAACTATGGTTAGTGAAATTGTGTCATGGTGAGGAGTGCGTTTATGTTGATTGGTGGTATGTGGCATAGAGTGTATTTATGTGGAGTGTATTTATGTTGCATTGAGTAGAGTGTAATTATGTGCGTGTAATTATGCTGCACTGAGTGGTATTATGTGGAGTGTATGTTGCATTGAGTGCAGTGTAATTATGTAGCATATAATTATGAGGCATTGAGTGGTATTATATGGAGTGCATTTATGTTGCATTGAATACAGTGTAAATATGTGGCGTGTAATTATGTGGCACTGAGTGGTATGTGGAGGGTATTTATGTTGCATTGAGTAGAGTGTAAATATGTGGCGTGTAATTATGTGGCACTGAGTGGTAATATGTGGAGTGTATTTAGGTTGCATTGAGTAGAGTGTAATAATGTGGCATGTAATTATGTGGCGCAGTGTTATTATGTGGTGTGTATTTATGTTGCATTGAATAGAGTGTAATTATGTGGAGCATAATTATGTGGTGCTGAGTGGTATGTGGAGTGTATATATGTTGCATTGAATAGAGTGTAATTATGTTACGTGTAATTATGTGGTACTGAGTGGTATTATGTTGAGTGTATTTATGTTGCATTGAGTATAATGTAAATATGTGGCGTGTAATTATGTGGCACTAGGTGGCATTATATGGAGTGTATTTATGTTGCAATAAGTAGAGTATAATTATGTGGCATGCAATTATGTGGCACTGAGTGTTATTATGTGGAGTGCATATGTGGCTTGTAATTATGTGGTACTGAGTGGTATGTGGGGTGTTTTTATGTTACATTGAGTAGATTTTAATTATTTGGCATGTAAGTATGTAACACTGAGTGGTAGTATGTGGCGTGTATTTATGTTTCATTGAGTAGTGTAATTATGTGCCGTGTAATTATGTGGCACAGTGTTATTATGTGGAGTGTATTTATGTTCCATTGAATAGAGTGTAATTAGGTGACGTGTAATTATGTGGTACTGAGTGGTATTATGTGGAGTGTATTTATGTTGCACTGAGTAGAGTGTAATTATGTGGCACTGAGTGGTATTATGTGGAGTGTATTTATGTTGCATTGAGTGGAGTGTAATTACATGGTGTGTAATTATGTGATACAGAGTGGTATTATGTGGAATGCATTTATATTTCATTGAGTAGAGTATAATTATGTGGTGAGTTATTACGTGGTACTGAGTGGTATTATGTGGAGTGTATTTATGTTGCATTGAGTATAGTGTAATTATGTGGCGTGTAATGATGTGGCCCTGAGTGGTATTATGTGGAGTGTATGTTGCATTCAGTAGAGTGTAATTATGTGGCATGTAATTATGTGGCACTAAGTGGTATTATGTGGTGTGTATTTATGTTGCATTGAGTAGAGTAATCATGTGTCATGTAATTATGTGGGACTGAGTGGTATTATGTGGAGTGTATTTAAGTTGCATTGAGTAGAGTGTAATTATGTGGTGTGTACTTATGTGGTACTAAGTGGTATGTGAAGTATATTTATGTTGCATTGAGTAGAGTGTAATTATGTGGCATGTAACTATGTCATACTGAGTGATATTTCATGGAGTGTATTTATGTTCCACTGAGTAGAGTGTAATTATGTAGCGTGTAATTATGTGGCACTGAGTGGTATTATGCAGACTGTATGTTGCATTCAGTAGAGTGCAATTATGTGGTGTGTAATTTTGTGGCACTGAGTGGTATTATTTGGAGTGTATGTTGCATTGAGTGCAGTGTAATTATGTAGCATAAAATTATGAGGCACAGAGTGGTATGTTGAGTGTATTTATGTTGCATTGAGTAGAGTGAAATTATGTGGCCTGTAACTATGTCGCACTGAGTGGTATTTTGTGGAGTGTATTTATGTTGCATAGAGTAGAGTGTAATTATGTGGCGTGTAATTATTTGGCAGTGAGTGGTATTATGTGGAGTGTATTTATGCTGCATTGAGTAGAGTGTAATTATGTGGCGTGTACTTATGTGGACAGGACGGTACATTAAAAGCCAGGTTAGGCTGGGACAGAGTAAGTCAGATCCCAGGACAGCTCCCTTTAAAGAATGGTGAAGGCGGTGGTCAGTCACGTGTGTGGCCGGTGCCTGTGGATACCTGCAGAGTCCATAACACTTTAGCCTGTCCCCTGGATGCCCTGTTGTGCAAAAAACCAGTGACGCTGAGGCTGTTCCATGGCAGACAAGAAGGGCCGGGGCAGAGTCAGTCAAGTATGAAGCTAGGTCCCCTAAAATGATAGCAGGGCCCACCTGAATGAAACACATTCAGTGTTGTGAAAGATGAGCACAGACAGGCCAGTCTAAGGGGCAAGAGAGGCCGGTAGGGCTGGAGCAGAATCAGTAGCAAGTTAGAATGGAGACTGTGAAAGAAGAGCAGAGACAGGCTATAGGTGACAAGAGAGGCTGCTAGGTTTTAAACAGAGTCAGTCGCATGCTAGAATGGTGCCTGTGAAAGGAGAGCACGGACAGTCCACTGTAGGTGACAAGAGAGGCCACTAGGGCTGGAGCAGAACCAGTTGCAAGTATGTTAGAATGGTGCTAGTGATTGTGAGCACAGACAGGCCAGTCTAAGTGATACGAGAGGTCGTTAGAGCTTGAAGCGAGCTAGTCGTCTGTCAGGATGGTGACTTTGGCAGGTTGTTTGGGCTGGAGCAGAATCAGTAGAATGTTAGAATGGAGCCTGTGAAAGGAGAGCAGAGACAGGCCATAGGTGACAAGTGAGGCCGGTAGGGCTTCAAAGAGTCAGTTGACTGCTTAATGACGTGCCTTAAACTGCATCGTTTGCAACCGAAAGTGAAAAAAGTGTAGTAACATTTCTACAGAAACCGTGTGTTACTCCCTATTCCAACCTTCTTAACCCCTTCGCTGCGGCAGGAATTCCGCCGCGGCGCTGGGGGGGGTTTGGAGGCAGCGCGGTGGCGCTGTGCTCGTGACGGAACTGCTCCGTCACGAGCCACAGTTGAGCTGTCCTCATGACGGAGTGGTTCCGTCACGTCTCCGCCCACTGCGCTAATCGCCCGCACAGGCGGGGAATTAGCGCCGCGTGGGGGGAGCGGCGGCCAACGGCCGCAGCATGACGGAACCACTCCGTCATGAGCACAGCGCAACCGTGGCTCATGACGGAGTGGTTCCGTCATGAGCAGGGAAGGGGTTAAATTAATCCCCGTGTTAAAATGACAACATGCTATAACGATATTTCTCCTGTGTGGTTTCACGATAAATTACGCAACTCTAAATGAGTTTTCAAAAGTATGACTGTTGTTAATGCCCATAATTGTTTAATGCACAATACGGCGACTTTATTGAATATAGAGACTTCTTATGTAAAAGTGCAATGAACAACGCTTTCATGGATAGACCTTGTAAATTGAAATGCAATTTAAATGTTTCACTTCAATAACAATTGTGCAAAAAAGCACATTAAATGCTAAATCACTGGTCGGGCCCTTTAGATAAAACTTCTAAATCAATACACGTCACTGAATACCCCTCCCCTGGACTTGCCCATGAAAGAGTACTGTAAAGAAAACAAGCATTGGCATAGCTAATAGGTCTCGCCTTTGGGACCTTATAAGTGTTTAGCTATGCAACAGTTGCATAACTAAATACTTATAAGGTCTCAAAAGCGAGACCTATTGGCTATGCAAAGCGGCCGTGAAAGTGATCGCTATCATGATCAAACATCAACGCGGCCGTGTGGCCGCCAAAGTGAAAGTAATAGCGGTAAAGCGGGGTGCGCGCGCCCGCGCACATGCACTGTAGCTCTAGGCTGGCCTGGTAGCACTTTTTGGAGCCCTCTCAAGAAGTCTCGCCAGACCAGCGCATGCGCTGGGTCATGCGAGACCTAAAAAGAACATGGCACATTATTTAAAGACAAGCCCATTAAAAAATGTCCCAGCCACAGGAAGTTCACTGTACCTTTTAACAAATGAACATCACATTCATTTGAAGCTTACTCTGCTTTTCCCGCTAATAAACATCTTCATGCTCTTACGAATGTCAAAGGTGTGGGCTTTGCCAATGCTTTCTGACTGTCTGACTGTTGTTCCCTATAAAATCCAAATAGACGAACATCGTAAAAGCTGCTTTTGCAGATCGCTCTGTGCCACTTTATAAAGTCTGCTAAGTGGAAGCTAAAATAGACGCCATAAAGATGCAGATGGCTACGAGGCACCAGGACTACGGTTACCAGAATGCATTGTAAATGTGCGTCAAACAAGGACTGGGTAGGTCTCAATGGAGCACTCTGAAGTGATCATCGAGGTTAGACGTGCAATTGTTTCTCTTCTGAGTTAAAGCAGCTTGCTGCTTCCTGTCTCGTCTTGGAAATAGTTATACTTTGTTTAGTGTTTGTTCGAGTGACAAACAAGGATTCTTTGTGAACTTGGAATGTAATCTTTACCAGTGAAGGGTTCACACTTTCACAAGAGCTGTGGTCTTATCTGCTGGCTGCGGCGAGCTGGCGGGGTTGGGCCTCTGCTGACATCTTCAGTCCCTCCATAGAAAGGGGCGAAGAACAAATAAATGCTGAAGGGTGGATGGAAGGGGCGGCTGATCGGAAGGCTGCTTTCCACTCTGGCAGTGTTTCACCTCTGAAACCAGTGATAGCTGTTTACATACTACCAAGGGACAATTTCTGGGGCTACGTTATATGACTCATTAATTTATGCATGCACAGCGCCACAATGGTAAATCCAGAAATGGCCGAAGGCAGGGTGGGGGGGGTCTGTGGTGAAACTAAGAAGAGCGTGCCCTGGAGCCATGTGGCTGGAAATCAATTATTAACAGGATACTAGTTTAAGCAAGGGCTGCAGTGTTTGGAAAGGCAATAAACTTTAGCAGATAACATGAAAAAGCATGTGACCAAGTAGAAATGCATCTGCCAGCCTGCTCGCTCCTGAGACCCCTAGGCCATGGGAGTGAACATTTTAAGAAGACTTGGGACATGCACCCGCCTTTGGCCAGTTGCATGCTTTCATTTCTTGAAAGCCACACGCAAAGGCCAATTGATATGACAACCACATTCATGAGCTTTGTGAAAGCTTTCTGCATGTCTGGAGTGATTACAAGTGCCCTCTCCTAGAGAGCAGCATATTCGCGCTGCGCTGTAGTCCAGACCTAAAAAAGTAATAGTAATAGTCAATACTGAAGTCAGTAACGATAGTGCTGCGTGGACTGTACACCGGCATCCGTGCCCTCGGATAGGCAGCTGCTCTGCATCATTGGTGCTGAAAGAGCTCGCACCACAAGGTGCACCTGCCCTTGGACAGCCATTACATACTCATTTTAGTGGGGGCGGCTGTGAGTCATCCAGGCACATTCTAGTTTGCCCAGTGTGCCGGCGATTGAGCCCTTCCTCATAGAAAACGCACCATCCTGCCAAGCACACAAGTAGAGGGTTTGGGTAGAGCACCTGGAGCTCAACATTGAGGCACTGAGGTCCTTGTGGCACAATGTTGAGCCCTACCGTTTCACTTAGGGGGTAAGGACATACATAGAGTGTACAAGACCCTCATGAGGCCACGACCAGAACATACGTCACACTTGTCGCAGCCCTAAATGCACACTTTGAGCCAATGGCCAACAGGGATTATGAGCGATTCATATTCAGGCAAGCCCCCCCAGAGCCTGAAGAGTTGCATGATGGCTTCTATGGTAGACCCAAAGAGCTCACTAGTACCTGCGGCTTTAATGATGAACAAGTAGAGATCGGAGACAAGATCGTTTAAGGCTGCGTCTCCTCCAAGCTGCAAGAAACCAGACTGCAGGAGTCTGGAGATTCCTTATGAGATATGCTCACAACTGCCAGATCAAAGGAGCTGCTGAAAGCTTGTGTGTCACATATGAAAGCTGCACTACATAGGGCAATCATGGTAGAACCAGTCAACGCCATGCAAATGCAGCATGGCGTTGTCACAAAGTGACTGCCCGATGCCAATAGAACGTGTGGATATTGTGGCGAACTGTCGCACAGCCCGTCAGACTGCCCAGCTACTGGACAGAAGTGCAACGCATGTGGCAGATGTAATCTCTTTGCAAAGGTGTGTAGGTTATTAAAACACAGGACTGGGAAAGAAACCATCCGCGCCATCCCTGAAGCGGAAGGAGGAGTGGAAGACATGGATGATGTCGGCATTACTGAATATGCTGTGCACTCAGTATTTACCATTGGCTGCAACACTGCCACCTGCAGGTCGCTTCCCTATGCCAGCTCTGTGTTGACCAACACACGATCACTGAACCACACGATCACTGCAAGCACAGACACAGGAGCATCCATAGACATTATGTCGGAAGACATGTATCAGGCCATGGCGAGGCCCCCATGCTATTCAAAGTGAAGGTCAGAGCTTTTGCATATGGGCAAGCACAATGGGAACACCTGTGTTGACACCAACATTTCTGTGGCAATAGGGGGCCAAGAGATGCTCAACAGTTGCAACACAGCAGAGACCCTAGGTTTTATCAAGTTTGCCTTCAGAGTACAAGCTGACGAACTCTCACACATCCTTGCTGAATTTTAAGATCTGTTCAATGGAATTGGCTGCTTGAAGGACTAGGTTGTGTAGCTGCACATCAACAAATCGATACAGCTGGTGACCCAGTGGCTTTGTTGCATAATGTTTCATCTGAAGCCCAAAGTTCAGAAGGATCTTGACAAACCCCAACATAATTAAATCATTGAGAAGGTCATGGGCCCACCCCCATGGCTGTCGCCCAACGTAGATGCGAAAAAATAAAAGCAGCCTGGAGAGGTCTGCATCTGCTTGCACATGAGGCTGCCCTAACATTGCAATTCGACGGGAGTGTCACCTGACCCCCCATCATCGGTGACCTCATAGGAGAGCTCCGTAGACCTCAATGGTTCTCTTTTTTGGGGGGGGGGGGAGTTTTATATAGGGCAAACTAGACCGGAAGGTATCAGAGCGCTTTACATGTGCATTAGTTGAGTAAAAATTTAACACATTCATTTTTTTCTTCAAGGCACGGGGAGGTTAAGTGATATGCCCAGAATCACAGGATGTTGAGCGTCCCTGCTGAGATTCAAACCTAGTTCCCCAACTCCAAGATCTCTAAAGTGAACCTGCGGTCGGGGTACCACTAACTGCCCCTACACCCAGACCCAAGGTATATTACTATTTTCTAAACACACGTGGGCTTCTGCGCTACCACTGCCTTAGTTTTGGGCTCTCAAGCGCAGCAGAGGTATTTCAGAATACCATAAAGGAACTATTTGTACAGTATCATGAACTTCAGTGTCGACATTTTCATATTCGTAAATACAGTAAGAGAGCATCATGGGTATCTACGAAGAGTACTACAACGGATTCAGGACATAGGAATCAGACTCCAAGAGAGAAGTGTGAGTTCATGAAACAACAGATCAGTTTCGATGGATCCACCTTTTCTTTAGTAAATGACGTAGCCCCGGACTCAGAGAAATTGTGGGATGTCAGGGAAGTGCCTGTACTGACCAATGTGTCCAAGATGCAGAGTTTCTTCAGCTTGGTAGACTATTGCGGAAGATTCATATCTGACCTCACAAATCTCACACAGCCTCTCCAGGACCTCATTTAGACTGCAGTCTCATGGACCTGGGGTGAAGATCAAACACAGGCCTTCCAGGTAGCCAAAGAGGCCCACTCGGCCAATACCACGTTGGTCTACTTTGACCCTTCCAAACCAACTACCATTGCAGTTGACACAATCCTCAAAGAGCATGGGATCCTACTCAGCCAGCAACAAACTGAAGAGGACTGGGTGCCCGTAGCTTATGACAGTCCATCACTCAACCCTACGGAGCAGAAGAAGTCACAGATAGAAACGGAGGCCATTTCCTTTCACTGGGCATTCAGACACTTTTATCTGTATATCTATGGGTACCACTTCGTGGTGATAACAGATCGCAAGCTACTTATCCCATTGTTTCAGGGCACAGTATCCAAACCACTGCCCCGCATTGAGAAGTGCATGCTCCAACTGCAAGATTATGACTGCCGTGTGGAATACCAGCTGGGTGCCACCAACCCAGCCAACTATATGTCCACCACCCGCGAGGGGCAATACAAATAGAAAGAGAGGACGTGGAAAACATGGAGGAGTACTTAAAACCCATAGTGGAAAGGTCCAAACCACAGCCTCTGTCTCTGGACACCATCCACAGTGCAATGGAACACTAAAAGTGTCTACAACTAGCTTTAGTGGCAATTCAGTCAGGGAAGTGGAGCTCTCTCAAAATGCGAAAGTCGAGGCCACAGTGTGGTCTTGTCACAGGCCCGCCAGATACCCACCTCCAGTGATCACGGAGTAAGGCAACCAGCACCCATAGGTGTGTGCAAGTCTGGAATATGAGTGCCTTCCTGATTGGCGATCTACTCTAGCTCTAATCGATGGCTATACTAAATATCCAGAGGTAGAGCTGGTAACATCTCAAGTGGCAATGGAGGTGATCCCAAAGCTCTAAAAGATGATGGTCATGCACTGGCTCCAGCAAGAGCTCCGTACTGGCAAGGACCGGCCCTTCCAAATTCAGGAGTTTGCAACATTCCTTCAGTTCTGAGGCATCAGACACAAACGAGCACCCTCAAGATAATGAGGAGGCGGAGTGCTTCAGGTGCACACCTAACAATGTAATCCGAATTGCACATGCCAAACAGAAACCACTGGAATGGGCGGTCTATGCGTTACTGTGGGAACATTGCAAACCTCACATTTCACCACAGCGCCGGCCCCAGAGCACAACAGCATGAAGCGGGTAATAACTGACACCATCCCACACCACCTGCAGTGGAAGCTACCCCCCCATTATCAATGCTCTTACACTAAAGAGGAGAAGAAATCCCAACTCCAACGCAACTAGCCAAAGTGGAGCCTGGCAGTCGGATCCCTGCCGCGGTGATCTAGTGTTTCTGAAAGGCAGGCACCCGGGCAGCAAATTCCAACCCCCCTTTGAGCAACACCCGTGGGTCATAACACATAGTCCGACGGAATGATGAAGAAATTAGATGTTAGAAAGTCCGCGAACGAAAGAATGTCCAAGTGCCGCCGACTGCGCAAGGACTTCCCTACCGCATTGATGGCGCCATAGGCAAAAGTGGCTGTTGGAGGGAGTCCAGCCAGGATTACCGCTGGTCTATACACGATGTACCTCTCCGTTGGGACAACAGTGGCGTGGATAACCCCCTACTTGAGTTGGCAGATTAGAAGGAACGAAGGTATATATTTACCTTTTTTCGGTTTTCCAATTCCATTCCATCTTAAACCCCATTGTCCATGTCCTTCTATTGCTGCTACAACTTGGCAACGGCACTAGGCAACTCTATTGTCGTTAGGAGGCAAGTTTTGTATACATTTCTTACTATGAATCATGTGTTAACATTTCCTTTAGCCTTGTGTATTTTTACATTGCCCTTACATGCAAGTTTATTCTTATGTGTAATGCATTAGTGCTCATTTTACAACTAATTAATGTTAAATGAAGACAACTCTTTTGAAACTGATTTTGTTGTTGTTGTTGCTGTGGTTCTTGCTGTGGGTGTTGTGTTTGTGGTGCATGTGGACGACGGGAGTACCACCAAGATCTCAATCAGGCCCAACATTCCCAAAACTAGTCAAACATCAAAGTCAAGGTCATTTGAAAAGAACCTTATTGTAGTGGTACATGCATGCCACAATAAACCCTGAATATCGGTTGGTGTCATGCATATTGTGGTGTGTTAAATATTAAATAGAATGAAAGAAAGTTTTTATTTCAAAATTATATTAACCAATGTACTTCAGTACGATTACAGCCCTCATTACAAGAGATGCAGTGAAACTGCTTTACTTATATCGCCCCCATAATTACCAGGCCTGGGCTAAAATTTCGTTCCGTTCGCGGAAATTGCGATAATTTGACATTTTCGCGTTCCGCAGTAAACGCGAAAATGTCAACATTTCCGCCTTCCGCAGCTTGGCGATAATTTGTTTCTTGCTCGCGCTGTAAAATAATACATTCTCGCGCGTGCGCGATCGACTTACCTGAATCCCTGCGTTCGCCGACAAGTTTTCTTGATCCGATTGCGTTCTCCATGAGATCTTGTATTGTTTTTAGCCATTTGGGCTGTCTCGCGACCCACAGTGACGTCATGCTTTGCGCGATCACGTCTTTCTTCTCGCGATCATGCACCGCGAGACAACTGAAAACAAGATGGCCGCGCCCGCGAGCAACCACATGGGTAAGTTGGCGAGCCGCAACCATGCAGAAAATCTCGCGAACATGCGGGAAAAAAACTTCCGCATCTTCGCGATATTTCCGCGTGTTTGCGAGAATTTTTAACATTTTCGCGATAATTTGCGAAAGAGGATTTCGCAAATTCCTCCCACCCCTAATACTTACCGGTACCACAAGGTACACAAATTCTGGCATGCCGTGCTACCTTCCCATTAAGAGGCTTCCAGTGCACAATGGTAAGTAACTTTGAGAATCGGTGAGAAAGCCCTCTTACCATGCACACACAGGGACATTTTTTCTAGTGAAATGTTTGTGAGAAAAAGACTGCAGTATAACGGCAATACTGGCACTTGTTTGTTAGAATATTCATTCAAGAAAGATAAGACTATTTATTTAGTTGTGTGTTTTTTCTGAGATATAAATTCAATCTTGCCTACGCATCAGAGTAGCAACGTTTTGTTTTGATAGGTGGGGCTCCGTCTCTCTCCATGGATGTTGAGTCATGAAAATGACAGCGTCAGCAGAAGTAACATCACATGTCATTTGACCCCAATGACATCACAGAAAGTGACGTCATATGACCTATTGCCATCTGTCGGCCTCTCGCCAGCTATCTTCCTATCTCGCCTGTCTTCCTGATCTGTTCCTTTTTCACCACTCTACTCTACATCTCTATCTCGTCTGTGTCATTCTTACTAATCTCCTTTGATATCTCCCTTATCTTCCCCTCTATCACCTGACTTTCTCACCTGTTTTGTCTCTTTTTCACCTGTCTACAAACTTTTATGTAATTCCTTGTCTGTCTCTTGGAGCGTCACGAACCCCCACTTCAGCAGCTTCTGCGGGTTTGAGAGGATGTATGGATGAATGACAGAAAGGATAGCACAGTAAATGGAAAACTGGGAAGGTGAGTGAATGGATGGATGGATGGGTGGGTAAAAATGTAGTAGAGTAAATGGAAATATTAGAGGATGGATGTGTGTGTGAAAGGATGGCCGAATAAATGGAAATCTGAGAGGATGGATGGGTGGAATTTTGGATGGATGGATTTTTAGATGCATGGATGGATAAGTAAATAGAAATCTTCTAGGTGGATGGATGAGTGAAAGGGTGGCAGAGTAGATAGAAATCAGAGAATAAATGAGTGGGTGAAATGATGCCAATAGAAATCAGAGGGCATAGATGCATGTATAAATGGACCAAAGGATCAAATGATCGATGAAATGCTTTACTGATAAACGTGTAAGTCAAAGGATGGATGTATAGCTTGATGGATGAATGGACGCATGCATAGATGATGGATGTGTGTATGAATGGATGGAATGGCCAACGGACAAATGGAATGATTAAATATTAAATGATGGATGAAAAAATGAATGAATGACAGAATGTAAAGGTGAAATGGTAGATATCATTGGATGGATGGAAAGGTGAAAGAATGAATGGTTATATGATTGGAGGGAAAAGACAAGGGAGCTCTTCTAGGGAGGGTCACCTCTCTTGTTACGCTTGCTTGGTGCTATCAGAGCTTAGGTTAAAAGTGGGGAGCATTTAAATTTTCTGGCTACTCCATTTCTGTCTGTTTCGTATCTGCCAGTCTCAATACCACATCCATTTCTCTCACCTGTTCTCTTCGCCTGTCTCTCGGTTGTTTTCATCAGCACTTTGGGCCTGATTACGAGTAAGGCTGTCCATAGGACCGCCGTACTCATGTATGCAGTCTAACCACAGCCACACTGGTGGTCTGCTTGACGTATTTTGAGTGTGGCTGTCGGACCTCCACAGGCCTGCCGCCTCCGCCAGCAGCGGTGGCACAGCAACTAGAGGCAGAAATATGCTGGCGGTGCCACAGCGGCACCGCTGAGCATATTCCGAGTTGCCTTTCCCCCACCCTTTTAATTTCTGGTGAACCCACAATGAAAAGTATGACTGCGAGCCAAATAAGGGGGCACTAACAGGGCACCTGCTGGCTCTGGGCCTCGGATGTGTGAAACCTGGCATCCTTCGCATGGTTTCCCCAGTCTTTTTGCTTCAACCTCCTGTATTTTTGACCGTGCGCTGGATTTCGTTTTTGCTGATTTTGGTGCTCTGGGCACTTTAACAATGCTGATCAGTGCCAAAGTGCAAGTGCTCCCTGTGTAAATGTGATTATGATTGGTTATCTATGATTGGCATATTTGATTTACTGGTAAGTTCTTAGTAAAGTGCACAAGTCATGTAAATCAAATGCTACAAATGGGCCTGCAGCACTGATTGTGCCACCCACACAAGTAGCCTTTCAAATGTGTCTCAGACCTGCAGCTGCAGTGTCTGTGTGCGCAGCTTTTACTGTCATGTCGACTTGGCAAGTGCACCCACTTACCAGGCCCTAACCTTCTTTTTTCTTACATGTAAGTCCCCCCTAAGGTAGGTCCAATGTACCCCTATGGGCAGAGTGCAGTGTATATGAAAGGTCAGACGTGTGCTGGTGTGTTTTACATTTCCTTAAATACTGCCAATTTAGTTTTTCCACCATTGCAAGGAATAGCTCTCTCACAACATTTTGCACGTGTAACTTTCAATTGGGAACAGCTTGAGATTTGGAGTTTGGGCTCTCTACACTCAGAATTTAATAAAACACCTTTTAGTACTGTTGGTTTTTGAAATGTGTTTTTTTTAAATGCCTTTTTAGAAAGTGGACATTTTCTTGCTTAACCATCCTGTCTGCCACTGCCTGCTTGTGGCTTCACCGTCTAGTTTTAGACTGACAGGAGCTGTCATTCACTCAAGACACTCAAACAAAGGGAGTTGAGGTGTGCCCACCATATGCTGATGGGTCTTCCTAGGCTGAAGTAGTGGGAGGAGTTGTCACTTGCCCCTGGATAGGTTGTGGCTGCCCTGCCCAATGCTAGCTCCACTCCCTGAAGTGTGGCTGAATCAGGGAGGACAGAACTGGTTTAACTGAGCAAGAGATATTTTCTGAACAAAGACTTCAAAGGGAAAATGGGGTATAGGTATTATACTTTAAACCCCTGAACTCTAGATTACTTCTTGGCTAAGAGCAGTGCTTAATTTGTGCCGGTGCTTTCCGGTGCTTAGCACCGGCACTTATTCATCAGGGCCGGGTCTACACTACGCGTCTGCCACAATGCCATATGACATGCAAACTAAATACAATTACCTCACCGACTGACCACAGACAGTGTTGTTCCTCTCCTGAGTCCCCGGTGAAGAGTGTTGTGGCTGTGAGAGCCAATAATAGAAAGACTTTAACCATTTCCATGATGCAAATTTGCCTTGGGCCCTTAATTTAGTGTTGCCTTTGGGCGGGACACTTATTGGTCTGGGTTTGGTTCTGCTGGTTTAGGGGCTGTGCGGCAGTCTGCGTAGATTTTTTCTAAATGCCACGCCCTGGCACACACGCACCCGACGAGTCACCAGCAGTTCACCTCGACGTAAAGAGCAGCAGTGCCGCCCACCAGTAACTGTAAGTAGCCAAACCAACGCTGCTTGATAATAAACAGACTTACTTGGTATGTGAAGTTAACCGAGTCGGAGGCCTGCCCAGAGCAATCATGCCTCCGGCGCCGGGCACCGCGTGCAGGTACAATGCCCCTGGCCAGGATGAGGCTGAAAGGGCGGGACCTTTAACTTAACCCCTATCGTTGATTCTTAAAATATGCAGGATTTCCATTAACAGCACAGTGCAGTGCTGTGAGAATTCACTCCCCACAATCAAGGACGCGCATCTCTCACACACAAATACGATCTTGAAAGGACACAAACACACATATGTGCACAAACTCCTGCACACACATACATAATCTCCTAGACAAAGACATACGTGCACAAACGCGCGCATACAAAAACACTTAGATCACACACAGACATGACCATTATTTCAACATTGCTAACACAAGCGTGCACACGCTCGCAAACAGAGGCACCTGGGAATGCCTCGGACACGTAGCTACACCCACATTGTAAACATTTCACCCCATGCATGCGCACATTTTTCAGCATAATTTTCACACTCGCGCACTTTTGCCGAGCAACAGCTACACGCAGCAAAGGTGAACACACCACTGCTATGTATGCCACGTACACAAACCCACCCAAGTATACGCGGCTGCACTGGCACCCGCAGGGTGCCCTAGAAGGGCGGGCCTCTAGTGCCAGCAAGGCACCAGCCCACCCCCCTTCTACTAGGGGACCCCTCGGGGAGGAGTCCCTCCTCTCTGCAGCCAATGGCTGTGGCGCGCAGGGCACGTCATTTCCGGGGCGTAAGTAACGGGGGGGTATATAGGCCTACCCCACCCTCTTACCTTCCTCTTTTTGCGCCCTGGACATGCCGTCTCCCACCCTACTGCTTACCCGGCGTGGAAGCAGTGGGGGAGGCATAGAATGTTGTAATGTTCTTTTTTCGTTGCAGGCGGAGTTACAGGGCGCTCTGGAAGCAAATGGGTATCGAAGGAAGAGTACCTCTGCGCGGCTCCATAGGGGGTGCCAGAGCCCAGGAGCCTCATGGGAGGTTCCTGGAAAACCGTGTCGGCACCCCATTAGTCCTTTGGGCGGTTGTGGGCCTGAACAACCGGGGGCTTGCCTTGCTACGCTCCGCCCTGAAAGGGGCATGATTAATAAGGGACCGTGATCCGGGAAGAGGATCACCGAAGGGGCAGCACAGACGGGGGTCCCCCCAGTGCTGCTTGGCTCATCAGGCGGGCAGGCGGCCCAGTTGGTTGCCTGCCCTTGGATCGCCCATAAGATAACCCACCATATTACATAACGCTGTATGTAATAAACCTGCAGCAGTTTCTTATCCAAACAAACTTTTGTGTGTTATTTATGCGTAAGAACATGCATGCTATTGTGGGGGGGGCTTGGGGACTGTTGCCTCCTGCTGGCGCTATCTCTCGTGCACGCTTACATACACAAACATAGCAGTGGCAGCACATATACACACGTTTTCAAAGTATTAAACGCCTTTATAGAGACGGTAAAAAACTAAATAATGCATACATTAAGCGATTTTCATATCCAGAATGTTTATAACTTTGTACGAAAAAAACTCAGAAAGGAAATCCACAGCAGTTTCTCTCATTGATACATATGCAGACATGCACACATGAAGTACATAAAATAAAAATGTGATTTGCCAGATTATCTCTTTCTTGTGTTTCTCAGCTACAGATGCCATGTTCCATTGACACCATGTCTAGTCAGGATATGAGATGGAAAACTATATTCCAAAAGAATTCAAATCACCTTTTTCAGAAAAGCCTTTCCAATCTATGTACGCACACGTAACGCACATCCATCCCACACATACACTAATAACACACACACGTGCACACAAAGGAGCATACAGTGGCACCCATGCAGAACAACAGGGACAAATACTCAAGCTTTAGAACACAAGTTTATAGGTAAACAAACAAATAAAGGAGGCACTCGTGTACACACAAAGGCACACAGATAACACACATTACACACAAAAACAACCCCACAAATGCACACATACATGCAAAATTCCCTGCATCCACGCACATGTGAAGATCAGCCACAAATATAAACATTTTTTAAACATAGTTCACACAAGCACATGGAAATGCTTACAAGTAGACCATAGTTCTGTAAACAACAGGGGATTGATTCTATTAAGGGGAACAGAGGTTGGAATCAAAAATACTCTTAGCAAAACATAATACCTCTGTCACCATAAATCAACTTTTCAACTTTTCAGAAGTAGATTTTTATTTTCTACTAATTGTATTCGCTGTACAAATATTGCATTACATGTTCTTACATCAAGACCTGTTGATTCTGTGCAACTGTGACTACAAAAAAACAAGAATGTTTCAGAAGACTTAACAATAATCAAATAACAAATAAACACAACGTCATATACTTGAACAATCTTCAGATAAAAGACAACTACAATTGTGTATACTAGACACAAAGAATCTCCTCATACTCTTTTAGGCAACTATGTGTAGAATGTTATACATATAGGGAAAGTCCTACGTTGTTCACATAGAGTTCCAGGGACTCATATTCTTCTAGTCCTCTCAGGATGATAATCTATTAAGGTGCCGAGGAGAGGTAGCCTACAGGTTTTTGGAAACCGAGTTTGCGACACTATTATGAATTCGTTTCAAATGTTGTCGAAGACTTGACGTCTTTCTGCTTCCTTAATTCTTTAAGGCTTGCCTCATCAAAAAACCAACGCGTTTCGACCTTCAGCATGGCACTTATTGTCGAAGGTCTTCATCAGGGTGGACAAGAGTTATACAGAGGACTGGAGGTATCTAATTGTATAAAGAAGACCATATTACTTAATCAGAATTGTGGGAAAATTTAACAAAATATTTACAAGTGTAGTGACTCGTTAAAATCAAGGGTATTCCTACGTACCACAGGCATATTTGCAGATGTAAGATTCCTGGTTCTTGTATCTCCAAATGGAAATCTTTTAAACTAGAGCAAAGGAAAGCATCTAGTCAATATTGTTGTAGCCTCACCGACACTTAAAAAGCTGTATTTTGTTTGGAAAGGCGAAACGAATGAGGGGAGGGAATAGCTTTAAAGGAGAATATCTATATCTCTATCTCCTCAACGGCATTGTGGACTATAAAAATAGCGGGCGGGCGGAAAAAGGTATGTTTGTGACTACAAGTGCTCCGGCCGGTCCTCTCTTCGCAAGTGAGTTGAAAAAATGACACTGATGATATAAGGGCAGTGACAGTGCAACATGCCGCGTTCCTGGTGACAGGGTGGGCGTGCGGGTGTCAAGGGGTAGTGCAAGCCTTACCATCTTAAGGTTCCTTAGTGGCACACGGTCTTGTAGTTTGTTACGGACACCCAAGTTGTGAAAAATTCGAGATCGGAAGTGTCCGAGTAAGCCATAACAACAGGAATAGAGATATCCAATTCACTGTAAATTATGACAAAAGTGAGATGAACTTCCTGGACCTTTTGATAAGACATGAAGCTGGGTGCCTCTATACAACTTTGTATAAGAAGAAGACAGATAAAAACACTACACTCCATTTTTCGAGCTTCCATCAGAGAAACCTACGGGAAAATTTGCCCTTTAGTCAGTTTTTACGGATAAGACGCAACTGTATGAAAAAGGAGGATTATTTTGAAAACGCCAATGCCCTGATGTTGAAATTGGTGGAGAGACAGTACCCAAAAAAACTATTGAAGAGGGCTATGAAGAGAGCCTGGTATATCCCCAGAGAATCCTTATTGGTACCCAAAGAACGAGGAGAGGACTTACCCTTGGTTTGCGTCACTACGTTTTCGGGACGCACTAGTGAGATGAAGAAAATAGTCCGAAGAAATTGGTCAACTGTAAAATCCTTAGAACCACTAAAAAATCTTCCTATCTTCGCACTTAAGAAAAACCGAAGTATAAAGGATAAACTAGTACATGAAAATACAAAAAGGAAGAGTACCACCCAATCAATCCGAACGATGTTATCCCTGCCACCAATCAAGGGTCATCGGAGGTGTGGTAATTGCTAATCCTGCCAGAGTACCATTGAGGGAGATATTTTCCGATATGGAAATAAATTTGTAAAACATGAAACCTTTACGAATTGCAACACGCACAACGTGATCTACTGCGCTCTGTGTCCATGCCCCTTGGCGTATGTTGGAAAAACGACTCAATCCATCAAGACAAGAATGACCCAACATCGTTTAAGAATTAAATGCAAGATCATAAATGCACCGATGGTAACGCATTGCCTTGAACATCAACACAGCCCTAAAGATATAAAATGGACTATACTTAAACATGTGCATGGAGCCAATGTTGATGGTCTCCTCTCCAAATTTGAGGCTAAAACCATTATGTATCTGAATACAATTGACAATGGATTGAACAAACTCAGCGAACTGAATCATTGGACCTAAACCGGTCACTCTATAGCTCTTCTTTCATTCCTCCTTTACGTTAATTTGCACAAAATTTTGTATCTGAGCGCTATATAAGTAATGGTGAAGATATTGAAAGAACAACTCTTTGTAGCCCCTATAATAAGAGCATCCACTTAAGGGTTGCTCTTAGTAGAACAGAAAATGCTATCTACTTTTAGTATAAATGTAGATTTGTATTTGGAAATTCGTTGGAAAGAATAGTTTTTCAAAATAAGCATATGATAATGTGGAATGATGCCATTCATGTTCCAATTGTATTCGGTACCTACCATGTAATTAGTACTATGAAAAACAGTTTGATTGACCTGTTTCAAATGTGCAGGGAAAATGTATAGTTCAAGGACTATGAATTACAACAGAGCTCTATAATTAATAGACTTTAGGTCAAAAAGCAATAGAATATAATGACATGTCCTTTTGACTTGTGTTCACTAACTAAGAACCCACACCCCTTGCTTTAGAGTGCCCTTTCACAGTGTGTGAAAAATAACCTTGTTCGCGCCAGCTTGAGCTTAGTTGCTAATTATTTCTTCTTGCATGTACTAAAACACAGTCCCCTGTGCATGCTGATTAGAATACGACACCGGGTTCGCGCCGGCTCGAGATTAGACTTGAAAGTCTTGGCACAGTTAATCTGCTTCAATAAAGTTTTTTGCCCTATAGCCGAGGAATCTCTGCCACCAGAGTGCCCCACACCTGTTTCATTAAAGTTTCCGCACATCAAAGCTGAGACAGGATTGTTATGAATGTGCCCCCAAGCTGATGAGACACGCCCCTTCCACGCCCCCAGTTACGTCACCAAACGTAAGACCCGGAAACAGACAGCTCACTTCTCGTGCGAATACGAGTACGCTGCATTCGTAGAGGAGTGTTGGAGTCGAGTTGCAGTAGTAGATTTATCGACCCACTGACCAGGAATATAATTCAGAGCCGGAACGCAATCACCTTACGCCAGGCCATTTTTGAGGCAAGCGAGCTGGCAAAGAATACGAACGCTCGAATGCCGAATGGATTAGGTAAGAGTTAAAAACTTTCGAGATACGCTTCCATGCACTGGGGGCATATGGCTTACTCGGACACTTCCGATCTCGAATTTTTCACAACTTGGGTGTCCGTAACAAACTACAAGACCCTGTGCCACTAAGGAACCTTAAGATGGTAAGGCTTGCACTACCCCTTGACACCCGCACGCACACCCTGTCCCCAGGAACGGGGCATGTTGCACTGTCACTGCCCTTATATCATCAGTGTCACTTTTTCAACTCACTTGCGAAGAGAGGACCGGCCGGAGCACTTGTAGTCACAAACATACCTTTTTCTGCCCGCCCGCTATTTTTCTAGTCCACAATGCCGTTGAGGAGATAGAGATATAGATATTCTCCTTTAAAGCTATTCCCTCCCCTCATTCGTTTCGCCTTTCCAAACAAAATACAGCTTTTTAAGTGTCGGTGAGGCTACAACAATATTGACTAGAGGCTTTCCTTTGCTCTAGTTTAAAAGATTTCCACTTGGAGATACAAGAACCAGGAATCTTACATCTGCAAATACGCCTGTGGTACGTAGGAATACCCTTGATTTTAACGAGTCACTACACTTGTAAATATTTTGTTAAATTTTCCCACAATTCTGATTAAGTAATATGTCTTCTTTATACAATTAGATACCTCCAGTCCTCTGTATAACTCTTGTCCACCCTGATGAAGACCTTCGACAATAAGTGCCACGCTGAAGGTCGAAACGCGTTGGCTTTTTGATGAGGCAAGCCTTAAAGAATTAAGGAAACAGAAAGACGCCAAGTCTTCGACAACATTTGAAACAAATTCATAATAGTGTCGCAAAATCGGCTTCCAAAAACTTGTAGGCTACCTCTCCTCGGCACCTTAATAGATTATCATCCTGAGAGGACTAGGGGGCATATGTATCAAACTCCCCTTTAGCGAATCTCAATTTGCGAGATTTTGCGATTCGCAAAATCAGATTCGCTAAACGGGATGTATAAAATAAATCGCTAATCATTTGCGATTCCTTAAAAATCGCAAATAATTCGCAGAATCCCGCATTGCGATTTCTTAATAGCGAAATTCGCTAAATAAGAAATCGCAAAAACGGGAATCTGCAAGCCTGGTGCAGGCTGATGACATCACAAACAGGAAACTGTAGTGATTGCCTGCACCTGCTCACCTGAGCCACACCCAGAGGCTGCTTGTGGAGTGTGAGGAGGCTTTCCTGGAGACAGCAACCAGCAATGGATCCCAAACAAAACCAGCAGGGCAAAGATGCAGAAAAAAGAAAGAGAAAACACAAGTTTTCAGAAAAGGAGCAGGAGGTCCTCATTGAGGAGATGGTCTGCAGCCATGAGCTCCTGTTTGGGAAGAAGGCACTCAAAGTCCCAGAGGCCAGGAAGAGGAAAATCTGGCTGGAAATACAGAGCAAGGTGAATGCTGTTGGAGTCACCACACGCACCATCGAGGAGCTGCGCAAGCGGTGGTATGATATGCGCCAGAGGTCCAAGGAGAGGGTGGCAGCCAGACTCAAGGATGCCACTCAGACTGGAGGAGGACCATCCACTGCAGAGCAGCCAACCCCCCATGAGGAGCTCGTGGAGTCTACCCTCCTGCCTGAGAGCGTTGGTGGTGTGGCTGCAATCGACAGCTCCGACCCCTCATCCAGCAGACAAGGTAAGATGCATGCCAAATCACCCTGCACTCCTCCCCATCCCTTGCACACTCCCCCAAATGCGCATAGTAAACTCCCAACATGCCAATCCAGCCCAGGTCTTACAGCACACCCAGCAATGCATCATGGTACTCGTAGTACTGTGTCTGACTGTGTGTCCATGACACCATCACAATTAAATGCAACATATGTGTTTTGGGGATCATTGAATAGAAATGTGTCAGAGGTTAGCCGTCAAAGATTTGTAACTTCATTGAGTGCCACATGCAGACAGTAACACAAACTCATATAGTCCCCTTTACATCCACAGCACACGGCATGCCACAAGAAGACAGCGCTGAGGGAGAGGAGCCTGCAGACCCTGCGGACTCCAGCGATGAGACAGAGCAGCAGCCAATTCAGCGCAGGAAGCGCGCACATGTGCCCCCACTGCCTCCATTTGAGGATGAAGTCCCAGCAACAGGCGATGACACCGACAGGAGAGAGGGGAGTCAGGGTGTGACAGACATGCCCCGTCATGACGCACCAACACCAAGGCAAAGGGAACAGGCCATTTCCAGGTCAAGGCCCAGGAGCAGCACTGCAACAGAAGGAGAAGGCACCGTGTTCTCCGGCTTGGAACAGTGCATGTTGCAGGAACAGCGCCTGCAAAGCAAGGCAATGCGGTCAATGAATCGCCAGCTAGGCCGCCTACATCAGGACAATCGCAACATGGTAGCGGCAATACAAGAGCTCTGTGCCACTTTGAGGGACACCCAAGCTGCCAATGACAGGGCTGGACGACGTGCCAATGCACGGCTACACAATTACACTAAGGCAGTCAACCGCCTCTGCACCACCACCAGCGCACTCACACGCAGAAGCGTAACCATGCAGGTGGACATGGCACATTGCTGCCAGGACATAGCACGAGGGCTGGCGCAGGTGACCACTGCTGTGGAACAGCTGCAGACAGCCAATGCAGGTGGCAGCGCACTAATGGCCTCTGCTGAGAGTGAGGACACATCGAGTCGCAGCAGCATCACTCCAACCTTGCCAGGTGAAAGACGCCGCAGTGGCAGACAGGTAGCAGGCCAAGGGCGCACCATGGGGGTCAACCACCCTGGACGGCACCGACGGAGGTGATCATCTGCGGGGACACTGACTGCAACACGGGTGCATTAACCCGCAAAAGGCTGTTTGCCCTATTTCTTGTGCCTTCTCTGCACTGTGTGTACAACATGTGCTGGGGACAATTACAATTTCTTTCATGTTAAGTGTGATTAAACACTTGACACATCATCAGGCTTTGTAGTCTCATTTCCTCAATACTCACCTAAAAGTAGTTTTGTGTGATCTCAGTCCGTCTCTGGCGTCCAGCAGCTGCCCCAACTCCTGGTGCTGGTCTGGCAGGGGGAGCAGGGCGCTCGTCATCCGATGTGTCTGTATCGGTCACATCAATTGTGGTGCCTTTCCTCATTGCCATGTTATGTAGCATTGCACAGCTTGCCACGATTTTACAGCAGGTCTCAGGGCTGTATTGCAGTGCGCCTCCACTTTTATGCAGGCACCTGAAGCGGCTCTTCAGGATTCCGAAGGTTCGCTCAATGACACAGCGTGTAGATCTGTGTGCCCTGTTGTAGCTCCTCTCACTTGCATTTGCAGGATCCAGGTATGGGGTCAGGATGAAGTCGCGCACTGCATAGGCACTGTCACCTGCATGGAAAAAAACACAATAGGTGAGTCAATGTCCCCCCCCTCAACTGATGTAGTGGATGTATTGATGTGTGCAATGTATTTACCGAGCAGGTACCCCTCCCCAAACTCTCCAGCACTCAGACATCTGTGTATTCCACTGTGTCGGAAGATGAAGGAGTCATGTGTACTGCCGGGGTATTTGGCTACGATGTCTGTGATGTGATACTTAGCGTTGCACACAATCTGTATGTTGAGGGAATGGTAGCATTTCCGATTCCTGTAGACATATTCAGTTTCTGCTGGGGGTGTGATGGCCACATGGGTCCCGTCAATGCAGCCGATGACGTGGGGGAAACGTGCAATCTGGTAGAAGTCCAGTATCGTTTGCTGTAATGCCTGTTGGGTGGTGGGGAAGTAAATGTGATGTGAGAGCCTCAGTAGCATTGCATCTAGGAAGGCATGGAAGAAGCGCGAAAGTGCACTCTGTGACACCCCACCAACCTCCGCTATGACCCGTTGAAAACTCCCTGACGCCAGGAGGTGCAGGGAGCACAGGACCTGCACATGTGTGGGAATTGTTTGTGTCCTGCGAGTAGGGTGCTCCAAGTGGGGTTTCAGCTCCTCAATCAGGTCCATTATGGTCTGTGGGTGCAGTCTGTACTTGTCATAGATCTCCTCTTCAGTGTTCTGGAACAGGGTGATGCGCAGCCTGAAGATACGTTCCTGTCTCATTCTCCTGTGTGCAAGGGCCCGAATACGCAGCCTCCTGGCTATCACGTACATTGCAGCCATTGTGGGTGTGTTTGTTGCATTGTGGGCTGGTTTTTGTACCTTGCACCAGTTTACCACCTGCAAGCAATTGGTGTTAATAGCGATTTCTTAATTAGCGAATTTCGTGAAATCGCAATTTGCGATTTTTTCATACATGTGTTTGCGATTTCTTAGCTAGCGATTTCTTGTTAGCGATATTCGCAACGCTAAGGAATCGCAAATTAGGTATTCGCTAGGAAATTCGCTGTTTTCTTGTTTCGCAGCCTAAGAAATCGCTAATTTAGCGATTTCTTCTTTTTCAGTTTGGAAGTATGTCATACATATGAAATAGCGAAAAATCAGTCGCAAACGCTGTTTTTTGCGAATCGCAGCGTTTGCGACTAATTTTTGCTTTCATACATATGCCCCCTGAAGAATAGGAGTCCCTGGAACTCTATGTGAACAACGTAGGACTTTCCCTATATGTATAACATTCTACACATAGTTGCCTAAAAGAGTATGAGGAGATTCTTTGTGTCTAGTATACAGAATTGTTGTTGTCTTTTATGTGAAGATTGTTCAAGTATATGACGTTGTGTTTATTTGTCATTTGATTATTGTTAAGTCTTCTGAAACATTCTTGTTTTTTTGTAGTCACAGTTGCACAGAATCAACAGGTCTTGATGTAAGAACATGTAATGTAATATTTGTACATTGAATACAATTAGTAGAAAATAAAAATCTACTTCTGAAAAGTTGAAAAGTTGATTTATGGTGACAGAGGTATTATGTTTTGCTAAGAGTACAAGTAGACCATAAGCACATACAAATATGCATAAAACTGAATTTTCAAATACATACATCATTTTCAATACAACGCACACTACCATATAAATTTAAATCTTCCACATAAATGCCCATGCACATTGGTTCAGTGTGACTTGCACATACACATTTGTAGAGCAATAATTATACACAAAGCAAAGGTGTTCACACACACATAAATAGAAAGTGATGTGCCTGCAACAGGCGCAAACACAAACACACACACGTGGCTTGCGTAAACGGGGACATGCAACCAATCAGTCATGCAAGAACACTCTAAGTCAGGCAACACAAACAAGCATACACATAAGCATATGGGAACATACACTATAATGCACATACAAGCACAGGCACAATTGATGCACATAAGCACAACTGATGCACATAAGCATGAGGCACATGGAAACAGGGAGGAGCACACAGGATTGAACACATAGGGGTATGACGCACATAATGTGCACTGTACTTCTCCCTCAAGTGTTCCTTTCCCCTTCTCTGCTGATGGTTCCCCACCTCACCTCACCACTATACCACCTGCTGCTCCTCTCTACCCTGGCGACCCTTTCTCTCCCCAGTGCAGGCCTTGCTTACCTCCTGGTGACCACTGACAGAACTTTTCTTTGTGCCTCTGTGGCATTTGACAGCCTGGGAGCAGACTGCTCCTTCCGCTGCTGTCCTAGTTGAAGCAAAGGATGCAGAGTAAATCTGTGTTCACAAAATTGTCTCTTTTTTACACTTAAATATCATTCCATGCTAATAAATAAAGTGTAAGTTGGCAGGGAGGTAAGTCTAAAGGGCAGGTGTGTGCCGCCTTGTGCAACACTAGAAAGAGCAGGGTCCTCTGGGATCTAAGACAAAGTACCGGGCTCACTTGTTGGGGTGAAGACAGAAGGGTAACACAGAGAGGACAGATTCGTTCTTTTGTTGTCACAATAGCAACTTACTAAGCACCATGGCACATGTGCAGGATACAGGTCTGCTAGGGCCTTAGTCCTGACCCAACTAGGGCTTTCCAAACTGGTACTCATCGGCCTGATACGCCATCGGGTGCATGAGAAGAGTTTGTTCATGAACTAAAGTGTTGGCCTCTACTGATACAGCAAGAGTAAGTAAAGCGTAGCCCTTTAAAGATTATGTAGTGTATGTTCTGGTTGCCAAGAATGAATTCTCTTTCACTTCTCTCCTCGTTAATTAGGTGTTTTTGCAAGAAGCAGGCAATATCCCTGCCTCAAAGAAGGTCCATGGATACAGCTCATGTCATCAAGTCCTTTTACTTGCCATTTGGCCTCTTTTTATGAATTTACTGGCACCTGTGCCATGTGCTTGTTGGCACATGGATTTCTGCGCCTTTGCTTTGTGAAAGGGAGCCCAGCCAAGACACACACCTGAAGACCCACAGATGTCATGGAGACAATGATCATGCAGCTCCGATACCAATGAGGGCCACAACACCCACTGCCATCACCCCCAGTCCTCCGCAACCCCTCCCCCGGACATACACATACCGTGCAGAACACAAGAGCCACAAAAAGAGCATGATGACGCACATTGCCAAAAAAAACCACACATGTGTGGCCAGAAGAACAAGAAACAGTCACAGAGCACTGAAGTAGCAACCAAAAACTTTATTGAAATACAACACAAAACACCAATGCAGAAGACTCCTGTTGGGTCCGTCAGGGACAATCTCGATGTCACAGGCTGGAAAATAAAGCACAAAATCAGGACGTGTGTCATGCGCACATCAAAGGAGCGAGACACAGAGCAACAGAGAAGGGAAGAAAGCCAGAGTGGGAAAGAGAGGGAAGGAAAGGAAAGGAGGGATAGAGAGAGAGAGAGAGAGAGAGAGAGAGAGTGAGAGAGAGAGAGAGTGAGAGAGAGAGAGAGGGGGAAGGGAGAGAGAGTGAAAGAGAGAGACGGAAAGAAAGGGAGAGAGAGAGAGAGAGACAGAGAGAGAGAGAGAGGGAAGGGAGAGAGAGTGAGAGAGAGACAGAAGGAAAGGAAGGGAGAGAGAGAAAGACACCACTAACCCTGCACACCCAGGCCCCACTGTTCACCTGCTGCCACCGGTGTGTCCCCAAGTGGGCACACGATGTGCCCATGCATCCAGGCCCCTGTCCCGCCACCATGGCATGGTCCACATCATGCGGACCTACCCCGAGGCCCAGCAGGTCCCACACATGACGCTGAGTCCTGAGTCATCAATGGCGGAGACCACATCAATGCACACGTCATCATCGCAGGCTGCACACCCGCTCAGCTATTTCAGTGCCACTAACCCTGTGCAACACCAGTCAGCGCCACATGGTGGTAGGCCCGTGACAGCCGCAAGGCTTCGGGTGCTACTAATCCTGTGCAATGCCAGTCAGCGCCATGTGGTGGTAGGCCCAGGAAGGCGGCAAGGCTTTGGGTGCCACTGACCCTGTGCGGAACAACTCATGGGCCCTTTATGATTGAGAACCGCGGAGCGTCCGTCATCCAGTCACCACTGGCAGAGGGGAATGTGACGTTGTCGGACCCTTATATTTGAGGGGTCACATGGCCTGTGACGTCTGTCCTGGTTGGGTGTAGTGTGTGTGCAATTCTGCCCTCAGGAAGTGGCCGTGATATGCTTTAAACTAGACCAGCGACCTGCACACTATCAGCGAGTACGCCTGTGACAGGTAACTATGTGGGCCCCCCTTGGAGCATAAGCGGAGTGGTCTGGCCTGGCGTACGCCGGACCAGCGCAGGGCTTGAAACAATGACTCGGGGGCTCTGGGCATGGTTCAGTCCATGTCCGGACAAGGAAATGACTAATGTGTGTGTCCCTGTTGTAGTGTCCATGGCACCCGGAACACAATAGTCAATGTAGCACACTGTGACTGGCAACCCACTAGATGAGCATAATTGTCGTAAGGGGAATCACTGTCCCTACATTCATCCACACATTCATACATGAATGATGAAAGACATGTCACAGCAGTGCATTACTGGATGTTTATTGCACATCCAGTGGAGTTTTGCAGCTGGAGCGGTACAGGGACATGCCAAGCACACTTCACAATATGGGCCCATGGAAGGCCAGCCAGAGTCCATCCGGGGATGACAAGTATTCCGGAAGAGGAAGGGTACAGTCCACAGTCTGGTCGCTGTGTCATTGGTCATCAAACAGGATATGGTAGTCCATGTCGCCGTCCAAGGTGAGTGCAGCAGAGTGTATCGGGTTCAGTGGAAGGTCATGGGGCCATGTGCGGCACCAAGCAGAAACAGGCCAGGTGGTAGAAATGAATGCTAGTGCATCCTTCTGGACTCAAACCCATCCACGTCCTCATCCTCGGATGTGTGCTCTGCCCCACCTGTGGGTGTTGCAGTACCGACTGCGGCACTGTGGGCCACTGACACATCAGGTGCGGAGTGGATACGCCTGCCACACTGTGAGGCACTGACACACCAGGGGGCGGAGATGTGGATGGTGTTGGGGGCAGCAGCATTCATCAACATCACGCCTTGTGGCAGCAATCCCATGATGAGGATCTGCAGGGCATGGTAGATCCCAACTAAATTTCGCTGATGTGCAGCGGTGGCTGCCATCCTTTCCGCCTCCCTCCATGATCCTCCGTATGTGTGCCAGCTCACGGCTAGGATCGCTGGAGCCACTCTGAGCGGACAGGTGTTCTTCTCTCCACGTCATGACTCCAGCGATGTCAGTCAGGGCTTGTTGGAGACCATGGAGTGGGCTGTGAGTGTCCGTTAGGGACTTGAGCTGGTCCCTGATGGGACCTAGAGACCCATGGATGGCGTTCAGTTTGGTAGCCATGATGGCAAACCCCACCCGCACCTGCTCAGCCATCTCCCTCTGGCCCTCCAGCACACAGCGTTGGAAGGCCATGTGTTGTTCTTGGGGGTCTTGGGAGACTGTCAGGGCTGTGGGTGCCTCTTGCTGGGTGGTTTGGGTAGTGGGTGGGGTCTCCTCGATGCAGCTGGGCTGCCCTGATCCTGGAGCTGAGTTGCGGATGATGTCAATGATGTCTTGGAGGGCTTGGGTGTTGATGCTGGGGATGTCCTCCTCGTCATCAGTGAAGAGTGGCTGGGACTGCTCTGCAAGAGGTGTTGACGGTGCCCCTGCAATGTGATGAGGAGATAGTGTATTGCAATGTGTCCACAAGTATGTAGCTGCATGGTACATATTGACATTCAAACAGCATGGCATTGTACATTGTGACAGTCTGTGGATCAGGGCCATGACCCAGAGTCATTGTGGATGTGCACTGTGCTCTGCTTGAATGTGCATGTGTGCCATTGTGGCCATCTCCACCCATCCCCCAGTACCTGGTGTTCACTCACCCTGTTGCGGTTGTGTCCTGTCGAGCAGTGTCCGGTCCCCCGACTCCAGCCACAGACTCCGAACTGCTGACTGTCGACACCAGCTCCTCCATGTCATCCAGCACGAGCTGTGGCGCTGGGCTCCCACCGCCAGTCTGCATTGCTGCCTTCTGGTTGGCTGCGAGTTTCTCCTTGGTCTTGCGCTTGATGTCAATCCATCGCCTCTTGGCCTCGTCCATTGACCTCTTGTGCTCTCCAAGGACATTCACCTTGTCCACGATGTCCCGCTATATTCCATTTTTGGTGCCCAATGACACGTTGGCAGTGACGAACAGTTGTTGATGGTGTTCCATCACCTCCGTAACTAGGATCCTGTTTTCCTGCGGACTGAACTTTGTCTTCCTCGTCTTCTTGTCCTTGCCCTTCCCTGTCCCCGAGGTCCCAGGCTGGCCGTCCAGGGTGCTTGTGGGGTTGCGCTCTTCCTCTGCGCCTGCTCCGGCTGCCTCCATGGTGCTTGGGTGTTGGTCAGTTTATGTTTGTGTGTTTCTTCTACTTTTGTATAGATTTTTCCCACCAGCCATGTGTGTATTGCAGGCCTGGCGCCTGCTTATCGCTGATTTCCTCATCGCGCTTTGGCCCATCGCATGTTTTTTTGCGTTGAGGTTTGTGTTTTTATCTCCGTCGATGTGGTTGTATCGCGGACATTGGCTGCGGTGTGGGCAGACTATTGCATGGTGCAGCCTTGTTGTGAATTCCACGTTGACACGGGGTTATTTTCCCGCGATGGGCTACGATGTGTAAAGTTGCGTTAGCATTTTTTGGTGATGTTTAGCACATGTTCTTGTGAATATCCCCCTTAGAGTATTAAAGCAGTGAATAAAACTGGTGATCCAGAAAAGCTGATTACTTCATACTGCAGTGTTGCTGTAAAGAAGAGAGGTTGCCTTGCTGGGTTCAGCTGCCCTTGTCTTTTCTCATTAGTATATTAACCAACGTTTGATTAAAATCAATTAATTTGTTTATGAAAGATTCTGACATAAAAAGCCTTTTTGGTTCCACCCTTTTATTACCGTTTAAAATTTTTTTTAAACGTAGACAGGAGCATTCAACATGATAGAAATAACCAAGGGGCATATCATCAAGGGCAATATCTCCGCTTTAGAGGCACTTTTTACCGCTAAAGTGGCAATATTTTTATCGCCCTATCAGCAAGCTGTCGCTAACAGCTGTTAGCGACAGTTTACTGGCAATAGAGCCCCTTGTCAGCACGCCTCCCATCGCATCGCTAATGAGATGGAAAGGAGGCGTGACTGACAGTCTCCCTTGGGAAAATATCGCTAACCCAGCTCCGTCATATTGACGAGGGTTAACGATATTTAAAATCACGTTAATTATGCCTTAACGCAGGAATTTAGGGGCATATTAGCAAGGGCAATATCGCCGTTTTAGCGGCACTTTTTGCCGCTAAAGCGGCGATATTATTATCGCCCTATCAGCAAGCTGTCGGTAACAGCTGTTAGCGACAGCTTTCTCGTGAAAGCGACCGTGTTGGGCGCCGCTTTGCATGTCAGCGAGATTAATCGCTAATGACATGCAAAGTAGGGGTTCCCGACCACAAGGCCAGGAGAACAGCCGATAACAGGCCTATCACCTATTAGCAATGAGGCCCTGGCCCCGGTTAGCGATGTTAAAAGTCACGCTAACCGGGGTCATCGCTGGATTTTTAACACCTGCCCAAAACCTGACTAGTGCATACTTAACATGGGGGGGTGGATTATGCTGATACGACCACAGGGTCATATCAGCAAGGTTTCCCCCGTCCCCCATGCAACATCGCTGGTTTTGTAGCGATGTTGGCCCATTTCTCCTGCTATCGTTGGATTATTGATCGGCATGGCGCGAATTGTTGCTAATACAGCATTAGCGTGGCGATCTATTCCAGCGATAGCAGGCGATAATTATTTTCTTGCAAAGCACGCTCTGCGATGTTTATCGCAGTTTCTTGCTAATATGGCCCTTAACGTCTGTTAAATTCCTGACTAAGGCATACCTAACATGGGGGGGTGGATTGTGTGGCTAAGACCACAGGCCCTATCATCCATGGTGGAAAACGGCGATATCCACACTATCTCTGAAATGTTTATCGCCTCTGCGATGCGCGTTGCTGATAACGCGCTAACCGGACGATGAATTCCAGAGAAAGCCGGCGATAAATATGCAAGTGCTAAGCGCGCTTTGCGATATTTATCGCCGGCCCTTGATAATATGCCCCTAGGTTTTCCAGTCGTGCTCGGCACCCTTCCTTCGTTTTCCTGACGCAAGCTGCAGTCACTTGACACATTAAATGCTACCAACGAGCTTAAATGTGGCTGTGTGAACTCACCTTTCACTGTGTATCTTTCACTTTGACAGCGTTTTGCATCTGAGCACAGCACAGCAAACGCTCGAAGTTTAACAGCCGCTGCCACAAATAAACGTACCTGTACAACTGTCAATTAGGTCAAATTGAGTTTTAATTGAGAATCACACATAGAGTATCTCAAGGTAATTAATTAGCAAACTGGTAGGTAATTGGGAGCTGCACTCCAGCTTTGAGCTAGACCGAAAACATTATTTGATCGGTGTATTTTTGAAAAACAATAGAGGTGTGTGGTAAACACATTCTGTTCTGCGTTCCCTAGGGGGAGCGTGGAAATATTCAAAACACTCGAGAAAACCTGCTTTCTGACTGTGGGGTTCCACATCGATGCATATTAATCACGCGCGGGCCTCCTGTTCTCCCCTTTATGAAGACGTCATGGGGCATAATTATGCGTTATTGCCCCAGGAGTGAACGTCCCCTGCAGAGTTATTGATCTGAACACTGCAGTGGGAGGCTAGTGGTCGACGAAGGTCAAAGATCAAAAGCGAATTGCAAGATATGTGTATTTTTCTCGTGTTATTATTGGTGGCTCTCACGGGGAGTCTCGACTTATTAGGTTATTGTATACCTTGTAAAGCGCTACACGTGTCCTTTCAGTCACTTCAGTGCGCTGACTGAGGTTTGGGCAAAAATCTACTTCGTGAAAAATGGGGGAAGTTTCAGTCTGATTAAATGAAATGAGAACTTAATCAAAAAATCCTCTATCGAGGCTCCTATCCCAGTGCAGCAGGTGCAATGGCACCGGGGCTCCCGGGTGTTGTAGGGGGACCACTCCATGCAATTAGAGCTATTTTTAGTTCCTTACCAGGACCAGAGGATACATTTTTCTTGCACATATTAGGGTCTGTGGTGCCTTGCTACAGCATTGCTCCACCTTATTCCGGTCTGAAGTTTAGTTTGAAGTGTTCGGTCTCTAGGGGTGTCCGGAGACAAATAGATCTGGATTCAACAATCAGGTTTAGGCTAAGGAGGGTGCACTGGGGCCCTAGTCTTTCTGGGATCTAGCTCCTTCAGTAGGTCACGTTTGCTTTTACATGAGGGGGCAGATTTATGTTAACTGGCGCATCCCTGCATATCAGCAGGGATGCGCCAATTATTCTGCGCCACAGCTGCGCCACCATGAATGCGCCGCATTTATAATGCGGCGCACCATGGGGCAAAAACGGCACAGATGCGTGACGCATCTGTGCCGTAAAAGTGGCGCATTGCTGGAGTTGCGTCGCAAGCGCGACGCAGCTCCAGCAATGTTCTGGGGGGCCCTATCTGTACAATGCTGCGTCAATCCTTACGCCTGCTTCAAGCAGGCGCAGGGTTTTGACGCAGCATGGGCCTAAAAGTGACTGAGTGAAATCTTGTAGATTTCACTCAGCCACTTTTAGGAGGCGTTCCTGCGCCGGAACGCCCCCACCTGCCCTGGAACGCCTACATGTGGCGCAGGGCTTTACAACGTGACGCATCTCCCAGATGCGTCACGTTGTAAATACCCCGCACCATGGCGCAGGATTTGCGCCGCTGCTGCGTCACAAATTTGTAAAATATCATATACTGTCCTAACATTACCTCCAGCGTCTGGTCACTTCGGGGGGCGTGTCCAACAATCCCCGTGTACGCGTACCCGTCAACACTACAATGGTGGTACGGCCCGTAACCACGCCCTCAGAGCGTGGGTACGGCCCGTACCACCATTGGAGTGGTGATGTAGGGGTATGCGTGGTACGTGCCGTACCCACGCCCTCAGAGCGTGGGTACGGCCCGTACCACCTTTGGAGTGGCGATGTAGGGGTAGGCGTGGTACGGACCGTACCCACGCTCTGAGGGCGTGGGTATGGCTCGTACCACCATTGGAGTGGTGAAGTAGGTGTATGCGTGGTACGGGCCGTACCCATGCTCTGAGGGCGTGGGTACGGTGCATACCTCTACATCACCACTCCAATGGTGGTACCGGCCGTACCCACGCTCTGAGGGCGTGGGTACGGCCCGTACCACCATTGGAGTGGTGATGTAGGGGTACGCGTGGTACGTGCCGTACCCATGCCCTCAGAGCGTGGGTATGGCCCATACCACCATTGGAGTGGCGATGTAGGGGTACGCGTGGTACACGCCGTACCCACGCCCTCAGAGCGTGTGTACGGCCCGTACCACCATTGGATTGGTGATGTAGGGGTACGCACCGTACCCACACCCTCAGAGCGTGGGTACGTCCCGTACCACCATTGGAGTGGTGATGTAGGGGTACGCGCCGTACCCACGCCCTCAGAGCGTGGGTACGGCCCATACCACCATTGGAGTGGTCAGACATATGAGGGGTGGGTGCATATCACTCCCAGCAGTGGACTGAGACATGTGAGGGGTGGGTGCAGAGGACTCCCAGCAGTGGACAGAGACATGTGAGGGGTGGGTGCAGAGGACTCCCAGCAGTGCCCAGACATATGAGGGGTGGGTGCATATCACTCCCAGCAGTGGACAGACATGTGAGAGGTGGGTGCAGACCACTCCCAGCAGTGGACAGAGACATGTGAGGGGTGGGTGCAGAGGACTTCCAGCAGTGGACAGACATATGAGGGGTGGGTGCATATCACTCCCAGCAGTGGACAGAGACATGTGAGGGGTGGGTGCAGAGGACTCCCAGCAGTGACCAGACGTATGAGGGGTGGGTGCATATCACTCCCAGCAGTGCCCAGAGACATGTGAGGGGTGGGTGCGGAGGACTCCCAGCAGTGGACAGACACATGTGAGGGGTGGGTGCAGAGGACTCACAGCAGTGGCCAGCGACATGTAAGGGGTGGGTGCAGAGGACTCCCAGCTGTGGACAGACATGTGATGGGTGGGTGCATATCACTCCCAGCAGTTCCCAGAGACATGGGAGGGGTGGGTGCAGAGGACTCCCAGCAGTGGACAGACATATGAGGGGTGGGTGCATATCAATCCCAGCAGTGGACAGAGACATGTGAGGGGTGGGTGCAGAAGACTCCCAGCAGTGGACAGAGACATGTGAGGGGTGGGTGCAGAGGACTCCCAGCAGTGGACAGACATATGAGGGGTGGGTGCATATCACTCCCAGAAGTGGACATAGACATGTGAGGGGTGGGTTCAGAGGACTGCCAGCAGTGGACAGAGACATGTGAGGGGTGGGTGCAGAGGCCTCCCAGCAGTGGACTGACATATGAGGGGTGGGTGCATATCACTCCCAGCAGTGCCCAGAGACATGTGAGGGGTGGGTGCAGAGGACTCCCAGCAGTGGACAGACACATGTGAGGGGTGGGTGCAGAGGACTCCCAGCAGTGGACAGAGACATGTGAGGGGTGGGTGCAGAGGACTCCCAGCAGTGGACAGAGACATGTGAGGGGTGGGTGCAGAGGACTCCCAGCAGTGGCCAGAGACATGTGAGGGGTGGGTGCAGAGGACTCCCAGCAGTGGACAGACATATGAGGGGTGGGTGCATATCACTCCCAGCAGTGCCCAGAGACATGTGAGGGGTGGGTGCAGAGGACTCCCAGCAGTGGACAGAGTCATGGGTGTGTGTACATCATGATCAGATGAGCCCAACTCCATGGGTGCAGGTACGCATCCCTAATGTTCAACTATGTTGATAGTTTCATAACAACACATCACTGACAGCAGTGTCCCACTACCATGAGGATGGATGTCCTTCCCCCACTGCATGACACAACACATGTGGGTGTGAGGACAAATGACACATGCATACCCACCCCTGGCGGATGCAGCACAATACACACACAGAGATCATGCCACAAGATTGTATACTCATGTCAATGCCCACTACACTAAGAGAGCCAAAGGGAACACACACGGTCACGCACATCCCAGGACTGATAGGACAGGTGCCGGGACAGCCACCAAGATGTTGCCTCTCATGGAAGGAATAGGGTGGAATTCCCACAGATACAATGCCCACAATTGTCAGTCAGGTGCTCAAATACCCTGCAGAACAAGTACCAAATGTGTGCTAGGCAGGGATAACACACATGCATAGTGTTGAAAAAGCTGATTGTCGCCATTAAGGCATGACAACATACTCAATACACAAGTACAGTGACTAGCAAGGATGGCACAGAGGATGCAGCCGGAGACATTGCTGAGCAGGCATGGCCATAGTTGAAGGGATCCGTCACCAACAAAGGAAATTTAGACAAAGGTCAGCACTATAAAAGTGCAACTCACTGCAGGGTAGATGTCAGGTGCCACAGAGGAAGGAACAGTCCTTGGGACAATGTTTCCAAACACAAATAGCACACATGACCAAATATACCTTGCAGAGACATTGTGATTGCAGGCAGATACCATGGTCCACCCCATTAGCATCAGACGACAACTTTCTCCTGACACATAACACATTACCACCACCCCGACTTCGGGACCATCAGCACCCACATTAATACCTGAAATGAAAATGTTTTCAAACGGAAAACAAAATGCTTTATTCAGCATTAAAAGAAAAAGTAGTTAACAACACTATTAACAAAGGCACATGGCCAGTCCAGATATGAAGTCCTTGGGGGGGGCACATGGCCACGCGTCTCCCCTAGCTTGCCTGCACATTAGAACCCGCAGGTTCCTCGACTGGGGGGGGGGCATCATGTGGGGAAGGACCAGGCACCGCAGGGACAGGAGGTGGAAGGGTAGGTGTGGTGGGTGCAGGGATGGATGCCTCCACCACAGGGGGTGGGGCAGCGCCAAAGTGGAGGTCAGCTCGGCGCTGCACACTGCTGCCAGGTCGTCAAGCGTCTCCCCTTCACCCGAAGACAACACAGCCTCAAAGGAGGGGGGGTCGGAGTGATGGGGTGCAGCGCTACTGGGGGAGGGAGGGCACAGGGGGGGGCTCAACTCCTCTACCCGTGGAGTGCCGTTCCCGTTTGCAGGCTGGAGAGACAGAGGGGCTGAGGCCCAGCACAGCCAAGTAGGCCTCTTTCTCTGGAGGTGTGGTAGGGTAGCCGAGGGGAGTGCCTTTGGAAGGACTGGTTAGTGCACCATGCGGCCTCGGACTGTGGCTGCGTGTATGCCTGTGGGCCCCAGACCCAGTGGGTGTGCCCTCATCCCCCTGAGTGTGCGTGCCAGGAGGAGTGCGCTTGCCCTTACGTGGTGTTGTGCTGGCTGTGTCTGGTGGGGTGCGTGCTTGTGAATGTCTGTGTGTGCTTGGGACAGGTATGGGAGTGGGAAGTGTGGATGGTGCAGGGGTAGGGGGGGACGAAGCACTGCAGGAGACTCACTGCTGCTGTCAGTGAAGAGTCCATGGACCTCAGCAACATCCGTTGGTCAGGCATCACTGATGACATGCCCTCCATGTATGACACCATCTGCGTCATCATTCGGGTCTGGCCATGGAGGACATTCAGCAGCGATGTCTGTCCAACCTGCAACTGTCGCAGAATGTCCACAGACTCTGCAGTGAGGGCAGCAGGGGGGACAGGGGCAGGGGGTGCGGTGCCTGGCACGAAGGAGACACGGTGTTGCCTAGCACGGACAGAAGGGACCGGAGCAACTGGGAGGGCGGTGATGGGAATGGAGGGGGCGGTGACAGATGTAGTGCTGCTGCCAGGTGTCGTAGCAGCCTCCGCCCCTGGAGGAGTTCAGCATCGGACCCGTCTGCATCGTAGTCAGTGTTGTCACTAGACAGGTCCTCCGCCTGACTCCCCTCGCCCTCCGTGCCACTTGCTCCCGCAGACTCCGCAGCAGTGGTGGCAGCGGTGCTGGATCCCTCCTCCACGTCCGTGCAGGTGTCTCCCTCGGTGTCCTCCGATGATGCTGTGGGCAAGGTGAAGAGACAGAAAATAATCAGTCACCTGTATACAACAGTCACTTGAGTCTCAATTAAAATGTCACAGTGCATATCAGGAAATGTATCATGAGTAACATCTAGAATAGTCCGCACATATGTAACCCTGCACTCCCCAGTTGGTTGACCCACCATGACACTTGGAAACAATGGAGATCATGACAAAACAGCAAATAACTTGATATCGAATTATACTGAGAAGCTAGTGTCTGGGGACAGTTGAGCACAGCAAGAATATTAATCCATGCCACCTCTTGTTCACTGTGAACGAAAAAGTATTGGTGCACCCAAGGCCAAATAACACACCTCAATACTGAAGGTGTCCCCACACTCTGAGACCTGCGAGTGCTTAGGAAACCTTAGCCAAAAACATTGCAAACCCTTGGGACTCACAACACTTTACACAATGTACATGTTTAGAATGTGTGAATGTGCCACGTTGTGAACAGAAGACACATCTGCCTGCATGACAGAAGTCACACAATGATGTGCGCACAAAAATACTTTTACACAGTCATTGTATGAGCTGGCAGCCGAATTCTAAAAAGCCACTGTAAATAATAAATGGTGTATAAGTAAGTACATATACATGGCACCACGGTGGTCTGGATGACTTGACACTCATAAGTTCGTATCAGCAACAACCAAGGACTTACACACATGCACACACACTGTGTGAACATGGATATGTGTATTCAGAAGACAAGTGGTAATCAAACTGTGCCTTTCAGTGAAATGTGCCTGCATGTCCATGGAAAGTGTAAAAGTACTTTCTTTTGCACTTCCCTGGGAGACATCTGTCATGCAGGCACATTATTGTCCTTCACAACCAACTAGCAAAAAGAAGCATAGGAAAAATGCAGACATGTTGACAAGTGTAGTGAGTGGCAAGGTACAATACTTATTGACTGAAAACTTGAATCATGCCACCTGTCACATGGCCATCCGTACCATGATGACACAGTTGGCAACACATCTGACCCACTGCCTGTCATGTGGAGTGGCACGCATGTCCAAACACAGGACAATGCATCAGCTAATGAGCCTGCAATGTGTCTGGATAAGGAGCACCTGCACTGAGCAGACACCCTCATGGCAAGCAAGAATGTCCACACAGATGTCAGCACACACAGACCAAACTACATAGCATCTCGACCACACACTGGTGGCAAAAATGGATGAGCATGAGCCATGTATTTCCATTTTTGACACATTCTGCAAATCACAAACATTAAACCCAGCAAAACCTGACTGGGTCACTGCATGTTGAGTGTCTGTCCAGACAATTATCACACACTGGTCAGACACGGCAAGGAGACATAAGGTTTGGACATGTATGCCTTGCCCGCACAAACCCCCCATACCCGAGACAATGTGATTGAGACAGATCAAGAAGTGACACCTCTTAATCTGGGTTTACTCCAATGTGCATCACAAATTCCTAAATGTACTCCACATCACCTCGTGAGGCTGCCAACACATATTTGTGACCAACAACCATCAACAGATAGTTGTACATAGACACACAGGCACTGCCCAGTGTGAGGATGCACAAGTTAAATGGGGTCAGCATGTACAATGGGCACATGTAGCACACTTCAGAGAAATACAAATGAGGGCAGGGAACTATGCCACAGAGGCGAAACTATGCTGAACACACAGATAATGGGCACAGTGTTGGATGACACACATGATTAAGAGGGAAGGGTGTCTTAGGGGACTGTAGTGGGAACACAGCTCCATTGTCCTGGAATTATCTGACTGTAACCTGAGCTACGGTCCCTGCACTCCCACTCATGCACATCATGTCTGAGGCCACAACATTGTTAATGCATGCTGCAAGTCTGTTCATTTGAAAACTCACACTCCTATGTTGAGACTCAGCATCAGTGCCAACTAACATGGACACCCAAATGACTGTACAGGCCAGGGCACAGGCAAGGTAGCAACACATGTCTCAGACCACCCCCCCCACATGATGCAGAAAGCAATGTGCACTTGGATTAACTGGCAGCCTAGATGACCATGTGCAATAGTGATTACACACAGACCAGGGAACACATGTCATTTAGGGGAAGGGAGGAGGAACAGCCCCGTTTGACTTTGGGGAACATGATATGCACTGCACAAATTAACCCTCGCTGTGTAGCCAGGCAACGGAGCACTTACAAATGCTGGTGACACACAACAAACACACATGTACCTACCCCCTTCCTGCTGCTGAAACTCCTGTAACCGCCTATCCAACTCAGGGAAGACCACCGCCAGGACACGCTTCATCTGTTGGGTCAGTCGTCGGCCCCCGCCGTGCTTGTGTGGAGGTGAGTCCTTGAGCTGCCACCGGGCGATCCTCCGGGTCCAGCACCGAATGTCCTGCCAGCGTTTCCTCACCTGGGCGAGGCGCCGACTGCGACCCTCCACAGATCTTACGGCCCTGACGGCCTGCTTCCATATCTCCCCCATGGCGTAGGCGGTTACCTGTGAGGATGACAAAGTGAGACAACATCACTAAACCTGCTCCATGTCACAGAGACACACATTTGAACATCTTTGATATTTAGAACAGGGCATATTATGCTGGCAACCAATTGCACCTTTCTCATAGGGACATTAGCCTATGTGGAAGCCCCAAAGCAGCACATGGCATTGAAAGTACACAGGTGGCATGAGGGGTGCAACACACTCTGAGATCATGGCACACGCTGTGCATCACATGCAACACCAGGCTGAGGGACAGCACCTCCAAGCAGTCACATGCCGCAGGCCACTGACGCAACCTCAGCAGAGTACACAGACACACACAGGCACAGATCAATCACCTGCCATTGGCAACAGCGGATACAAACCTCACTCTGCACATGTGCCACTTGCCTGTGGGGTGTCACAGGTGTGGTGCTAGCTCAGCAAGTCAGACACTCTGCACGGCTTACTTAAACCCCTCAGATGGGTGGAGCTGTGGCCTCCTCCATGCAGCTGGGGTGCAACACTCCACACATCATTTGGACACTCTCAGCACAGCTCCACTCAACTCACACACATCTGTGGGTACAGTCACCTGTCACACCGGGGGGGGCAGGGAATCAGCTCTGGACAATAGGACAAAATTCGGCATAAGGATTGGGTAGGCTGAAAGTGCCATGCACTATGCAGTGAATGTCACAGTAAGCACAATGCAAGTGAGGAGTGCACACAGGAACTACATCATGCTCTGCATGGGAGACATAAGCCACCCCCCTGGGACCCACGCTAAACAACATTGCATGTCTGTCACACCTGGACACAATGCCAGAAGTGACAGTCACAAAAAAGGGGCACAGTCAAAGCTAGTGGAGTCGGCACTCACCTGCTCCCCTGGTCTCCCATACAGGCTGGGGTACTGTGGGAGGATGACATCAAGCAATGCCTCATTCTCCTCATGGCTGAAAGGCTGGGCCCTCTCCACAGTCCCTGACATGGTCCCAGAGGAATCACAAGCAGCAGCAGTGGTGTTGAGTGTAAGGTAGTGCAGGCAAGTGCCCTCTCATGGATTCTGGCTGACTTATATCTACCTTGCTGGGCTGTTTCATTTACAGGAGTACAGTGTGATTGGTCAGTCTCATTTGCATCCTACGTTTCCTCCAATCCCTTTAAACATACCCCAGTGAGGGCCTTTGCATGGTTCAAAATTTGAGCATGATGTGAAGTCAACAACTACTTTGCAACATTGTATTTAGTTGCCAACTGCCTATTCCAGGCCACATGATCGAAAATTTGAACTTGAAAATCGGTATCCATGACAACCAGCATGCATTTAGGCCCCAATACTTGTCCCTCATGTGTCCCTATGTAATTTAGCTATCCACACACAGGTACGGTGCGTTTCACACGTACTCCTACCGCACCAGTTGCACATTGCGTTAGCCACGTACGTGTACGACCAGTGTGTACACGTATGTGGACTACCAGTGTGAACATGCACGTGGACTACCAGGGCGTACACGTACGTGGACTACCAGTGTGAACACGTACATGTACGACCAGTGTGTACACGTACGTGTACGCCCTGGTAGTCCACGTACGTGTTCACACTGGTAGTCCACGTACGTGTACACACTGGTAGTCCACGTACGTGTACACACTGGTCGTACACATACGTGTACACACTGGTCATACACGTACGTGTTCACACTGGTAGTCCACGTACGTGTACGCCCTGCTAGTCCACGTGTGTGTTCACACTGGTCATACACGTACATGTACACACTGGTAGTCCACGTACGTGTACACACTGTAGTCCATGTACGTGTACGCCCTGGTAGTCCACGTACGTGTTCGCACTGGTACTCCACGTACGTGTTCACACTGGTAGTCCACATACTTGTACACACTGGTAGTCTACACACGTGTACGCCCTGGTAGTCCACGTACGTGTTCACACTGGTAGTCCACGTACGTGTACGCCCTGGTAGTCCACGTATGTGTTCACACTGGTAGTCCACATACGTGTACACACTGGTTGTACACATACGTGGACAACCAGTGTGTACACGTACGTGGACTACCAGTGTGTACGCGTACATGGACTACCAGGGCGTACACGTACGTGGACTACCAGTGTGTACACGTACGTGTACGACCAGTGTGAACACATACGTGTACGACCAGTGTGTACACGTACGTGGACTACCAGTGTGTACACGTACACGTAGGACCAGTGTGTACACGTAGGTGGACGACCAGTGTGTACACGTAGGTGTACACACTGGTCGTACACGTACATGTGCACACTGGTCATACACGTACGTGTTTACGGTCCGTACACACACCCGTACTCCGGCAGGAACAACAGTGTGATGATACGGACCGTTCACACGCCCTCAGAGCGTGTGTACGATGCGCTTCACAGCTTACACAGGTGATAGGAGGTGCACACCAATGGAATGGAGGTGTCAGACTCGTGCACGGTTGTACATCAAGTCATAGTCATTCCAGTCCTACATGTGCAGGTCCTAGGTGTGTCAGGCAGTGATGTGGCACATGTCTCCTCATGTTTTAGCACAATAGATGTGTGATGACCTGTACACATGTCATGTGTGATGGGGCAGTATGTGGCACACTTCCCCTTCCCACAATGCACATGTGTGCATATAGTACAAACGTGTCAAGCACTGCATCACTGGTATGGCACAGTCACCAACACCCGCAAATGCCCCCTGATGCCAGGGACAGGGACACTAACACCTGACATCTAAGTAACAGCATGCCCCGATGTGAACATGTCCTGTGTGTGTCATGTGTTCCCATGAGCTTGCTGGTGTTGTTCCGTCAAATGCATCTGCTGTTGCTGCATCCAACATGTGTCTGTGTGTAGATGGGCATCGCACTAGGCCTGGGCGAAGCACTACGCTACGCTCGCGTAGTTTGCGAAGTTCGCGCTACCTCGCACTACGCGAACTGCACGTAGCACAGTGCGAACACGCGTAGCGTAGTGTTGCGTAGTTCTGCGGTCATTTTTTGCTTGCTCGCGGTCCTCAACGTCAAGTTGGCGACCGCGAGCAAGCAAAATGACATCCTGGCGAGACTTTTTCCTTGTTCGCGATCGCGAGCATGGAAAATAAACCTCCCGGCGAGATTCCCAACGCGAGGAGGTCAGGTTTCTCATTGCGAGGGGTCGCGTATGCTCGCGACCGCTCGCAATGAGAAACTACCAGTTCGCGTTGAGAAAGCTGCCGCTCGAGTAAAAATCTACTCGAGCAGCAGAAAACTACAGCTCGCACTGTGCAAGATGCCATTTTCAATGATTGCACAGTGCCGGTTGCTTGTCCGCACTGTGCAATCATTGAAAACAACATCTTGCACAGTGCGAACATGTTACTATGCAGTTCGCGAAGTGCTACGCGTAGCTCGCGTAGTGCGAACTTCACTTTGCGTAGCTTCGCAAAGTGCTACTTCGCGAACTACGCCCACCCTTACATGGCACACATATACGCACACCATGCCACATGTGGATACACACGTTACGTGTGCCTGGATGCTTCAAAGATGATTTTATGACATGAGGACATGTCTGTGTTTTCGTGTTTCACGTGTACCCCTTCATCGCTATGTGTATGATCTGTACATTTCCAATGACATGTGACCTGTGCGTCTAGCTTGCCGCCAGCATTCTGTAAGAGATGACATCCTTCCAATGCAGATTTGTGGATGTATGTCACTCCTGTGATGTCTCTGGCTGTTCACTTACACTGGCCCACAGCTAGTTCCGGGCCATGTCATGTAGAACGTGACTATCAACGGGTGTAGCTGGCTTGTCGTAGGAGTATCACCTGGCTGCCATACGTGTCCTGGACGTGTAGCACAGACCTGACTCTGTATTTCGCTGATGTGTAGTAGCAGTTGAGCATGTGCTCAGTTCATTGACATTGATGTTGTTAGGTACTCACTCTTCGTTCTTCCTTCCAATTATCTGCAGGCACCGCCTCTCCCCCGACCAATGCCAGACTTGGCTGCCATGAGGGAACGTGACTGCCTAAGACGTTACCGCTTTTCGCAACAGTTGATTGAGGACTTGACCGCAAAGCTTGAACAACACCTCCAACCGCGACACAGGTATCCTACTGCGCTGACCCCCAAGATGAAGGTGATGGCAGCCCTACATTTTTTTGCCACCGGTACTTTTCAATTCACCATAGCTGATGTTGGTGGCATGTCCCAGACCATGTTCAGCCGTGTCCTCCATGATTTTTTAGAAGCCATTTTGGAGCACCTGGATGAATTCATCCATTTTCCAACTCGTGAGCAGTTGACAGGTGTCAAGGGTGAGTTCTATGCCCTGCGAGGGATGCCCCATGTCATAGGGTCTATTGATGGGACACATGTGGCTTTGGTACCACCACAGGCACAGGAGGTGGCCTATCGCAACCGTAAACATTACCACTCTATAAATGCCCTTGTGGTGTGTCTTGCTAACATGGTGATTTCCCATGTCTGTGCACGTTTTCCAGGGTCAGCACACGATGCCTACATCATGAGGCGTAGCGGGGTGCCAGAAATGATGCTGGGGCTGCACATTGAACGAGCATGTCTTGTTGGTGGGTATACTCTGTTTGTCCTCTGTTTAGCGCTATTTTATTATCTTACGGCATCTGACCCACTTCTTCACATGATGTTTCCATGTAGGGGACTCTGGCTATCCCAACATGCCATGGCTGATGACACCCCTCCGCAACCCCAGAACAGCTGCAGATCATCGTTACAACAACGCACATGGGCAGGCGAGTGATTGACAGGACGTTTGGCCTCCTGAAGAGCAGATTCCGGTGTCTTCACAAGACAGGCAGGTCCCTCCCATATGCACCGGTGAAGGCCTGCAAGATCTTCCTCGTGTGCTGCATGCTGCACAACATGGCAGTGGAGAAGGCTGTGCCACTCATCCTGGATCCGGATGAGCAGGAACATCCACCCGTGGAGGATGAAGGGCTTGGTCATGAGGCAAGTGACGATGAGGAGGAGGAGGAGGACGACATCCGGAGTCAGCTCATACGCAACTTCTTCTCATAATGGTGAGTCCATGGGTCTGAGTGTGCACGGCTGGAGCCTTTTGTGGCATGTGTTGCAATGTGTGTGTCCAGCTGACTGTATGCTAAGTGACTTAGATGTGTGTTCAGATGTGTCACTCGAGTGATGATGTCCTTCCACACATTTTAGCTTAGACATTCAATTGTAATATAGCATGGTGACAGACTTATTCCTGTTGAATAAATTACCATGCATGCGGATTACATTCTCTTCCCTGACTTCTTGTGTCTCTGTCATCCCCAGGTTGCTTGGCATGCTATCTGCTCGTGTCATCGTTGGGCTCCCGCTATTCCTCATCAGTATTGCAACATGTGCTGAATCAGCGTCCCATGCACGGACATGGTGAAAAGTCTATTTGGTTAAGGATTTCTGCACGGCATTTTGGTGTTGGTAGGTGTTTGTAATGTGTGGGCACTGCTCTTGTGCATGTTGTGTTACTATACATACATGTCGACTCACCATGGTGCACATGACATGTTCCATGACTCCCATGTATTGATAGTCACCCTTCGTAGCAGTCATCTGTGATGGAACAGTGGATTCTGATGAAGGCATCAATGTGTGTACAACTTCCCTCTGAGACATACGGGATGCTACGGGTGGACATAGTGTGGGACATCCCCATGAGAGGATAAATGGGGAATTGAAGCCCCTCCATGTGCAGCAGGGGGTGTTTGGCTCACACACTTCACTTGTGTGCCAGTTCAATGGATTTACAGCATCTGTGTTGTGAAGGGGTGTCCAGTGTAGGTCCCACATGTTATGCCAAATGACCTGTGAGTCTGTTCCTATTGATGCATTTCCCTAGGTGTGAACCTGAGTAATAAAGGTGTACCTCACCCTCCAAGGGGCCTCATCTCTGTCAATGCTGGTCTCTTGCCACTTTGCATGCGGCATCTCTGGCATAGTTGTCAAAGATTGGGCATATCAGTCTATGTGTAGTTTAGCAACATGCATGCAGTTCTTCAGGGATTAGAATATCCATTGTGCATGATGTCCATGGTTGTGTGTGTATTTGAGCATGTTGGTTGCCACAACAGACCGTCAACACCTGCTGAGGGTGTGTATCCTGTGCGCAGCTCGTCCTTCAGTTTAATGATCCGGTGTCAGTCATCTTTGGGGATTGTGCATCCATTGTCTCTGGGTGTGCCATGGGGAACCGGACACTCCTCCTTTACATACGCCTGTTGCAGTAGTCCTTTCTGACATCCTTGTCTTTGTGTGCAACTAGTGGCATAGTTTCCATGTCATGCCGCCTGCTGATGCAGCCCCTGCAGCAAGGGCACTGAGAGTTTACAGATTCGGCAACACACGCACCTCAAAGATGCTCCTCCCTTTCTCCCTCCACCCATGCATTTGTCTGGCATCAGCTTGTCTGTAAAAACCAAAGGAAATGATGGACGGAGTGTTGAACATTGCAAGGCACTCACCCCCAGTCAACTGATCTGGGTTTAATCCATCACCGTGCTTTAGCCCACTCTGCCACCCCAGTTCAGACATGGCCATATGCAAATCAGTCTGACCCTGTGCCTCATGGGAACAGTCCAGCCCAAACTGCCAAGCCATGTCTACCCTGGACCGGAAACAAGCTTCCTAGGACCGGTTTCTGGCATTTCAGCCGTCTTCAGCCAGGCTTGCTTGAATCCAGTGGCAAAGTGAGCAAGGGACTCACGTCTGAGCATACCCTGCCAACTTATGGCGAACAAATCAAAAACCAAAGGAAATGATGGACGGAGTGTTGAACATTGCAAGGCACTCACCCCCAGTCAACTGATCTGGGTTTAATCCATCACCGTTCTTTAGCCCACTCTGCCACCCCAGTTCAGACATGGCCACATGCAAATCAGTCTGACCCTGTGCCCCATGGGAACAGTCCAGCCCAAACTGCCAAGCCATGTCTTCCCTGGACCGGAAACAAGCTTCCTAGGACCCGTTTCTGGCATTTCAGCCGTCTTCAGCCAGGCTTGCTTGAATCCAGTGGCAAAGTGAGCAAGGGACTTACGTCTGAGCATACCCTGCCAACTGATGGCGAACAAAGCAAAAACCAAAGGAAATGATGGACGGAGTGTTGAACATTGCGAGGCACTCACCCCCAGTCAACTGATCTGGGTTTAATCCATCACCGTTCTTTAGCCCACTCTACCACCCCAGTTCAGACATGGCCATATGCAAATCAGTCTGTCCCTGCGCCTCATGGGAACAGTCCAGCCCAAACTGCCAAGCCATGTCTTCCCTGGACTGGAAACAAGCTTCCTAGGACCAGTTTCTGGCATTTCAGCTGTCTTCAGCCAGGCTTGCTTGAATCCAGTGGCAAAGTGAGCAAGGGGCTCACATCTGAGCATACCCTGCCAACTTATGGCGAACAAAGCAAAAACCAAAGGAAATGATGGACGGAGTGTTGAACATTGCAAGGCACTCACCCCCAGTCAACTGATCTGGGTTTAATCCATCACCGTTCTTTAGCCCACTCTGCCACCCCAGTTCAGACATGGCCATATGCAAATCAGTCTGACCCTGTGCCTCATGGGAACAGTCCAGCACAAACTGCCAAGCCATGTCTTCCCTGGACCGGAAACAAGCTTCCTAGGACCGGTTTCTGGCATTTCAGCCGTCTTCAGCCAGGCTTGCTTAAATCCAGTGGCAAAGTGAGCAAGGGACTCAAGTCGGACAATACCCTGCCAACTTATGGCGAACAAAGCAAAAACCAAAGGAAATGATGGACGGAGTGTTGAACATTGCAAGGCACTCACCCCCAGTCAACTGATCTGGGTTTAATCCATCACCGTTCTTTAGCCCACTCTGCCACCCCAGTTCAGACATGGCCATATGCAAATCAGTCTGACCCTGTGCCCCATGGGAACAGTCCAGCCCAAACTGCCAAGCCATGTCTTCCCTGGACCGGAAACAAGCTTCCTAGGACCGGTTTCTGGCATTTCAGCCGTCTTCAGCCAGGCTTGCTTGAATCCAGTGGCAAAGTGAGCAAGGGACTCACGTCTGAGCATACCCTGCCAACTTATGGCGAACAAAGCAAAAACCAAAGGAAATGATGGACGGAGTGTTGAACATTGCGAGGCACTCACCCTCAGTCAACTGATCTGGGTTTAATCCATCACCGTTCTTTAGCCCACTCTACCACCCCAGTTCAGACATGGCCATATGCAAATCAGTCTGTCCCTGTGCCTCATGGGAACAGTCCAGCCCAAACTGCCAAGCCATGTCTTCCCTGGACTGGAAACAAGCTTCCTAGGACCAGTTTCTGGCATTTCAGCTGTCTTCAGCCAGGCTTGCTTGAATCCAGTGGCAAAGTGAGCAAGGGGCTCACGTCTGAGCATACCCTGCCAACTTATGGCGAACAAAGCAAAAACCAAAGGAAATGATGGACGGAGTGTTGAACATTGCAAGGCACTCACCCCCAGTCAACTGATCTGGGTTTAATCCATCACCGTTCTTTAGCCCACTCTGCCACCCCAGTTCAGACATGGCCATATGCAAATCAGTCTGACCCTGTGCCTCATGGGAACAGTCCAGCACAAACTGCCAAGCCATGTCTTCCCTGGACCGGAAACAAGCTTCCTAGGACCGGTTTCTGGCATTTCAGCCGTCTTCAGCCAGGCTTGCTTAAATCCAGTGGCAAAGTGAGCAATGGACTCAAGTCGGACAATACCCTGCCAACTTATGGCGAACAAAGCAAAAACCAAAGGAAATGAAGGACGGAGTGTTGAACATTGCAAGGCACTCACCCCCAGTCAACTGATCTGGGTTTAATCCATCACCGTTCTTTAGCCCACTCTGCCACCCCAGTTCAGACATGGCCATATGCAAATCAGTCTGACCCTGTGCCTCATGGGAACAGTCTAGCCCATACTGCCAAGCCATGTCTTCCCTGGACCGGAAACAAGCTTCCTAGGACCGGTTTCTGGCATTTCAGCCGTCTTCAGCCAGGCTTGCTTGAATCCAGTGGCAAAGTGAGCAAGGGACTCACGTCTGAGCATACCCTGCCAACTTATGGCGAACAAAGCAAAAACCAAAGGAAATGATGGACGGAGTGTTGAACATTGCAAGGCACTCACCCCCAGTCAACTGATCTGGGTTTAATCCATCACCGTTCTTTAGCCCACTCTGCCACCCCAGTTCAGACATGGCCATATGCAAATCAGTCTGACCCTGTGCCTCATGGGAACAGTCCAGCCCAAACTGCCAAGCCATGTCTTCCCTGGACCGGAAACAAGCTTCCTAGGACCGGTTTCTGGCATTTCAGCCGTCTTCAGCCAGGCGTGCTTGAATCCAGTGGCAAAGTGAGCAAGGGACTCACGTCTGACCATACCCTGCCAACTTATGGAGAAAAAAGCAAAAACCAAAGGAAATGATGGACGGAGTGTTGAACATTGCAAGGACCTCACCCCAGTCAACTGATCTGGGTTTAATCCATCGCCGTTCTTTAGCCCACTCTGCTACCCCAGTTCAGACATGGCAATATGCAAATTCGTCTGACCCTCTGCCTCATGGGAACAGTCCAACCCAAACTGCCAAGTCATGTCTTCCCTGGACCGGAAACAAGCTTCCTAGGACCGGTTTCTGGCATTTCAGCCGTCTTCAGCCAGGCTTGCTTGAATCCAGTGGCAAAGTGAGCAAGGGACTCACGTCTGAGCATACCCTGCCAATTTATGGCGAATAAAGCAAAAACCAAAGGAAATGATGGACGGAGTGTTGAACATTGCAAGGCACTCACCCCCAGTCAACTGATCTGGGTTTAATCCATCACCATTCTTTAGCCCACTCTGCCACCCCAGTTCAGACATGGCCATATGCAAATCAGTCTGACCCTGTGCCTCATGGGAACAGTCCAGCCCAAACTGCCAAGCCATGTCTTCCCTGGACCGTAAACAAGCTTCCTAGGACCGGTTTCTGGCATTTCAGCCGTTTTCAGCCAGGCTTGCTTGAATCCAGTGGCAAAGTGAGCAAGGGATTCACGTCTGAGCATACCCTGCCAACTTATGGCGAACAAAGCAAAAACCAAAGGAAATGATGGACGGAGTGTTGAACATTGCAAGGCACTCACCCCCAGTCAACTGATCTGGGTTTAATCCATCACCGTTCTTTAGCCCACTTTGCCAACCCAGTTCAGACATGGCCATATGCAAATCAGTCTGACCCTGTGCCTCATGGGAACAGTCCAGCCCAAACTGCCAAGCCAGCCCAAACTGCCAAGCCATGTCAGCTTGTCTCTGCCACTTTTGCGCACACAAAGTGCCAAAGACTGGACCTTAAGCACATGCAACGTGCACATTGCACGAACCTCATGTCCTCACATGACCCACATCACACTACAGTCTGATGTTGCAGCCACCCTCCAAGCATTGTCCATCCAAGGAGCTACCGCCTGCTCTCAGCCATACCCTAGACACACACACAACACCTTTGCATGATGATTGTGCAACTCAAAATGCCTACACAGTGCTGCCCCGCCTTCCAGGCCCTGTCACAGCAACCAGGTAATGTCCCTCCTGATCCTCACCGGCTCCGTACATCAGCAAGCCCATGGGAGTGGGACTCATGCCTTCAGCATGTAGTATAGTGGCATAATCTGGCACATGGCCCAGGTATCATCTCTCAGAGTGTCAATCCTCAATGTGTCCAGGTCCCCCTCATCGGCATCACATGCACACAGCACCTCTTCATCAGCTCGTATGCCATTGACAGCCAGGTGCTCCTCACCCTCACCAAAGATGCAGCCATTGACAGTTCCAACATTCAAGAAGGCATGAGATCCATTGATGGATGGCTGAACATCAGCCACCTGAGGCTGAACTTGTACAGGACTGAGGTAATCATCTGAGGATTGTCCCCTTACAGGTGGCTCAACTGCTTGTGTCCCACCCGCAAGAGCCCTGCACATGCACCCCGTGGCCACGCACACAAGATGGTGTGCATCATGGATCTGTCACTCACATTTACCATGCTAATCACCAGCATCGGTACCTCAGGGTGCAACAACCTCTGCATGATGCACATGATCCACAGATAGATCCACTCCAGGGAAAGACAGACCATGCCCCAGGAGCACAACACCAGCCGTGTCAACTACTGCCCCGCCCTCTACGGAGCAAGTACATCCTAACATCCGGGAAACCAGTCCACATCCAGCCTGCATGTGCACACCTCAGCTTCAACATCATGCGCCCCAGCCACCTCACCGTCCACCAGAGATAGCTGCAATGTATCACTGTGTGCTGCAGGATGACCTTCAGACTCCTCACCCACACTCAGGAGGCAGGACACAACCCCAGAGCCCACACCAACCTTGGAAGTCTGTCATCCGAGACCCCGTTGTGCCAACTCCGTGCATCCAACCTTGCCCTGGCCACCATTCTTCACATCCACCGTACTCCAGCATGCTGGACATAGTTCTCCCACCTGGCAAGACATACCTGCTACTCCCTCCCTGGCAACATCCACATGTGCCATGACCTCTACGCCTTCAGGATACTCTTCCCAATTGGTCTGTCCGCACAGTAATGCATGCCCCCCTCAGCATCTTGAGGCCATCACCGGTGAGTATTGTGCTTCATGTCTGTATAGTATGATACATTGTGACCCATGTGTGTCCTGTCCCAGACACAGATTCCAAGGTATGGATGGCTGGAGTTAGTTCAACACTCATGCCTAGTTTGACATTTCCCCACACGTAGGTTGTGTACTCATGCAAAATGAATGCAACATGTAATAGTAGGAAAAGAGATTTATTCTTGGTGGGGGGCTTGTTTAGTGTGGACAAATAGGTGCTATACAGTGTGCATGGAATCCAAAGTTCACAGGGGGAGATGGCATCCTTGCAAGTTGGAGTCATCAGAGTCCAGACCACAGTGTTGGTCATCATTGGTCAGACTGTGACCAGCAAGTCCATGTGGCAGAGAATGTCATTGGATTATGTGCTGCCGTTGCGCCAGAGGGACAGGTGCCAGGCCAGGTGACCTGGGAGATGTGGATGGTCCGCTGCCTCTCACGGTCTTTTCCGTGGACGACCCACCTTCCTCGGGGGACCCTCCGATGCAGGCCTTGACGATGCTTGGGACGCTCCTTCGGATGAATCCTCCTCCTCCTCCCTCCCTGTGGCTGGTGCTGGTCTTCACCTGGTGGCACAGGGAGGGTTGCCCATGTTGTCGGCGATCCGATGGAGTGAACGGCTTATGTCCGTTTGCACCGCCAGGAGCTCAGCCAGTCTTGCCTCCATCCGTCCTTGGTGTTGTTGTTGACTGGCATGTTGCTCGGCCTGCCGGTTCTTCATCTCGTCGAGGGTCCCCTTCATCTCTGTGAGGCTCCCCACTACCTGGCTGATGCCCCTGGTGTCACGCCGGTATGTCTCCAAGATGTGGCGTATGTGTGACATACCGGTTCCCTCAGCTGGCTGGTCAGGTTCACGCCTCCGCCTGCCTCCACTCCCACCCCCCCGGCCCACACGAGCCTGGCCTGCCGTTGTGGGCACATCAGGTCTACCGGACCCCTGACGGATGGCATTTGCAGGGTTGTCTGCCTCCTCCTGGGTGGCCGGAGAACCTTGTCCCTCCAGGTCAGACTGGCTCAGTTGTTCTGTGCGGGCAGGGCTCCTGGGTGTCTCCTGGGATGTGGCAGGAATGGGGGTGGTGGTTGGCACAGATGTACCTGACGCAGGTGCTGCAGGGGCTGGGGCACCAGAGGGTCCAGGTTGGTTGGGGTCATCCACAGAGTGCTGAGAGTCATCGCTGCCGGTGGGATCATCTTCCTGCCGAGCCTGGGCCTGTGATTGTTCCCCCCCAGTGTTGGGGGGAGATCCATGACGTTGCCCTGTGTGTGAGAGGGAGACAATGTTAATGCATTTTCATGCGACATCCATGTTTCATACATGTTCAGGTTGCCACAGTTCCTCCAGGTAGTTGTATGTGCCTAGCATTCACATCAATGTTCACTTGTGGAGGGGTCTGTTGCAGGGGACAGATTGAAAGGTTATCCATGGTCTTTTACATGTCGCATTTGGCCTTGGATGCTTTTTTGGCTGAGGCTTGAACTTGTTGTGTCACATGTCAATTGTGAGACTGTGTGACTCCCTTGGCTGCCCCGGGGTGTGTGCTTGTGTGAGGGGTGAGTGGTCATCACTCAGCCCAACTCTGTTCAACATCCACATGGCCCCCTCACACAAGTGGTCCGCCACCACAACCTCTAAGACATCTCCTATGCCGATGACACCCAGCGCATGCTCTCCCTCACCAAGCACCCTCACACCGCCAAGACACACATCCACGAGGGTCTGAGGGCCATAGACGACTGGATGCGGAGTGGCCATCGGACACTGAACTCGGACAAGATGGCGGTCCTCATCCTGGGAAACACACACTCAGCATGGGGCGACTCCTGGTGGCCAATTGCTCTGGGGACATCACCGACACCCACCAAACACACACGCAACCTAGGATTGATCCTCGCATCCTCCCTCTCCATGTCCAAGCAGGTCAACAGCGTCGCCTCCTCCTGCTACGACACCCTACGCACGCTCCGCCGGGTCTACTAGTGGATCCCGAATTAAACAAGTAGAACAGTGACACAGGCCCTCGTCAGCAGGTGACTGGACTACGCCACTGCACTCTACGCAGGACTCCCATCCACACACCAACGGCGGATACTACGCTTCTGCAACGCCTCGGCACACGTGATCGTCAACGCCCCCGCCACAGCCACATCACCTCCCTCCTGAGAGACCTGCACTAGGTCCACATCGACAAGAGGATCACCTGTACGCTCTTCAGCCATGCACACAAGGCACTCCACACCCATGGACTTGCCTACCTGCACATCAGACTCAGCTTCTACACCCCCACCCGCAAGCTCCGCTCCAGCATCCTCGCCCTCGCAGCTGTGCCCCGCATCCAACGTACGGCCGACTGCAGCAGATCCTTCTCCGACCTTGCCGCAAGGAGCTTGAACACACTCCCAACCCACCTACGACTGACCCAAGACCTACTTGCCTTCTGATGTCTCCTCAAGACATGTCTCTTTGAGCAGTATTGTAACCCCCCCCCCCTCAGCGCCTTGAGACCCTCACAGGTAAGTTGCGCGCCTTACAAGTACCCAGATCGATTGTTGATTGATTGACGGTGCCTGCTGGTGGGTGTAGTGTGATTTTGTGGTTGGTCTCCCAGGTGATGTATCTGTCCCCCCATGGCACCGGCGGAAGCAGGGCCATCACCTTCTCCTCCCAGGGATGGTAATGTACCGGTCTGCGGGGCAGCCCACCTCCTGTGATGTTACTCTGGGCGTATTCCTCGTTCATTTTGCGCTTGACTGCCCTGCTCAGATCGTACCACCTGGCTTGACATTCATTCCTGGTCCTTCTGATGGGCACAACAGCATTCACCCGATTGACGATCCTCTGCCACAGGCTAGTTTTTTGGGATATGCTGGTCTGTCTGACCAATGTTCCAAAGAGCTGTGGCTCAACTCTGATGATTTCGTTGACAAGGATGTCCAGCTCCGCCGATGTGAACTTTGGATTCTTGTCTGTGGGCATGGTGTGGGGTGTGGGGTGTGGGTGTGGATGGTTGTGGGTGTGTGGGTGTGAAGGTGTAGGTGTGTCTGTATGTGTAGAGGGGGTCTGTGTGAAGGAGGTTGTGTGAAGGTGTGTGAGTTAAGGTGTATGGGTGCAGTGGTTTGTGTGTGATGTCTGTCAGCAGTGAGTCTGTTGCAAAGGCTCATGGTTTGTGTTAGTGGGCCCTTTTTATTGGTCCATTTGTGGGTGTGGCTGTGTTTGAACTTTAGGTGGGTGTGTTATAAGTGGTGGTTGTGATTTTGGGCCTCTGTTTGACTGTTTGGATGTGCCAGGTCAGTCTTTTAGTAATTTTTTTGTCCTGTAGACGTGTTTTGTGGTGTTGTGCGAGTCGAATTGACGGTCCTTTTGCTGTTTTACAGTGTCCTGGTTCAGTACAAGTCTTTTTCGCATAGGTAAGGTGCGTCCATGGCTATGTTGTTGTTCAGTGTTCACATGTGCAATGGTGTTGTACGACTCGTACATACGCGATGCTGGGGTACGGTGTTGGGGTACGGTACGTCCAAGTACGGGGCTGGGGTGGGGTGTACAGGGCGTACATACGCAGGTGCTGTGGTGGGGGTACGGTGCTTACATATGCGTGTGCTGGGGTACGGCGCGTACATGGGGGATGCTGGGTTACGGTGTTGGGGTACGGTGCGTCCGAGTACGGGGCTGGGGTGGGGGGTACGGCGCTTACGTACGCGTGTACTGGGGTATGACGTGTACATGGGGGATGCTGGGGTATGGTGCGTCCGAGTACGGGTCTGGGGTGGGGGGTACGGCGCTTACATACGTGTGTGCTGGGGTGGGGGGGGTACGGCACAACCATACGCAGGTGCTGGGGTACGGCGCGTACATGCGCGGGTGCTGGGGTGGGGGGTACGGCGTGTACATGTGTGGGTGCTGGGGTGGGGGGTACGGCGCGTACATACACGGGTGCTGGGGTGGGGGGTACGGCGCGTACATGTGCGGGTGCTGGGGTGGGGGGGTACGGCGCGTACATACACGGGTGCTGGGGTGGGGGGATACGGCGCGTACATACGCGGGTGCTGGGGTATGGCGCGTACATGCGTGGGTGGGGTGGGGGGGTCCGTACGACTCGTAACCCGTGCCCAAGTGTACCGGGTAGTGGTGATACAAAGTTCGCTCCATACAGGATGTTTTCCATACGCTTGTGTATTCGGAACGCCGGTACGGATCGGACTTGTGCGCTCGGACTTCAGTTTTATGACCCGTACGTAAATCTGTCCGGGGACGTCATACGTAAATCTGTCCGGGGACGTCTCGTAGACGTTTCCCGGGGCAATCCGTATGTAATTTGACAGTACGAATCGTACTTGCCCGTTTGTACGGGACTTGTACGACTCGTACGTAAAAAAATGCGGATACGAGTCGTACGGGAAATATTATTACCGGATCGGAATCGGCACCCAAATGTCAAAATATCAACAAAAAAAATTAATATCGAATGTTAAAATATCGAGTACAAAATATCGACATGACAAAATATAGTTATTTTGTTAAGGTAAGTATTATCGAAAATGATAATATAGAATGTTAAAAATATCGAATTTTTTAAATATCAAAATGTTATGAATGTAATAACAATAATGTAAAAATAGCATAAATAATAATTGTTTAAAATTTATAAAAAAAGTATTTGTTAGATACATTTTAGGAGTGGGATGTTGGGTTATTAGGGGATGAGGGTGGGGAGTGTTTGAAAAATATCGAAATTAATAATATGTTACTACAAAATATTTTTGGTTGAGAGTCAATATATTTTATGAGATATTAATAATTTTTTTAATTGATAAAAAATATATTTGTAATATAAATTATAGGAGTGGGATGTTGGGTTATTTGGGGATACGGGTGGGGAGTGTTTTAAAAATATCCAATTTAATAATATGTTAATACAAAATATATTTTGTTGAGAGTAAATATATTTTTATGAGATATTAATAATTTTTTTAATTTATAAAAAAATGATTTGTTATGTAAATTTTAGGAGCGGGATGTTGGGTTATTAGGGGATAAGGTTGGGGTGTGTTTTAAAAATATAGAAATTAATAATATGTTATTAATATGTAATAATTGTTGAGAGTAGATACATTTTTATTAAGTTTTTAAAAATTAGTTTACAATGTTTAAATTTAAAAACATTAATAAATGTCATATTTTATATAAAATTTGATAACTTTTAATTTAATTTGTATATTTATTTGTTTGTGAAGTAATATTTTGTAGAAATGTTATCTTATTAATATTGTCATATACTATTTTGTAGTGTGATGTGTTTTAAAGGTATAAAGGTGGGCACTGTTAATTTTTTTTATAAATTGCTAAAATCTTTATTAATAATTAAATCTTTAGAGATTAAATGAAAAATTAACAAAGGAAATAATTTACTGGTTAAATAATTTAAATTTTCATAAATAAAATAAATATATATTTTGAGAGAATAAATATTAATGAAATTAAGAAATGTTCAGCTTTTACATGTAAAATTTTTTAAATTAAGAAGTGTATATCACCATGTTTATCCTGATCTATCTTTGAACCTGGATTTTCTTTGTGCTGCATGTGGGTTTAGACTTTGCTTGGATCCGGACTCCATCAGCAGGTCCACTGGGGCGCCTACCATCTCAGCGGCGCTGATAAATGCTTGCTCATTGAAGAAACACTATCTGGATGTGTTTGAGCTGCTGTCCGATAATTTATTGGATCTTTTGTTTATTACGGAGACCTGGTTGGACAGTTCCTATTATTTAATTGGCCACTCCCGGGGGCTATAAGATATGTAGATTGGACCGCATGGAGGGAAGGGGGGGGTGGGGTGGCTATCATGTTTAAAGAAAAGTTTGATCTTCTTAAGTGTGATTTTAGTGCCTGGGGCGAGTGTGAAGCTCTTGACTTTATCATTCGCTTTTCGGCCCATTTCACACTGGGAGTTCTAGTCCCCATGGCCCTGCGAAGGCCTTTCTTCAAGCTTGGGGTGAGGCAGTGACCGCATCGGCTCTGCGCTTTTCCCACTGTATGATATTGAGCGATCTTAACATACATCTTGATCAGATGGATTCTACGGATTCATTAGAGTTCGTTCACACTCTTCAGCTCGCACATTTTTCTCAATGGGTCCCTCGGCCGACCCATCAAGGGGGCCATATTCTCGATCCCATCTGTTCTAACTTTTCCATCATAGCTGATGACCCCCTTCCAATCTCTTGGTCTGATCATCATCTGACCATTTTTTCCTGGGAGGTGGCCTCAGCTAGTTTGACGATCCCTGCTTCCCGCAAACCAGCATTTAAAAGAATTGAGCCCTCCAAATTTGCAATGGCTCTGACCGCTTGTAGGCCGGCACTCCCACAGGATTTGGAAGGGAGCCGTTAAGATTTTACCAACTGGGTTCGGTCTACTATGACTACCATTGCTATTCCTACTTCGGCGAGGCGCTCCAGGGAGACTCCTTCTAAACCGTGGTATACAGCTGAGCTGACTCTATTGAAACAAGACAGTAAAAAATTGGAACGCTCTTGGCGTCTCAGTGAGTATTGCCTGGTGGCAAAGGGTATGCTTAGGCAGACACAGAAAATGTATTATACTGCTATCTCTCAAGCTAAAGGGACTATTATGCTGTGCGTATTGATCAGGCTCAAAACAAAACAATTCAAAGGAAATCTTTGCAATTGTACAGAGCTTTATGTCACCTATAGCACAATCAAGCTCTCTGCCAGCCACAGATGCCTGGTGTGACACACTGTCTAATTGTTTTATGGATAAAATTTGAGGGATTCAAGCAAGTTTTATACTGTATCCACCTAATTCTTTGTCGTCTTCCTCTGATCCTACCTCTCCTAGGCACTCTCTGGGTAATTTTTCCCCGGTCAACTTGTCTAGCACTTTGAAAATTTTGAAGGGACTAAAATCTGGTTCACCTGTTGACCCCTGTCCTGCAAGATTAATGGCGGCAGTAGCGGAGGTTGTCAATCCTGAGGTGAACAGCATTATAAACTATTCTCTGTTAGAAGCCCGAGTCCCTAGTGACTGGAAGCAGGCTAAAATTCTTCCTTTATTAAAAAAGCCTGCCCTTAATCCTTTGATTCCTGGGAATTATAGGCCTATTTCTCTTCTTCACAGTCTCGCCAAGGTTTGTGAGAAGGTAGTGAATAGACAGCTGACTGAGTTTGGGACGAGAGCGGATATCTTGCACCCAGCTCTGTCGGGCTTTCGGTCCTCTTATAGCAGCAAATTGGCGTTGATAGAAGTGTCTGAGGCTATTCGAGAGTGCCTTGATGCCGGCGGGAGAGCAGCAACCCCCACCCGTGTATTTATGGAGCGTACCCGCACCCGTGAATGAATGGAGCGTACCAACACCCCACCAGTGTATGTACGGAGCGTACCCCCACCCGTGTATGTACGGAGCGTACCCCCACCCGTGAATGAATGGAGCGTACCAACACCTCACCAGTGTATGTACGGAGCGTACCCCCACCCGTGTATGAATGGAGCGTACCAACACCCCACCAGTGTATGTACAGAGCGTAACCCCACCCGTGTATGTACGGAGCGTACACCCAGCCCCCCCTGTATGTACAGTGCGAAACACCACCACCGATGGACGGTGCGGACCAACACCCTGCCCGTGTCTGTACGTACCCTACCCCAGGCCCCTACACCAGCACCCTCACCCAACATCGCGCATGTACGAGTCGTACTAAGCCATAGCAAAGGACAGCACTGTACAACAACATGGCCCATGTACGCACCGTACAGACGCCAAAAACACTCGTACTGAACCAGGACAAACAAAAACAACACAAGGAGAGTCAATTCGATGCACACAACACCACAAAACATGTCCAACAAGCCCAAATACGTCCTATACACTGACCTGCAACTGCCAAACAGCTAAACAGAGGCCCAAAACACAACCACTCCTTATAACCCACCCACCCAAAGTTCAAACACAGCCACACCCACAAATGGACCAATAAAAAGGCCCAACACACACAAACCATGATCCTTTACAACAGATCTACTACTGCCAGACCACAGAGACAATGCACTGCACCATACTACATCCATCAATACACCTTGCACTTGCACTCCTTCACACAACCACCATCACAAACACCCCCTCATCACATTCACATACACACACCTTCACAACCACACTCACACACCCACAGCCATCCACACCAACACCCCCACAACCATCCACACACACACCCCACACCATGCCCACTAACAAGAATCCAAAGTTCACAAAGGAGGAGCTGGAGGTCCTTGTCGACGAAATAGTCAGAGTCGAGCCACAGCTCTTTGGAACATTGGTCAGACGGACCAGCATATCCGAAAAATCAGCCAGGTGGGAGAGGATTGTCAATGCTGTGAATGCTGTTGGGTCCACCAGAAGGACCAGGCATGAGTGCCAAGCCAGGTGGTACGATCTGCGAAGGACGGTCCGCCGCAAAATGACGGACGATCACAACCAGGCTAACATCACTGGAGGAGGGCCGCCCCGCAGACCGGTACACTACCATCCCTGGGAGGAGAAGGTGATGGCCACGCTGCCGACGGTGGGAGTAAACGGAGTAGAAGGAGTCCGAGAGCCTGGTGAGTACACAAACAACTCACCTCACATGGGGGGAACACCATACACAACCAAAATACCAATCATGCACGCAACCCCCCCAAAGCCAGCACCGGACACAACCACACTCCAAAAACACACACATGCCACTAGCGCCTCCATGCCCCAAGCAAGGCCAGGCCAAGTCACAGGCCACACAAAACACCAACACAAGACAGGATGTCCCCGATGCCGGGAGGGTGGGCCTCAAAACTAACATAGATCAACTCTGAAGCACACAACAATGCCCTCAGCCCATATGGCCTAGGGCACAGCCATACAAACAGTGTGTCCCCACACAGTACTGTGTTGCCTGCAAATGGTGGCCGCGTTGCAGGATGACATGGGTATGAAGGCACAATTTGCACATAACAGCAGCTAATGAAGACGCATCACTCTGAAAGAGTGTCAGCACACACCGCCACTGCAGCAGCGCAGACTCAGACACTCCGCCCAATGGGTGCCCGGAGATAAGCAACAAACCCACATGAACAAGCCAATGGCCTTTGAAAGACCTGCAAACTGTGTGTGCCCAGGAAGCTGGGCTGAGGTGACAGAGGGTGACACACAGAGGGAGGGAGAGGGGGAGAGAGAGGGAGGGATACAGAGGTGGACACAGGGAGACAGACAGAGGGAGGGAGGAGGGTGACAGAGGGAGGGAGAAAGGGAGACAGGGGGAGACGGACAGTGGGAGAAGGTTGACAGAGGGAGGGAGAAAGGGAGACAGAGAACCCCCTTCAACCTTTGATAAAAACTGGGCCATTTGTCAATCTGTGCACAAGTACATCCGTGCTGCAGGCACAAACCTAACCTTACACCCAGTATACCCACCCACTGTGTTTGTTAGAACCCTGTCACAAATGCTTAAGTTACCTACCTGCATTCCAAATAGCATGGAAAAAACACCATTTGGCCACGTACAGTGCAACACGTAAGGCGGCTCTGCATGGCTTGCTACGCCCGCTCACTACACTGCTGACTGCGTTCCAAAAAGATGCATCAAGTAAGATTGTATCACACATAGGTCAAGTGTTGAAAGCTGTGGCCAAGGGACATACCCATGCACGAGTGCACTGTGAGAGGAATGCAAGCCAAATCCAACCACACAGAGGAACTGTGCCAACTCCAAAATGAATTAAACATGGATGTCGCATGTAACACAATTAACATTGTCTCTCTCACACACAGGTCAACGTCGTCCATCTCCCCCCAACACTGGGGGGGAAGCCTCACAGGACCAGGCTCTGCGTGAAGAGGACCCCACCGGCAGCGACGACTCTCACCACTCCATGGATGACCCAGACCAACCTGGCCCATCTGGTGTCCAACCACCTGCAGCACCTGCGTCAGGTACAACTGTGCCAACCACCACCTCCATTCCTGCCACATCCCAGGAGACATCCAGGAGCCCTGCCCACACACAACAACACAGCCAGTCTGTCCAGGAGGGACAAGGTTCTCCGGACACCCAGGAGGAGGCAGGCGACACCGCAAATGCCATCCCTCAGGGGTCCCGGAGACCCGATGTGCCCACAATGGCAGGCCAGGCGCAAGTGGGCAGGGGTGGTGGGAGTGGAGGACGGCGGAGGCGCAAACCTGACCAGTTGGCTCAGGAACCGGTACTGTCCCACGTCAGCAACATCCCGGACACATACCGGCGTGACACCAGGGGCATGGTCCAGATTGCGACAACCCTCACAGACATCAAGGGGACCCTCGAGGAGATGAAGACCCTGCAGGCCGAGCAACATGCCTGTCAACAGCGACACCAAGGACGGATAGAGGCAAGACAGGCTGAGCTCGTGGCGGTGCAAACGGACATGACCCGTGTACTCCGTCGGATTGCCGAAAACATGGGCAACCCTCCCTGTGCCACCAGGCGAAGAACATCACCACCCACAGGGAGGGATCAGGAGGAGGAGGTTTCATCCGACGGAGCATCACAAGCATCGTCACGGCCTGCTTCTGAGGGTCCCTGCAGGAAGGTGGGTCGTCCACGCAAAAGACCGTGAGAGTCAGCGGAACATCACCATCTCCCAGGACACCTGGCCTGGCACCTGGCCCTCTGGCCCAACAGCAGCACATCAGCAAATGACATTCTCTGCCACATGGCCTTGCTGGTCACTGTCTGACCAATGTTGACAAAGACTGTGGCACAGACTCTGATGACTTTCAATGGCAAGGATACTAACTCCCCCTGTGAACTTTGGATTCTACACTCCCGCCAAGCACCTCTTGTCACCCCCCCAAACACGTATCCCAGCACAAATAAAATTCATCACAATCACAAGATGATGCCGTCATTTTGCATTATTCCACTACATGTGTGTGTTGTAAAGTCAAACCATGCCTGATTTCAGAAGTAACTCCAAACATCCACACCCTGGGGTCTGAGTCTGGCACAGGACACACATGGGTCACAATGTACCATCCAATACAGACATGGAGCACCATACTCACCCGTGATGGGCCCAACCAGCTGAGGGGGTGCCCGCACAACTGTGCCTACAGACCTATGTAGAAGAGCAACAGTCATGCGCAGATGTCAGGGATCAAGTGGAGTGTCCTGGGGTGCTACTCCCAGGTATGTGTAGACACGTGGCAGAACCATGTCCTGCATGCTTGAGTCAGGTGGATGTGGAGAATGGTGGGCCGGCCAAGGTTGGATGCATGGAGATGGCACAATGGGGTGTTGGATCACAGTGCCACAAGGTTGTGTTGTGGTTGTGGGCTGCATCCTGAGTGTGTGCGTGGATTGAGAAGGTCATCCTGCAGCTGGCAGTGATTCATTCCCCCCATCTCTGTTGGACGTTGATGTGGCCTGGTCGCCGGATGTAGAAGCAGAGCTGTGCAGATGCACCCTGGATGTGGACAAGTATCATGGGAGTTGTAACGCACACGTCCGTAGAGTGCAGGGTAGGATTAGACACGGATGTCGTAGTTGACCTGGGGGATGGTCTCTCTTGCCTTGAGGTGGATGGAACTAGGGATCTTGTGCATAATCCAGAGTGTGCTGCAGCATGAGGCACAGATGCTGCTGATCTGCATAGCATATGTCAGCAAGCAATCCATGATGAACACCAGCTCGTTTGCGTGGACACTGGGTGCCCTTGCTGCAGGGCCTGCAGCAGCATGCGCCATGTCAAGGAAACAATGCCACAAGTAGCACACAAAGACAAGGATCTCAGGAAGGAACCATGCAAAAGGTGTATGTCAAGGAAGGACTGTCTGGTTCAACATGGCACACACACACACACAATGGATGCACATGCAGCACAGTGGCTGTCGTGGAGACTGACATGCCACAATACCTACACAGCCATGGACATCATGCACAATACAGATTCTAATCCCTGACAAACAGCTTGCATCTTGCTACTCTACACATAGACTCATATGCACCATCTCTGAGAACTATGCCAGACATGCCGCATGCACAGTGACAACAGACCACCATTGACAGAGATGAGGCACCTTGGAGGCAGAGGGACACCTTTATTAGTCATGTGTGTCGGAATGCTAATGCAACTCTGTCAACACATACACAGGTCATGTGGATGAGCACGTGGGACCAACACTGGCACCCCCCTGTGCACCACAGATGCTGGAAATTCATAGAACTGGCACACAAGTGACGGGTTACAGCTAAACACCCCCTGCTGCTCACGGAGAGGCTGCTATACACCATTGAGCCTCTAATGGGGAATTCACACACCATGTCAACCCGGTGCAACCCGTATGTTTCCGAGGGCAGTGTTACACACATTGATGGCTTCATCACAATCCACAATCCCATTACAGATGACTGTCACCAAGTCTGACCATCAATTCAGGGGAATTCAGCTCCATTTCATGTGCCCCATGGTGATTCTACATGTATGTAAAGTATCGAAACATGAACAGGAGCAGTGCACACACATTCCAAACAAATACCACTCCCAAAAAGCCGTGCTGCATTCCTTACCCTAAGGAGATTTTCAAACTTGTCCGTGCATGTAACGCTGATTCAGCACATGTTGCTGTGTTCATGAGGAATAGCAGGAGCACAACAATGCCACCAGCAGACAGCATGCGCAAGTACCTGTGGATGAGAGACACACCAGAAGTCAGCCAAAGAAGCACATCCGCATGCATGTGAATGTACTCGACACGTATAAGGTTGTCAACATGCTAGGTGACAATGATGACTCTGGAAAAACATTCTTCCATTGCACCATCACTCGAGTGACACATCCAAACACACCTCTGACTCACTTGGCAGACATGCAGATGGACACACACATCGCAACACATGCCACACACAGCCCAATGCGTGCACACACAGACACTGGAACTCACCACTAAGCAAAGAAGTTGCGTATGAGCCGACTCCGAATGTCCTCTACCGCCTCCTCCTCCTCCACATCACTTGCCTCGTGACCAAGCCCTTCATTCTCCACGGGTGGATGGTCCTGCTCATCCGGATCCAGGATGAGTGGCACAGCTTTCTCCACTGCCATGTCGTGCAGCATGCAGCACACGAGGAAGATCTTGCAGACCTTCACTGGTGCATATGGGAGTGCGCCACCGGTCTTGTGGAGGCAACGGAATCGGCTCTTCAGGAGGCCAAACGTCCTATCTATCACTCGCCTGGTCCGCCCATGGGCGTTGTTGTAGCGGGGCTGGCCAGCCGTGCTGGGGTTGCGGAGAGGCGTGATCAGCCATGGCATGTTGGGATAGCCAGCGTCCCCTACATGGAATCATCATGGACAAGAGTGGGTCAGGAGAAGCAGTAAGACAGGAAGATGACGTTAAATACAGGACTGCCAGAGTATACCCACCAACAACACATGCTCGTTCGCTGCGCAGCTGCAGCATCATTTCAGGCACCCTGCTACACCTCATGATGTAGCTTGACTGCCCTGCTCAGATCGTACCACCTGGCTTGACATTCATTCCTGGTCCTTCTGATGGGCGCAACAGCATTCACCCGATCGACGATCCTCTGCCACAGGCTAGTTTTTTGGGATATGCTGGTCTGTCTGACCAATGTTCCAAAGAGCTGTGGCTCAACTCTGATGATTTCGTTGACAAGGATGTCCAGCTCCGCCGATGTGAACTTTGGATTCTTGTCTGTGGGCATGGTGTGGGGTGTGGGGCGTGGGTGTGGATGGTTGTGGGTGTGTGGGTGTGAAGGTGTAGGTGTGTCTGTATGTGTAGAGGGGGTCTGTGTGAAGGAGGTTGTGTGAAGGTGTGTGAGTTAAGGTGTATGGGTGCAGTGGTTTGTGTGTGATGTCTGTCAGCAGTGAGTCTGTTGCAAAGGCTCATGGTTTGTGTTAGTGGGCCCTTTTTATTGGTCCATTTGTGGGTGTGGCTGTGTTTGAACTTTAGGTGGGTGTGTTATAAGTGGTGGTTGTGATTTTGGGCCTCTGTTTGACTGTTTGGATGTGCCAGGTCAGTCTTTTAGTAATTTTTTTGTCCTGTAGACGTGTTTTGTGGTGTTGTGCGAGTCGAATTGACGGTCCTTTTGCTGTTTTACAGTGTCCTGGTTCAGTACGAGTCTTTTTCGCATAGGTAAGGTGCGTCCATGGCTATGTTGTTGTTCAGTGTTCACATGTGCAATGGTGTTGTACGACTCGTACATACGCGATGCTGGGGTACGGTGTTGGGGTACGGTACGTCCAAGTACGGGGCTGGGGTGGGGTGTACAGGGCGTACATACGCAGGTGCTGTGGTGGGGGTACGGTGCTTACATATGCGTGTGCTGGGGTACGGCGCGTACATGGGGGATGCTGGGTTACGGTGTTGGGGTACGGTGCGTCCGAGTACGGGGCTGGGGTGGGGGGTACGGCGCTTACATACGCGTGTACTGGGGTATGACGTGTACATGGGGGATGCTGGGGTACGGTGCGTCCGAGTACGGGTCTGGGGTGGGGGGTACGGCGCTTACATACGCGTGTGCTGGGGTGGGGGGGTACGGCACAACCATACGCAGGTGCTGGGGTACGGCGCGTACATGCGCGGGTGCTGGGGTGGGGGGTACGGCGTGTACATGTGTGGGTGCTGGGGTGGGGGGTATGGCGCGTACATACACGGGTGCTGGGGTGGGGGGTACGGCGCGTATATGTGCGGGTGCTGGGGTGGGGGGGTACGGCGCGTACATACACGGGTGCTGGGGTGGGGGGATACGGCGCGTACATACGCGGGTGCTGGGGTATGGCGCGTACATGCGTGGGTGGGGTGGGGGGGTCCGTACGACTCGTAACCCATGCCCAAGTGTACCGGGTAGTGGTGATACAAAGTTCGCTCCATACAGGATGTTTTCCATACGCTTGTGTATTCGGAACGCCGGTACGGATCGGACTTGTGCGCTCGGACTTCAGTTTTATGACCCGTACGTAAATCTGTCCGGGGACGTCATACGTAAATCTGTCCGGGGACGTCTCGTAGACATTTCCCGGGGCAATCTGTATGTAATTTGACAGTACGAATCGTACTTGCCCGTTTGTACGGGACTTGTACGACTCGTACGTAAAAAAATGCGGATACGAGTCGTACGGGAAATATTATTACCGGATCGGAATCGGCACCCAAATGTCAAAATATCAACAAAAAAAATTAATATCGAATGTTAAAATATCGAGTACAAAATATCGACATGACAAAATATAGTTATTTTGTTAAGGTAAGTATTATCGAAAATGATAATATAGAATGTTAAAAATATCGAATTTTTTAAATATCAAAATGTTATGAATGTAATAACAATAATGTAAAAATAGCATAAATAATAATTGTTTAAAATTTATAAAAAAAGTATTTGTTAGATACATTTTAGGAGTGGGATGTTGGGTTATTAGGGGATGAGGGTGGGGAGTGTTTGAAAAATATCGATATTAATAATATGTTACTACAAAATATTTTTGGTTGAGAGTCAATATATTTTATGAGATATTAATAATTTTTTTAATTGATAAAAAATATATTTGTAATATAAATTATAGGAGTGGGATGTTGGGTTATTTGGGGATACGGGTGGGGAGTGTTTTAAAAATATCCAATTTAATAATATGTTAATACAAAATATATTTTGTTGAGAGTAAATATATTTTTATGAGATATTAATAATTTTTTTAATTTATAAAAAAATGATTTGTTATGTAAATTTTAGGAGCGGGATGTTGGGTTATTAGGGGATAAGGTTGGGGTGTGTTTTAAAAATATAGAAATTAATAATATGTTATTAATATGTAATAATTGTTGAGAGTAGATACATTTTTATTAAGTTTTTAAAAATTAGTTTACAATGTTTAAATTTAAAAACATTAATAAATGTCATATTTTATATAAAATTTGATAACTTTTAATTTAATTTGTATATTTATTTGTTTGTGAAGTAATATTTTGTAGAAATGTTATCTTATTAATATTGTCATATACTATTTTGTAGTGTGATGTGTTTTAAAGGTATAAAGGTGGGCACTGTTAATTTTTTTTATAAATTGCTAAAATCTTTATTAATAATTAAATCTTTAGAGATTAAATGAAAAATTAACAAAGGAAATAATTTACTGGTTAAATAATTTAAATTTTCATAAATAAAATAAATATATATTTTGAGAGAATAAATATTAATGAAATTAAGAAATGTTCAGCTTTTACATGTAAAATTTTTTAAATTAAGAAGTGTATATCACCATGTTTATCCTGATCTATCTTTGAACCTGGATTTTCTTTGTGCTGCATGTGGGTTTAGACTTTGCTTGGATCCGGACTCCATCAGCAGGTCCACTGGGGCGCCTACCATCTCAGCGGCGCTGATAAATGCTTGCTCATTGAAGAAACACTATCTGGATGTGTTTGAGCTGCTGTCCGATAATTTATTGGATCTTTTGTTTATTACGGAGACCTGGTTGGACAGTTCCTATTATTTAATTGGCCACTCCCGGGGGCTATAAGATATGTAGATTGGACCGCATGGAGGGAAGGGGGGGTGGGGTGGCTATCATGTTTAAAGAAAAGTTTGATCTTCTTAAGTGTGATTTTAGTGCCTAGGGCGAGTGTGAAGCTCTTGACTTTATCATTCGCTTTTCGGCCCATTTCACACTGGGAGTTCTAGTCCCCATGGCCCTGCGAAGGCCTTTCTTCAAGCTTGGGGCGAGGCAGTGACCGCATCGGCTCTGCGCTTTTCCCACTGTATGATATTGAGCGATCTTAACATACATCTTGATCAGATGGATTCTACGGATTCATTAGAGTTCGTTCACACTCTTCAGCTCGCACATTTTTCTCAATGGGTCCCTCGGCCGACCCATCAAGGGGGCCATATTCTCGATCCCATCTGTTCTAACTTTTCCATCATAGCTGATGACCCCCTTCCAATCTCTTGGTCTGATCATCATCTGACCATTTTTTCCTGGGAGGTGGCCTCAGCTAGTTTGACGATCCCTGCTTCCCGCAAACCAGCATTTAAAAGAATTGAGCCCTCCAAATTTGCAATGGCTCTGACCGCTTGTAGGCCGGCACTCCCACAGGATTTGGAAGGGAGCCTTTAAGATTTTACCAACTGGGTTCGGTCTACTATGACTACCATTGCTATTCCTACTTCGGCGAGGCGCTCCAGGGAGACTCCTTCTAAACCGTGGTATACAGCTGAGCTGACTCTATTGAAACAAGACAGTAAAAAATTGGAACGCTCTTGGCGTCTCAGTGAGTATTGCCTGGTGGCAAAGGGTATGCTTAGGCAGACACAGAAAATGTATTATACTGCTATCTCTCAAGCTAAAGGGACTATTATGCTGTGCGTATTGATCAGGCTCAAAACAAAACAATTCAAAGGAAATCTTTGCAATTGTACAGAGCTTTATGTCATCTATAGCACAATCAAGCTCTCTGCCAGCCACAGATGCCTGGTGTGACACGCTGGCTAATTGTTTTATGGATAAAATTTGAGGGATTCAAGCAAGTTTTATACTGTATCCACCTAATTCTTTATCGTCTTCCTCTGATCCTACCTCTCCTAGGCACTCTCTGGGTAATTTTTCCCCGGTCAACTTGTCTAGCACTTTGAAAATTTTGAAGGGACTAAAATCTGGTTCACCTGTTGACCCCTGTCCTGCAAGATTAATGGCGGCAGTAGCGGAGGTTGTCAATCCTGAGGTGAACAGCATTATAAACTATTCTCTGTTAGAAGCCCGAGTCCCTAGTGACTGGAAGCAGGCTAAAATTCTTCCTTTATTAAAAAAGCCTGCCCTTAATCCCTTGATTCCTGGGAATTATAGGCCTATTTCTCTTCTTCACAGTCTCGCCAAGGTTTGTGAGAAGGTAGTGAATAGACAGCTGACTGAGTTTGGGACGAGAGCGGATATCTTTCACCCAGCTCTGTCGGGCTTTCGGTCCTCTTATAGCAGCAAATTGGCGTTGATAGAAGTGTCTGAGGCTATTCGAGAGTGCCTTGATGCCGGCGGGAGAGCAGCAACCCCCACCCGTGTATTTATGGAGCGTACCCGCACCCGTGAATGAATGGAGCGTACCAACACCCCACCAGTGTATGTACGGAGCGTACCCCCACCCGTGTATGTACGGAGCGTACCCCCACCCGTGAATGAATGGAGCGTACCAACACCTCACCAGTGTATGTACGGAGCGTACCCCCACCCGTGTATGAATGGAGCGTACCAACACCCCACCAGTGTATGTACGGAGCGTAACCCCACCCGTGTATGTACGGAGCGTACACACAGCCCCCCCTGTATGTACAGTGCGAAACACCACCACCGATGGACGGTGCGGACCAACACCCTGCCCGTGTCTGTACGTACCCTACCCCAGGCCCCTACACCAGCACCCTCACCCAACATCGCGCATGTACGAGTCGTACTAAGCCATAGCAAAGGACAGCACTGTACAACAACATGGCCCATGTACGCACCGTACAGACGCCAAAAACACTCGTACTGAACCAGGACAAACAAAAACAACACAAGGAGAGTCAATTCGATGCACACAACACCACAAAACATGTCCAACAAGCCCAAATACGTCCTATACACTGACCTGCAACTGCCAAACAGCTAAACAGAGGCCCAAAACACAACCACTCCTTATAACCCACCCACCCAAAGTTCAAACACAGCCACACCCACAAATGGACCAATAAAAAGGCCCAACACACACAAACCATGATCCTTTACAACAGATCTACTACTGCCAGACCACAGAGACAATGCACTGCACCATACTACATCCATCAATACACCTTGCACTTGCACTCCTTCACACAACCACCATCACAAACACCCCCTCATCACATTCACATACACACACCTTCACAACCACACTCACACACCCACAGCCATCCACACCAACACCCCCACAACCATCCACACACACACCCCACACCATGCCCACTAACAAGAATCCAAAGTTCACAAAGGAGGAGCTGGAGGTCCTTGTCGACGAAATAGTCAGAGTCGAGCCACAGCTCTTTGGAACATTGGTCAGACAGACCAGCATATCCGAAAAATCAGCCATGTGGGAGAGGATTGTCAATGCTGTGAATGCTGTTGGGTCCACCAGAAGGACCAGGCATGAGTGCCAAGCCAGGTAGTACGATCTGCGAAGGACGGTCCGCCGCAAAATGACGGACGATCACAACCAGGCTAACATCACTGGAGGAGGGCCGCCCCGCAGACCGGTACACTACCATCCCTGGGAGGAGAAGGTGATGGCCACGCTGCCGACGGTGGGAGTAAACGGAGTAGAAGGAGTCCGAGAGCCTGGTGAGTACACAAACAACTCACCTCACATGGGGGGAACACCATACACAACCAAAATACCAATCATGCACGCAACCCCCCCAAAGCCAGCACCGGACACAACCACACTCCAAAAACACACACATGCCACTAGCGCCTCCATGCCCCAAGCAAGGCCAGGCCAAGTCACAGGCCACACAAAACACCAACACAAGACAGGATGTCCCCGATGCCGGGAGGGTGGGCCTCAAAACTAACATAGATCAACTCTGAAGCACACAACAATGCCCTCAGCCCATATGGCCTAGGGCACAGCCATACAAACAGTGTGTCCCCACACAGTACTGTGTTGCCTGCAAATGGTGGCCGCGTTGCAGGATGACATGGGTATGAAGGCACAATTTGCACATAACAGCAGCTAATGAAGACGCATCACTCTGAAAGAGTGTCAGCACACACCGCCACTGCAGCAGCGCAGACTCAGACACTCCGCCCAATGGGTGCCCGGAGATAAGCAACAAACCCACATGAACAAGCCAATGGCCTTTGAAAGACCTGCAAACTGTGTGTGCCCAGGAAGCTGGGCTGAGGTGACAGAGGGTGACACACAGAGGGAGGGAGAGGGGGAGAGAGAGGGAGGGCTACAGAGGTGGACACAGGGAGACAGACAGAGGGAGGGAGGAGGGTGACAGAGGGAGGGAGAAAGGGAGACAGGGGGAGACGGACAGAGGGAGGAGGTTGACAGAGGGAGGGAGAAAGGGAGACAGAGAACCCCCTTCAACCTTTGATAAAAACTGGGCCATTTGTCAATCTGTGCACAAGTACATCCGTGCTGCAGGCACAAACCTAACCTTACACCCAGTATACCCACCCACTGTGTTTGTTAGAACCCTGTCACAAATGCTTAAGTTACCTACCTGCATTCCAAATAGCATGGAAAAAACACCATTTGGCCACGTACAGTGCAACACGTAAGGCGGCTCTGCATGGCTTGCTACGCCCGCTCACTACACTGCTGACTGCGTTCCAAAAAGATGCATCAAGTAAGATTGTATCACACATAGGTCAAGTGTTGAAAGCTGTGGCCAAGGGACATACCCATGCACGAGTGCACTTTGAGAGGAATGCAAGCCAAATCCAACCACACAGAGGAACTGTGCCAACTCCAAAATGAATTAAACATGGATGTCGCATGTAACACAATTAACATTGTCTCTCTCACACACAGGTCAACGTCATCCATCTCCCCCCAACACTGGGGGGGAAGCCTCACAGGACCAGGCTCTGCGTGAAGAGGACCCCACCGGCAGCGACGACTCTCACCACTCCATGGATGACCCAGACCAACCTGGCCCATCTGGTGTCCAACCACCTGCAGCACCTGCGTCAGGTACAACTGTGCCAACCACCACCTCCATTCCTGCCACATCCCAGGAGACATCCAGGAGCCCTGCCCACACACAACAACACAGCCAGTCTGTCCAGGAGGGACAAGGTTCTCCGGACACCCAGGAGGAGGCAGGCGACACCGCAAATGCCATCCCTCAGGGGTCCCGGAGACCCGATGTGCCCACAATGGCAGGCCAGGCGCAAGTGGGCAGGGGTGGTGGGAGTGGAGGACGGCGGAGGCGCAAACCTGACCAGTTGGCTCAGGAACCGGTACTGTCCCACGTCAGCAACATCCCGGACACATACCGGCGTGACACCAGGGGCATGGTCCAGATTGCGACAACCCTCACAGACATCAAGGGGACCCTCGAGGAGATGAAGACCCTGCAGGGCGAGCAACATGCCTGTCAACAGCGACACCAAGGACGGATAGAGGCAAGACAGGCTGAGCTCGTGGCGGTGCAAACGGACATGACCCGTGTACTCCGTCGGATTGCCGAAAACATGGGCAACCCTCCCTGTGCCACCAGGCGAAGAACATCACCACCCACAGGGAGGGATCAGGAGGAGGAGGTTTCATCCGACGGAGCATCACAAGCATCGTCACGGCCTGCTTCTGAGGGTCCCTGCAGGAAGGTGGGTCGTCCACGCAAAAGACCGTGAGAGTCAGCGGAACATCACCATCTCCCAGGACACCTGGCCTGGCACCTGGCCCTCTGGCCCAACAGCAGCACATCAGCAAATGACATTCTCTGCCACATGGCCTTGCTGGTCACTGTCTGACCAATGTTGACAAAGACTGTGGCACAGACTCTGATGACTTTCAATGGCAAGGATACTAACTCCCCCTGTGAACTTTGGATTCTACACTCCCGCCAAGCACCTCTTGTCACCCCCCCAAACACGTATCCCAGCACAAATAAAATTCATCACAATCACAAGATGATGCCGTCATTTTGCATTATTCCACTACATGTGTGTGTTGTAAAGTCAAACCATGCCTGATTTCAGAAGTAACTCCAAACATCCACACCCTGGGGTCTGAGTCTGGCACAGGACACACATGGGTCACAATGTACCATCCAATACAGACATGGAGCACCATACTCACCCGTGATGGGCCCAACCAGCTGAGGGGGTGCCCGCACAACTGTGCCTACAGACCTATGTAGAAGAGCAACAGTCATGCGCAGATGTCAGGGATCAAGTGGAGTGTCCTGGGGTGCTACTCCCAGGTATGTGTAGACACGTGGCAGAACCATGTCCTGCATGCTTGAGTCAGGTGGATGTGGAGAATGGTGGGCCGGCCAAGGTTGGATGCATGGAGATGGCACAATGGGGTGTTGGATCACAGTGCCACAAGGTTGTGTTGTGGTTGTGGGCTGCATCCTGAGTGTGTGCGTGGATTGAGAAGGTCATCCTGCAGCTGGCAGTGATTCATTCCCCCCATCTCTGTTGGACGTTGATGTGGCCTGGTCGCCGGATGTAGAAGCAGAGCTGTGCAGATGCACCCTGGATGTGGACAAGTATCATGGGAGTTGTAACGCACACGTCCGTAGAGTGCAGGGTAGGATTAGACACGGATGTCGTAGTTGACCTGGGGGATGGTCTCTCTTGCCTTGAGGTGGATGGAACTAGGGATCTTGTGCATAATCCAGAGTGTGCTGCAGCATGAGGCACAGATGCTGCTGATCTGCATAGCATATGTCAGCAAGCAATCCATGATGAACACCAGCTCGTTTGCGTGGACACTGGGTGCCCTTGCAGCAGGGCCTGCAGCAGCATGCGCCATGTCAAGGAAACAATGCCACAAGTAGCACACAAAGACAAGGATCTCAGGAAGGAACCATGCAAAAGGTGTATGTCAAGGAAGGACTGTCTGGTTCAACATGGCACACACACACACACAATGGATGCACATGCAGCACAGTGGCTGTCGTGGAGACTGACATGCCACAATACCTACACAGCCATGGACATCATGCACAATACAGATTCTAATCCCTGACAAACAGCTTGCATCTTGCTACTCTACACATAGACTCATATGCACCATCTCTGAGAACTATGCCAGACATGCCGCATGCACAGTGACAACAGACCACCATTGACAGAGATGAGGCACCTTGGAGGCAGAGGGACACCTTTATTAGTCATGTGTGTCGGAATGCTAATGCAACTCTGTCAACACATACACAGGTCATGTGGATGAGCACGTGGGACCAACACTGGCACCCCCCTGTGCACCACAGATGCTGGAAATTCATAGAACTGGCACACAAGTGACGGGTTACAGCTAAACACCCCTGCTGCTCACGGAGAGGCTGCTATACACCATTGAGCCTCTAATGGGGAATTCACACACCATGTCAACCCGGTGCAACCCGTATGATTCCGAGGGCAGTGTTACACACATTGATGGCTTCATCACAATCCACAATCCCATTACAGATGACTGTCACCAAGTCTGACCATCAATTCAGGGGAATTCAGCTCCATTTCATGTGCCCCATGGTGATTCTACATGTATGTAAAGTATCCAAACATGAACAGGAGCAGTGCACACACATTCCAAACAAATACCACTCCCAAAAAGCTGTGCTGCATTCCTTACCCTAAGGAGATTTTCAAACTTGTCCGTGCATGTAACGCTGATTCAGCACATGTTGCTGTGTTCATGAGGAATAGCAGGAGCACAACAATGCCACCAGCAGACAGCATGCGCAAGTACCTGTGGATGAGAGACACACCAGAAGTCAGCCAAAGAAGCACATCCGCATGCATGTGAATGTACTCGACACGTATAAGGTTGTCAACATGCTAGGTGATAATGATGACTCTGGAAAAACATTCTTCCATTGCACCATCACTCGAGTGACACATCCAAAAACACCTCTGACTCACTTGGCAGACATGCAGATGGACACACACATCACAACACATGCCACACACAGCCCAATGCGTGCACACACAGACACTGGAACTCACCACTAAGCAAAGAAGTTGCGTATGAGCCGACTCCGGATGTCCTCTACCGCCTCCTCCTCCTCCACATCACTTGCCTCGTGACCAAGCCCTTCATTCTCCACGGGTGGATGGTCCTGCTCATCCGGATCCAGGATGAGTGGCACAGCTTTCTCCACTGCCATGTTGTGCAGCATGCAGCACACGAGGAAGATCTTGCAGACCTTCACTGGTGCATATGGGAGTGCGCCACCGGTCTTGTGGAGGCAACGGAATCGGCTCTTCAGGAGGCCAAACGTCCTCTCTATCACTCGCCTGGTCCGCCCATGGGCGTTGTTGTAGCGGGGCTGGCCAGCCGTGCTGGGGTTGCGGAGAGGCGTGATCAGCCATGGCATGTTGGGATAGCCAGCGTCCCCTACATGGAATCATCATGGACAAGAGTGGGTCAGGAGAAGCAGTAAGACAGGAAGATGACGTTAAATACAGGACTGCCAGAGTATACCCACCAACAACACATGCTCGTTCGCTGCGCAGCTGCAGCATCATTTCAGGCACCCTGCTACACCTCATGATGTAGGCATCGTGTGCTGATCCTGGAAAACGAGCACAGACATGTGAAATCACCATGTTGGCAAGACACACCACAAGGGCATTAATGGAGTCGTAATGCTTGCGGTTCCTATACGCTACCTCCTGTGCCTGTGGTGGTACCAAAGCCACATGTGTTCCATCTATGGACCCAATGACATGGGGCATCCCTCCCAGGGCATAGAACTCACGCTTGACACCTGTCAACTGCTCAGGAGTTGGGAATTTAATGAACTCATCCAGGTGATCCAACATAGCCTCTAAAAAATCATGCAGAACACGGCTGAACATGGTTTGGGACATGCCCCTGTTGGACCCGGCCTCGTGGCGTGGTCCTTAACCCCCTGGATTGTGCCTGTTCCCCGCCCCGGCCGTCACGGGCCACCCGTCTGAACTGCACCAAGGCCCTTCACCCGGAGCTGCATGTGGAAGCATACTCCTCGTGGCTCCGCCATCTTGTTGGCATCCACGTCACACCGTGCACCAGCCGGCGCGACCCCGCTCAACCCGGCCTCGACCCCAGCGAAGCCCCGACATCGAGGCACCACGAACTAGCCAGGGGGTGCCGCAGGAACCATTCATCGCCCCCGGCGGAGGACAGTGTCGATGGGACCCCCAACTGTCCTCCCCTCTCGAGGTGTGATCGCCCTGCAACTCCCATGGGCCTGGCGCCTCTCCTGCTGGGCGTCTGGCCACCTCCACCCGGCCACTCCGCCCCCTCGGGCGCATAGGTCCGGACATCAAAGGGCTCCAGACCTATATCTGGGGCGACCCCACCACAGCTCGGCAGTTGTATCCCGGAGTCGAGAGCCCTGCTGATTGAATCGCGGCTGACCCTACGGAGAAGAACTCTTGTCGGAACCATCACGAGCCCTGCTGACTGCGTCGCGGCTCCTTCCTGTGAACCCTTTCTGAACCACCTGGAACATCGGAGCCCTGCTGACGCCGTCGCGGCCCAACCTCGCTGAAACCTCCCTCGGAGCCCTGCTGACGACGTCGCGGCTCGAGCTGAGCAGAAACCATCTTGAGAGTCCTGCTGATTGGATCGCGGCTCTCCACGAACTGTACGCCAGAGCCCTGCTGACGCCGTCGCGGCTCGACCCCTCCGAGATCCGGAGGTCCTCCAGCTTGAGGATAAGAACTGGGCCCCAGGTACCCTCGTACCGCATTCCTGCCAAAGACTGTCCCGCTACCCCGACCCTTCCAAAGAGACACTGAGACTTTTGGTGGATCCCTCGATCCCTTCGTGTAAATATTGAACTCGTAACCTTTTTATTGATGATAAAGAATTGCTTGTCACAAGACAACCTCCTTGAGTCCTGTGTGGTGGTGTTACTGTGCTAGGACGTGATAGGAGAAGGATCTCTCAGGAGACTTCTCGGCAGCGCTCGGCTACTTCGTGCAGTGTGAGGGCCCCCCCTTGGTGGTCGCACCGACTCCTCGGGGTCCGCCTTCCAACAGCCCCCAACATGAGCAATGGTATATTGAAAGGTACCCATGGCAAAGAAATGTAGGGCTGCCATCACCTTCATCTTGGGTGTCAGTGCAGTAGGATACCTGTGTAGCGGTTGGAGGTGTGGTGCCAGCCGTGTCGTCAAGTCCTCAATCAACTGTTGGGGGAAGCGGTAGCGGCGTATACAGTCACGTTCCCTCAGGTCAGCCAAGTCCGGAATTGGTCGAAGGAGAGGCGGAGCCCTGCAGTGAATTTGAAGGGACAACGAAGAGTGAGTACAGTACACCACCAATGTCAATGTACTGAGCACATGTTCAACAGGCAATACACATATGCTACATACAGAGTCAGGTCTGTGCAATATGCCCTGGACACGTTTGCCAGGCAGGTGACACTCCTACCAAGAGCCAGTCACAAACGTTGATTCTCAGGCTCAACATGACATGGCATTAAACTAGCGGTGGGCCAGTGTGAGTGAACAGGCAGACGCATCACAGGAGTGCCAGACATCCGCATATGGGCAGAATAAATATGTTAATCATACAGACAGGTTGCGGAACACTAGAGGCACAGGTCACATGTAATGTAAAAAGGACAGACCACACACCTTGCCATCAAGGGGTACATGTCAAGACTGATCACACATACATTGAGAGTATGCAGATATGTCCTTGTTTTGGAACTCCGTGTCGATGCATACATACACACCTTACGTCGGATTACACATGTGGGCTGGTGTGCGTAACAGTGTGCCATGCCCATCTACACACAGACACATGTTGGTTGCAACACGCGTGTGTACGGTCCGTATTACCATGGCATACGCATACGCCAGCACTCCCATAGTGATAGGGACCCTACACACGCGTGTACGGGCCGTATTACCATGGCGTACGCATACGCCAGCACTCCCATAGTGATAGGGACCTACACGCGTGTGTACGGTCCGTATTACCATGGCGTACCCATACGCCAGCACTCCCATAGTGATAGGGACCTTACACACTCCTGTACGGTCCGCTTCACTGCATTTGGGGTGCCCTAAGGCCGTGGAACGCACCGTACCTGTGTGTGAATATTGAAATAACATGGGGGACACATGAGGGACAAGTATAAGGGCCAAAATGCATGCTGGTTGTCATGGAGACCGAGTTTAAAGTTTGCATTTTTGCATCAGGTGGCCAGCAGAAGTCGGTTGGAAACAATATACTTCGTTGCAAAGTGGTTGTTGATTTGACATCATGCTCAATTTTTAAACCATGCAAAGCCACTCACTGGGGTAGGTTTAAAGGGATTGGAGGAAACGTAGGATGCTAATGTAACTGACCAATCACTCTGTACTCCTGTAAATGAAACAGGCCAGCAAGGCAGATATAAGGCAGCCAGGTCCCATGAGAGAGCACTTGCCTGCACATCCTTTCATTCCACAACACTGCTGCTGCTCGTGATTCCTCTGGCACCATGTCCAGGTCTGTGGAGATGGCCCAGCCATTCACCATGGAGGAGAATTTGGCGTTGGTGGATGTGATCCTCCCACAGTACACCATGCTGTATGGTCGACCAGGGGAGCAGGTGGGTGCAGACTCCAGTAGCTTAGACAGTGCCCCTTTTTTGTGACTGTGACTTCTGGCATTGTGTCCATGTGTGACAGACATGAAATGTTGTTTAGAGTGGGTCCCAGGGTGGGGAATGCCTCATGTCTCCCATGCAGAGCATGCTGTAGTTCCTGTGTGCACTCCTCACTTGCATAGTGCTTACTGTGACAATCAATGCATGGTGCATGCCACATTCAGCCTGGCTACTCCTCCTGGGAATGTTGTTTCTACAGTCCTGATATGATCCAGCTGCATGAGGGATGGATATACCCTGCCCATCTGATGTGAGCAGGGAGCAGTGCTGTGTGACTGCCGTGCAGAGCCAGCCCCACACCTGTGACACCCCCGAGTCTAGTGGCACATGGGCAGAGTGAGGTTTGTACCCGCAGTTGGCAATGGCAGGTGATTGTCCTGTGCCTGTGTGTGTCTGTGTACTCTGCTGAGGTTGCGTCAGTGGGCTGGGGCATGTGACTGCTTTGAGGTGCTGTACATAATCCTGGTGTCACTTGTGATGCACAGTGTGATCCAGGATCATTGGTTGTGTGGCACCCCTCATGCCACCTGTGTACTTTCAATGCCACGTAGTGCATTTGGCCTTCCCCAGAGGATAATGTCCCTATGACAAAGGTGCAATGAGTTGCCTGCATACCATGGCTTGTTCAAACAAGACAAATTATTAATATGTGTGTCTCTGTGTCATTGCTCAGGTGTATTAAAGTAGTCTCACTTTTGCATCCTCACAGGTAGGCGTCCATGCCAAGGGGGAGATATGGAAGCAAGCCGTCAGTGCCGTGAGGAAGACGGAGGGTCGGAAGCGCCGCCTAGCCCAGGTGAGGAAAGGCTGGCAGGATATCCGGTGCCGGACGAGGTGGATCGCACGGGTCCTGCTGGGGGACTCACCTGAGAGCCACAAGAACCGTGGGCGCCGGCGTCTGACCCACATCTATAAGCGTGTGCTGGCGGTGGTCTTCCCCGACTTGGATAGGCGCCTACTGGAGAAGCAGCAGCAGGAAGGGGGTAGGTACATGTGTGTTTGTTGTGTGTCACCAGCTTTTGGAAGTGCGCTGTTGCATGGATACACTGCCAGGGTTTAAATGTGCAGTGCATGACCTGTTCCCCAAAGTACACCGGTGCTGTTCTTCCTCCCTTCCCCTCCTTGCCATGTGTTCCCTGGACTGTGTGTCGTCACTCTTGCACAAGGTTATCTAGGCTGCCAGTTAATCCAAGTGCCCAATGCTTGCAGCATCATGTGTGGGGGTGGTGTGTAACAGGTTTTGGGACCTTGCCTGTGCCCTGGCCATTTCAGTCATTGTGGGGTCCATGTCAGTTGGCACTGATGGTGAGTCCCGACATAGGAGTGTGTCTTAAAAGTGTACTGCCTTACAGCATGCATGTCCAATGTTGTGCCCTCTGACATGATGTGCATGAGTGGGAGTAATGCATAGTGCAGGGACGGTTGCTTCAGTTGCAGTCATATCCATCCAGGACCATGGAGGAGTGTGGCCACTACCGTGCCCTGGGGCACCTTTTCCTAGGAATCATGTGTGTCATCCAACAATGTGGACATTCTCTGTGTCTTCGGCATAGGTTGGGCTCAGTGGCATTGTACCCTGGCCTCATCTGTATTTACGTAAACTGGGCTACATGTGTCCACTGTACAGTGTGACCCCATTTTGCTTGTGCATACTCACAGTGGGCAGTGCCTGTGTGCCTTGGTACGACAATCTGATGATGGTTGATTGTCAATGATATATGTGGACAGGCGCACCAGGGGTAGTTTGTGTACAATCAGGATTTAGTGCAGGCCATGTGATTTTATCCCAGAGTAAGAGGTGTGAGTACTTCCTCTGTCTCAATCACATTGTCTCAGGTAGGGGGTGGTTTGTGCGGGCAAGGCCTACATGTAAAAATCTGAAGTCTCCTTGCTTGGTCTGGGCTGTGTGTGATGTTTGTCTGGACATACATTCAAGGTGTAGTGAACCCAGTCATGTTGGGCATGGTTTAATGTATTAGCTTTGCAGCATGTAAAAAAAGTTAATAGACATTGTTCCTGCTCATCCCTTTTTTGGCAACGCTGTGTGGTGCAGATGCTGTGCACGATTGTCCCCAGGGCCTGGCTCCTCTGTCCAATTTGATATCAAGTAATTTGCTGTTGTGCCATGCTCTCCATTGTTTCTCAGTGGCATGGTGGGTCAACCAACAGTGTGTTGCAGGGCCTACATATGTACCTTGTATTGTAGATGTTACTCATGTTGCTTTTCAGGCTATGCACTGTGTCCTATGTAGATTTGACTCATGTGACATATGTATACAGGTGTCTGATTATTTCCTGTCTCTTCACCTTGCCCACAGCATCGTCGGGGGACTCCGAGGGAGACACTGGCACGGACCGTGAGGAGGGATCGAGCACCAGTGCTGTCTTGTCTGGTGAATCAAGTGTCACGGAGGCCGAGGGGAGTACGGCGGAGGACCTGTCCAGTCCCACCACCGACTATGACGCTGACGGATCCGAGGCTGAGCTCCCAGAGGGGGCGGAGGCAGCTCCCACAGCTGAAAGCAGCACTCAATCTCTGCCCGCCCCCTCCATTACCATCACCGGCCTCCCACTTGATAGGGTCCCTTCCAGCCGTGCTAGGTCACCACGTGTCTCCTTCTTGCCAGGCACCGCACCCCCTGCCCCTGTCTCCACTGCTGCCGCGAATGCCGAGTCTGTGGACATCCTGCACCAGTTGCAGGTTGGTCAGACTGCGATGCTTAATGTCCTCCATGGCCACACCCGTGTGCTCACCCAGATGGAGGCATACATGGAGGGCATCTCAGCTGCGCAGTCTGACCAACGCCAGTTGCTGAGGTCCATAGACTCAACACTGACTGCAGCAGTGGATCTCCTGCAGCGCTGTGTCCCCCCCACCCCTGCACCATCCACACTTCCCACTCCCATGCCTGTCCCACGCACACCCAGACATCACCATGCACGCACCCCACCAGACACAGGCACCACACCACCAGGGAAGGCCAAGCGCACACCTCCTCTCACGCACACACAGGGTGAAGTAGGCACACCCACTGGGTCGGGGGGCAAACGGAAGACACGCAGCCACAGTGGGAGTCCACATTCCTCACAACCCACTCCCCCCGAATCCACTCCCCTCAGCTCTCCAGGCCAAGATTCCAACAAAGATTCCTTCATGGCCGATCTGTCCCTGAGCCCCAAAGTGACACCACCCCGCAAGCGGTCAAAGGAGTCCCCAGGCAGGGTGGTTGAGTCCCCCCACTGTCCACACCCTCCCCCAGTAGCGCTGCGACCCATCCCTCCGACCCCCCCCTCCTTAGGGCCTGTGGTTCCTTCTGGTGCAGGGGAGACGCTGGGGGACCTTGCAACCGTGTGCAGCGCCATTCTCACCACCACCTTTGGCGCTGCCCCACCCCCTGTGGTGGAGTCCTCCGTCCCTGCACCCACAACACCTACCCATGCCCCTCCTGTCCCTGCGGTGCCTGGTCCTCCCCCCCACATGATGCCCCCCCCTGTGGAAGCAAAGGAGGTATGAACTGTGCAGGCAAGCTAGGGGACACACGTCCCTATGTGTCCCCCACCAGGATTTGGACTATGGACTGCCCTATGGGCCTTGTACATATAGAACTTTTATTAACAATTTTTTCTTCTCATGCAGAATAAAAAAATGTTTTATTTTTTCTTTGTACACTACTGCTTTTCTGGTCTTGCTGCTGGTGGTGCTGCTCCATGATTTGGGGTGGTGATAATGTGTTAGGTGTCTGGGAAATGTTGTGTTGTGCTGCTCATGGGGTGGACCCTGGTATCTGTGTGCCATCACAAGGGCTCTGCACATAATCTTTGGTCATGTGTGTTCTTACTGTATGGTGAAATTGTCCCAAGGTGTGTTCCTTCCTCTGTGGACCCTGACATATTCCCTGCAGGGTGTTTCCAATATGTTGTGCCGAGCTGTGTCTACTTTTCCTTGGTGTGTGACGGATCTGTTCAACTTTGGCCATGCATGCTGGGCAATGTCTCCACCTGCATCATTAGTGGCATCCTTGGTGGTCACTGTACTTGTGTATGGAGTTTATTGACATGACTTCATGTGGACATGTTCCCTTTTACACACTATGCATGTGTGTACTCCCAGCCTCGCACACATGTGTTACGTGTTCTGCAGGGTCTTTGGGCACCGGACTGACATTTGTGGCCATTGTATCTGTGGGTACTCCACCCCTTTCTTTCCATGGGCACTGCTGGGAGTGATGGGAACCCACCCCTCCTGTGTCTGGGCACTGCTGGGAGGACTCTGCACCCACCCCTCCTGTGTCTGGACACTGCTAGGAGGACTCTGCACCCACCCCTCCTGTGCCTGGGCACTGCTGGGAGTGATGGGAACCCACCCCTCCTGTGCCTGGGCACTGCTGGGAGTGATGGGAACCCACCCCTCCTGTGTCTGGGCACAGCTGGGAGGACTCTGCACCCACCCCTCCTGTGTCTGGGCACTGCTGGGAGGACTCTGCACCCACCCCTCCTGTGTCTGGGCACTGCTGGGAGTGATGGGAACCCACCCCTCCTGTGTCTGGGCACTGCTGGGAGGACTCTGCACCCACCCCTCCTGTGTCTGGGCACTGCTGGGAGTGATGGGAACCCACCCCTCCTTTGTCTGGGCACTGCTGGGAGGACTCTGCACCCACCCCTCCTGTGTCTGGGCACTGCTGGGAGTGATGGGAACCCACCCCTCCTGTGTCTGGGCACTGCTGGGAGGACTCTGCACCCACCCCTCCCGTGTCTGGGCACTGCTGGGAGGACTCTGCACCCACCCCTCCCATGTCTGGGCACTGCTGGGAGGACTCTGCACCCACCCCTCCCGTGTCTGGGCACTGCTGGGAGGACTCTGCACCCACCCCTCCTGTGTCTGGGCACTGCTGGGAGTGATGGGAACCCACCCCTCCTGTGTCTGGGCACTGCTGGGAGGACTCTGCACCCACCCCTCCTGTGTCTGGGCACTGCTGGGAGGACTCCGCACCCACCCCTCCTGTGTCTGGGCACTGCTGGGAGGACTCTGCACCCACCCCTCCTGTGTCTGGGCACTGCTGGGAGGACCCACCTCTCCTGTGTCTGGGCACTGCTGGGAGGACTCTGCACCCACCCCTCCTGTGTCTGGGCATGTATGCTCGGGACATACACGGGTGTTGGTACGCTCCATTCATACACGGGTGGGTGTACGCTCCGTACATACACTGGTGGGGTGTTGTTGCGCTCCATTCTTACACGGGTGGGGGTACGCTCCGTACACTGGTGGGGTGTTGGTGCGCTCCATTCATACACGGGTGTTGGTACGCTCCATTCATACACGGGTGGGGGTACGCTCCGTACATACACTGGTGGGGTGTGGGTACACTCCATTAATACACGGGTGGGGGTACGCTCCATACATACACGGGTGGGGGTACGCTCCGTACATTCCCGTACCCACGATCTGCAGGCCTGGGTATGGGCCGTACCCAGGCATTTGGAACGTGGGTACAGTGCGTACCAGCATTGTTGGGGTGCCGTAAGGGTACATGTGGTACGACCCGTACCCACGCTCTTAAGGCATGGGTAGGGTGCGGACCCCCAATGGGGTGCCGTAGGGGTACGCACCGTACCCAGGCCTTCGGAGCGTGGGTACGGGTCGTACCACGCGTACCCCTACATCACCCTAACAATGCTGGTACAGCCCGTACCCATGCCTTTAGAACGTGGGTACGGGCCGTACCGCCATTGTTGGGGTGACGTAGGGGTGGGCGTGGTACGACCCGTACCCACGCTCTTAAGGCGTGGGTACGGTACGTACCGGAATTGTTGTGTTGCCGGTTTGCGTCAACATCCACTTCCGTTGTGGCGGACGCTTGTGTTGCTGGACACGCCCCCACCCCCTCGAGGTGACCAGGTCCTGCAGGTCAGGTATGTCCAGGGCATATCTGATTTGGGACTTGGGTGGGGGTTATGTGTCCTGCCCCTGCCCCCCCTTTGCCCCTGGGTGTTGTTCTGACCTTCTGCGGCGTCTGCGTCGGTTCCTGTAGAGCAGGTTGACTGCTATGAGGGCCGGGATGGCGAGTAGGTTGGGGTCCATGGCTGTCCGTCGCGTACAGGTGCTCCTTGTGCGCGTCGTCCTGATTTCCCGGCAGTTTTTGGCAGACGGAGAATATAATCCGTGCGGGGTGACGTCGGTGCGGATCGTACTTCCTGGTTCGTGAAACGCAGCCAGAATGGGTCCCGACGTCACGTCAGCGCTTTCCCAGATCACATTTGTATGTATATTTTCGTCGGTCGGTGTTTTGTACGATTCGCACGGAAATAGTGTTTCTATGCGAATCGTACTTGCATTTTTGTAATGTTTTTTTGCCGGGTACGAGTCGGACGGAGAAAATTCTCCGTCCGACGGTTCGTACCCGGTTTCTCCAGGATCGGAATCGGCACCTAATTGGTTATTAGTATTACATTGTTTATATTTTCATTACTGTTGTAAAAGAAATATTGCATTTTAATGTACTTGCATTTAACAAAACATATTACTTTAATAGTAAATTTTTTTATATACACAACACATGTTTTATTAATATTATTAATATATTTTTATTCATAATATTAATAATTACATTATTTGAGTTTCTATGTTTTATGTGTAAGGTTATGTATTTATTTAATATTACGATATATTCTATTCATATCTTTGCAATGTTGAGTCACTAATAAAATGTATGTTTAATAATAATAATTAATATATTTTATGTTATTTATTAATATTAATTCACAATGTTGTACAAGTATTACAATATTTTTTGAAATTAATAAACTTTTGTTACATTTTTAGAAAATATTTTTGTTACATGTTTGGTAAGTTTACTGCATGTTTTATTCTATTTAAGTTTTACATTTATATTTATTCAGCCATTTTTGTTTAGGGGGACTACTTTTCTAACTGCTTACTGTCGTTTTGGGTTATTTCTCCCGGGTTCAGGTCGTGGTTGGGAGCTGTGTCGCTTGGAGCCAGGTAAGAGTTATTTATTTTTGTTTAAACTAAGTTTTAATTTCATTTGGATGTAGTTAGGTGGTCTGTAGTGTATTTAGAGTTTGGTAGTTGTACTTTTGGTGTAATTTAGGTGTATGTTACGTTATGTTAATTTTTTAGTAGGTTCGGTGTTTGAGGCCTTGTGTTTCGGGTGTAGTACATGTAGATAGCTTTATGTGTTTTGTTTTTAAATGTTATTAAAAGTATTTCGAAGTTGTGTTTATGTAGGCTTGTGTGGGTGGGTATGTTTTTTTTTTTTTTACAGGTTTTCGTTTGGCGACGTCGGATTTTGGAGAACTTTGCCATTTTTTTTTAAGAGGTTTGTATTAGTTTTGTAAACTAATATTTATTTAACACACTCTTAATTTTTCGCGTTTTCATGGAGCGTTTTTTACTTTTTCTACGTTTTCGGGTTTTTGAAGAGATTTGCTAATTGGATTTATCGCATGTGAGGGGTTGCGCGATGATCATCCGAGACTGACGTCACGGAAGCACTCTGGTCCTGACCTCACATACTCCGTCCCTCACTCCGCTCCTCTGAAAGAGAAGAGGAACGTACGGGAACTACAACATCCATGCTCCTCTCTGGTTTCTTCACAGACGGGAACCAAAAACCCGGAAGAGGGCGGGGTTACACCCGGAAGTACTATCCCAGCACCAATGAAAGCCGGAGGAGAAGAAACGTCGTCGTCGAGGACCAAACGCGGAAAAGAGGAAGGAACCCGGAATGAAGCACACGAGGAAGACGAAGAGGGAGAAAGCGCTGAGGAGAGAGCGAACCCCGAGGACCACAAGCAGACGGAAGACCGAGACGAAGCGGACGCCGAGGACCGCTGGTTCGAGGAATGGTGGTGCCCACCGGAGGACGCTGAGGAGCGGCCGTAACTCCGGAGAGTTACGGCGGGGGTCGGTGAGTAAAACCGTCTCCGGGGTGTGAGCTGGGGGATTGAGGGAGGCAACGGAGGGACTGGGTCGAGACCTGGGATGCCCGAGTTACCGTGTAGTTGTCGGGACCAAGTAAAGCTCTGTCTTGATAAATGTCTGACCTCACTACCTCTCATAGCCAAAGCTACCTATCCTGCTAAACTCGTTACTCCCAATACTTAGCCGGACTACGTTCAAGCTGCATTATTTCCCTTCACGTCCATACTTCCCTTCACGTCCCTATTTCCCTCACGATCCCTCCTACCGATCCTGAAGAACACTCGCTGGTGCGGTGACGGTGTTAAAACAAACGTATCGCAATACATCACCCTGACAACCCCTTTCTTTTACCTCCTATGAGCCTCCGGGAAGACGGCCACGCCATCGCCAAAGAAGTCCCCGATATCTCCACCTTGAACCCTACGGAGTCTCCGGACCGGGAAGACAATCTCACAGGAGGGAAACCAGAAGAACCAACACCATCAGGATCTCTGTTGTCACAGAAAATCAATAAAAGGCCTTCCTTAGGCAAATATATACAGCCTCCTCGCCTGTTCATTAAGCCTGCCCTCCCACATCGCAATAGGAATTGTTTTTGGACAAGTTTGGCATTTTTTTTAAGAGGTTTGTATTAGTTTTGTAAGCTAATCTTTATTTAACATACTCTTGATTTTTCGTGTTTTCCTGGAGCGTTTTTTACATTTTCTACATTTTTGGGTTTTTCGTGGTATTTGACGATTGGAGTCATACATAGAGGAATTGTTTTTGGACATCTTTGTATTTTTGCATTTTTTGGGGGGTTTATTTAACGCTCTTTGGGATAAATCGACACCTGGATGGACTTAGAAGTTGTGTTCAATTAGCTTTGGAGTTACGACAACTGTAAGTAATTTTGTTAATGGTATGTGGGAGGGAAATGTAATTTATTTCTCTTTTGATATGTGTTGTATTTTGTAAAATATTATTTTGTCAATATATTTTTAGTATTTTATCAATTGTATATATTTGACAAATTAATAATGTTTTATACAACATGAAAATATTTTATTTATGCACATGTTGTGTTTTATATGAAAATGTTTTAATTAATGTTTAGATTAGAATTAAAGGATGCTTTTTGCGATTAGGGATAAGTATTCTAAGCCTCTAGTTGTAGGATAGAGTCTAACTTGGCTTTGTAAAAGTTCATACATTTTGTTTGTTTAGTTAGTTTTGGTCCAATTAGTGTAATGGATTGTTGTATCCGTAGTTCTTGGTAGCTTTGCTCCTTTTGGATACTTTCTAGTAATTTTTGAAGTGTGGGTGTACCTCTCCCTGTTGCTGCCTGGAAGGCGTTATGCCATCCTTTGACGGCGTTGTTACTTTTGGCTTCCTTGTTTAGGGTACTAAGGTACATGTTCCACCACGGTATGTGAAACTTTGGTAATCTTCTGTGGCCTGATCGGTGTAGTCTCCTTACCCCGTGTGTCCTTGAAGTAATCAAGTAGTGGGCTTAACATTTCCTCATTTCTCTTGTAGTATGGACTCTCTATTAGTAGGTTATAGTGTTCTACTACGTCAGTCACAGGCACATAGGCTAGGGCTATAACTTTTTTATATGGTATGCTAAGGTGCTATCTGTTACGTATTCTACACTCAGGGGCCGATTCCGATTCCGGCCGCAAAATGTACCGACCGACACGGACCCGGACCGGAGACCGACCGACTCAGACCGGCGCCGTACGACCCGTGCATTACGATGCAACGCGTGTGAATTACAAACGACACGTATGGAATGCAAGCCATACGACCGAGCCGTAGGGAAAATAGTGATCCGGCCGGAAAACCGACGCGATTTTCACAGATCGACATGAACCCGGAATGAACCCGACCGACCCGTACCCGCGATGTTTGACCCACGCAGTACGACGCAATGCGTGTAAAACCAGACCAACTCGCACAGAGAACAAGCCGCACAACTGACACGCACAGAAAACCGGGCCCACAAGTAATGGAGACCTCTGCGACCGACGCGTATGAAACACAGAAGATAGGCAGCGTGAACGAGGCGGAGAAGCCCGCACGAGACAACATCAGCGCCCGTTTCCGTCAGATGAACGTATCCTTCATGCCTACAAAACCCAAAGGAAAAAAGAAAAAAAAAGGACCAAAAAAGCAATGACAAAGCCAATAAATATCAAATAAAAAAAACCTGGGACAAAGACACACCCACAACTCCAACTATGTAAAGGACTACAATCACTCCCATGATCCATTGCAAACAGGAGACACAGCCAGCAGCAAACACCATTACACAGCAACCACAGACACACAACTCACCCATCACACAACCCACACACCATCAGCACCTCATCCAAAAGCACACACACATACAGCCAGCAAAACCAACACCAACCCACCCTCACTTGCACCCTCACACACACATCCCTCACCACCACCACCCATCACCATGCCCCCAAAGAAGAATCCAAAGTTCACAGATAGTGAGTTAGAAGTGCTGGTAGACGAGATCATCAGAGTAGAGCCCCATTTGTTTGGTACATTGGTCCAAAGGACACCCATGTCACAGAAAACAAAGATGTGAGTGAGGATTGTGGACAAGGTGAACGCTCAAGCACCAGCAAGCAGCACAAAGGACGATATCCAGAACCGGTGGTATTACGTGCACATGAGGGTCAAGAAACTCATCGAAAAAGATCATGCCCTGAGTCAGTGCACCGGCGGTGGCCCTCCTGCCAAACCAGTCTACTTCAGGACCTGGGAGGAGAAGGTGCGGGACATCCTACCGCCAGAGAGCATCCATGGGCTGACAGACATGCCAGAGCCTGGTGAGTACACAAACAACATACCCAAGATTGTGTGGCAAGGGGACAGTGAAACCATGCACCGCAAGCAAAGCCACAGTAACAAATAGATAATCATCCCAAGATGTGTATGCCAGTCAGACAAACACAATACCTGCCATCTCATAGTGACTTGGAACTGTGTCATCATGACATGCACCAACCTACAAACAAATAGAGCAAGACAGTGGCACAAAGCTAAATCGACACTGCCAGACAATTTGCCACCACAAACACACTACCTCACAGTGCAGGTGACTGACAGGAAGGAATAGTGGTGTTTGTAGTCACAGATAATGCTCCACCTCCTGATAGGCCCATCAACACCTCTCTGAAACATGCCCACATCACAGGGAGTGGAAAATGACTGACAAGATGGCTGACACTGGGTCCTGCTGTGGGGAGCACAAGGCCCTGGTAGGGCATGTGCACAAATCAGAAGCAGGACACCACTGACTGACATCCTGAAAGACAACTTGCACGCCATCCAATGGAAGCCCGTTTCATGATGGGAGGTCTGGCCGGGTGGGAAGGAGGACTGACAGCTCTGACCATACTTACCAGCATATGGAGACACACCCCGCTCAACACAAACTCCACACAACTCACCAGGTAGAATGCATTGACCCACACCTCAGTGAAATATCATCAAAAGATACCCCGTACTGGGTGCTGCTGTGTAGAAGCACAGGGGCTCTCTTTGGACTTGTAGACAAACAAACACCAGGATTTCAGTCTTGCCATTGCTGTCAGACCCCCTCACAGGAAAGCAGAGTCAAGAGGGAGGAAGTATGGGCATGCTGGGAATGGGGGAGTAACCAAGAGCATGATGGGAGTCACAGTCACAGACAATCTACACCCACCCACATGGCTCAGCAAGCATACACTGAACCATGCTCACCTCACAGGGAGTGGGAAGGGACTGACAAGATGTCTGACACTGGGCTCTGTTGTGGGGAGCACAAGGCCTGAAGAACCAGAACCTTTTGGACCTGGCGGCGCAGGGTACGCCTTAATCTCCTGGGTTCTCCTGCTTAGCTACACAGAGACACGGGGGCACTCTGTCGGCGTAAAAGATCAGATTTATTAGCTGCAGCTAGTACAGTTGTCCCAGAAGTACACGAGGTAGGTTCTTAGGAGACTGCCACTTCACTCTGTGGCGTACAATCTTTTATAGCATGTATGAAAAATATACATTAATCAAATACACACCCAGAGTACATAAGAAAGAACCAATAAGGAAAGTTGGAAAATAGGACAGAACCAATAGGAAAAGTTTAAAAACAAGTGTCAGATGACTCGAATAAACCTTTCCTTCAACTGTGTTTGTCACCCCTCCTTCAAACTAATTCATTAACGGATCTACAACTAACTTGCAGGTGGCGAGATACGTTTGTGTGTATTGGAGGACAGTTGTGAAACAAGAGAATGCTAGCAAAGGACAGCGAAGGCCAAACGATAAGATAAGGTCAGAAAAGAATAGTGTGAGCCAACAGATAGTTGAGACGGGGATTAGAAAAACCAGACAGGGATTAGTGTACTCGGCCAAACCTAACACCAGCTTTGCAAATAGAGGCAGAAGGTTAATTTTAACACGAAGCTTGCAGAAAAAGCAGAAAAAGACTTCGACCGTCGTGCTGCCTGAGTGAGGGCAACACAAGATGGCGGCGGAGCACAAAATGGCGGGTCGATACGATCTCAATCTAAAATCGAAGTTCCTCAGACCCTCCTTTTGCCAGAACTCAGGCAAGATATTAATCTGAGTCAATGTCAATGGCCATAAGGTCATCGAGCTGTTGCTGTAGCATCATCCTGATATTCTCCGTTCTTTGTGGCTTGGTTTTAGGGATGCACATAGTAGCACAGAGGTCTCAGATGGCGGGGCCGCAGTGCATACAAAGGCAACAAGAGAATATGATGGCTAAAACTACTCCAAGGAACGTCAATATTTTCCAACCCCATTTGGACAGTAGTCCCCAAAACCACTCCAATAATGACCAATCTCCTTCGTCTTGATGGATCGACTCAGAGATCATGTGTAACTTAGAGATAGCTTGGTATACTGTTGGAGCGTCATTTGGTATGAAAATACAGCAACTTGACCCGATCAATTTGCATACTCCACCACGGTCTGCAAGAACAAAGTCTAAGGCAACTCGGTTCTGTAAAGTCATGAGACGATCTGCCTGTAGTTCTGCCGTGATATTACTTAAGGCTCCTACAGTGATGTCTATGGTGGTTTCTACTAGTTTAATCAAAGCTGGACGAACCCAGAGGTGTTGGTACAATCACTGTCAAGCAGTGCTTGGGAACCCACTAGGTAAGTAAAAAGACCCCTCACACACCAACTTAGTTGGTGTCATGCTTCATCATAGGGGTCCCAACCGGGTGGCCGAATGCCCCCCGGTTGTGCTACGACGCCTGACTACAGCGGAGCTGGTGTGGTGCAAAGGTGTGATGTGGTGAAAGTTTAAAAATATCTCTGAGAATCCTTGCCGGGGAAAGTTTTATTAATGGCGGCTCAGGATATGTTAAAAATAAAACTATGTGGTGCAACTACGAAAGAGTTTAGATTCTAATAGTTGTCTATGTGGTTGGTCTACATGTTTCAGCCCACGTCAGGGTGTAAGGGGCTTTCGTCAGGACCAGTGGTACACAAATTTTGGTCATGAAGCAGCACTCGCATGGCACCTACTGCAGTCTCCCGGATCCCGGATGGTCATCCGGGATCCGGGAGACTGCAGTAGGTGCCATGCGAGTGCTGCTTCATGACCAAAATTTGTGTACCACTGGTCCTGACGAAAGCCCCTTACAAAATTTGTGTACCGAGGAGCGCACTCCTCCCTCATCCTGATCAGCGATCACACTCAGCCATAGTGTCTTTTTTCGCTGCGGTGTCTGCCATTGAGCCGATACCGATTCCACACACCTTAGCGAGTGTGTAGGTAAATTACCTTTTTATTTTTTCACCATCCACGTGGCATCTTTCACTTTGCCACTCACTGCACCCACTGGTCCTGACGAAAGCCCCTTACACCCTGCACCACATAGTTTTATTTTTAACATATCCTGAGCCGCCATTAAAAAAACTTTCCCCGGCAAGGATTCTCAGAGATATTTTTAAACTTTCACCACATCACACCTTTGCACCACACCAGCTCCGCTGTAGTCAGGTGTCGTAGCACAACCGGGGGGCATTCGGCCACCCAGTTGGGACCCCTATGATGAAGCATGACACCAACTAGGTTGGTGTGTGAGGTGTCTTTTTACTTACCTAGTGGGTTCCCAAGCACTGCTTGACAGTGATTGTACCAACACCTCTGGGTTCGTCCAGCTTTGATTAAACTAACACATACCACAGGGGATACGGACGCACCTCATGCCTCCCTAGCTCTCTCATTGTTCTCTACATATGGTGGTTTCTACGACACGAACCAATTGCCTTATATTTCTGCTGTTGGCCATTGGACCCCAAAAAGGAAGAAATCCTTTGAGGAAATATCCTCCCTCTTGTCCTGCTGTGTCCTCGGAATTAATAATCCCTCTGCCGTATCTATTTCGATGATGATTTGCAGAAGCGGTGTATGTAGGGGGAAGAAGGAAAGCTATATAGCAAGTTCCGGAGAAACCCGTTGGCAACCACATATAAGCCCTATTATAACAGATGAAATATGTGCCTTGAGACGGCACTAGAGGAGGCGAGTTTTGAGAGGAGTAAACATATGTGTGGGAACAGCTATTTCTTTGTATAGTGTCAGCAGACTGACCATTTATCTGTAAACATAAATTGCCCTGATGTGGTATAGTCCAAATCGGTGAAGACTTTCCTTTTTTAACTTTATCACTAAGGCTAGTGACATATTGGGTGACGTTCCAGTTAGTATACGCTTTTCTTTCGTCAATGGAGATCTTACTATTTTCCATGATTTTAGCCATAGCTACCATTCCCTTTATCAACGAACTATGACTAAAATCCGGATCACTAATACGTGAACTAACGGATCATCTGAATTTGCTTTGATAGGCATTGGAAAAGATGACAAAATAAGCCCAAGCAGAACCCTCATAAGAAAACGGAAGGACTAAATACGGCATTCCTTTTTCTACGGTATGTGGCATGAGTCCACACACCCAACAGTCAGTTGTATTGATCACTAAGTGATGTTGATGTAACAACTGGACGAAGAAATTGTTGTAATATTCAGTTCTTCTAATGAGTTCATGTTGGGGAAGTGTATGAAATAGATGTGGAGAGACAGTAGAAGAAGACGAAAAGGTAGAAGGAGAGACAACTTTTTGCTGCAGAGCAATGACAATCCAATTTATACACGCCAAAAGAATACACAATAATATAATAATACATAAAGCAATACCACAACGACTATACATTGATTTACACTGATTCATTTTATCTTTACTTTCTCTTTTGCCTGATGTAGTTTCCATCTTTCTAAGTGGATGCTCACGGCAATCTTTCTCAATCACTTAATCACGATTGTCTGCCATCCTATGACACTGCAAGTCCTGCAGGCCTATTGCCACTACTCAGGTCGCAACTAAGACTCCTACCGTGACCTTGCAACCGGGACAGAATACTACAAAGGAGAGAGAAATCTTAAGAGTTCTTTGGTCTGGGTCTCAAATTATAATGTTCTTTGTTAGGTGTAGTCTGTTCTTGGAACAATGTTCGTGGATTGGTCGTATTCAAGCGACGATGTGATGGTATTGCTTCCTCTTTCTCAGACAATGTTCCATTCAGGTGTGCATCGCTGAAAGGTATGAATCGTGGAACTTTTTCACTTTCTGAGTCACCAACACCCCTACGAACCCACTGATCAAAGGGTAGAGGCAAAGGCACTTTCTTACAATGCACACCGTGAATCCAATTTTTCTTTCCCTCGACTTTGACTGCTGTTCTCGTGGTTAGAAGTACCAACCGAGGCTCCCTCCACCTGGGCTCCAAATTTTTCGTCCTTTGGAAATTCTTGGTGCAGACCCAATCACCTGGTCGGATGGAAGGACCTGGGTCTGTGGAAACCTCCGGCAAAGCACTCTGAACCTGTTGATGGAGAACACGCAATTTAGTCGTAAGGTCATGCAAGTAGTCAATTAACATTGGATAGGGCAAGTCTGAGTATTTCTTAGGGCGAGGGACTCCCCATACGTTAGCCGGGCGTCCAAAAACCATATAGTAAGGGCTAAGTCCAAAACGAGAGTGTAGTGCAGTTCTGGTGGACAGAAGAGCTAATGGCAAAGCATCGGGCCAATTGAGTCCTGTACTAGCTTGAACTTTTGCTAGTTTTAACTTTAAGGTTCCGTTGTAGCATTCTACTAAACCAGCTGACTGTGGATGATTTGCCGCATGAAACTTTTGCTTGATACCAAGACCCGCACAAACTTTTTGCATGACTTGGCGCACAAATTCGCTCCCATTGTCACTCCAGACAATGCGCTGCAAACCAAACCTGGGGAAAAATTCTTTTAGTAGAACTTTAGCTGTTGATAAGGCTGTGTTGTCTTTTAGAGGGTATGCTTCTATCCATCTTGAAAAGGCGCATACTACCACCAGAACGTATTTGAGGTTGTTGCATCGCTCCATATGAATATAATCGATCTGCAACACCTCAAATGGGTATGTCGGAGCAGCAAAGTGACCTGCTGGAGTTGGGGTTCCCTTTCCCGGATTGTGCATCAAACAAACAATACAATGCTTCACTACATTGTATGCACACTTCGGAATTTCTTTATTTTGCCACACTGGAGCTAGAAGCTTGCATATACCTTTTGCACTTAGGTGAGCTGGACCATGCGCCATAGTGACCACTGGAAGTACATAGGCATCTGGTAACAGCCAACGTTGGTGTTCAGACAGTTCCACCCAACAACCCATCTCATCCAACATTCCTGTACTTTCTTTCCACTTGCTTAACTCTTTCTCTGAAACCTCCTTCTGAATCGCTCTTACACTTTTCACTGTATCCTCATACATTCCTCTCTCTCTAACCCAATTTGCAGGACCCGCCACATACATTTGACTTGTTGCGTCTCTCGCTGTCTTTTTCGCTACTTCATCTGCAAATGCATTTCCTCGACCAACATCATCTGTAATCTTTTTGTGCGCACTACGCTTCACAATTGCTATTTGGGCAGGCAAAGAAAGTGACACTAATTGGCCATGTTGTATTTTAGTGCCATGAGAAGTAAGGAAACCCCGTTCCTTCCAAAGACGCCCAAAATTAAACGCTACACCAAAGGCATACTGACTGTCGGTGTACACGTTTACTCTCTTTCCTTTTGACAACACACATGCTCTTGTTAAAGCTATCAATTCTGCTGCTTGAGCCGAATTGTGTCTGATACGTGCGGTTTCCACAACTGTATATAAAGTAGTAACAGCATAGGCTGAAACTGTATCTCCATTCGTAAGCTTGTAACAAGAACCATCCACCCATAGAATACCATCCGGATTCTCTAGTGGCATATCTTTCAGATCAATTCTTCCTTTTGTCTCTTCCTCGGTACGGAGGAAACAATCATGTTGTTCTTGGTCATCTTTGTCCACTGGAAGAGGCAAAAAAAGTAGCTGGATTTAGGGTATTACATCGTTTGATGTGTACGTGACTAGCCAAAAGTGTCAACTCATATCCAGACAAACGAGCACTCGTAAGATGCTGCGTTTTTGTTCGGTTCAGTAAGGTATCCACTGCATGCGGCACCATAACAATAAGGTGCCGATTACGATCCTGCAAAAAATTTCCCCGTACGACTCGTATCCGGTCTTTTTACCGTACGAATCGTACAAGTGCCGTACAAACTGCCAAGTACGATTCGCATGGGAAAAAGTCCATACAAATCGCTTGGGAACAATTCCCCACACATCATCGGGTCGGAAAATGTGTCCGACACGTCCCCGGACGATTTACCGTACAAATGTGAAAAGTGAAGTCCGACCGCGCAAGTACGATCCATCCCGTGCATCCGATCTCACAACCGTATGGAAGAAACACCGTCCGCACCGAACTCCCATAGCAACCATGGAGACATGTGCTCGCATACGTGCCTAACACCCCCCCAACCCCCGTATGTACGCGCCGAACCATCCCCCCCAGTCCTCGTATGTACGCGCGAACCCCCACCCGTGCATGTATACCCCCGTACGTACGGCCCGTACACCCACCCGTGTATGTATGGAGCGTACCCCCACCCCAACAGTGGATGTACGGAACGTACCCCCACCCGTGTATGTACACCAGTGTATGTACGGCCCGTACCCCCACCCGCGTATGTATGGAGCGTACCCCCACCCCAACAGTGCATGTACGGCCCGTACCCCCACTCGTGTGTGTATGGAGCGTACCCCCACCCCAACCGTGTATGTACGGACCGTACCCCCACCCGCGTATGTATGGAGCGTACCCCCACCCCAACAGTGGATGTACGGACCGTACCCCCACCCGTGTATGTACACCAGTGTATGTACGGCCCGTACCCCCACCCGTGTATGTATGGAGCGTACCCCCACCCCAACAGTGGATGTACGGCCCGTAACCCCACCCGCGAATGTATGGAGCGTACCCCCACCCCAACAGTGGATGTACGGACCGTACCCCCACCCGCGTATGTATGGAGCGTACCCCCACCCCAACAGTGGATGTACGGACTGTACCCCCACCCGCGTATGTATGGAGCGTACCCCCACCCCAACAGTGCATGTACGGACCGTACCCCCACCCGCGTATGTATGGAGCGTACCCCCACCCCAACCGTGCATGTACGGACCGTACCCCCACCCGCGTATGTATGGAGCGTACCCCCACCCCAACAGTGCATGTACGGCCCGTACCCCCACCCGCGTATGTATGGAGCGTACCCCCACCCCAACCGTGTATGTACGGACCGTACCCCCACCCGCGTATGTATGGAGCGTACCCCCACCCCAACAGTGGATGTACGGACCGCACCCCCACCCGTGTATGTACACCAGTGTATGTACGGCCCGTACCCCCACCCGCGTATATATGGAGCGTACCCCCACCCCAACAGTGGATGTACGGCCTGTACCCCCACCCGCGTATGTATGGAGCGTACCCCCTCCCCAACAGTGGATGTACGGACCGTACCCCCACCCGTGTATGTACACCAGTGTATGTACGGCCCGTACCCCCACCCGCGTATGTATGGAGCGTACCCCCACCCCAACAGTGGATGTACGGACCGTACCCCCACCCGCGTATGTATGGAGCATACCCCCACCCCAACAGTGGATGTACGGACCGTACCCCCACCCGCGTATGTACACCAGTGTATGTACGGCCCGTGCCCCCACCCGCGTATGTATTGAGCGTACCCCGACCCCAACAGTCTAAGTACGGAGCGCACCCCAGGCCCCAACACCAGCACCTTCACCCAACATCGCGCATGTACGAGTCGTACCAAGCCAGAGACAAGGACACCACTGTACAACAAAATGGCCGATGTACACACCGTACACACGCTAAAAACACACGTACACAACCAGGACAAAGCAAAACAACACAAGAAGACTCCATTCGAATCACACAAAGCCACAAAACATGTCCAACAAGCAGAAATACAACACATTCACTGACCTGCAACTGCCAAACTCCCAAACAGAGGCCCAAAACACAACCACTCCTTATAACACACCCACCCAAATTTCAAACACAGCCACACCCACCAATGGACCAATAAAAAGGGCCCACAGACACAACCCATGAGCCTTTGCAACAGACTCACTGCTGCCAGACCACACAGACAACCCACAGCACCATACTTGAACCTTTACTACACCTTACACTTGCACACCTTCACACAACCACCTTCACAAACACCCCCTCAACACATTCACACACACACCTGCACAACCACACCCACACACCCACAACCATCCACACCCACACCCCCCACAACCATCCACACCCACACCCCTCACATTGCCCACTAACAAGAATCCAAAGTTCACTAGCCAAGAGTTGGAGGTCCTTGTCGACGAAATCCTCAGAGTCGAGCCACACCTCTTTGGAACATTGGTCAGACAGACCAGCATTTCCGATAAAAACAGCCAAGTGGCAGAGGATTGTCGATGCTGTGACTGCTGTTGCATCCACCAGAAGAACCAGGCATGAATGCCAAGCCAGGTGGTACGATCTGCAGAGGAGGGTCCGAGCCAAAATGACCAACGACCACAACCAGGCCAACATCACTGGAGGAGGGCCGCCCCGCAGACGCGTACAATACCATCCCTGGGAGGAGAGGGTGATGGCCATACTGCCGGTGGTGGCAGTGGAGGGAGTAGAAGGACTCCGAGAGCCTGGTGAGTACACAAACAACTCACCTCACATGGGGGGAACGTCATCCACAAACAAACTCACAAGCATGCACGCAACCACCCCAAGCTATCGCATGACTCAACCACACTCCATAAACACGCACATGCCACTAGCGCCACCATGCCCCATGCACCCAGCTGGACAATCCCAAGTCACAGGCCACAGAAAACACCAACACAAGACACGGTAACCCGGATGGCGGGAGGGTGGGCCTCAAAAATCACATAGTGCAACTCAGAAGCAGACAACAATGCCCTCTGCCCATGTGGCCTAGGTCACAGCCAGACAAACAGTGTGTCCCCACACAGGGAAGACTTGCCAGCAAATGGCGGACGCCTTGCATTAAGACATGGGGGGAAGGCACTTTTTGCACATGACAGCAGCTAATGAACAGCCAACACTGTAAAAGAGTGGCAGCACACACCACCACAGCAGCAGCGCAGACACAGACACTACACCCAATGGGTGCCTGGAGATCAGAAACAAACTCACATGAACAAGCCAAAGGCCATTCAAAGATCTGCAAAAAGTGTGTGCCTAGGAAGCTGGCCTGAGGTGAGAGAGGGTGACACAGAGAGGGAGGGAGAGGGGGACAGAGAGGGAGTGAGAAAGGGAGACACAGGGAGACCAATTCAGCCTTGGGTGGTGTGGGAATGTCTGCTCGTCAGCAGGTGGACAGCGTGCATGTAGACAAGGGTGGCCAATGCCTGAATCCCCCTCTCTTCTCCATGGCAAAACACTGGGCCATGTCTCAACCTGTGCACCAGCACAACGCCAGCTACCTGCATAATATAAGTGTGTGGAACAACTCCATGTGCCCACGTACAGTGCAACACGGAAGGCGCCAATGCATGGCTCGCCACACCTGCTCACTCCACTGCTGACTGCAGTCACAATTGACGCAGCAAGTAAGACTGTGTCACACATAGGTAAAGTCTCAAAAGCTGTGGCCAAGGGACATACCCATGCACAAGTGCACTGTGAGTGGAATGCAAGACATATCCAAATACCCAGAGGAAATGTGTCAACTTTGAAACGAATGAAACATGGATGTTGCATGGAACAAAAATAACATTGTCTCTCTCACACACAGGTCAACATCGTGGATCACCCCCCAACACTGGGGGGGAAGACTCACAGGACCCGGCTCTGCGGGAGGACGATCCCACCGGCAGCGACGACTCTCACCACTCTGTGGACGACCCGACCAACCTGGCCCCTCTGGTGTCCAACCACCTGCAGCACCTGCGTCAGGTACAACTGGGCCAACCACCACCCCCACTCCTGCCACATCCCAGGAGACACGGTGTACCGGGCACCCAGGAGGAGGCAGGTGACAACGCTAATGCCACCCCTCAGGGGTCCCGGAGACCCGATGTGCCCACAAGGGCAGGCCAGGTGCAAGTGGGCAGGGGTGGTGGGAGTGGAGGACGGCGGAGGCGCGAGCCTGACCAGTTGGCTGCGGAACCGGTATATTCCCATGTGAGAAACATCCTGGACACATACCGGCAGGACACCACCGGCATGAGCCAGGTTGTGTCCACCATCAACGAGATGAAGGGGACCCTCGAGGAGATCAAGACCCAGCAGGCCCAGCAACATGCGGAGCAACATGCCTGTCTACTGCGACACCAAGGGCGGATGGAGGACAGACAGGCTGAGCTCGTGACGGTGTTCACGGGAATTCACCGTACACTCCGTCGGATGGCCGACAACATGGGCGACCCTCCCTGTGCCACCAGGCCAAGAACATCACCACCCACAGGGAGGGATCAGGAGGAGGAGGAGACATCCGACGGAGCATCCCAAACATCGTCACAGCCTGCTTCTGAGGGTCCCCGCAGGAGGGCGGGTCATCCACGGAAAAGACCGTGAGGGTCGGCGCAACAGCACCATCTCCCAGGACACCTGGCCTGGCACCTGGCCCACTGGACCAACAGCAGCACATCAGCAAAAGACATTCTCTGCCACATGGACTTGCTGGTCACTGTCTGACCAATGTTGACAAAGACTGTGGCATGGACTCTGATGATTTCCAATGGCAAGGACACCAACTCCCCCAGTGAACTTTGGATTCCACACACCCGGAAAGCCCCTCTTGTCATACCCCCCCCCAACACGTACCACAACACAAATAAAAAGTTACACGATCAAGAGATGATGCCTACATTTTGCATTATTACCGTACATGTGTCTTGTAAAGTCTAACCATGCCTGAGTTTTCATATGACTTCAACCATCCATACCCTGGGGCCCGAGTCTGGCACAGGACACATATGGGTCACAATGTATTAGGCAAGACAGACATGGGGCACCATACACACCCGTGATGGGCCCAACCAGCTGAGGGGATGGCCGCACAACCATGCCGACAGACATATTGAATGCAGCAACAGTCATGCGCAGAGGTCATGGATCATGTGGAGTGTCCTGGGGGGCACCCAGGTATGTGTAGACAGGTGGCAGAACCATGTCCTGCAAGCTTGAGTCAGGTGGATGCAGAGAATGGTGGCCTGGCCAACGTTGGATGCATGGGGATGGCACATGTCACAGTACCCACACAGTCATGGACATCATGCACAATACAGAGTCTAATCCCACACAAACAGCTTGCATCTTGCTACTCGACACATAGACACATAGCCACTATCACGGAAAACCATGCCAGACATGCCGTATGCACCGTGGCAACACACCAGCATTGACTGAGAAGAGGCACCTTGGAGGCATAGGGACACCTTTATTAGTCATGTATTCCGGAATGCAGAGGCAACTCGGAGTACACATACACAGGTCATGTGGAGTGACATGTGGGTCCCACACTCAAACCCCCCTTCTGCAGCACAAAAGCGTGATAGCCATGGAACTGGCACACAAGTGTCGGGTAACAGCTAAACACCCCCTGCTGCTCACGGAGAGGCTGCCATACACCATTGATCCTCTGATGTGGAAGTCCCACACCATGTCAAGCCAATGCAAACCGTATGTGTCCGAGGGCAGTGTTACACACATTGATGCCATCATCACAATCCACCATCCCTTCACAGATGACTGTCAACAAGTCTGACCATCTATTCAGGTGTATCCAGCTACATGTAATGTGTCCCATGGTGATGCGACATGTCTGCAGAGGAACCAAAGATCGACAGGGGCAGTGTGCACACATCGTAAACAACTGCCACACCCAATACACCCCTGATGCATCCCTTACCCTAAGGAGACTTCCAAACTTGTCCGTGCGTGTAACGCTGAGTCAGCACACGATGACGTGTCCATGAGGAATAGCAGTGCCACACCAATGCAACCAGCAGATGGCATGCGCAAGTACCTGGGGATGAGAGACACACAAGAAGTCAGCCACAAAAAGCACAGCCACTTGCATGTGCATGTACTGGACACATGTAAGGATGACAACATGCTAGGTCACAATTATGACTGTGGAAATACACTCATCACTGGCACCATCACTCAAGTGACACATCCACACACACCTCTGACTCACATGGCATACATGCAGATGGACACACACATCGCAACACATGCCACACGGGGACCAATGCGTGCACACTCAGACACTGGTACTCATCACTAAGCGAAGAAGTCGCGTATGAGCCGACTCCGAATGTCCTCTTGCGGAACCACATCCTCCACATCACTAGCCCCATTGCCAAGCCCTTCGTCCTCCACGGGTGGATGGTCCTGATCATCTTGATCCAGGATGAGTGGCACAGCTTTCTCAACTGCCATGTTGTGCAGCATGCAGCAGACCATGAAGATTTTGCAGACCTTTGCCGGGGCATATGGGAGGGCGCCGCCGGCCTTGTGTAGGCACCTGAATCGGCTCTTCAGGAGGCCAAATGTCCTCTCTATCACTCGCCTTGTCCGGCCATGGGCGGTGTTGTAGCGGAGCTGGGCCGGCGTGCTCGGGTTGCGGAGAGGTGTGATCAGCCATGGCATATTGGGATACGCAGTGTCCCCTACATGGAAACCACATGGACATAAGTAGGACAGGAGAAGCGGTCGTGCTGGAAGTCTACGCAAAATACAGGACAGACAGAGTGTACCCACCAACAACACATGCTCGTTCGTTGCGCAGCTGCGTCTTCAATTCAGGCACCCTGCTACGCCTCATGATGTAGGCATCGTGTGCTGATCCTGGAAAACGAGCACAGACATGTGAAATCACCATGTTGGACAGACACACCACAAGGGCATTGATGGAGTGGTAGTGTTTGCGATTCCTGTACGCTACCTCCTGTGCCTGTGGTGGTACCAAACCCACATGTGTCCCATCTATGGACCCAATGACATGGGGCATCCCTCCCAGGGAATAGAATCCACGCTTGACCCCAGTCAACTGTTCAGGAGTCGGGAAATGGATGAACTCATCCAGGTGAAGCAACATGCCCTCTAAGAAATCATGCAGCACACGGCTGAACATGCTCTGGGACATGCCACCAACATGACCTATGGTATATTGAAAGGTACCCGTGGCAAGAAAATGTAGGGCTGCCATTACCTTCAGCTTGGGTGTCAGTGCCGTAGGATGCCTGTGCAGCGGTTGCAGGTGTGGTGCCAGCCTTGCCGTCAACTCCTCAATCAACGGTTGGGGGAAGCGGTAGCAGCGTATACAGTCATTCTCCCGCATGTCAGCCAAGTCCGGAATTGCTCGGGGAAGAGGCGGCGCTCTGCAGTAATTTGGAAGTGACAAGGAAGAGTGAGTGCACTACAACAACAATTTTTATGTACTGAGCACATGTTAATCTGTCAATACACATATGCTACATAGGGAGTCAGGTATGTGCTACATGCCCTGGACACGTATGGCTGCCAGGTGACACTCCTACCAAGACCCAGCTACACACGGAGATTGTGAACCTCCACATCCCATGGCATGGGACTAGCTGTGTCCCAGTGTAAGTGAACAGCCCGACGCAACACAGGAGTGACATACATCAACACATCAGCAGAAGTAGGATGTTGATTGCAGAGACAGGTAGCGGAACACTCGAGCCACAGGTCACATGACATTACACTAGGACAGCCCACACACCTTGCCATTAAGGTGTACATGTCATGACTCACCACACATACATTGAGAGGATGCAGACAGGTCCTTGTTACGCTACTCCGTGTCCCATGCATACATACACAGCTTACATCCGATACCACATGTGGCCTGGTGTGCGTAACAGTGTGCCATGGCCATCTACACACAGACACATGTTGGTTGCTGCAACAGCAGATGCTTCAGGGGGAACATCAACATTAAGCTAACGGGAACACACCACACATACATGACATAGACACATCGTGCACCGTGGGTAGTCACATGTCTGGTGTGGTAACCCCTGTATCGGGCATCAGGGGACACTTGCGTGTGTTGTTGACTGTGCCATGCCAGAGACGCTCATCCCAAGTGTGCAGTACGACATGCACACATGTCAAAGGAGTGAAGGGCATGTCTGGCACATATTGCACCGTCACACATAACATCTGTACACATCTCATCATACATCTATTGCCTTCACAACTCAGGAGTAATGCGCCACATCACAGCCTTTCACACCTGTGCCCCACACATGTAGTACTGCCCAGGCAATGCCTTGATGTCCATCCATGGATAAGTATGTCAGCTCTATTCCTTCCTGTGTGCTGCCTGTCACCACTGTGATGTGTGAAAGGCACCGTACTTTCTCTCAGAGGGCCTGTGTACGTTCCCTATCACTATGGGAGTGCTGCCGTAGGCCTACCCATAGTGATAGTGAGCGTACAGGCGTGTGTACGGTCCATATCACTATGGGTACGCATACGCGAGCACACCCATAGTGATAGTGAGCGTACAGGCGTGTGTACGCTCACTATCACTATGGGTGTGCTCGCGTATGCGTACCCATAGTGATAGTGAGTGTACACACGCGTGTACGCTCACTATCACTATGGGTGTGCTCGCGTATGCGTACCCATAATGATACGGACCGTACACACGCCTGTACGCTCACTATCACTATGGGTGTGCTCGCGTATGCGTACCCATAGTGATACGGACCGTACACACGCCTGTACGCTCACTATCACTATGGGTGTGCTCGTGTATGCGTACCCATAGTGATACGGACCGTACACACGCGTGTACGCTCACTATCACTATGGGTGTGCTCGCGTATGCGTACCCATAGTGATACGGACCGTACACACGCCTGTACGCTCACTATCACTATGGGTGTGCTCGCGTATGCGTACCCATAGTGATACGGACCGTACACACGCCTGTACGCTCACTATCACTATGGGTGTGCTCGCGTATGCGTACCCATAGTGATACGGACCGTACACACGCCTTTACGGGCCGTTTCTATGAATTTGGGGTGCCCTAGGGCCCCGGAACTCACCGTACCTGTGTGTGAACCTACAAATTACATAGGGGACACATGAGGGACAAGTATAAAGGCCTACATGCATGCTGGTTGTAATGGAGACCAAGTTTAAAGTATGAATTTTTTCTGCAGGTGCACAGCAAAAGTCGGTTTGAATGAATGTACTTTGTTGCAAAGTGGTTGTGGAGTTGACATCATGCTCTAGAAAAAAAATATGAAACCCACTGACTGTGCTAGGTTTAAAGGGATTGGAGTAAACATAGGATGCAAATGTGAGTGACCAATCACTCTGTACTCCTGTGCATGAAACAGGCCAGCAAGGCAGATATAAGGCAGCCAGGTCCCATGAGAGAGCACTTGCCTGCACATCTTTGGATTCTACGACCCTGCTGCTGCACCTGATTCCCTGGAACCATGTCAAGGTCTGTGGAGAGGTCCCAGCATTTCACCCTGGAGGAGAACCTGGCATTGATGGATGTGATCCTCCCACAGTACCCCCTGCTGTATGGGCTACCAGGGTATCAGGTGAGTGCAGAGTCCACTAGCACAGACTGTGTCCCTTTTTTGTGACTGTGACTTCTGGCATTGTGTCCAGGTGTGACACACATGCAATGTACTGTAGGGGAGGTCCCAGGGGGGGAATGTCTGATGTCTCCCAGCCAGAGCATGCTGTGGTGCATGTCTGCCGTCCTCACTTGCATTGTGTTTACTGTGACAATCACTGCATGGTGCATGCCACATTCTGCCTGTCTTATCCTCCTGGGAATGTTGCCTCTACAGTCCTCATGTGATTATGTGGTCAGCCCAGTGTGACAGGTGACTGTACACACAGATGTGTGTTATTTCTGTGTACCTGTGCTGAGAGTGTCCACATGATGTGTTCGTACCCTGGACATCGGTGTGTGTGTAAGTCCCCTGTCCTGTGGGTGGGTGCATATGTGGAGTGTAGCACCCAAGCTGCATGAGGGATGGATATACCCTGCCCATCTGATGTGAGCAGGGAGCAGTGCTGTGTGTCTGACGTGCAGAGCCAGCCCCACACCTGTGAGCCCCCCGTCTAGTGGCACATGTGCAGAGTGAGGTTTGTAGCTGCATTTGGCAATGGCAGGTGAATGTCCTGTGCCTGTGTGTGTCTGTGTACTCTGCTGAGGTAGCGTCAGTGGCCTGTGGCATGTGACTGCTTTGAGGTGCTGCATATAATCCTGGTGTACCTTCTGATGCACAGTGTGAGCCTGGATCATTGATTGTGTCGTTGCCCTCATTCCACCTGTGTACTTTCAATGGCACATACTGCTTTTGCCCTTCCCCAGAGGATAATGTCCCTATGTTAAAGGTGCAATGCGGTGGCTGCATACTATGCCTTGTTGTAACCAGCCAATTTGCTCTAAAATGTGTCTCTGTGACATGTGCCAGGTGTATTGATGTAGTGTCACTTGTTCATCCTCACAGGTAGGCGCCTCTGCCAAGAAGCAGATCTGGATGAACGCCGTCAGAGCCGTGAGGAGGAGGGGAGGGTCGCAAGCGGCGCCTGGCCCAGGTGAGAAAACGCTGGCAGGATATCCGGTGCTGGACGCGGAGGATCGCACGGGTCCTGCTGGGGGACTCACCTGTCAACAAGAACCGTGGGCGCCGCCTTCTGACCCACATCCACAAGCGTGTGCTGGCGGTGGTCTTTCCAGACTTGGACAGGCGCTTACAGGAGAAGCAGCAGCAGGAAGGGGGTAGGTACATGTGTGTTTGTTTTGCGTCACCAGCATTTGTAAGTGCGCAGTTGCATGGATACACTGCCAGGGTTTAAAGGTGCTGTGCAGATCCTGTTACCCACAGTATAGCGGTGCTCTCCTGCCTCCCTTCCCCTCCTTGCAATGTGTTCCCTGATCTGTGTGTAGTCACTCCTTCACAAGGTTATCTAGGCTGGCAGTTTCTCCACGTGAACAATGCCTGTAGCATCATGTGTGGGGGTGGTGTGTAACAGGTTTTGGGACCTTGCCTGTGCCCTGTCCAGTTCAGTACTTGTGGGTTCCATGTCAGTTGGCACTGATGCTGAGTCCAGACATGGGAGTTAGTCTCTGAAGTGTCATGCCTTACAGCACGCATGTCCTATGTTGTGGCCTGTGACACGATGTGCATGAGTGTGCGATACGCATAGTGCAGGGATGGTGGCGTGTGTTGCAGTCATTCCCATTCAGGACCATGGAGTTGTGTGGCCACTACTGTCCCCTGGGGCATATTTTCCTAGGTGTCATGTGTGTCATCACAAAATGTGGACACTCTCAGTGTCTACAGCATAGGTTGTGCTCTGTGCCATTGTCCCCTGGCACCATGTATATTGACATGAAATGTAGGACAAGTGTCCACTGTACAGCCTGACCTGATTTTCCTTGTTAATACTCACGGTGGCCAGTGCCTGTGTGTCTTGTTACAATCATCTGATGATGCCCATTTGTACATGATTATTTGGACAGGCGCACCTTGGGTATTTTGTGTCCAATCTTGCATTTTTCCAGCCCATGTGTATTTCACCCAGACTAAGAGATGTAAGTGCTTCCTGTGTCTCAACAAATTGTCTCATGTAGGGGGTGGTTGGTGCGGGCAAAGCCTACATGTCAAACCTGAAATCTCCTTGCTAGGTCGGCCAGTGTGTGATGTTTGTCTGGACATACACTCAAGGTGCAGTGAGCCAGTCATGGTGGGCATGTTTTCAGTATTACCTATGCAGCATGTGCCTAAAGTTCATGGATATGGTCTTTGCTCATCCCTATGTTCGGCAACGCTGTGTGGTGCAGATGCAGTGCTGGATTGTCCCCAGAGCCTGGCTCCTCTGTCAAAATCCATTTCATGTCATTTGCTATTGTGTCATGCTCTCCATAGTTTTTCAGTGGCATGGTGGGTCAACCAACTGTGTGTTGCAGGGCCTACATATGTACCTTGTTTTGTAGATATAACTCATCTTTCTTTTTAGGCTATGCACCGTAACCTGTGTAGATTGGACTCATGTGACATATGTATACGGGTGTATGATTAATTCCTGTCTCTTCACCTTGCCCACAGCATCGTCGGGGGACACGGAGGGAGACATTAGCACAGACCGAGCGGAGGGACCGAGCACCAGTGCCAGCGGTGACATCTTGGCTGGCACATCGAGTGGAACTGAGGCGGAGGAGAGTGAGGCGGAGGACCTGTCCACTGCCACCACAGAATATGAAGCTGACGGGTCCGAAGCTGAGCTCTCCGAGTGGGCGGAGGCTGCACCACCGGCTGACAGCGGCACAACATCTCTCCCCACCCCCTCCATTGCCATCAGCCGCCTCCCACTTGCTCGTGTCCCTTCCCAGCGTGCCCGGTCACCACATGTCTCCTTCCTGCCAGGCACCGCACCCCCTGCCTCTGTCTCCACTGCTGCCGCCAATGCCGAGTCTGTAGACATCCAGCGGCAGTTGCAGGTTGGTCAGGCTGCGATGCTTAATGTCCTCCATGGCCACAGCCAAGTGCTGACCAACATGGAGGCATACTTGGAGGGCATTTTCTCATCGCAGGCTGACCAACGCAACTTGCTGAGGTCCATTGACTCGACACTGACTGCAGCAGTGGGTCTCCTGCAGCGCTTCGTCCAACCCCCTACCCCTGATCCATCCACACTTCCCACTCCCATGCCTGTCCCACATACACCCAGACGTCAGCATGCACCCACCACAACAGACACTGGCACCACACCAGCAGGGAAGGTCAAACGCACACCTCCTGGCACGCACACACAGGGTGAAGTAGGCACACCCACTGGGTCGGGGGGCAAACGTAAGACACGCAGCCAGAGTGGGAGTCCGCATTCCACAACATCCACTCCCTCCAAATCCCCTCCCCTCAGCTCTCCTGGCCAAAAGTCGGATACAGGGTCAGTCCTGCCCAGTCTGTCCATCAGCACCAGTGTGGCACCACCCCGCAAGCGGTGGAGGCAGGACACCGGCAAGGGAGTTGATTCCCCCCCTGTCCACACCCTCCCCCAGTGGCGCTGCGACCCATCCCTCCGACCCCCCCCCCTCCTTGAGGCCTGTGGTTCCTTCGGGTGCAGGGGAGTCGCTGGAGGACCTTGCTAAGGTGTGCAGCGCCATACTGACCTCCGCCTTTGGCGCTGCCCCACCCCCTGTGGTGGAGTCCTCCGTCTCTGCACCCACAACACCTACCCTTCGCCCTCCTGTCCCTGCGGTGCCTGGTCCTTCCCCCCCACATGATGCCCCCCCCTGTGGAAGACAAAGGAGTCTGACTGTGCAGGCAAGCTAGGGGACACGCGTCCCACTGTGTCCCCCACCGGGATTTGAACTTTGGACTGCCCTATGGGCATTGTACATTTTGAACTTTCAAGGGACAAACAGATTTTTGGATGCTGAATAAAGCAATTTCTTTTTCCTTAGTACACTACTGTCTATCTGGTATTGCTGTTGGTGGACCTGCTCCATTATTTTGGGTGGTGATAATGTGTTGGGTGTGTGGGAATTGTCGTCTTGTGCTGGTCATAGGGTGGACCCTGGTATCTGTGTGCCATCACAAGCTGTTGGCTACATGACTTTGTTCATGTAAGCAGTTACTGCATGGTGACATCGTCCCAAGGTGTGTTCCTTCCTCTGTGTAACCTGACATCTTCCCTGCAGGGTCATTCCAATATGTGGTGCTGAGCTGTGTCTACATTGGCTGGGTGTGTGACCGACTCGTTAGACTTTGGCCATGCATGCTGAGCGATGTCTCCACCTGCATCATTCGTGGCGTCCTTGGTGGTCATGGTACTTGTGTATGTAGACTGTTGACATGACTTCATGTGGACATGTTTTATTTTCGGCGCTATGCATGTGTATACTCCCAGCCTCGCACACATGTGGTACATGTACTGCAGGATCTTTGTGCACCTGACTGACATTTGTGGGCATTGGATCTGTGGGTACTCCACCCTTTACTTTGCAGGGGCACTGCTGTGAGTGTTAGGCACCCACCCCTCCTGTGTCTGGGCACTGCTGGGAGGACTCTGCACACACCCCTCTTATGTCTGGGCACTGCTGGGAGGACTCTGCACCCACCCCTCCTGTGTCTGGGCACTGCTGGGATTGATAGGCACCCACCCCTCCTGTGTCTGGGCACTGCTCGGAGGACTCTGAACCCACCCCTCCTGTGTCTGGGCACTGCTGGGAGTGATAGGCACCCACCCCTCCTGTGTCTGGGCACTGCTGGGAGGACTCTGCACCCACCCCTCCTGTGTCTGGGCCCTGCTGGGAGGACTCTGCACACACCCCTCTCATGTCTGGGCACTGCTGGGAGTGTTAGGCACCCACCCCTCCTGTGTCTGGGCACTGCTGGGAGGACTCTGTACACACCCCTCTCATGTCTGGGCACTGCTGGGAGTGTTAGGCACCCACCCCTCCTGTGTCTGGGCACTGCTGGGAGGACTCTGCACACACCCCTCCTGTGTCTGGGCACTGCTGGGAGGACTCTGCACACACCCCTCTCATGTCTGGGCACTGCTGGGAGGACTCTGCACACACCCCACCTGTGTCTGGGCACTGCTGGGAGGACTCTGCACACACCCCTCTCATGTCTGGGCACTGCTGGGAGTGTTAGGCACCCACCCCTCCTGTGTCTGGGCACTGCTGGGAGGACTCTGCACACACCCCTCCTGTGTCTGGGCACTGCTGGGAGGACTCTGCACACACCCCTCTCATGTCTGGGCACTGCTGGGAGGCCTCTGCACACACCCTTCCTGTGTCTGGGCACTGCTGGGAGGACTTTGCACACACCCCTCTTATGTCTGGGCACTGCTGTGAGTGTTAGGCACCCACCCCTCCTGTGTCTGGGCACTGCTGGGAGGACTCTGCACACACCCCTCCTGTGTCTGGGCACTGCTGGGAGGACTCTGCACACACCCCTCTCATGTCTGGGCACTGCTGGGAGGACTCTGCACACACCCCTCCTGTGTCTGGGCACTGCTGGGAGGACTCGGCGCACACCCCTCCTGTGTCTGGGCACTGCTGGGAGTGATAGGCACCCACCCCTCTTGTGTCTGGGCACTGCTTGGAGGACTCTGCACCCACCCCTCCTGTGTCTGGGCACTGCTGGGAGTGATAGGCACCCACCCCTCCTGTGTCTGGGCACTGCTGGGAGGACTCTGCACCCACCCCTCCTTTGTCTGGGCACTGCTGGGAGTGATAGGCACCCACCCCTCCTGTGTCTGGGCACTGATGGGAGGACTCTGCACCCACCCCTCCTGTATCTGGGCACTGCTGGGAGGACTCTGCACACACCCCTCTCATGTCTGGGCACTGCTGGGAGTGTTAGGCACCCACCCCTCCTGTGTCTGGGCACTGCTGGGAGGACTCTGCACACACCCCTCTTATGTCTGGGCACTGCTGTGAGTGTTAGGCACCCACCCCTCCTGTGTCTGGGCACTGCTGGGAGGACTCTGCACACACCCCTCCTGTGCCTGGGCACTGCTGGGAGGACTCTGCACACACCCCTCTCATGTCTGGGCACTGCTGGGAGGACTCTGCACACACCCCTCCTGTGTCTGGGCACTGCTGGGAGGACTCTGCACACACCCCTCCTGTGTCTGGGCACTGCTGGGAGGACTCTGCACACACCCCTCTCATGTCTGGGCACTGCTGGGAGTGTTAGGCACCCACCCCTCCTGTGTCTGGGCACTGCTGGGAGGACTCTGCACACACCCCTCCTGTGTCTGGGCACTGCTGGGAGGACTCTGCACACACCCCTATCATGTCTGGGCACTGCTGGGAGGACTCTGCACACACCCCTCCTGTGTCTGGGCACTGCTGGGAGGACTCTGCACACACCCCTCTCATGTCTGGGCACTGCTGGGAGGACTCTGCACACACCCCTCCTGTGTCTGGGCACTGCTGGGAGGACTTTGCACACACCCCTCTTATGTCTGGGCACTGCTGTGAGTGTTAGGCACCCACCCCTCCTGTGTCTGGGCACTGCTGGGAGGACTCTGCACACACCCCTCCTGTGTCTGGGCATTGCTGGGAGGACTCTGCACACACCACTCTCATGTCTGGGCACTGCTGGGAGGACTCTGCACACACCCCTCCTGTGTCTGGGCACTGCTGGGAGGACTCTGCACACACCCCTCCTGTGTCTGGGCACTGCTGGGAGTGATAGGCACCCACCCCTCTTGTGTCTGGGCACTGCTGGGAGGACTCTGCACCCACCCCTCCTGTGTCTGGGCACTGCTGGGAGTGATAGGCACCCACCCCTCCTGTGTCTGGGCACTGCTGGGAGAACTCTGCACCCACCCCTCCTGTGTCTGGGCACTGCTGGGAGTGACAGGCACCCACCCCTCCTGTGTCTGGGCACTGATGGGAGGACTCTGCACCCACCCCTCCAGTGTCTGGGCACTGCTGGGAGGACTCTGCACACACCCCTCTCATGTCTGGGCACTGCTGGGAGTGTTAGGCACCCACCCCTCCTGTGTCTGGACACTGCTGGGAGGACTCTGCACACACCCCTCTTATGTCTGGGCAATGCTGTGAGTGTTAGGCACCCACCCCTCCTGTGTCTGGGCACTGCTGGGAGGACTCTGCACACACCCCTCCTGTGTCTGGGCACTGCTGGGAGGACTCTGCACACACCCCTCTCATGTCTGGGCACTGCTGGGAGGACTCTGCACACACCCCTCCTGTGTCTGGGCACTGCTGGGAGGACTCTGCACACACCCCTCTCATGTCTGGGCACTGCTGGGAGTGTTAGGCACCCACCCCTCCTGTGTCTGGGCACTGCTGGGAGGACTCTGCACACACCCCTCCTGTGTCTGGGCACTGCTGGGAGGACTCTGCACACACCCCTCTCATGTCTGGGCACTGCTGGGAGGACTCTGCACACACCCCTCCTGTGTCTGGGCACTGCTGGGAGGACTCTGCACACACCCCTCTTATGTCTGGGCACTGCTGGGAGTGTTAGGCACCCACCCCTCCTGTGTCTGGGCACTGCTGGGAGGACTCTGCACCCAACCCTCCTATGTCAGGATATGTACGCTTAGAACATACACGGGTGTGGGTACGCTCCATACATACGGGGGTGGGGGTACGGTCCATACATACACTGTTGGGGTGGGGGGTACGGTCCATACGTACGGGGGTGGTGGTACGGTCCGTACGTACACTGTTGGGGTGGGGGTACGCTCCATACATACGGGGGTGGTGGTACTGTCCCTACGTACACTGTTGGGGTGGGGGTATGCTCCATACATACGGGGGTGGTGGTACGGTCCGTACGTACACTGTTGGGGTGGGGGGTACGCTCCATACATACGGGGGTGGGTGTACGGTCCGTACGTACACTGTTGGGGTGGGGGGTACGCTCCATACATACGGGGGTGGTGGTACGGTCCGTACGTACACTGTTGGGGTGGGGGTACGCTCCATGCATACAGGAGTGGTGGTACGGTCCGTACGTACACTGTTGGGGTGGGGGTACGCTCCATGCATACGGGGGTAGTGGTACGGTCCGTACGTACACTGTTGGGGTGGGGGTACGCTCCATGCATACGGGGGTGGGGGTACGGTCCGTACGTACACTGTTAGGGTGGGGGTATGCTCCATGCATACGGGGGTGGTGGTACGGTCCGTACGTACACTGTTGGGGTGGGGGTACGCTCCATGCATACGGGGGTGGTGGTACGGTCTGTACGTACACTGTTGGGGTGGGGGGTACGCTCCATACATACGGGGTGGTGGTACAGTCCATACGTACACTGTTGGGGTGGGGGTACGCTCCATGCATACGGGGGTGGTGGTACGGTCCGTACGTACACTGTTGGGGTGGGGGTACGCTCCATGCGTATGGGGGTGGTGGTACGGTCCGTATGTACACTGTTGGGGTGGGGGTACGCTCCATGCATACGCGGGTGGGGGTACGGTCCGTACGTTCACTGTTGGGGTGGGGGGTACGCTCCATACATACGGGGGTGGGGGTACGGTCCGTACGTACACTGTTGGGGTGGGGGTACGCTCCATACATACGGGGGTGGGGGTACGGTCCGTACATATCCGTACCCACGCTGTGGAATGCTTGTGCGGGCCGTACCCAGGCCTTTGCCACGTGGGTACGAACCGTCCCACCATTGTTGGGGTGACGTAGGTGTGGGCGTGGTACGACTCGTACCCACGCTCTTAAGGCGTGGGTACGGGACGTACCTGTATTGTTGTGTTACCGGTTCGCGTCGTCAACCACTTCCGTTGTGGCGGACGCTGGCTTTGCTGGACACGCCCCCACCCCCTCGTAGTGACCATGGCCTGGGGGTCAGGTATGTCCAGGGCATGTGTGCTGTGTGACTTGTGTGGGGGTTTTGTGGCCTGGCCCTGCTCCTGCCCCCCCACCCCCCTTTCCCCCCTCCCTTTGTTGTTCTGACCTTCTGCGGAGTCTGCGGCGGAGCCTGTAGAGGAGGTCGACTGCTATGAGGGCCGGGATGACACATAGGTTCGGGTCCATGTCTGTCCGTCGTGTGCAGGTACTCCTTGTTCGCGTCGTCCTGATTTCCCGGCAGTTTTTGGCTGTCGGAAAATATTCTCCGTGCGGGAGGACATCGGTGCGAATAGTACTTCCTGGTTCGTGAATGGCAGGCTGCGTGCGTCCCGACGTCACGTCGGCGCTTTCCCGGATCACATTTGTATGTATATTTTCGTCGGTCGGTGTTTTGTACGAATCGTACGGAAATAGTATTTCCGTGCGAATCGTACTTCCATGTTTGTATATTGTTCCGACCGGGTACGCGTCAGATGGAGAATATGCTCCGTCCGACAGTTCGCACCCGGTTTTTGCAGGATCGTAATCGGCACCTAAGTGTGTTGTCTAACACTATTCCAGCAGACTGCCGAATAGAAATCGCTGCTGCTGCTGTTGCTTTGAGACAACTAGGCAATGCTTTAGCTACTGGGTCTAACGTAGCCGAAAAATATGCACTTGGTCGCTGTTTGTCCCCAAATCGCTGCGTTAAAACTGACAACGCACACCCTTCTCTTTCATAAACGTAGAGCGTGAAGGGTTTACTGTAATCGGGGGTACCCAATAATACAGGAGCGGAACATAGAGCAGTACGTAAGTCAGTAAAACTCTGCTGACATTAGTCAGTCCATGGAAGGGGCTGAGGCGTATCTTTCAAAGTGAGTGCCAACAAAGGCTTGGCCAACAAAGAGAAGTTAGGGATCCACTGCCTACAATAAGAAGTAATACCCAGAAAGGCACATACCTCCCTTTGTGTGGACGGTACAGACATTTGCGCAATCGCCTGAATTTGTTCTGGGGTTAATCGTCGTCCCTCCTTTGATAGGAGATGACCCAAATAGGTAACCTCTCTACGAACGTATTGTAATTTTGAAGGTGAAACCTTATGATTCAGATCAAACATATGGCGTAACAATGCAACAGTCACATCTTTACAAATATCTTCTTAATCAGCAGCAATCAACAAGTCATCCATATATTGGATAAGAGCAGCACCAGACGGCAAATGAAAAGCATCAAGATGACATTTTAAAGCTTGACTGTAAATAGAGGGACTTTCACAATAGCCCTGAGGTGCGCGCTTAAACCGGAAGCTTCGGCCTCCAAGAGAGAAGCCAAAAATATCCCTACTCTCTTCAGCAATGGGAATACTAAAGAAGGCATTCTTTAGATCGATGACAGAAAACCAAGTTGCTGTAGAAGGTATCATTGTCAACAAAGCAGTGATATCTGGTACTACGGGAAATTGCGGCACAACAATTTTGTTTACCTCCCTGAGATCAATCACAAAACGATATACAGGAGGCTGAGAAGGATCAGTGCGTTTAAGAACAGGAAGAATAGGACTGTTACATATGTTACCTCTCATTTCCTCAACCACACCCTTCTGAATCAAATCATGAATGATTTCCAAAAGCGCTTTCTCACCTTCAGTAGAAATCCTGTACTGCGGAATGCGTGGCAATTCAACATTAGGCTTAAGAGTGACAAGATAAGGTGGAATCTCAAGACAACCCACATCGTTCGGACCCGTGGCCCAAAGCGTTGCCGGAAGAGAGAGCAATTCAGGTGGAAACTGATCTTTGGACAAATACATTGGAGAGATCAGTTTCTGTCCTAAAGTAAGATGTACACCAGAAGGAGAACAATATATCGTAGCATGCATTCTTTTCAATAAGTCCGGACCCAATAGATTCTGACTGCAACCATTCGTCAAAAGAAGTGGAGCTTCCAAATCATAAGGGCCAATTGAAATAGGCAAAGGGCAAGAAACTGGGTTACGAACAGGGGCGCCAGTAAATCCTACAGAAACATTTGTTAAGCCAGACAAAGGTGCCCCAGGGAGTTTGGAATGAATGATAGAACTTCTCATCGCACCAGTATCTAAAAGAAATGGCTCTGAAACACCCATTGTAGTGACGTTAACATAAGGTCCATTCTGATCTACTGGAATCGACACAACTCCCTTACTTTGTCCATGGCTGTCCTAGTTAGTGTGAAGATTTTCATTCTCGCTTTCGACATAACAATCTTCATTATAGTATTGCGTAGACCTAACATTTTGCTGATCAAAATAGTTCACAGAATTGGGCGGAGGAAGGGAACGTTGGTCTTGGGTTGACATGCCTCGACCTCTATCTCTGTTTGCTGAGTGGAGGCCAGCACGACCTCGTGGAGCAGATGATGCTCCATTGCGTTGCAATAAAACCGGACAAATACTTTTAAAATGACCTTCTTCTCTACAATAGGCACATTGATTAGGACCTAACGAAGGTCGCGGAACATATGGCTCAGGTTTTTGATACAACCTCTGAAACTGTGGAGGCTGCTGAAACTGAGGCTGAACATAGCGAGGAGGATAAGCTTGTTGCAAGAGAACCTTTGTTTTCAATTCTTTCGTCTTCTTCTCTTGCTTTTCTTTTTCTTCTTTATCTCTGTTTTCATAATATTGTGCAGTAGCCAATATCTAGGCAGAAGAAGAAACAGCCCATGAACTTTCAGAATATTTCAATTTGTGCGACAACTCGGGAAGCAAATTAAATACAAATTTGTCCACAAATAATCGCTGACCACCTTCTGTAGCCATGTCTTGACCACTGTGATCAATAAATGTCTCCTCGAAACGAGTGAAGAAATCAGAGACACTCTCGTCTTTCTTCTGTTTGCATGCTGCTAATTTATCCCAGTTAACTCTTAATGCAGGCCTCATCGTTTTCATTAATGTAATAATCCTACCAGGGAGTTCCGAAATCAAAGCGTCAGGCTTTGCACCACCCACTTGATCTCTATCTGTGGCAGTTATAATATCCCAATTAGCACCTAGTTCCTGGGCGTGATTCTCTTTACGAATCTCAGCCCATATTGTCTGTGGAACTGCATTTCCCATCAACATGTCAATATCAGCTAGATTCAAGATGCAAGCATCAACTGTCTGTGATAATTCTTTGTAATAACCTGCAGGGTTCTTACGAAGTTTCGGTAGAGTCTGCTTAAGAGCCAAAACGTCAGATCGTTTCCATGGAACATGTACCCATATACGTTGAAAGTGAGCAGGAATAGCTGGATTTGCACCTACTGCTGCAACTTCTTCCTTCCATACTGGAGGAACCTCTCTCATGGGATAGTTTTTCAACGTCAGTCTAACCGATGGATCGGAATCAAGGAAAGCCTGAGAGGACAATAAGGATCTACAAGAAATAAGTGTCCTTACAGCTTTCTCAACCTTAGATCCCACAACAAGTCCTTTATCAAAATCAGCCTGAACATCTAACAGATCTAGTGGGATCGGACTCAAATTCACATCCTCACATTCTTTGATGAGAGTATCACACATTGCATTAAAAAAATATCTTTGCGTAGGCGCATTCCATTGTGAGAAAGTAGGCATAATGTCAGGTACACCATATTGAGGACCCTTCTTGATCCATTTACGTGCGAGAGAGTCCAACCTTTCTCGTTCTTCAAAATCTGGTAACTGACCGCGAGATTGTCTTCGAGCAAAAGCCGGAGACACATTTAAAGCTTCAAAGAAAGGAGATAGAATACCAGTGACAGTGTCTGTGAGACGCTTACGTACAGACGGAGAATTCGATATCAGAATAGGGGACAAGGTATTAGGCGAACTAGTGGAAGGAGAACCGATAATTGCAGGAGGAGCAGAAGGCAAAGGAGATCGAAGATCAGAGGATGAGGGCAAAGAAGTTGAAGTTAAAGGCAAAACTGGCAGAGGCGGAAATATTGGAGGAGGCAAATGCGGAGGTACCACTGGCAGCTGAACAGGCTGTAACAACTGGGGTGCATTAGTACCTTGTACATAGGGCGGAGGCAATCTCAATAAATGGGACATTAGGGGATCTTCTTCTAAATCTTTCTTATTATCGGAAGGGGAAACAGGCAATACCGGATAGCATTTATCTATCGCCATACGATGCTGTCTTTCTGAAATTTCCATCGCATTATCAATTTCATCATCTTTAAATTGTTGGGCAGCCTGTATAATTGTCATACCCTGTGCTTTCCTATCTCGTTTTGCTTGCTTAATTTCTCTCTGTTTGGCTTCCTTACGCCAAAGGCGGAAAGAGTCAAACATTGCCGGCCGGGCTTTTCTTTTGAATAGAACTGCTTCCAAATTATCTAGCACATCAGAGTCGAAACTACCATTTTCTGGCCATTTTAAAACACCATCTTTCTTCGTGTATCGGGTCCATGCCTCGTTAAAGGCAATGGGGCCAACACCATGTTTTGAATAGAGCTCATATGTGGGAGTTCCAACCAAAGGAATCGGACAAGAGTCCTCAAGTCGGGAATCCCTATTACAACCTAAGCAACAAAATTCTCCAAACTTAGTCAGACCAGGCATCTCGTGATTTTACCTGACTGTTCACAAACTTCAAGGGGGTAAAACTCAGTTTACGTAGCACAAATGCACTTACCCTCGGCTTCGGCTATTGCAATAGTCGAATCTAAGGACCACAAATATTAAGAAAACAAAGGTAAAAAATTGTGGGCGCGACCCACGAAGATACTTAACTAAGGACGTCTTCTTACACCAACAGAGGCCCGTCTATCGTCTCGCTTTACCATACATCATCAAAGGAAGGGCCAAGGCAGTCAGGGCAGCAGTCGTTAGTAGCCGTCAGGAAGGAGTAACCGCGCTGCAAAAGACCTTCGGACCACTTTCGACATACAGGGGTCGCTTGATGTGGCTCGCGATTCCTCCAGAATTTTCTTGCGGGGTTCCTCACGACCTTCGGGCAGAACCGGTACCACTGAAGCCACCCCACGTTGGGCGCCAGTTGAAGAACCAGAACCTTTTGGACCTGGCGGCGCAGGGTACGCCTTAATCTCCTGGGTTCTCCTGCTTAGCTACACAGAGACACGGGGACACTCTGTTGGCGTAAAAGATCAGATTTATTAGCTGCAGCTAGTACAGTTGTCCCAGAAGTACACAAGGTAGGTTCTTAGGAGACTGCCACTTCACTCTGTGGCGTACAATCTTTTATAGCATGTATGAAAAATATACATTAATCAAATACACACCCAGAGTACATAAGAAAGAACCAATAAGGAAAGTTGGAAAATAGGACAGAACCAATAGGAAAAGTTTAAAAACAAGTGTCAGATGACTCGAAGAAACCTTTCCTTCAACTGTGTTTGTCACCCCTCCTTCAAACTAATTCATTAACGGATCTAAAACTAACTTGCAGGTGGCGAGATACGTTTGTGTGTATTGGAGGACAGTTGTGAAACGAGAGAATGCTAGCAGAGGACAGCGAAGGCCAAATGATAAGATAAGGTCAGAAAAGAATAGTGTGAGCCAACAGATAGTTGAGACGGGGATTAGAAAAACCAGACAGGGATTAGTGTACTCGGCCAAACCTAACACCAGCTTTGCAAATAGAGGCAGAAGGTTAATTTTAACACGAAGCTTGCAGAAAAAGCAGAAAAGACTTCGACCGTCGTGCTGCCTGAGTGAGGGCAACACAAGATGGCGGCGGAGCACAAAATGGCGGGTCGATACGATCTCAATCGAAAATCGAAGTTCCTCAGGCCCTGCTGGGAAATGGGCAACAACAATCTCAAACTCTGTCCGTGACAAGCTGGAAAAAAGCAGTGTACAGGCAGGCATCTGTTTGTACAGTAGAAAATGGCATGTTTGTGAACCATTGATGCCTGTAGAAACATAACTCACATTGTATGTCTCTTCCAAACACAGGTGGTGCTGGGGACCCAGCACCAAATGAAGTGGATTCCCAGGCCCAGACTCTGGTGGCCACTGAGCTTCCTGGTTTGACTCTGTCTTTGTCCTCTTCGGATGACGACGACTAACCTGGCCCCTCCGGTGTGACTCATCATGCAGCACCAGCAGCCTCAACATCTGCACCCCCTGTACCCACGCCTCCAGCATCTGGACAGCATCTTTGCCATTGACAGCAATGAGCTCCGACGCGGGTGACTATCATGCATACGCGTCGGGCAGGCATGGTCCGAGACAGGCGTACGCCTTGGCCATTGAATCGTATGGAGACGGGTGCATGTGCATTTTCAAAATACACGTTGTACTGTCAGTTGACCGAGCCGGGCGCACCCATTGGCTCTGGACTGTCATGGAGACGGATGTGGATTCAAAACTTGTACGAGTTGTGAGGTGGAAATTCAGTTGGATGCCCACAAGAATGTTGCAATTGCTAGTGTGTCATGAAGGTGAAGATTTGAACGATGCGGAAGGCATGTACGAGTCGTACATTTCTATGGATTGGCAAGATTCATAGAATGCAACCGTGTTGGACCTATCACTTGGGACACATGGCACAGATTCTGCCTCTGCAGCACAGATATAAGGCTGGCTGGCCCCAAGGGAGCTCACTTGCCTGCACTACATGCTCCTGGACCACATCCCGGCTACCACTGCTGCTTTCTATGCATCCTCTGGCTCCTGCTATGGCACGTACTCTAGAGACGGCCCCAGCCTTCACTGAGGAGGAGAACCAGGCCCTGCTGGACGGGCTCCTTCCACAGTATAGCAAGCTGTATGGGAAACCAGGGGAGTAGGTGAGTGTGCAGTCCACTGCCTGCCTAATTGTGCATGTTGTCTGACTAGCAGTACTAGCAGTGTGTACACCAGTGGCAAGCATTCTCACTGACTACTTTCATCCCCCAAAGTGTGTAGGGACATGTAATGAACAGGTGTTCTGCTGCTAAAGTGCATTAGTGTAAGCTTGAACTTCCCAGGCATTGTTAACATGTCAGACATGCAGGTGATTTGTCCTTCCCCATGGTTGCACTACCTGTGTACCTCATTTCCCTTTGTGATGATGCCATGTATATCCAAATGTGTGCATCACAAATATGGGGCATGTGTGTTAATGTACTTTTAACTTTGTCATCCTCACAGGTTGATGCCCACCAGAAGCAGGAGATATGGCTGACCATCGCCCAGGCAGTTTGTTCGGTGAGGTTCTACAAGCGCCGGATCCGCAACTGCCAGAAGAGGTGGCAGGACCTCGGGGCTGGACCCGGAGGATAGCTAGAGTCCAGCTGAAGCTGTCACCTCCACGCAGGAGGGGCGTACACCGGACCCTGACCCCCCACATGCTCCGGATCCTGATAGTGGTCTTCCTGGACCTGGATAGGCAGCTGAAGGCCAGACAGCAGCAAGAAGGGGGTAAGTCCATGCCTAATCTGTGTACTATGTCTGACATGAGAATTGCAGTCTTTTGGCCTGGTCACACTTCCACATTACGTAGGTCTTGTAGTCCAATACTCAGGTCCCTCAATTGTGGGATGCGCCCTCCTCATCTGATCCACAGGTGTGGCCGCTACAGTCTGTTGCTTGTGTCACTAGGGCACTGTGTCCCTGCAGTCAGCTATGCTTCAGCTAACGGACAGCATCTGTCCCTGTGACTCTGTTGTGTGTTTCATGGGTGGGTCAATTGTTTGCCCAATGCCTGTTATCTGACATGTGATCTGTGTGTGCCCTTGATATGTGTTCCAATTGCTGGTCTGACTTGCCACATGTGGCTGGGGTATTTCAAACAAAACCATGCAGCAGGGGACTCCAATTTGTGTATGTCACACTTGCTTAGCCACCTCACTACTGTCCAGGGCCAAACACTGTTTCACATAGACCTGGGCAATCATGCCTCCTCAAGGGCATTTAGAAACACTCTGTAATCCTACTCCTGTGTATCAACTTACAGGTTGTGCTTAGTGACATGTGCCTTCAGGTGTCTGCCTCTGTGTCATTATGGTGTGGCTTCCTGTTACGTACAACTGGGGTGTCCATGATTTTGACGGTCAGCAGGACATCTGAGATGTGACTGTGTGAGACAAGACCTGTGTGACATATAGGTGTGTGATCATCTGACAGCGCACAATGGTGTATGCAACTGTGTACTTCAGGCAGCTGGGTTACATGCACGGAAGACTGTGATGTGCTAATGTGCATGGAGTTGTGTTTGCAGAGACTCATATGTCTGATTTGCATGATGTGGGGTCTTCTGGGTCATGGATATGTTGTTTGCAGGGGATGGGCAAGTGCACTTGTCAGCTGCAGAGTTTGCTTTACCCCTGAGCTATGATTGTGACACAGTGCATACTGTTGTTGTCTGGATGCCCTGCCCCTGTGACAGGAGACAGTGTTGACTGACTTTCCAGGCATGCCAGTGACATGGCATTTAATTTGCTATGAGTGATCCTGCATTGTGTTCAAGTGTGCACCATGCACCCCATTGTGGCATTGACTATCAGGACATGAGAACATCATAGTGTGTGTTGCTGGCATGCATCACAAGCATGTGAAATGAGTCTCTGCCTATCCCTTCATCCGGACACCTGTACTGTGAGTGGCAAGATATGTGCTGTGTGTATAGTGACATACTCCTACATATTCACTTGCAGGTCCAACTGATGTGTGGGTGGTGCATGTTGGGACATTGGGGTATTAGCATCCAACATACAAAAGACATATGGGTGCAAGTCAAGGAGGGATAAGTGTGCCATGGTTGATGTTGAGAATGACAATTGGCTTATTCTAAACAGTGATGGCACTTTGAGCAGTGTTCAGCTGATGATGCCAGGGCTTGCCCTGTGATGTGATGTACTTACTGTGGTGTGTGCAGTCAGTGCAGGTGACTGATGTTGTTCTCTTTCTTTCTATTCCTATCCAGATACACCCACGGCCACAGGAGGGGACAGCTCCACGGACCAGGAGGAGCCACAGAGCCTGACAGGGACAGAAGGAGAGGAGTCGGGGGGACCCAGTGGCACGGAGGGCAAGTGGAGCCACACGGAGGAGTCGTCAGCACCATCCCCCCAGCTGAGGGCCACAGTAGCTCTGAGGATGACTCCCTTGTGGAGGCGGGTGTCAGCAGCCACCAAACTCCAGCTAGTGAGGCTGTCCCCGCCACCGCCCCAACCACCACCACTATCACCACCCTCCTATCTGCTCCCATCCCAGAGGTCCGTGGAGGCTCCCGTGTTCGGGAGCATGTCTCCTTTGTGCCAGGCACCGCACCCCCTGCCCCTGTGTCCCCTGCTGCCCTGAGTGAGGTGTCTGTGGACTTACTTAGACAGATCCATGTAGGGCAGACATCGATGCTGAGTGTCCTCCATGCACACACCACTCTGTTGACGCAACTGGTGTCGTTCATGGAGGGCATTTCATTGGGCATGTCTGCCGTACAATGGACCAATCAGTCCGTGGCCTCCTCCCTGACGGCAGCAGTGTCCCTCCTCCAACAGTCCCGCACCACTCCTACCCCTGCTGCACCCACGATTCCTAGCAGCCTACCTATCCCAAGCATACACACACCTGCACATTCTCACAAAGCTACAGACACGGGCAACACACAAACAACCAATCCAAGGGCTAGACGTGCACACAAGCAAGCGCAGGGGACTGATACCACACTCACAGGGGCTGGTTTGCAGACACACACACAGTCATCCACATCCACTCCGCAGTCCTCCGAAACCTCTCCCTCCCAGCCCCCTTCCCTTGCCTCACCTGCAACCCCATCTCCCCAGGAGCTCTTCCTCTGTGACCTTGGCCTCTTCCCCACCGACCCAGCAGATCCAGATTACAAGGGGAAGAGGAAGTCCCCACACACAGAGGGGAGTGCCCCTCACTCCCGAACGCCCTCCCCTAGGCGCAGTCAGACTGAGACCCCCACACGCAAGTCCCCCTGGAGCCGGAAGAGCAAGATCCCACCGCCGCCACGCAGCTCCAAGGCAAAGTCTCCATCCTCCATCCCCCAGGCCACCACTCCAGAGGTTCCCCTGCCACACCCTGCCCCGGGTTCCCCCACCCAGATACACCATCCCCAAAATGCTGAGGCCCTCCCCCCCTACCACTTATTCCTCCACACCCGGTCAGACGGTTAGTGCCACTGATATGGGGACCGTGTCCCCCCTCTGACCTGCCGACCTCACCTGTACCCCATTCCACTCACATGGATTTAGGCACTGCAGTGGAGTCCACGACCACCCCCTCTGACTTGGGCACTGAGGTGGGGACCCAATCCACTCCATCTGACCTGCCCACTGCAGTTGTGCTGGCACCCACCCCATCTGACTTGTGCCCCACAGTTGTGACTGCACCCACCACTTCAGTCAGCTCCACTGCAGTTGCAAGTGACTCTCCTGCATCCACCACCCCTTCACTGCCTCCTTCTGCTGCACCATGATCCTGATCCTGTCCCTGCAGTGCCTGGCCTGCCCCCATTTATGCCCCTCCGAAGGGATGTCCCCTGTCATAAGCAGTGCAGGCAAGCAACGTGTCACAGTTGTCACTCAAGTTCACTCCTTGTAATTTGATGATGGACTGGCCATTGGTCTTTTGTTTGAACGGACGTTTCAATTTTCATCTGCTGAATAAAGCTTTTTTCTTTATCCTTGTGAACGTGATTTACCTGTACATTAGATTGATGATGTTTAGCATGCCCTTGCACCTGTAATGCTTGGTTTTCAATGTTGAATACTGAGGTGTTGATGTGAGGTACTCCATGTGGTCCAGGAGATATGTATCCTATTCTGGTGGGTATCCATGTCATTCTTTGCAGCTAACTGGGTGTGTCATGATTAACAATTTGATAACATCTCTGTGAACATTTCATTTGCATGGTCACATCTGTGGCTTGCACCCATGCACATATGATGTGCTTCCCATTGTCCAATTTGTCTATTTCCCTGACTTTGGGCGCATCTCCACTGGACCTACAGGTGTGGGCATCATTGGTATAGGAGCAACTGGGTCCTCTGTGCAACTTGCTGTACATATGTGTTGAGTATGTGTAGATGACTTAGTGGAGACTCAAGTACCCAGGCTGTTGTGACCAGTTGGTATTCATTCCAGCTTGTGTCACATGTGTCTGTTGTGCTCCCTCTCATCTCACAATGCCTGATTGCCCACTAAGGGTGTCCCAATGATGGTTTACTTTTGTATGGCACTGTGTCCACATCTGTGTCACTGTGGTTCAGCCCCCCTCATGTGTTGTGTATTTGCCCGGGGATACTGAAACACACACACACGTGTCAGATGTGCACTGTGAGGTTGCCTGTTTGTATTTGTGCATCTGCATCAGTGCATTGTTATTGCTGTTGTGGGCCATTGTCTGGATGCTGTTTCTGTGATTTTCCCTGCAGTCCCTGTGAGTCATATCACATCATTGTGCACATTCATCCTGGTTGTTAGGTGCCATTGCTGACATGGGATTGGAGTTTGTGAGCTGACACCTACAGTCTGCACAGGTTGTTTTGATTGGTGTGTCTATTTTCGAGATGTGTGTATGCTTTGTGATGGTCACTTCTGCTCTTGTGTCATTGTACACTGTATGCATTGTCAGCACCCTTGTGTGGTGCTTGTCTGCACATGGCCGCGAGTATGTTTTGTTTTCACAGCACTGTTAGCCTCACCACATCTCTGTGGGTATGGGAGACAACCACTAGTTTGACCCAGAAGTGTTTAATGTGTTGGGAGAAGGGATCATCCATGCTGTCTGCTATTTGCAGCTTTGGCCATGATGACACTTACCTTTTGGTCACTGTGATGAGGGGGGGTTTAGACCCCATCACCACAATGCTCAACATCTGCTGCAGTTTGGACCCCACACTTAACTTTTGTTCTACACAGTGAGGGGTGTTATTTTTACATTGACACAGTGCTATAGTGATGCTTGCCTTGTGTAGGCCACACTCATTTGTTGGTCACACATGTGCTGTTAGTTACATTGTATGTTCGAAGTCATAATCACTGTTGTGGGCATTTATCACAGACTACACACTGTTGTCATGATGTTAGGGGGATGTATTTTGCTGACATACATAATGTTGGAGTGTGATGGATGTGTGGCGCATCACCCATCCTAGGGGTGGGGGTGGCAGTAGTGCTGGGCAACAGGTCCCCTATGAGTGGGGGTGGCAGGGGTGATGGGCAACATAAGCCCTAGGGGTGAGGGTGGCAATAGTGCTGGGGAACATAAGCCCTATGAGTGGGGGTGGCAGGGGTGATGGGCAACATAAGCCCTTGGGGTAGGGGTGGCAGTGGTGCTGGGCAACATGTCCCCTATGAGTGGGGGTGGCAGGGGTGATGGCCAACATAAGCCCTAGGGGTGGAGGTGGCAGTAGTGCTGGACAACAGGTCCCTTAAGAGTGGGGGTGACAGGGGTGATGGGCAACATCAGCCCAAGGGGTGGGGGTGGCAGTAGTGCTGGGCAATAGGTCCCCTATGAGTGGGGGTGGCAGGGCTTATGGGCAACATAAGCCCTATGAGTGGGGGTGGCAGGGGTGATAGTCAACATAAGCTCTATGAGTGGGGGTGGCAGGGTGATGGGCAACAGGTCCCCTATGGGTGGGGGTGGCAGTAGTGATGGTCAACATGAGCCCTATGGGTGGGGGTGGTAGTGGTGCTGGCCATGCAACCCATATGGTGGCCTATTGTTAGTGGCCAGGATATGGATCCCCTGTGTGTCTGTGTGCCATTTTATGGATACGTGTCGTTTGTTTGTGTGGTATGTGTCTGACTTACCGTCTGCGCCGTCTGCGTCGGTTCCTGATCCGGTCATGGATGTAGAGTACTGGTATGACCTGCGTGATGGGATTCATGATGTGTTCGTGTTGTACACGCTGCTTGTTGCTCCGTCTCGTACCCATTGCAAGCTGGTCCGTCTCGTAGCCGTGGATTGAGTTGTGGCACGAATCGTAGCTGATATGCTTGTTTTCCGGATGCTGTGACGTGCCGTACGTGGTCACCCGTCGGGCGCGTAGGAAGTACGCATCGTACTTGTCAGGGCAGAAACTGCTATGGATACTGCTTCCGGGTGACTCGGTTCGGCTTTCGGGGTTACGGCTCAGACGGAGAATGGAGTTTGAATCACAGCCTACGTGTCGGTCGTGTTTTTGGCAGTTATGCGCATCGTACTTCATCTACAGGACGGACCGGCTACGGGTATGTGTCAGTCACACGGTAAGGCTACGGACAGCTCTCGGAGAGCTGTCAGACCCGGATCGGAATCGACCCCTCAGTGTTGACTTTTAAAATCATAGTAGCATCCTTGTATAGCTGTATGGGGGTATGTTTTTAAAATTACATTAATCATAGCTACTTCAAAATCCATTATTATTTTATGTGGGAAGTAATTTGGATTTGCTGTTTTTATTTTGTTGAAAATTTCTAGATAGGTACTTTGAGTTTTATTTGGGAGTAAGCAGTAGATGAAGGGAATATTAGTATTTTGGTATATAGCATGTGCTGTGTGCAGTTGATAAAATGGCTTTGGACATATTTTAAATGTGCCAGCTATCATCCAGGTGTTGCATTGTTGGAGTTTTGTTAAGTTATTTGCAGTGGCAAACATTATTATACGTTTTTCACTGTTGTTATTGTCAAAGAAAATAAATGGCTCTTTGTTATGGGTAATGCTTAGTTCTGGTGGGATGTTTACTTCTTGGAAAGTTTTAGGGATAGGCATGGTAGTTGTTTTCTTTTGTTGTCTAATTATAAAAAAAATTCATGCATCAATGGATGGTAATTGTCCAGATGCATGTTGGGGTATTTGCAGAAGCTGTTCTTTTAATATTTCACTAGTGGGTTTGTCTGTGCTACTGCTTGCTTCTTTGATATTTTCTAAAGCTCCTCTAATTTCAATTTCAGTAATATTTGGGGGGTGGTTGTGCTCATTGACAGATAATACAGTAGTTTCTTGAGTTATGGCTCTTCCGTAGCATTTGTTAGCATAGTACTTGCTACATTTCCAGAAGAATTTTAAATCTTTCTGCTTTTCTTGCGTATATACATAACCCATGTAACATAGGAGCATTTTTCCCTTTTGTGATAGTATGAATTCTGCGCCTTCAGTCAAGGTGGTGTGTTTAGTGCTAAAGAAAATGTAGATATAATTAAGTTAATATAATGCAGTGAAATATTTTGTTAGAAAATATACATTTGTTGATATATACTTACAATGTTGATTTAGATGTTGAAAATATTTTTCCTTTGATGTTTGGTGGCTGTTATTTTTGGTATGGAGAAGGGATATCTGTTGATATAATTAAAAAAATGTGAAGATATTTTCAAGAATTTGTTGTAGGTGATAAGGCAATTGGGAAAGGGTTTTATTTTAATTAGCTACATTATCTTTTTTCTTTAAAGTACCTATTTTATATACTTACTTTTTGATTAGCTTTATTTTCTTAGTTGTAGATAATTATTGTTGTGGCTGCAAGAGTCTGTAGTGGAGACATAAATAAGTGAAAGTATATTCTGGTTTCTTCTAATTTAGTTGTATTTTTTAGAACTTTTTAGCACTTTTAATGTTTTACAAATGATTAATTACTTACTTTTTGATTAGCTGTATTTCTTTACTTGTAGATAAATATTCTTGTGGTTGCAAGTATCTATAGTGGAGATATAAATAAATGAAAGTATATTTTAGTTTAATATAATTTAGATGCATTTTTTAGAACTTTTTAGCACTGTTAAAGTTTTACAAAAGATTATTTACTTACTCGTTTTTGTTTAAAGTTTTCTTTCAAAAGTGAATCTTGTTATCAGGAAATAATCTGGTAGCGTTTCCTCTTCTGTTTTCTTGTAGTGTTGAAGTGGAAAAGAGTAAATATGTTTTTTGGCTTTTAAGCTGTTGTGTTAATTAGTTAGTTTCTGTCATTGGTCCTTTTTGTTTCTGCTAGATTTTGATTTGTTGTTGTGTTCAGCTTGAATTTTTTTTTTGTGGTGTTTCCATATATGGAAGATGCTAATAATGTAGTAGTAATTTATTTTAAGTATATTTCATTGTTTAAATATTATTTATAATGAATTAAATGTTATATATTTTGTTGTTTATTTTATAAAGTATTTATTTATTTTAGTTTTAAGTGGTATTAGTAAATATTATATATTTTGGTGTTAATGTTGTTAAAAAGTATGGGGCAGATTTATGAGCCCCTTGCGCCACTTTTGCGTCACTTTTCCCATGTTAAAAGTGACGCAAAAGTGGCGCATGGGGCTCATAAATCTGCCCCTATGTTTTCTATGAATTTGTATGTCAAAGTGTTTTATATTTAATCGATATTATTGGATCGATATTGTTGGCTGTCTATATTTTTATTTTCAATATTATGGTTATTTGTTTATTAATTGTATGAATTTCGATATTTTTATTTTCGATATTTTGTTATTCGATAATGTTAGAAGCGATATTTTTTTTGTCGATATAGTGGGTTCGCTATTTTAGTATTTTAATTTAATTAAGTATTGCTGGTCGATATTGTAGTTTTCTATAATTTGGCGTCAATATTTTGTGTTGTCGATATTTTGTCTCTCGATATTAAGTCACTGATCCGTTTTTGTGTTGTCGATATTTTGTCTCTCGATATTAAGTCACTGATCCGTAGATCTTCTATGGGTTTTGGGTGATCATAGGTGATAACTGCAAGGTAACAGCTGGTTAAGCTCCTGTCATTTGGTCACTTTTATCACCCCTGGGTAGTAGGGAAATGTTGGACTTGGCCCTTTCTGCGCGGTTATCCCCAAGCTTTGTGTCTTCACTCCTTCATTTTTTTTTTTTTTATATCTTTATTTGCATTTTGGCACACATATACATTACATTTAGGGAAAGAAATAGGGAAGAAAAGGATAAGGGACTTGGGCGAGATATGGAATAAAAGTTATAGCTGTGTTCCACCGGGACATTTTGCCCCTTGTACTAAACCTCAAGGTTGTGCGGCAGGTCGCTGACTACGAAGTTCTTTCTCAGCAAGTGACGTTTGTAGCAGCTGGTCATAGTTCTGTCTTTTAGTGTCCAGGTAGATACAAGAGGCTATGCATGTCTATAATTTCATCTGACCATCCAATTCGGTGACAAGTTGAGGCAAATCAGATACAATTTATATTATTACAATCAAACTAAAACAAACAAGAAAACTATCGTCATAACGGCTCGCCTTGGTCAAAATATTTAGAAGAAATGCGTTACCAACCTAGTCATCTTCCTGTGGATGAGTCGCCCCGCTTCCCGACATCCAAAAAAGATAGATGTTTATGTTTTCTCCTTCCCTAACTCATGTGTGTCCTAGGCGTGACTGCCCTCCTTGTCCCGGGTCTCATTACCATTCAAACATGGGGAGTGAGGCGTTTGGGGTCCCACCGCTGTGTCTTGTCCTCTAGTCTCCTGTGAAGAGCTTGTTCCCTTAACCCCATCGGCACCTGTTAGGTCAGCAAGTATAGTGACCCATAGCTGGGCGATGGGGTATTTGGGCAGCCCAGCTATTTCCTCTCTGCGTAATGATGTGCTTTCTGCTCCTGCCCATACCAAAAGTGAGTTTCTCCAGCTGGTTACTACAGGAGGGTCGGCACGCTTCCATCTTTTGGTAATTAACCTTTTAGCTACAATTAATCTAGTCGTAACCCTGTGTTTTTTTGGCCTGTGTAGGCACTCAGCACTCACATCTCCCATGTCTGTGGCAGTGTTCTTTCAGTGCCGCTGTAAGTGCTGTGCCAACCTCCCTCCAATAGGCGACCAAGGTGGGACAGGACCATAGCATGTGAAGAAAGTCAGCATTCACCTGTAGACAGAGGGGGCACGCCGATGTATTCAGATGAAAATATGTATTTATTTTGTCTGGGGAAAGATATGCTCTATGGACAATATGGTGCCGATTAGGATCCTGGAAAAAATTGCCCCGTACGACTCGTATCCAGTCTTTTTACCAAACGAATCGTACAAGTGCCGTACAAACTGCCAAGTACGATTCGCATGGGAAAAAGTCCATACGAATCGCATTGGGAATAATTCCCCACACGTCCTCGGGTCGGAAAATGTGTCCGACACGTCCCCGGAAGATTTACCGTACAAATGTGAAAAGTGAAGTCCGACCGCGCAAGTACGATCCATCCCGTGCGTCCGATGTCACAACCGTATGGAAAAAACACCGTCCGCACGGAACTCCCATAGCAACCATGGAGACATGTGCCCGCATACGCGCCGAACACCCCCCCAGCTCCCGTATGTACGCACCCAACCACCCCCCCAGCCCTCGTATGTACGCGCCGAACCCCCACCTGTGCATGTACACCCCCGTACGTACGGACCCTACACCCACCCGTGTATATACACCCGTGTACGTACGGCCCGTACCCCCACCTGTGTATGTATGGAGCGTACCCCCACCCCAACAGTGAATGTACGGACCGTACCCCCACCCGCGTATGTATGGAGTGTACCCCCACCCCAACAGTGGATGTACAGACCGTACCCCCACCCGCGTATGTATGGAGCGTACCCCCACCCCAACAGTGGATGTACAGACCGTACCCCCACCCGCGTATGTATGGAGCGTACCCCCACCCCAACAGTGGATATACGGACCGTACCCCCACCCGCGTATGTATGGAGCGTACCCCCACCCCAACCGTGGATGTACAGACCGTACCCTCACCCGCGTATGTATGGAGCGTACCCCCACCCCAACAGTGGATGTACAGACCGTACCCTCACCCGCGTATGTATGGAGTGTACCCCCACCCCAACAGTGGATGTACGGACCGTACCCACACCCGCGTATGTATGGAGCGTACCCCCACCCCAACAGTGAATGTACGGACCGTACCCCCACCCGCATATGTATGGAGCGTACCCCCACCCCAACCGTGGATGTACAGACCGTACCCTCACCCGCGTATGTATGGAGCGTACCCCCACCCCAACAGTGGATGTACGGACCGTACCCTCACCTGCGTATGTATGGAGCGTACCCCCACCCCAACAGTGGATGTACAGACCGTACCCTCACCCGCGTATGTATGGAGCGTACCCCCACCCCAACAGTGAATGTACGGACCGTACCCCCACCCGCATATGTATGGAGCATACCCCCACCCCAACCGTGGATGTACAGACCGTACCCTCACCCGCGTATGTATGGAGCGTACCCCCACCCCAACAGTGGATGTACGGACCTTACCCTCACCTGCGTATGTATGGAGCGTACCCCCACCCCAACAGTGGATGTACGGACCGTACCCCCACCCGCATATGTATGGAGCGTACCCCCACCCCAACCGTGTATGTACGGACCGTACCCCCCCGCGTATGTATGGAGCGTACCCCCACCCCAACAGTGGATGTACGGACCGTACCCCCACCCGCGTATGTATGGAGCGTACCCCCACCCCAACCGTGTATGTACGGACCGAACCCCCACCCATGTATGTACGGAGCGAACACACACCCCACCAGTCTAAGTACGGAGCGCACCCCAGGCCCCAACACCAGCACCCTCACCCAACATCGCGCATGTACGAGTCGTACCAAGCCAGAGACAAGGACAGCACTGTACAACAAAATGGCCGATGTACGCACCGTACAGACGCTAAAAACACATGTACACAACCAGGACAAAGCAAAACAACACAAGAAGACTCCATTCGAATCGCACAAAGCCACAAAACATGTCCAACAAGCACAAATACAACCCATTCACTGACCTGCAACTGCCAAACTCCCAAACAGAGGCCCAAAACACAACCACTCCTTATAACACACCCACCCAAATTTCAAACACAGCCACACCCACCAATGGACCAATAAAAAGGGCCCACAGACACAAACCATGAGCCTTTGCAACAGACTCACTGCTGCCAGACCACACAGACAACCCACAGCACCATACTTGAACCTTTACTACACCTTACACTTGCACACCTTCACACAACCACGTTCACAAACACCCCCTCAACACATTCACACACACACCTGCACGACCACACCCACACACCCACAACCATCCACACCCACACCCCCCACAACCATCCACACCCACACCCCTCACCATGCCCACTAACAAGAATCCAAAGTTCACTAGCCAAGAGTTGGAGGTCCTTGTCGACGAAATCCTCAGAGTCGAGCCACACCTCTTTGGAACCTTGGTCAGACAGACCAGCATTTCAGAAAAAACAGCCATGTGGCAGAGGATTGTCGATGCTGTGAATGCTGTTGCGTCCACCAGAAGGACCAGGCATGAATGCCAAGCCAGGTGGTACGATCTGCGGAGGACAGTCAAGAGAAAAATGACCGACGACCACAACCAGGCCAACATCACTGGAGGAGGGCCGCCCCGCAGACGCGTACAATACCATCCCTGGGAGGAGAAGGTGATGGCCATACTGCCGCTGGTGGGAGTGGAGGGAGTATAAGGACTCCGAGAGCCTGGTGAGTACACAAACAACTCACCTTACATGGGGGGAACGTCATCCACACCCAAACTCACAATCATGCACGCAACCACCCCAAAGCTATCGCATGACTCAACCACACTCCATAAACACGCACATGCCACTAGCGCCACCATGCCCCATGCACCCAGCTAGACAATGCCAAGTCACAGGCCACAGAAAACACCAACACAAGACACGGTAACCCTGATGGCAGGAGTGTGGGCCTCAAAAATCACATAGTGCAACTCAGGAGCAGACAACAACGCCTTCTGCCCATATGGCCTAGGTCACAGCCAGACAAACAGTGTGTCCCCACACAGGAAAGACTTGCCTGCAAATGGCGGACGCCTTGCATTAAGACATGGGGGTGAAGGCACTTCTTGCACATGACAGCAGCTAATGAACAGCCAACACTGTGAAAGAGTGGCAGCACACACCACCACAGCAGCAGCGCAGACACAGACACTACACCCAATGGGTGCCTGGAGATCAGAAACAAACTCACATGAACAAGCCAAGGGCCATTCAAAGATCTGCAAAAAGTGTGTGCCTAGGAAGCCGGGCTGAGGTGACAGAGGGTGACACACAGAGGGAGGGAGAGGGGGAGAGAGAGGGAGGGAGACACAGGGAGACGGACAGAGGGAGGAGGCTGACACAGGGAGGGAGGGAGAGGGGGACAGAGAGGGAGTGAGAAAGGGAGACACAGGGAGACCAATTCAGCCTTGGGTGGTGTGGAAATGTCTGCTCGTCAGCAGGTGGACTGCGTGCATGTAGACAAGGTTGGCTAGTGCCTGAATCCCCCTCTCTTCTCCATGGCAAAACACTGGGCCATGTCTCAACCTGTGCACGAGCACAACGCCAGCTACCTGCATTATCTAATTGTGTGGAACAACTCCATGTGCCCACGTACAGTGCAACACGGAAGGCGCCAATGCATGGCTCGCCACACCTGCTCACTCCACTGCTGACTGCAGTCACAATTGACGCAGCAAGTAAGACTGTGTCACACATAGGCAAAGTCTCAAAAGCTGTGGCCAAGGGACATACCCATGCACAAGTGCACTCTGAGTGGAATGCAAGACATATCCAAATACCCAGAGGAAATGTGCCAACTTTGAAACTAATGAAACATGGATGTTGCATGGAACAAAAATAACATTGTCTCTCTCACACACAGGTCAACGTCGTGGATCACCCCCCAACACTGGGGGGAAGACTCACAGGACCTGGCTCTGCGGGATGACGATCCCACCGGCAGCGACGACTCTCACCACTCTGTGGACGACCCCGACCAACCTGGCCCCTCTGGTGTCCAACCACCTGCAGCACCTGCGTCAGGTACAACTGGGCCAACCACCACCCCCACTCCTGCCACATCCCAGGAGACACCCAGGATCCCTGCCCCACCACCACAACGCAGCCAGGCTGACCAGGAGGAACACGGTGTACCGGGCACCCAGGAGGAGTCAGGCGACAACGCAAATGCCACCCCGTAGGGATCCCGGAGACCCGATGTGCCCACAAGGGCAGGCCAGGTGCAAGTGGGCAGGGGTGGTGGGAGTGGAGGACGGCGGAGGCGTGAGCCTGACCAGTTGGCTGCGGAACCGGTATATTCCCATGTGAGAAACATCCTGGACACATACCGGCAGGACACCACCGGCATGAGCCAGGTTGTGTCCACCCTCAACGAGATGAAGGAGACCCTCGAGGAGATCAAGACCCAGCAGGCCCAGCAACATGCGGAGCAACATGCCTGTCGACAGCGACACCAAGGACGGATGGAGGACAGACAGGCTGAGCTCGTGACGGTGCTCACGGGAATTAACCGTTCACTCCGTCGGATAGCCGACAACATGGGCAACCCTCCCTGTGCCACCAGGCGTAGAACATCACCACCCACAGGGAGGGATCAGGAGCAGGAGGATACATCCGACGGAGCATCCCAAACATCGTCACGGCCTGCTTCTGAGGGTTCCCGCAGGAGGGCGGTTCGTCCACGGAAAAGACCGTGAGGGTCGGCGCAACAGCACCATCTCCCAGGACACCTGGCCCGGCACCTGGCCCACTGGCCCAACAGCAGCACATCAGCAAATGACATTCTCTGCCACATGGACTTGCTGGTCACTGTCTGACCAATGTTGACAAAGACTGTGGCATGGACTCTGATGATTTCCAATGGCAAGGATACCAACTCCCACAGTGAACTTTGGATTCCACACACCCGGAAAGCCCCTCTTGTCATACCCCCCCCCCAACACGTACCCCAACACAAAAAAGAACGTACACGATCAAGAGATGATGCCTACATTTTGCATTATTACCTTACATGTGTCTTGTAAAGTCTAACCATGCCTGAGTTCTCATATGACTTCAACCATCCATACCCTGGGGCCTGAGTCTGGCACAGGACACACATGGGTCACAATGTATTAGGCAAGACAGACATGGAGCACCATACACACCCGTGATGGGCCCAACCAGCTGAGGGGGTGGCCGCACAACCGTGCCGACAGACATATTGAGTACAGCAACAGTCATGCGCAGAGGTCAGGGATCATGTGGAGTGTCCTGGGGGGCACCCAAGTATGTGTAAACAGGTGGCAGAACCATGTCCTGCAAGCTTGAGTCAGGTGGATGCAGAGAATGATGGCCTGGCCAACGTTGGATGCCAGGGGGTTGGCACATGTCACAATACCCACACAGTCATGGACATCATGCACAATACAGAGTCTAATCCCAGACAAACAGCTTGCATCTTACTACTCTACACATAGACACATAGCCACTATCACTGAGAACCATGCCAGTTATGCCGTATGCACCGTGGCAACACACCACCATTGACTGAGAAGAGGCACCTTGGTGGCATAGGGACACCTTTATTAGTCATGTATTCCGGAATGCTGGGGCAACTCGGAGTACACATACACAGGTCATGTGGAGTCACATGTGGGTCCAACACTGGCACCCCCCTTCTGCACCACAAATGCTTGATATCCATGGAACTGGCACACAAGTGTCGGGTAACAGCTAAACACCCCCTGCTGCTCACGGAGAGGCTGCCATACACCATTGATCCTCTGATGTGGAAGTCCCACACCATGTCAAGCCAATGCAAACCGTATGTGTCCGAGGGCAGTGTTACACACATTGATGCCATCATCACAATCCACTATCCCATTACAGATGACTGTCAACAAGTCTGACCATCTATTCAGGTGAATCCACCTACATGTCATGTGTCCCATGGTGATGCGACATGTCTACAGAGGAACCAAACATCGACAGGGGCAGTGTGCACACATCGTAAACAACTGCCACACCCAATACACCCCTGATGCATCCCTTACCCTAAGGAGACTTCCAAACTTGTCCGTGCGTGTAACGCTGAGTCAGCACACGATGACGTGTCCATGAGGAATAGCAGTGCCACAACAATGCAACCAGCAGACGGCATGCGCAAGTACCTGGGGATGAGAGACACACAAGACGTCAGCCACAAAAAGCACATCCACTTGCATGTGCATGTACTCGACACATGTAAGGATGACAACATGCTAGGTCACAATTATGACTGTGGAAATACACTCATCACTGGCACCATCACTCGAGTGACACATCCACACACACCTCTGACTCACGTGGCATACATGCAGATGGACACACACATTGCAACACATGCCACACAAGGACCAATGCGTGCACACTCAGACACTGGTACTCACCACTAAGCAAAGAAGTCGCGTATTAGCCGACTCCGGATGTCCTCTTGCAGAACCACATCCTCCACATCACTAGCCCCATTGCCAAGCCCTTCGTCCTCCACGGGTGGATGGTCCTGATCATCTTGATCCAGGATGAGTGGCACAGCTTTCTCAACTGCCATGTTGTGCAGCATGCAGCAGACCATGAAGATTTTGCAGACCTTCACCGGGGCATATGGGAGGGCGCCGCCGGTCTTGTGTAGGCACCTGAATCGGCTCTTCAGGAGGCCAAATGTCCTCTCTATCACTCGCCTTGTCCGGCCATAAGCGGTGTTGTAGCGGAGCTGGGCCGGCGTGCTGGGGTTGCGTAGAGGTGTGATCAGCCATGGCATGTTGGGATAGCCAGCGTCCCCTACATGGAAACCACATGGTCAAAAGTAGGACAGGAGAAGCAGTCGGGCAGGAAGTCTACGCAAAATACAGGACAGACAGAGTGTACCCACCAACAACACATGCTCGTTCGTTGCGCAGCTGCGTCATCATTTCAGGCACCCTGCTACGCCTCATGATGTAGGCATCGTGTGCTGATCCTGGAAAACGAGGACAGACATGTGAAATCACCATGTTGGACAGACACACCACAAGGGCATTGATGGAGTGGTAGTGCTTGCGATTCCTGTACGCTACCTCCTGTGCCTGTGGTGGTACCAAAGCCACATGTGTCCCATCTATGGACCCAATGACATGGGGCATCCCTCCCAGGGCATAGAATCCACGCTTGACACCTGTCAACTGTTCAGGAGTTGGGAAATGGATAATCTCATCCAGGTGAAGCAACATGGCCTCTAAAAAATCATGCAGCACACGGCTGAACATGCTCTGGGACATGCCACCAACATGAGCTATGGTATATTGAAAGGTACCCGTTGCAAAAAAATGTAGGGCTGCCATTACCTTCAGCTTGGGTGTCAGTGCCGTAGGATACCTGTGCAGCGGTTGCAGGTGTGGTGCCAGCCTTGCCGTCAACTGCTCAATCAACGGTTGGGGGAAGCGGTAGCAGCGTATACAGTCATTCTCCCGCATGTCAGCCAAGTCCGGAATTGGTCGGGGAAGAGGCGGCGCTCTGCAGTAATTTGGAAGTGACAAGGAAGAGTCAGTGCACCACAACAACAATTTATATGTACTGAGCAGAAGTTAATCTGTCAATACACATATGCTACATACGAAGTCAGGTATGTGCTACATGCCCTGGACACGTATGGCTGCCAGGTGACACTCCTACCAAGACCCAGCTACACACGGGGATTGTGAAACTCCACATCCCATGGCATGGGACTAGCTGTGTCCCAGTGTAAGTGAACAGCCAGATGCAATACAGGAGTGACATACATCAACATATCAGCAGAAGTAGGATGTTGATTGCAGAGACAGGTAGCGGAACACTAGAGCCACAGGTCACATGACATAACACTAGGACAGCCCACACACCTTGCCAAGGTGTACATGTCATGACTGACCACACATACATTGAGAGTATGCAGACAGGTCCTTGTTATGCTACTCCGTGTCCCATGCATACATACACACATTACATCCGATACTACATGTGGCCTGGTGTGCGTTACAGTGTGCCATGGCCATCTACATACAGACACATGTTGGTTGCAGCAATTGCAGATGCATGTGAGGGAACACCAACATCAAGCTAATGGGAACACACCACACATACATGACATAGTCACATCGTGCAACGTGGGTAGTCACATGTCAGGTGTGGTAACCCCTGTAGCGGGCATCAGGGGACACTTGCGTGTGTTGTTGACTGTGCCATGCCAGTGACGCTTATCTCAAGTGTTCTGTACGACATGCACACATGTCAAAGGAGTGAAGGGCATGTCTGGCACATAGTGCACCATCACAGATAACATCTGTACACATCTCATCATACATCTGTTGCCTTCACAACTCAGGAGTAATGTGCCACATCACAGCCTTTCACACCTGTGCCCCACACATGTAGTACTGCACAGACAATGCCTTGATGCCCATCCATGGACAAGTATGTCAGCTCTATTCCCTTCTGTGTGCTGCCTGTCACCACTGTTATGTGTGAAAGGCACCGTACATTCGCTCTGAGGGCGTGTGTACGTTCCCCATCACCATGGGAGTGCTGCCGTAGGCCTACCCATAGTGATAGTGAGCGTACAGGCGTGTGTATGGTCCGTATCACTATGGGTACGCATACGCGAGCACACCCATAGTGATAGTGAGCGTACAGGCGTGTGTACGGTCCGTATCACTATGGGTACGCATACGCGAGCACACCCATAGTGATAGTGAGCGTACAGGCATGTGTACGGTCCGTATCACTATGGGTACGCATACGCGAGCACACCCATAGTGATAGTGAGCGTACACGCGTGTGTACGGTCCGTATCACTATGGGTACGCATACGCGAGCACACCCATAGTGATAGTGAGCGTACAGGCGTGTGTACGGTCCGTATCACTATGGGTACGCATACGCGAGCAAACCCATAGTGATACGGACCGTACACACGCGTGTACGCTCACTATCAATATGGGTGTGCTCGCGTATGCGTACCCATAGTGATACGGACCGTACACACACCTGTACGGCCCGTTGCTATGCATCTGGGGTGCCCTAGGGCCCCGGAACGCACCGTACCTATGTGTGAATCTCCAAATTACATAGGGGACACTTGAGGGACAAGTAGGAAGCCAGAGATGCATGCTGGTTGCCATGGAGACCGAGTTTAAACTTTGAATTTGTTGAATGAGCTGGGCTGCAAAAGTCGGTTTGAAATAATCAACATTGTTGCAAAGTTGTTGTTGAAATTACATCATGCTGAATGCTAAAAAAAATCTAACCCCCTCACAGGGGTAGGTTTAAATGGATTGGAGGAAACATAGGATGCAAATGTGAGTGACCAATCACTCTGTACTCCTGTGCATGAAACAGGCCAGCAAGGCAGATATAAGGCAGCCAGGTCCCATGAGAGAGCACTTGCCTGCACATCATTTGATTCCACACCACTGCTGCTGCTCGTGATTCCCTGGCACCATGTCAAGGTCTGTGGAGAGGGCCCAGCATTTCACCCCCGAGGAGAATGTGGCATTGCTGGATGTGATCCTCCCACAGTACCCCATGCTGTATGGCCGACCAGGGTTTCAGGTGAGTGCTGAGTCCACTAGCACAGACTGTGGCCCTTTTTTGGGACTGTGACTCCTGGCATTGTGTCCAGGTGTGACACACATGCATTGTACTGTAGGGTGGGTCCCAGGGGGGGAATGCCTAATGTCTCCCAGCCAGAGCATGCTGTGGTGCATGTCTGCCGTCCTGTCAAGAATTCCTGTCATGCGAGGGGAGGAAAACGGACTACATCTCCCAGGATGCTTAGCGGTTGAGAGGTTATGTAAACAGGAGAGCTGTTACATAACTCAAGGAAAACACACCCTTATGTAAACAGGAGAGCTGTTACATAACTCAAGGAAACACGCCCTTATGTAAACAGGAGAGCTGTTACATAACTCAAGGAAAACACGCCCTTATGTAAACAGGAGAGCTGTTACATAACTCAAGGAAACACGCCCTTATGTAAACAGGAGAGCTGTTACATAACTCAAGGAAAACACGCCCTATAAAGGGAGGAACCGGGAGGTACAACGCGGTCGGATATTGTGTTTACACCGACGTACCTGCTTAGTGAAGAGCAGTGTTCCGGAGTGGTGCTCCAGTAAGGCAAGAACGGAGGTAGGTCGAGTCGTTACTCCCTGGGCCGTGTCTTGCCCCATCGTCACCTGTGAAGGACCCGGAAGCTCTACCGGATAACCATTGAGCTTCGCTTTTTGACTCGGCTGAGTCAAAGCGCAGTGGCGCTTTTGCTGGTTGGAGTCGTAACTCCCAGCCCGACCAGAGATACAGGGACTGCCAGCTGTAACGCACACCAGGAGGTGTTTGCCGCGTTACAGACTCGGAAGTCCACGGGATCGATCGAGCGGCTGCTCTCGGTTCAGTCTTCTTTGCTTGTGATTGGGGTATCGGTGACGCATCACCAGGAGGTGACTCCGCGTCCCGGTGCAGTCTGAGGAAGAGGTTGAGTGGCTGCTCCCTTCAGGTAGAGACCCCGGCTGGGTGTTTCCCTGACTCCTCGATTCTCCCCAACACTCTTCGTGCCCCTCGCAGCCTACCGATTGGCATTGTCGGCCATTTCATTTCTGCCCTCTGTTGGCATACGCCGGGATCGGCGTATATGCAGAGGACGGTTAGGACCATCCGTGCTGTGGGCTGGTAACGTACTTAGCCTGGAGGATTCCAGTGACTACAACCTTTGTTTATTCCTTGTATTATTTTTGCCTTCATTAAAATAACTAAACCTTCACAAGTGTTTGCGTGCTCATTATCGTGTCTGTTAAACGATCCTGAGACGTTCAGGGCGTTACACGTCCTCACTTGCATTGTGTTTACTGTGACAATCACTGCATGGTGCACGCCACATTCTGCCTGTCTAATCCTCCTGGGAATGTTGCTTCTACAGTCCTGATGTGATTCTGTGTTCCCCCCAGTGTGACAGGCGACTGTACCCACAGATGTGTGTTCGTTCAGCGTACCTGTGCTGAGAGTGTCCACATGATGTGTTCGTACCCTGGACATCGGTGTGTGTGTAAGTCCCCTGTCATGTGGGTGGGTGCATATGTGGAGTGTAGCACCCCAGCTGCATGAGGGATGGATATACCCTGCCCATCTGATGTGAGCAGGGAGCAGTGCTGTGTGTCTGATGTGCAGAACCAGCCCCACACCTGTGAGCCCCCCCAGTCTAGTGGCACATGTGCAGAGTGAGGTTTGTAGCTGCAGTTGGCAATGGCAGGTGAATGTCCTGTGCCTGTGTGTGTCTGTGTACTCTGCTGAGGTAGCGTCAGTGGCCTGTGGCATGTGACTGCTTTGAGGTGCTGCACATAATCCTGGTGTACCTTCTGATGCACAGTGTGAGTCTGGATCATTTATAGTGTCGTACCCCTCATGCCAGCTGTGTACTTTCAATGGCACGTGGTGCATTTGCCCTTACCCAGAGAAAAATGTCCCTATGACAAAGGTGCAATGCTTTGGCTGCATACCATGCCTTGTTGAAACCAGCAAAATTGTTCTAATGTGTGTCTCTGTGACATGTGGCAGGTGTATTGATGTAGTCTTACTTTTCCAACCCCACAGGTAGGCGCCTCTGCCAAGGAGCAGATTTGGAGGGACGCCGTCAGTGCCGTGAGGAGGACGGAGGGTCGCAAGCGGCTCCTGGCCCAGGTGAGAAAACGCTGGCAGGATATCCGGTGCTGGATGCGGAGGATCGCACGGGTCCTGCTGGGGGACTCACCTGTGGGCCCTAAGAACCATGGGCGTCGCCGACTGACCCACATCCACAAGCGTGTGCTGGCGGTGGTCTTTCCTGACATGGACAGGCGCTTACGGGAGAAGCAGCAGCAGGAAGGGGGTAGGTACATGTGTGTTTGTTGTGTGTCACCAGCATTTGTAAGTGCGCAGTTGCATGGATACACTGCCTGTGTTTAAATGTGCGGTGCAGGTCCTGTCACCCACAGTATAGCGGTGCTGTTCTTCCTCCCTTCCCCTCCTTGCCATGTGTTCTCTGGTTTGTGTGTAGTCACTCTTTCACAAGGTCATCTTGGCTGGCAGTTTATCCACGTGACCAATGCTTGCAGCATCATGTGTGGGGGTGGTGTGTAACAGGTTTTGGGACCTTGCCTGTGCCCTATCCAGTTCAGTACATGTGGGGTCCATGTCAATTGGCACTGATGCTGAGTCCAGACATAGGAGTATGTCTCTGAAGTGTAATGCCTTACAGCAAGCATGTCCTATGTTGTGGCCTGTGACATGATGTGCATGAGTGTGCGATACGCAGAGTGCAGGGATGGTGGCCTGTGTTGCAGTCATTACCATTCAGGACCATGGAATATTGTGGCCACTACTGTCCCCTGGCGCATATTTTGCTAGGTATCAGGGGTGTCATCACAATATGTGGACACTCTCAGTGTCTACAGCATAGGATGTGCTCTGTGCCATTGTCCCCTGGCACCATGTATATTTACGTAACGTGTTCTACAAGTGTCCACTGTACAGCCTGACCTAATTTTCCTCGTTCATACTCACGGTGGCCAGTGCCTGTGTGTCTTGTTACAATTATCTGATGATGTACATTTGTAAATGAGATTGTTGTACAGGCGCACATGGGGTATTTTGGGTCCAATATGGGTTTCTCGCAGCCCATGTGTATTTCTCCCAGACTAAGAGATGCAAGTGCTTCCTGTGTCGCATCAAATTGTCTCATGTAGGGGGTGGTTGGTGCGGGCAAGGCCTACATGTCGACACCTGAAATCTCATTGCTCGGTCTGGCCAGTGTGTGATGTTTGTCTGGACATACACTCAAGGTGCAGTGACCCATTCATGTTGGGCATGTCTTTAAGTATTACCTTTGCAGCATGTGCCTCAAGTTCATGGAGATGGTCCCTGCTCATCCCTAGTTACGGCAACGCTGTGTGGTGCAGATGCAGTGCTGGATTGTCCCCAGAGCCTGGCTCCTCTGTCCAAATCCATATCATGTCATTTGCAAATGTGTCATGCTCTCCATAGTTTCTCAGTGGCATGGTGGGTGAACCAACTGTGTGTTGCAGGGCCTATATATGTACCTTGTATTGTAGATGTTCCTCATCTTTCTTTTCAGGCTATGCACTGTAACCTATGTAGATTTGACTCATGTGACATATGTATACAGGTGTCTGATTAATTCCTGTTTATTCACCTTGCCCACAGCATCGTCGGGGGACACGGATGGAGACACCGGCACGGACCGTGCAGAGGGACCGAGCACCAGTGCCAGCAGTGACACCTTAGCTGGCACATCGAGTGGAACTGAGGCGGAGGGGAGTGAGGCGGAGGACCTGTCCACTGCCACCACAGAATATGAAGCTGACGGGTCCGAGGCTGAGCTCTCCGAGGGGGCGGAGGCTGCTCCAACAGCTGACAGCAGCACAACATCTCTCCCCGCCCCCTCCATTGCCATCAGCCGCCTCCCACTTGCTCGTGTCCCTTCCCGGCGTGCTAGGTCACCACGTGTCTCCTTCCTGCCAGGCACCGCACACCCTGCCCCTGTCTCCACCGCTGCCGCCAATGCCGAGTCTGTGGACATCCTGCGGCAGTTGCAGGTTGGTCAGGCTGCGATGCTTAATGTCCTCCATGGCCACAGCAGAGTGCTGAACAACATGGAGGCATACATTGAGGGCATTTCAGCATCGCAGTCTGACCAACGCAACTTGCTGAGGTCCATCGACTCAACACTGACTGCAGCAGTGGGTCTCCTGCAGCGCTACGTCCCACGCCCTACCCCTGCCCCATCCACACTTACCACTCCCATGCCTGTCCCACGTACACCCAGACGTCAGCATGCACGCACCCCACCAGACACAGGCACCACACCAGCAGGGAAGGACAAGCGCACACCTCCTGGCACGCACACACAGGGTGAGGTAGGCACACCCACTGGGTCGGGGGGCAAACGTAAGACACGCAGGCAAATCCACTCCCTCCAAATCCACTCCTCTCAGCTCTCCTGGCCAAGAGTCGGACACAGGGTCAGTCCTGCCCAGTATGTCCATCAGCCCCAGTGTGGCACCACCCCGCAAGCGGTGGAGGCAGGACACCGCCAGGGGAGTTGAGCCCCCCCCCGTCCACACCCTCCACCAGTAGCGCTGCGACCCATCCCTCCGACCCTCCCCCCCTCCTTGGGGCCTGTGGTTCCTTCGGGTGCAGGGGAGACGCTGGGGGACCTTGCAACCGTGTGCAGCGCCATCCTCACCACCTCCTTTGGCGCTGCCCCACCCCCTGTGGTGGAGTCCTCCGTCTCTGCACCCACAACGCCTGCCCTTGCCCCTCCTGTCCCTGCGGTGCCTGGTCCTTCCCCCCCACATGATGCCCCCCCCTGTGGAAGACAGGGTGGTCTGAACTGTGCAGGCAAGCTAGGGGACACGCGTCCCACTGTGTCCCCCATCCAACTGTGACTCATGGACTGCCCTATGGGCTTTGTAAATATTGAACTTTCTACGAACAAACAATTTTAGATCATGCTGATTAAAGCCATTTTTTTTTCCTTAGTACACTACTGCTTTTCTAGTATTGCTGTTGGTGGGGCTGCTACATGATTTTGGGTGGTGATCATGTGTCGGGTGTGTGGGAAATGTAGTAGTGTGCTGGTCATAGGGGGGACCCTGGTATCTGTGTGCCATCACAAGGTGTTAGCTAAGTTTCTTTGTTCATGTAAGCAGTTACTGCATGGTGACATTGTCCCAAGGTGTGTTCCTTCCTCTGTGTAACCTGACATCTTCCCTGCAGGATGTTTCCAATATGTGGTGGTGAGCTGTGTCTACATTAGCTGGGTGTGTGACGGACTCCTTCAACTTTGCACATGCATGCTGAGCGATGTCTCCACCTGCATCATTCGTGGCCTCCTTGGTGGTCACTGTACTTGTGTATGTAGACTGTTGACATGACTTCATGTGGACATGTTCTCTTTTAGGCACTATGCATGTGTGTACTCCCAGCCTCGCACACATGTGGTACATGTACTGCAGGGTCTTTGTGCACCTGACTGACATTTGTGGGCATTGTATCTGTGGGTACTCCACCCTTTGCGTTCCATGGGCACTGCTGGGAGGACTCTGCACCCACCCCTCCTGTGTCTGGGCACTGCTGGGAGGACTCTGCACCCACCCCTCCTGCGTCTGGGCACTGCTGGGAGTGATAGGCACTCACCCCTCCTATGTCTGGGCACTGCTGGGAAGACTCTGCACCCACCCCTCCTGTGTCTGGGCACTGCTGGGAGGACTCTGCACCCACCCCTCCTATGTCTGGGCACTGCTAGGAGGACTCTGCACACACCCCTCCTGCGTCTGGGCACTGCTGGTAGTGATAGGCACCCACCCCTCCTGTGTCTGGGCACTGCTGGGGGGACTCTGCACCCACCCTTCCTGTGTCTGGGCACTGCTGGGAGGACTCTGCACCCACCCCTCCTGTGTCTGGGCACTGCTCGTAGTGATAGGCACCCACCTCTCCTGTGTCTGGGCACTGCTGGGGGAACTCTGCACCCACCCCTCTTGTGTTTGGGCACTGCTGGGAGGAATCTGCACCCACCCCTCCTGCGTCTGGGCACTGCTGGGAGTGATAGGCACTCACCCCTCCTATGTCTGGGCACTGCTGGGAGGACTCTGCACCCACCCCTCTTGCGTCTGGGCATTGCTGGGAGGCCTCTGCACCCACCCCTCCTGTGTCTGGGCACTGCTGGGAGGACTCTGCACCCACCCCTCCTATGTCTGGGCACTGCTGGGAGGACTCTGCACCCACCCCTCCTTCGTCTGGGCACTGCTGGGAGTGATAGGCACTCATCCCTCCTATGTCTGGGCACTGCTGGGAGGACTCTGCACCCACCCCTCCTGTGTCTGGGCACTGCTGGTAGTGATAGGCACCCACCCCTCCTGTGTCTGGGCACAGCTTGGGGGACTCTGCACCCACCCCTCCTGTGTCTGGGCACTGCTGGGAGGACTCTGCACCCACCCCTCCTGCGTCTGGGTACTGCTGGGAGGCCTCTGCACCAACCCCTCCTGCGTCTGGGCACTGCTGGGAGTGATAGGCACTCACCCCTCCTATGTCTGGGCACTGCTGGGAGGACTCTGCACCCACCACTCCTATGTCTGGGCACTGCTGGGAGGACTCTGCACCCACCCCTCCTACGTCTGGGCACTGCTGGGAGGCCTCTGCACCCACCCCTCCTGTGTCTGGGCACTGCTGGGAGGCCTCTGCACCCACCCCTCCTGTGTCTGGGCACTGCTGGTAGTGATAGGCACCCACCCCTCCTTTGTCTGGGCACTGCTGGGGGGACTCTGCACCCACCCCTCCTGTGTCTGGGCACTGCTGGGAGGACTCTGCACCCACCCCTCCTGCGTCTGGGCACTGCTGGGAGGCCTCTGCACACACCCCTCCTGCGTCTGGGCACTGCTGGGAGGACTCTGCACACACCCCTCCTGCGTCTGGCCATGTACGCTCCGTACATACACGGGTAGGTGTACGGTCCGTATGTACACTGTTGGGGTGGGGGTACGCTCCATACATACACGGGTGGGGGTACAGTCCGTACGTACACTGTTGGGGTGGGGGTACGCTCCATACATACGCGGGGGGGTACGGTCCGTACGTACACTGCTGGGGTGGGGGTACGCTCCATACATACGCGGGGGGTACGGTCCGTATGTACACTGTTGGGGTGGGGGTACGCTCCATACATACGTGGGGGTGGTACGGTCCGTACGTACACTGTTGGGGTGGGGGTACGCTCCATACATACGTGGGGGGTACACTGTTGGGGTGGGGGTACGCTCCATACATACGCGGGGGGTACGGTCCGTACTTACACTGTTGGGGTGGGGGTACGCTCCATACATACGCGGGGGGTACGGTCCGTACGTACACTGTTGGGGTGGGGGTATGCTCCATACATACGTGGGTGGGGGTACGGTCCGTACGTACACTGTTGGGGTGGGGGTACGCTCCATACATACGCGGGGGGTACGGTCCGTATGTACACTGTTGGGGTGGGGGTACGCTCCATACATACGCGGGGGGGTACGGTCTGTACGTACACTGTTGGGGTGGGGGTATGCTCCATACATACGCGGGGGGTACGGTCCGTACGTACACTGTTGGGGTGGGGGTACGCTCCATACATACGCGGGGGGGTACGGTCCGTACGTACACTGTTGGGGTGGGGGTACGCTCCATACATACGCGGGGGGTACGGTCCGTACGTACACTGTTGGGGTGGGGGTACGCTCCATACATACCCGGGTGGGGGTACGGTCCGTACGTACACTGTTGGGGTGGGGGTACGCTTCATACATACGCGGGTGGGGGTACGGTCCGCACGCTCCATACATACGCGGGTGGGGGTACTGTCCGTACGTACACTGTTGGGGTGGGGGTACGCTCCATACATACGCGGGGTGGCCGAAAGGAGAGAGGCCATGGACGGGGACGTCCGGGTCGGTGCGTGTGTCCTGGTGGGGAGGGTCGGCTGGGCCGTGGGCTTGGGCTGCAGGTACCAGGTTTCGGGGGTGCGGGGGCACGTAGGGCCATTCTACGAGGCCGGGTCCAACACGCGTCCCCCCCAGCTGAAAGCCGGAGAGAACTGCCCATCATCTTGGGGGGTTCTCTTCGCTGAGGCGGAAGTACCGGGAGAGGCCGTCAGCGTTGGCGTGGTCCGTACCAGGGCGGTGTTCTACGGTGAAATCCATCCCCTGGAGGGAGATTGACCACCGCAGTAGCTTGGGGTTTTCTCCTCGCATCTGCATGAGCCATCGCAAGGGCCGATGGTCAGTTTGGACTCTGAAATGGGTGCCGAACAGGTAGGGTCGTAGCTTTTTGAGTGCCCAGACCACGGCAAAGGCTTCGCGCTCTATGGTGCTCCATCTCTGTTCTCGGGGCAACAGTCGCCGACTGAGGAAGGCGACGGGCTGGTCTAGGCCTTGGTCATTCACTTGGGACAGGACGGCCCCAATGCCATGCTCGGAGGCATCGGTCTGGACTATGAACTCCTTGGTGTAGTCGGGAGCCTGGAGGATGGGGGCAGTACACATGGCCTTTTTTAGGGCATCGAAAGCTTCTTGGCAGGCAGCCGTCCACTGCACTTTCTTTGGCTGTCTTTTAGACGTGAGTTCTGTGAGAGGGCCGACAAGGCTGCCATACCCCCGAATGAATCTTCGGTAGTAGCCAGTGAGTCCCAGAAAGGCTCGGACCTCCGTTTGGGTGATGGGTGGTTCCCAGGCCAGGATGGCGTCGATCTTTGGCTGTAGAGGGGCGACCTGGCCGCTCCCGACCTGGTGCCCCAGGTAGACTACGGATCCTTGCCCGATCTGGCACTTGCTGGCTTTTACTGTGAGGCCTGCCTGGCGCAGGGCGGTTAGCACCCTCTGGAGGTGCTGGAGGTGCTCACTCCATTCTGAACTGAAAACAGCGATGTCGTCCAGATATGCCGCGCTGAATTGCTCTAGCCCGGCCAGGACCCTATTCACCAGTCGCTGGAAAGTGGCCGGGGCATTTTTCATCCCGAAGGGCATCACGCGGAAGCGGTAGTGCCCATCGGGGGTGGAGAAAGCGGACCGCTCCTTGGCCCCTTCGGTGAGCGCAATCTGCCAATATCCGCAGGTGAGGTCGAAGGTGCTGAGGAACCGGGCTGCCCCTAGTCTGTCAATGAGTTCGTCGGCTCGTGGAATGGGGTGGGCATCGGCTCGGGTAACGTCATTGAGCCCCCGGTAGTCCACGCAGAATCGGAGCTCGGGGGCGACACCGGGGGCCGCTGCCTTCGGGACCAGGACCACGGGGCTGGCCCAAGGACTGTCAGAGGGCTCGATCACCCCCAGGGTCAACATCTTCGAGACTTCAGCTTGAATGCAGGACCGGACCCGGTCAGGAACCCGGTAGGCTCGGTGTCTCACCGGCGGGCTGTCCCCGGTGTCCACGTCGTGAACACACCAGTTGGTGACCCGAGGGGTCAGGGAGAAGAGGTCGGAAAATTGTCTTAGGAGCTGGCGGCAGTCCGCTTGTTGCTGGGCAGTGAGGGCTGGGGAGAGGTTCACTCCCTCCACGGAGCCATCCTGCTCCTTGACACACAGGAGGTCTGGGAGGGGATCCGACTCATCTTCGGCCCCGTCATCGGTGGCCAGCAGGAGGCTCAGTTCTGTCCGCACGAAGTGAGGCTTGAGGCGGTTCACGTGCAGGACCCGGAGGGGATCCCGAGGCGACTGGACGTCCACCAAGTATGTGACTTGACTCTTCCTCTCAACCACTTTGTAGGGCCCAGTCCATCGGTCCTGGAGGGCGCCAGGCTTCACGGGGGCCATGACCCACACCTGCTGGCCCGGCTGGAACTCGACCAGAGTGGCATTCTGGTCGTACCAGCGCTTCATTTCTTCTTGACTCGCCTCCAGGTTGGCCTCGGCCAGTTCTCGGAACTTCCTGGTCTGGTTCCGGAGGGCCAGGACGTATTGGAACACATCTCGGGGGGTGGTCTGGGGTGCTGCCTCCCACCCTTCCTTAACCAAACTGAGGGGACCTCGGACGGGGTGTCCATAGAGTAATTCAAACGGGCTGAACCCTAAGGACTTCTGGGGGACCTCCCGGTAAGCGAACAAGAGGCAGGGGAGCAGGACGTCCCACTTACGCCGGAGGGGCTCTTCTAGGCCAGCGATCATCCCTTTCAAAGTCCTACGAAACCTTTCTACTAGGCCGTTCCCCTGGGGATGGTACGGGGTGGTGAACTTATAGGACACCCCACATTGTTGCCACAGGGACGTCATATATTTTGAGATAAAATTAGTGTCGCGATCGCTCACGACCTCGCGGGGAAAACCCACCCTGGAAAAGATCCCCATCAGGGCCCGGCCCACCACGGGGGCCGTAATGGTGCGTAGGGGAACAGCCTCAGGATAGCGGGTGGCGTGGTCCACTAGGACCAAGATGAAACGGTGACCTTGGGAGGTGGGGGGGTCCAGTGGTCCCACGACGTCGATTCCGACTCGTTCAAAAGGGGTACTGACGACCGGGAAGGGTTGGAGGGGAGCCTTGCGCTTCCCCCCACTCTTCCCACTGGCCTGGCACGTGGGGCAGGACTTGCAGTGGGCTTCTACCGCTGCTCTCATTCTAGGCCAGTAAAAATGGGTCACGAGACGGCTGTAGGTCTTGTCCTGACCCAGGTGGCCGGCGAGGGGGACGTCGTGGGCTAAGCCCAGGAGGAAGTCTCGGAAGCGGAGGGGTACCACCAATACCCGTCCGGATCCCAGCTCCACCGACTTCTGCTCACTGTACAAGATGTTATTTTCCCAATAGATTCGGTGCGTCCCGGTCTGGTCCCCTGCGGCTTGGCCCTCGGCCTGGCGCCGCAGCCCGACCAGGGAAGGACAAGTGGCTTGTTCCCGGCAAAATTCTTCCCGGGTGGGCCCCCCCTCGTGGCGCCACTGGGCCAACTCGGGTAGAACTCCCAACTCGGGGACCGGGGCGGGGTCGGATGGTGCGGGTTCGTCACGGGCGACGGACCCTTCTGATGGGGGGACGGGAGGACCCTCGGCGGGGACCGTTCTGGTCTCTTCGATCGGGTTGCTTTCGACGTCTCTCCGGGGAGTGAGTCGGGCTGACATAGATCGGGTGGTGGCGCACACCCACTCGGGGAGTCCCATCATTCCTAGGTGGGCCTTGCGCTCGACGTGCTTCCAGGGAGAACTCTCCAGGTCGTTCCCTAAGAGGCAGTCGACCGGCTAGGAGGTTCTTACGGCCACCTTGAGCTTACCTATCACCCCTCCCCACTCAAACGGCACCAGGGCTACCTGACACATACTTTCTCTATTGTCTGCGGATATTACGGGGCAAAAGACGTTGGGGAGGATTTGCTCCTCGGGGACTAGGTGCCTGAGGACACCGGTGATACTTGCCCCGGTGTCCCGCAGGGCCTCGACTTGGTGGCCATTGATCTTGACGAGCTGCCCGTATTTCTGGGTGTTGGAGGGTAGGAGGCTACCAGGGATCATCTCCCTGTCTCCCAGGGATACTAGGGCCATCGCTGCGGGTTCCCACTCCTCGGCTTCCTCAACCTCCTCCCCCAGGGCTACGTTGGCTATCTGTCTCGCAGGGGTGGTAGGGGAGACTTGGGTGGCCATGGGGCACTCTGGGTCATTGGCGTAGTGTTACAACAAACAAATGATGGACGGAATGCTGACAATGCATACATTCTCCCCCAGTCAAGAGATCTGGGTTAAATCCATCGTTCTTTTGCCCACTACACCACCCCAGTTTAGACATGGCCATATGCAAATCAGTCTTGACCCTGTGCCTCATGGGAACAGTCCAGCCCGAACTGCCAAGCCATGTCTTCCCTGGACCGGAATCAAGCATCCTAGGACCGGTTTCTGGCTATCAGCCGTCATCAGCAAGGATAGCTTGACTCCAGTGGCGTAGTGAGCACGGGTCCCACGTCTGGGAATACCCATCCCACTTAGGGCGAAAAGCGTTACAACAAACAAATGATGGACGGAATGCTGACAATGCATACATTCTCCCCCAGTCAAGAGATCTGGGTTAAATCCATCGTTCTTTTGCCCACTACACCACCCCAGTTTAGACATGGCCATATGCAAATCAGTCTTGACCCTGTGCCTCATGGGAACAGTCCAGCCCGAACTGCCAAGCCATGTCTTCCCTGGACCGGAATCAAGCATCCTAGGACCGGTTTCTGGCTATCAGCCGTCATCAGCCAGGATAGCTTGACTCCAGTGGCGTAGTGAGCACGGGTCCCACGTCTGGGAATACCCATCCCACTTAGGGCGAAAAGCGTTACAACAAACAAATGATGGACGGAATGCTGACAATGCATACATTCTCCCCCAGTCAAGAGATCTGGGTTAAATCCATCGTTCTTTTGCCCACTACACCACCCCAGTTTAGACATGGCCATATGCAAATCAGTCTTGACCCTGTGCCTCATGGGAACAGTCCAGCCCGAACTGCCAAGCCATGTCTTCCCTGGACCGGAATCAAGCATCCTAGGACCGGTTTCTGGCTATCAGCCGTCATCAGCCAGGATAGCTTGACTCCAGTGGCGTAGTGAGCACGGGTCCCACGTCTGGGAATACCCATCCCACTTAGGGCGAAAAGCGTTACAACAAACAAATGATGGACGTAGTGCCCGGGTTTCTGGCAACGGAAACATGTGACGGTCACCCGGTGTCCCCGTCTCCCAGGGGGCCCTGTCACTGGTGGGGGGGCGCCGGGAAAGGTGGAGGTTGTGTCTTCGGGGGGCTAGGCTGGGATTCTCTCGGCCCTCCCTGGTTCCCTCCCCCTCTCTGGCGGGGTGGTCCCTGACTGGCTCGGGGGTACTCTCCTACCATGCCCCGGGAGACCCGGGTGTTGGTCCAGCGGTCGGCCTCCACAGCCAGCTTCCGGGGGTCTGTGAGCTTGCTGTCAAGCAGATGCTGACGTAGTTCTATGAAGCAGTTCGCAGCCAGGTGTTCCCACAACATGAGGTCAGTGAGTTCGGCAAGGGTGGTGACTTTGCTGCCCTTGATCCACCCATCGAAGGCCCGACTGAAAAAGTTTACATACTCCACCCAGGTGGTGCCCGGGATCTTCCTGCAGTCCCGGAATCGCTGACGGTACATTTCTGGGGTGAGGTCGTATCTTGTGAGTAGAGCCTCTTTCATGTGGCTGTAGGAGGTCTGCAGGGAGAGGGGTAGGTCGAGCAGGGTGTCCCTTCCTTCGCTCAGAAACCGCCCCCACAACCCCGCCCCCCAGTCCTTCTGCGGGATCCGATGGGAGGTCATGGCGACCTCGTAGGCCCTGAACCATTGCTGAATGTCAATATTCCTTGACCACATCCTTGGGGATGTGGACCTTCTGTTCCGCTGGGGAGGCCGTCTCTCGGTTTCCCGGGGGCCTCCCTTCCTCATTTCTGGCCTTGAGCTCGAGTTCCTTCAAGCTGCGTTCGTGCTCCAGTTGGAGCTTCCTTCCTTCATGCTCCCGTTGGAGCTTCTTTTCTTCTAGTTCGCCTTGTACACGCATTTGTTCTACTGCTAGCTTTTTTTTCCGCTAACTTTAATTCGCCCTCGATTTTGAGTTTGGCTAACTCGAGTTCATGATTGCGACTTCTCTCTCTGTCCGCGAGCTCTTCCGGGGATAGGCCCCCGTCTGGTACGATGCCTCGCACCTGATTGCTGCTGCTTTCACTCTGGGGGGGTTCGGCTTCGTCGGGGCGCTCCCCCGTGCCTTCCGGGCGGGAGGCCCCGGTCTCCACCCAAGTTTCAGTGCTTTCTGCAAATCTTCTTTAGTGTTGAGACCAGTGGTAGCGATTTTAAGTTCTTTGCAAAATTGCTTTAGCTCTTTGTGTGTATATTCTTCTAGATGCTCCACCTGGAACACCCTGTTGGCGTTGGTTTCTGCGGGGCTCACGGTGCTTCCTTCTGCCATCTTTGTCGGTAGTGCTTCCGTTGTTCACGGTACGATCTCTAGGTGATGGGCCCGAATCCCGTCGCTTGCCACCAATGTTAGTATATGAAAAAACAGTCACAGTGGAACAATTTAACTTAATTAAAACACAAGTATGTGAATATAAACTTAAATTGAGTTATGACAACACCTTATTGAGATACACAAATGACTTCATTTAATCGTATTGAGCATAGAAAAAGGTCAACATGTCAACCTATTAAATAGACAAATGCATGTCAAAATCATCATTTTCAATTACTAAGGGTGTAAGTGAAGTGAAAAGTGCAACATAAATCGGGATAAGTGCAGACGAAGTGAAGGGGAAGGTCGTGTGTTTAAGAACATCCAAAATGAATTTGAAGACCTAACCTGCCACTTGAATGGCAATAACACAAATGCAATAACATTAGCAAGAAAAGCAGTTGTAAAATCACTGTCAGTCTCGTGTATTGAACCAAGGGAAAAGTCGTCGACGTTTCGACCCCTAATCGAGCCAGCAATTAGGAAATCTTGGAAGCGGGGTCTTCTTCAGGACCAGCGGGGGATAGGGAAGATGGACTTACACCTAGGGATAATGAGTAGTATTAATACGGTGTGTCTATGGGATCATTAATTATCATTAGGTAGAAATAAGACAATATTTACCAGCAACAGCAAGGAAAACTCATGCTGGACTATTTGTGGAGTGGGCCCGAACGGCTCCTAAAACAAAACAGAAAGACGGAACAAGAGGAGATTGCACATCTGTATGGGGTCTCAATTGGGGCCTACTGGTCAAAGCAAAATGGTGTATTACTCACCATTCAATGTTGAGAAACCGGTGCTATTGATGGCAATATTCTTATCGGTATATGATGAATCACAATGGGCAGTGGTTCAAACGTAACCAAAGCTGGGGGGGTAAAAAAAATTTGAATTACAATTCCCACAACCTAGTTTGGAGATGTACCTAAATCAATTAAGGTACAAACATCAAAGGACCCACACAAGTGAAGAGAAAACACAAAAAAAATTTGGCGGCAAATGTATCTAAAAATATCTAAAAAGGAGTCACCGTGAGGGGACACCAAGGGTAAGTATGGACAGCGCCGCGGGGTTTGTTGAATATAAATCCGCTATATTAAGAAAAACACCCAGCGTGTTACAGACTTAACAAGGAACAAGCCTCAGCCTCTAAAAGCCCGGACAGTTAATATGAGGCAGGCGAAAGCCCATGAGGCGGCGTTAACATCAAGAACCCAAAGATAGGAGATTTGTCTCGCAGCGTTTTACAAAATCAAAATATAAACCCGCCTAACGGCTCTAAAGCATGGAATCTAGTTAAATATGGCGGTTATTATAACTAAACCCAACCCAGATGTGGCTAACAACGGGAGATTACCAAATGGAGAGGTGAAGAGGGGCAGCATTTAATCTCTTGGTGGAGCAAAAAGAAGGTGAGAAGCGCGGTGAGATGCAATCTCTTGGAAAACGCGCGCTTGCTCTGCGGTGTGACATACCTCCCAGGCAGCGTCGACAACATCTGACAGCTAACCCTGGGAAGTGTCAAGTCGCTCGTTAAGTAGCTGACGTAAGCAAGTACGTCAGCGAAAGGCACGTGACGCGCTCATTGGACAGGGGCAGGGGGTGTGTCTGTATCAACGCAGCTGAAAACTCAGATGCTGCAAAACTGAAAGTGTTATCCCACGAGCGGCAGACAACGTTCTGTGGCGCGCGAAGGGCACTTGAATGTGTCAATTGAAACTGCTGTATAACAGCTTACACTCTAAGTTTCTTGTTTACAACATTTGAGGCATAATAATTTCAGCAATGTGCGTGAATGCAAAAAAGGGTAAAGCCACTTAGTCAAATATACGTCAGCTTGAAAACCATAAACATGAGAACCAAATCATAGTGCAGCATATAAAATGGAGGCGAGCTTTAAAATATATGCACAGAGGTAATGACCTGACTGCAAACGCAGCTTACATTCTGAAGCAGAGATAGACTGCCCTCAACGAGTTAACAATAAATATCTAGATAGATTGTAGTTCAGATTTTGAAAGGGAATCAAGGCAATAGTAGGCCAAAGGGCGGAGATAGTGTGTCATGCAGCAAATGGTTATAAATGGTCAAGATTACCCCAAATTTAAAGGCTAGGTGTTATTCAACAAGGATAATTGTGCATATGTAGCGTCAAGTTCGTTAAGACCATTTAGGACAGAATCAAACCTGTCCATCCATTTACATTCACGGGTGTTGAGGATTGCTCCCAGGTCGCCTCCCCTGATACCCAAAGTGATGGCCTCAAGAACTAGCCATTTCATCGATTCAGGGGGGTGGTTAAATGCTGAAAAATGTTCAACCATGGGGGCCCCCGTGGTATTGCATCTTATTCTGCTACAATGTTGTAGGATACGGCACTTGATCCTCTGAGTGGTCTGACCCACGTATATCTTGTTGCAGGGACAGACAATGGCGTAAATGACATTTTTAGTGTTACAGTTTGTCAATGTTTTTAAGGGCACCGTGCAATTGTTGAATTGAAACACTTTAGTTTCAATAGTGAGACTGCAAGCTTTACATTGTCCACATTTGACATGGCCTACTGGTGCCGGTAGTTGCCACATTGATTCGATTGTTGGCTTAGGAGGTGTGTCCAAAAAGGACTTCACCACTTGATCACGGACATTTCTGCCTTTCTTGAAGGAGTGCATGGGTGGTTCGGGAAGATGTAGTTCCGATGATACCAAATGCCAGTGTTTGTTTATGATATGCCGAATTTCGTTGCTCCTGGTGCTGAAGGTGGTAACGCATATTAGCCTGTTGAGGTCCTCAGTACGATTCTTTGGAGTTAAAAGCATGTCCCTATGGTTGAACCACGCTCTCTTGCGGGCTCTCTTAACCAACCGTCTGGGGTAGCCACGTTCAATTAGTCTAACAATCAGATCATCAGATTCATTGAAGAAATCCTCCTTCCGTGTACAATTTCTCCTGATCCTCAGGAACTGGCCAAAGGGTAGATTATCCCGCAGGCCTCTTGGGTGGTGACTCCCATATCTGAGTAGCGTGTTTCTCTCAGTAGGCTTTCGATAAAGGGTCATATATAGGCACTCGTCCGCAGTTTTGATAGAGATGTCCAGAAAGTCAATGGTGGACTTGTCTTTGTGAATTGTAAACTGGATGTCGCCTGTTCTCTCATTAAGCCATTTGAAAAAATTGTTGAGTTCTGAATCACTGCCTGTCCAAATCATGAGGACATCATCGATGTACCGCTTCCAGTACGCAACTTGCCTATTAAATGGATTTGTAATGTTGTTCACAAAGGTCTGCTCAAAATCGTCCATGTACAGGATCGCCAGGTCCGGTGCAAAGCTGGCCCCCATCGCAACACCTTTAGTCTGCATAAAATACTCATTCTGGAAGAGGAAAAAGTTTTGTGTCATCGCTATAGTGAGCAACTGAATTATGAACTCGGATGGAACATATGTGGGTTGTGTTCTTGTGTCCAAATATTTTGACATCACATCTAGAGCATGTTGTTGTGGTATGCTGGTATACAGTGACACAATATCCAGCGTGACAAGAATCTGGGTATCTGGATTGAAAGACATACCATCAATTAAATTGATGACCTGCATCGTGTCTCGTACATATGACCTGGTTTGTTCAGCCAAAGGTTTTAGAAAGAAGTCCACGTATTTACACAATGGTTCAAGAATAGACCCACATCCAGAAACTATAGGGCGCCCAGGCGGTCGTTGTTGATTCTTATGAACTTTAGGTAAGGTGTAAATCGTTGGAATGCGTGGATGAGTCTGGTTCAGGTAGGCAAATTCCAAATTCGAAAGGAAACCTTGGGCAAGGCCATCTTGAGTTGTCCGCAAAATCATGCTGCTGATTTTCTTGGAGGGATTGGAATTTAATCTGGTGTAACTAACACCGTCATTCAGTTGAGAGTAAATCTCGTCCTTGTAATCTTCCACATTTTGAAGCACAATGGCACCACCCTTATCCGCAGGTTTGATGACAATGGAGCGATTGTTTTTTAGGTTCTCAAGGGCTTTCCTTTCACCACTAGTAACGTTATGAGTTACATATTTCTTGATGGAACACGTGTTGAGGGCCTCCTTGAGCACAATACTCTCATAAGTTAGCAGCCGATGTGAAACCATTTGTGAGGTTGGAGTAAAGGAGGATGGAGTCCGGAGTCCAGTACAAGATGTCGTAGATTGACTTGGGGACTGACGGAAGAAATAGCGTAACCTCATCTTGCGAAAGAAACGGTGTAATTCAGTTTGCAGATTAAATTTATTAGGGTATGCGGTGGGGACGTACGATAGCCCTTTACTGAGAACCTTATGTTCATCATTAGTCAATACATGATTGGACAAATTCATAATAGGGTCCTTGATGGTGCTCACCAGCGATAGACCCGGCGTCTCGTTTGGATTTCCCCATGCTGTTCCTGGGGGAAATGTACTTGCTTCTGGGCAGGGGTCATGCCCTGGGGTTGGCCTCGGCCCCATCCTTGTTGAAGGTGGCTGCGTCCCCGGCCTCTGTTCCAGTTCCAGTTCGTATTCCTTCCTCTTGGTGGTCGCCATTGTCTGTCCTCTAAAAAAGAAGGACCAGATGGTGGATAATATGCCGTGTCCTGGCCTTGGTAGTTAAGACTACTACCTGCTTGTTCACTGTCGCTTCCGGTGGATCCTGTTGACTCAGAAAAGGTTGTGAATCTACGGGTACCTCTGAATCCACCCCTTCCTCTATTGAAAAAACGACCTTGCTGATCCTGTTTGTAGTAGTCGTCGTGTAAATATGGGTAGGTCAACTTCTTGTCATAGACACGCACGTCTTTGGAGAGTTTGTCAAGCTTCTTTGCTTGAGTATTAATGTCAAATTCTTTGATTGTTTTCTCAAGGCGTTCCAAGGCTTCTTTGGCGTTCGTTAAAGCGTTGTCAGTAGAGATATCGCGTTTAAGATCTGCGATTTCTTTCATAAGTTTCTCGACCTGTTCAAGGGCTGTTTCTACCCCCAGCACCATCCAGTGCCGCGAGCAGTTGTTGGCAACAAAACTGAAGCCCTCCTTGAACTTGGGCTGGTCCACAAAGATCGCAGGTTCGTTCTTAACTTGTAATCCTACCGGGATGACATTGGCCTGTAGGTATTTGGTCAGGACGTGTCCGTGTAATCTTGTACGGATTAGCTTTTTCTCCAGTCTTTCCAATTTGTTTATCTTTTCGTTGAGAGACACATCTATGTTGGGAGTGTTGGAGGTTATGAAGAGGTTAGTGGGGTCCTGAATGAGATTGGCGATGTACTCCTCAGTATATGATAAAGTTTCACTTGCCGTCATAATGTAAGAAAGTAAATTAAATGGGCTAAAAGCAAAGACCCTCGCAGGAAAAACCTGCACTAGGATATGTTATGTTTCAATGGGGTGACCCGATAGACCACTGGACTCGGGTGTATAAATTGGTATATGAAAAAACAGTCACAGTGGAACAATTTAACTTAATTAAAACACAAGTATGTGAATATAAACTTAAATTGAGTTATGACAACACCTTATTGAGATACACAAATGACTTCATTTAATCGTATTGAGCATAGAAAAAGGTCAACATGTCAACCTATTAAATAGACAAATGCATGTCAAAATCATCATTTTCAATTACTAAGGGTGTAAGTGAAGTGAAAAGTGCAACATAAATCGGGATAAGTGCAGACGAAGTGAAGGGGAAGGTCGTGTGTTTAAGAACATCCAAAATGAATTTGAAGACCTAACCTGCCACTTGAATGGCAATAACACAAATGCAATAACATTAGCAAGAAAAGCAGTTGTAAAATCACTGTCAGTCTCGTGTATTGAACCAAGGGAAAAGTCGTCGACGTTTCGACCCCTAATCGAGCCAGCAATTAGGAAATCTTGGAAGCGGGGTCTTCTTCAGGACCAGCGGGGGATAGGGAAGATGGACTTACACCTAGGGATAATGAGTAGTATTAATACGGTGTGTCTATGGGATCATTAATTATCATTAGGTAGAAATAAGACAATATTTACCAGCAACAGCAAGGAAAACTCATGCTGGACTATTTGTGGAGTGGGCCCGAACGGCTCCTAAAACAAAACAGAAAGACGGAACAAGAGGAGATTGCACATCTGTATGGGGTCTCAATTGGGGCCTACTGGTCAAAGCAAAATGGTGTATTACTCACCATTCAATGTTGAGAAACCGGTGCTATTGATGGCAATATTCTTATCGGTATATGATGAATCACAATGGGCAGTGGTTCAAACGTAACCAAAGCTGGGGGGGTAAAAAAAATTTGAATTACAATTCCCACAACCTAGTTTGGAGATGTACCTAAATCAATTAAGGTACAAACATCAAAGGACCCACACAAGTGAAGAGAAAACACAAAAAAAATTTGGCGGCAAATGTATCTAAAAATATCTAAAAAGGAGTCACCGTGAGGGGACACCAAGGGTAAGTATGGACAGCGCCGCGGGGTTTGTTGAATATAAATCCGCTATATTAAGAAAAACACCCAGCGTGTTACAGACTTAACAAGGAACAAGCCTCAGCCTCTAAAAGCCCGGACAGTTAATATGAGGCAGGCGAAAGCCCATGAGGCGGCGTTAACATCAAGAACCCAAAGATAGGAGATTTGTCTCGCAGCGTTTTACAAAATCAAAATATAAACCCGCCTAACGGCTCTAACCAATGTTAGACGGCGACCTCAGAGGAGCCTGGAAGGGGTCCGGACTACCCTGAGACCCACCCTCGAAGTATCGTAGCCGGGCACTGGCGAGAGACTCCCCAGGGGGAGGAATCTCGTATCTAGGATCGTACTTCTGGCACCACACGACACAGAGTGACCACACCGGGTATTCTTAGAAATCAATCTTTATCAAGTAGGTTATCACTGCAAATATGTACAAGGTGAGCACGAGCTCAATGAGTCTCGGAAGGGGTAGGGGGTAGCGGGACAGTCTCTGGTAAAGGTTCAAGGCAGGGATGTATCCGGCGCACAGCTCACAATCCTCGAGCTGGGGGCTACGTGGTTGTAGTCGGGGTCCGGCGGGACCGTGAGAGTCCGTTGGAGCCGCGAGTCACTCAGCGGGCTCAGGTAAAGGTTCGGAGGTCTTACGAGGTTCAAGGAGCCGGGAGTTATTCAGCGGGCTCAGGTGCAGGTTCGGAGGTCTTACGAGGTTCAAGGAGCCGCGAGTCACTCAGCAGGCTCAGGCACAAGTTCGGAGGTCTTACGATCTTCAGGAAGCCGCGAGTCACTCAGCAGGCTCAGGTACGAGTTCGGAGGTCTTACGATCTTCAGGGAGCCGCGAGTCACTCAGCAGGCTCAGGTACAAGTTAGGAGGTCTTACGATCTTCAGGGAGCCGCAAGTCACTCAGCAGGCTCAGGTGGGTCCAAGTTCCAGGAGCCGCGACCACGTCGGCAGGCTCTCGTTGTTCCAGCGTCCAATCTCTTGGACAGACCCAGAGCACCCCCTGTTATAGGTCGACCCCTCTTTGATGTCCGGAGTCTGTGCAGGCAGGGGTCTTGTCACCTGGGGGTCGCTTGTCGGGATTTCCTGCTATTGTCTTTTGATCCTTTCGGGGCCGGGTCGGGAGGAGTCCCAGACACCCAGCAGGCACGGAGCCAGCCCTCAGGGAGGCCGGAGGGCCGATCGAAACCCATCGTCCCAGGGGAGTTCAGAGGTGCGATAGAAACTGCTCCTCCCTCTCTCATCCCCTGGAAGCGTGATGACCTCCAGCCGGAGTGGCGCCTCTAGGCCCAGGTCGCGCTGGGGCCGGCGGCCATCTTGGTGCATGAAGTGGGCACGCGGGCCCGGGGTGGCCGAAAGGAGAGAGGCCATGGACGGGGACGTCCGGGTCGGTGCGTGTGTCCTGGTGGGGAGGGTCGGCTGGGCCGTGGGCTTGGGCTGCAGGTACCAGGTTTCGGGGGTGCGGGGGCACGTAGGGCCATTCTACGAGGCCGGGTCCAACAGGACCCACCCCCAGAAGAGGACTTTTGGGGCCCTGTAGAGGACTTGTCTTTAGATTTATCCCCACCTTTCTCTTGGGACTTGGTAGAACCGTTCTTCTGGTCACTACCCTGATTCTTAGGCCTTACCCTGATTCTGACCCATTTGTCTGCCTTCTTTCCCAATTCTTGGGGAGAGGTCAGATCAGAGTCCACCAGGTACTGGTGTAAAAGCTGGTTTTGACAATTATTAAGGATCTGCTCCCTCATAATCAAATTGTACAATCCTACAAAGTCATGTACCTTGCTGCCATGTATCCAACCTTCCAGTGCCTTTGTAGCACAATCTACAAAGTCAACCCAGTCTTGAGTCTGAGCCTTTTGGGTATCTCTGAACTTAAACCTGTAATGTTCAGTGGTTAGGCCAAACCCATCAATCAGAGCACTCTTCAAGACTTTGTAATTGTCAGCATCCTCTTCTCTAACAGTGAGGAGCTTGGCTCTACCTTTGTCTGCAAAGGAGAGCCACAAGATTGCTGCCCACTGATCCTAAGGGGCCCTCTGTACTTTACAGGCCCTTTACAGTGCAGTTATCCATTTTTGGATGTCATCCCCACACTGTCAACTGCTCTCTTCTGATTCTAAGCTGAGCTTCCTCATACTTGAGCAGTCTCTCTTTCCTCTCATGAGAGGATTACCTCCTACGAGAAGAAACAGAGGTCCCTACAGATGTGTCAGAATGGTTAGACTCCTGAGAAGGAGTTCTTGACCTTCTAGGCACACTGCCAACTTTCCCAGGTGGAGTAAAGAGAAGGCCATTGTGGCCATCTTCCTCATCTTCAGGAGGAGTTGTATTTTCCAGGTTAAGATCATTGTCATCTTCCTGGTCAGCTTCAGAGGTCTGGTAATGGGTATCTTCATCCCTGGGCCTTTCCTCATCTACTGCCCCACCCCCTCTGCCTACCCCTTCAGACCCTGAGGTCTTTCTGAGATCATCTAAGAGCAGTACCTCTATGAGGCGTTGGGTATTTGCACTTTTCCCTGTCTTCAATTCCCTAGTACTACACAATGCTCTCAATTCCAAGAATGGGAGTTTGTCATACTTGGATAGCAGAAGCCCACTGGCTTCTGGCAGGGACCCACTGGTTCCTGGTTTTGAAGACATCACTAGTGTGGTGTAGTGTATGCACCTACCTACTCTAGTGTGGCCTACTAAACTCTCTTGAGTTATAGAAAGGGTGTGCTGAGCCCTTGACACACAACTCTAAGTTCAGTAGAAGTTACTGTAATTTAAGCTTGAATTATATGTACCTCAGGTACTTTTTGTGGTTTTCAGTTAGTCACTCACTTGAGATTATCTGGTAAAACAATGGCAAGCTTGAATCCCAACCGCTGCACACCAATGTGAGAAGTTGGCCTGGTATATGCTGTCCACTAGTTATAGTGGGCACCTTGCACCAGTCCAAACAACCCCTTATTGATGATAGGTTAAAGACAACCTTATTTGAAATCTATCCTAGAGTAGCTATGGAGAGCAGCCTTCAGGCTAAGTCTTCCAAGTACTCCTGAAGTGCTCCCACCCATCCCTAATCCACTAAGGCCTTTCTGCTAGTTGATAACACCTCCCTGTGACAGGAAACCTATTGTCCAGGCCTCCCCTGACGGAGTTTCGGTCAGCAGCAGGAGGCCAGACTTGAGACTGTGGCTGGCAGCATCCATTTTGTGATGCCCGGGCTCTGTCAGCTAGTACCGTGTATACCGGTGCTGTCATGTCTCTCCCTCTAGAAGGGTGGGATCATACTCCCACACTAGTTACTGGTGTGGGGGTATGATTCCAAGGTATTTGACACCAAACACAACATGTTTCCGTGCAGCTATCCCGAAGTTAGCATTTACCGCGAAGTTATAATGCACTTAAGAGTATATGGTCAGGCTGCATCACAGACAGCCCCAGGAGAATAGATTCTGAAGACTGCAGAGGGGCTCTGCTCATGCATGGGCACCCTCTCACATAAAACCAAGCACCCTGCCTTCAGGATTGATAAGGCCTGCCATAGGGGTGACTGATAGGTTTATATGTGCAGTGATAGGGTGAGATATACTGAACCTATATCTCAGTAAGGGGTGCTTGCACCACCCTACTCACGCTGCAGTAGCAGACCTGTGGTGTCATTTTGGAAGGCTTCCCAGGGGTGGCATAATACATGTTGCAGCCCATGGTAGGCCTCTGGGGTACCTATGCCCTGGGTACATAGTATACCATATAGTAGGGACTTATAATGGTACCCTAGAATCCAATCTGGAGTGTACCCTAAACTACTGGGAATCCATTTAAGGGAAAATGCAGATAGGCTGGGGTCCTGAATAGACTCCTATTCCACCACTTGTTGGATCCAACCCTGACTGCAGAATCAGAGACAACCTCATCCCTTTATGGTGAGCTAAACTTGGGGTCCCCCTTAGTAAACTTTCTATTGGGTAAGTATATTCTCACAACATTACCCACTCTCATCTAAATCCTTCACACACATCATTTTATCATGCCGCTCTTTGTATGCTTACTGCATTTCTTTAGCATTGATCTTTACAGTTCTCAATACAGTTGGGACATAAGTTCTCGTCAGCTTGGGATTCATCCTCTATGCCAGTATCAATTAAAACACCCCAATGGGTCTACTCTTGGCAGTATAAAGAGACACCTCTGTGTCAGAGTGTGGTGTGTTGCAAATTAATGCACCACCAGCATCTCCTACATTAGTCAGAAAAAGTTAGCCATTCCTATACATGCACATAGGGTCGGTGCTTGAACCGCTGTCACAATTTGTTGACTGCTTTCTTAGACCCTTTGTGGCAGAGATGCCATCATATTTGCAGGATACTAAACAAGCCCTCTCCTTTATTAATACGGTCCAATTTGATCCTGACAAACACCTACTGGTTACATATGATGTGGAGGCTCTATATTCCAATATTCCGCAGGATGATGCATTTCGCACTATAAAACACCAGTTGGAACACTATCCTCGCTATGATTTTACTCCCACCTCATTCATCATGGATTGTGCCACGATTACAATGAAAGAGATTTTTTTCTCCTTTGAAGATCAACTGTATTGGCAAGTGCCCAGTACATCTATAGGCAGTACCTGTGCCCCCAGCATGGCAAATTTGTACATGAATTGGTTTATGACAACATACATTTAATCGATGGACAATACCTTCCAGGTGAATCTGAAATTATGGAGGAGATATATTGATGAAAGTTGGTCATCTGGGAGGGTGACTTCATATCCCTGGAAATGTCTTCTACATGGTTAAATGCTCTTAATGCCAACATGAAATTCACATGCGAACACAGCAAGATACAACTTCCATTCCTTGACCTCCTACTCTATCCCAAGGAAGGCGGGATCTACGCTGAATTGTACCAAAAACCTATGGCACGTAACTCATTCCTTAGTTATAAGAGTTTCCACCCTCGGGTCCCAGGAACAACCTTCCTTTAGGCCAGTTTCTTAGACTGCAAAGAAACTGTACAGAGGTACATAAGTACATACAGCATGACGACAATTTGGGTGAGAATCTGTAATCACAACAATATCCTAAAGTCCATACCGTAGAGCTTCCAAAAGGGCATGTAACAATAGTGCACTGGGTACACTTAGGCAGTGCATCCGGCACGTCACACGGAAGTTAAATGGGCACGTCTCCTCGGAGTCTCTCTCCCGCTGGCCTTTCGCGACTCTGCTGGTATCCGGTTCTGTTTGCTTCCTCTTATTAGACATACCGTTTGTTATGGCTGATTTCGGCCTAGTAGCAGTCAGGGACTGCACTTATAGATGTGTTATGTCCACCCGTGGTCCTCTTACCATCAGAGTTTTTTAGATGCAGCGTGAGGCGTCTTTTGAATGTTTCAGTCCCTTCCATATAGCTTCTCTGTAAAATAATAATTATAAAGGAACTTTACCCCTGGGCTTGGACCTCTCTCAAGTTTTAAAGGTGTGCAGTTGACTCCTGTGTACGTGTACTCTCCAGTAGCTTGACAAGAGAGCAGTCATGGTGACATTGTTACGGGCTTTCTGAACTGCCCTAGTTCTACATAACGTTTCCTCTGTACACCATCCCACACATGAGGAGGGGCCCACATACGAGTATAGATACACCATCTCCTCCTGATATTAGCTGGTTTTTGAGGGGGATCTTACTGTGACTTCTTGTTTTTCCATAGAATTGTTGACTTTTGTTGTTTAGTACACACACTCACATAGCTCTGAACTGCCATGAAGGGACTGATGATGGTAGAGCAGAGTTTTACATACATTTGATGGTAAAGGGTCATTTATAGTTTTTCCACTGGTACCACAGACTCACTTCACAATAGTTTTGCAGTGTTGGTGATGGACACTGGTTTTTTGTTTTTATGAGGACTGTATTCACATGTTGTGTTTTATTTTTCAGAATCTAGTGGACCTTACCAGAATGGTGGTGCCACGAGATTAACCAATACCATGACACTATGCGTTTATGGGTAATTTTGTCTACCTTATATAGCGGAGTGACATGTACATCTTGGTCCCAAAGAATGCCATGAACTTTTTAGTCTTGTAAGTCAGAAACATGTTGACCATAGAATAGGGTCATATCCATAATCCCTATTTCACTTGGCATGTTTTAATCCTATCCACGGAGGGTTACCAGAATAAAGATTTTTTACCCACCAGGAGATAGTTTTATTTACCTTATCTCTAAGTAGTTCTGGACTCTGCCCCTCCCTCCCCATATAGGCAGTAGTACTTGTAGTGCTTGTGACAACCCCCGCTCCTCTCCTACGGGAGAGTTGTTGCCCACACTGGGTACCCTGCAGTCCCATTGTGAACAGGCAACCCAATGATGACGCATGTCACCCTTGGGTGAATGAGGGTTATCGTCTTAACAAAGTAGTGCTTTTCAGTCCCTCCCTTTTCTTTCCACCCGGTACATAGTGTGAGTTTAAGTAAAGTGGAGTAGTGCATTTGGATTGGATGGTCCATACTCCGACTAGACCCCCCTTTTGTGTGAGATACTCTATTTCCATTAACTTCTCAGGAAATCTCGCCACAGATAGGGTTATAGTCTCTTCACACAAACTATGCATTAATCCATTTAGGAAAGTAATCAACAATAATATTAATAGCAAATGTGTGTCTCTTCAAATCCCTAAATGATCCCAGGAAATCTATACCAGTTTTTCCTATGACTGGTCAGGTATTTCAACACTAGACATCAGCTGGTTCATACATATCATATTACATATTTCTGTAATATTCTAAACTCTGGCTTACTTTAATTTCTACTTCTCAGTCCCTGCCGGGCCCCCAAAGGTCTCCCTCAACCTACATTTGCCATGCATCTGTCATAAATGTTCTCTATGTACTAGAACAACTAATCTCCCTCTCAAAACGTATGGCAGTGCCAATTTCACTGCTCTATACAACAAACCATTCTCCTCAGATAAATTAAAAATTACTTTTTGGCAAAGGAACAGAGCTCACCCACTAGGCCACTAGGCCAGCAGAAGTGGTCAATTCTATCGCATTACAAAGGACTTAGGGGCATGTTATCAAGACAGGCGATAAAATTATCGCCGCTTTAGCGGCAGAAAACTGCCGCTAAAGCGGCGATAATGGGCTTGACAACAGAGCATATTATCAAGCCTATTATCGCCGTTTTAGCTGCAGTTTTCTGCCGCAAAAGTGGCGATAATTTTATCGCCTGTCTTGATAATATGCCCCATAGATCTTCTTTAACCCCTCAATACATTTTCTTCTTTAATTCCACTATCACTATAATCAGAAATGTTCACCATAAAGCTGTTCCAATCTTCCACAGAGATATCAGCCACTTCTGTTCACTATCTCATTGGCGCCCTAGACAGACAGTTTGCTCCTATGTTCTTTTTTTGAGGCACATGCTCAACATTGAAATCATAGTCTAACAACTTTGTGCTGAGTCTATGAATTCTGGACGTAGCCTTGACTGAATGAAGATTCGCACCATTCAAGATATATAAGTGAGGCATAAAATCCTTTCTCAATGTAAACCTTTTTCCCTACACACAGTGTTGAAATGTATCCACAATTCTTTTTTCATCAATGGATACCTCATTATCCCAACCCTCATCCAGACATATTGCTCTTACCACTTCATCTATCTTTCAAAAGTATATTTTATAGTTTTGCCTGGTCCTAACACCATTTCTAGCATACCTTGATGATGTAAACCCAAGATAGTTTGACCTTTGCTGGTCAAGTAGAATTTGCCCTCTGCTATCTTGTCAATGTATTTAATGATTGCCAATAGCAAATGAATATAAATCAAATTGTTGCTCAGGGTAAGCTGTGAAAACGTCAGGCGGTTATAAACCTTAGCCCGGTAGGTGCAATCAACTGTGTTTCTAGAAACAATTGTATTTTTGGACCATAGTCATCATCAAATCAAATGGCACTCCATCAGTAATAACTTGTGCTCTGATGTCCTTTACTTTGCAACTTGCATCCTTTCTTAATCGTTTGGGCGCCTACTGACACAACCAGGCTGCTCATATCTCCTCCATAACATTTGCGTTATTGTCCAACATATGCACACTTATTCTCTTGCTGCATTGTTACATATTCTTGCAAAATGTCCCATATGATCACAATAACTCTATGTTTTGGTCATGGCAGGACAATATTTACAATTTGTTAAATGCCTGTTGTAAAAAGGTCTCCCCGTTTAAGGCTTATACAGTTTTGTAAAATGTATTTGTGTAGTTTTATTTCAAGAATGTAATTGCTGATACTGGCACATTATCACAACTACTGATTTATCTGGCTTCACCTTGAGACGATTGAATTTAATTTGTCACAGTAACTGCTTCTATTAAAAACATTTCGATACTTGATAATCGCCTCTCCTGTATCTTAGTAGATATGGCACATTTCTGCTCTCTCCATTTCACACAATGCAGTGCATCGCGTTCTATTGCTTTGTTGCATTGCATGAAACTTTAGTAAATCTGTCCAACAGTGAGTTATCCAGACTCACATTAATCAGCTAATCCTCTCTTCAAACAAATTTGGGGGCATATTATCAAGCAGGGCGTTAAAATTATCGCCAATTTAGCGGCAGAAAACTGCTGCTAAAGCGGCGATAATGGGCATGATAACATGGCCTTGAGAATTCCCATAGAAGCCCATGTTGACACCAGAATATGGGCTTCTATTGGAATTCACAAGGGCCTATTATTAAGCCCATTATCGCTGCTTTAGCAGCAGTTTTCTGTCGCTAAAGCGGCGATAATTTTAACGCCATTTCTTGATAATATGCCCCATAGGTACATGTACTTTCTCCTACTATCTGCTTTCTGAAGAAAACTTGAATCCTGTGTCAACAAGGCTTTTTTGAGCGGCAGTCTCTTTTTGGCGTCATGATACAAATCTAGTACCTCTACTTCTGCTCTTACCGACTAAGACAGATGTGCAACCAAACTGTGGCCTTCCATTCCAAACTTTTCCTACTGGCTCTGAATCTGTAGACACCCACAGCACGTAGGACTACATTAAATACGGGGCACCAGTCCTTCAAGGGTCTTGGTAGTTCACCTGGAAGAAAGGTAGGGGTTTAAACATGGTATCCCTTACTGTACCAATCAAAAAACACAAAGCAACATACAGCAAATCACTGACCAGGGCTGTGCACACGCTGCTATTAGCACTAAACTATTACAATATCACAGTGATAGGGCAGACATTCCTCTGAGTGATGTCAACGAGCTGCCAAATAGTTAAAGAATCTTGGCCGGACCAATAATGCGCTGAAATTATTTCCCCAAATCCTTGTAGATTGGGCCTCTGCTGCTCGGAACCGAGACCTCTCATTGGCTGAGGCACCGCAGATGGAGCGTCTGCACAGCTGCAATGGGAAGCAGGTGGACTCTCATATGAGAGCACTTCTCAGCCAATCACCATTGAGAGGTTCACTTCCCATGAGTACCGTGTTCCATCCTGCGGCTCTTCCTCCATCCAATCAACGTTTCTGAGGATAGTGTAGCAGATTAGCTTTGTATTGCGTCGACAGCTGAGACGGCAGAGTCCTTACGCAGGCATTGCACGGGACGAGGTTTATACTGGTACAGAAGACGTAGCACGGGTCGGACAAGTGCAAACACTCGTCGCCACTGCTAAATAAATGACAACTGTAGTTCAGTGGTAAGTTCAGCAGTAGTTCACTCTAAACTCGCCACACTGAACAACGCACTCACGTTCATATTCCCAGCCGGCTTGCATCCATACACCCTAACCGCTCGCTCACGTCACTCCAAAGAGAACATATTCAACACAACACATGAGACAACCATACAAGATACAGGCACACTTGTAGACAATGCCCTCAAACACATGTGACGGCTCATTCTAATTGCACACGCACACACACACAAAAACAGCGTATACAATGTACACAGATACACATATGACGCACATTCAAGATATAAGACATCCAGGCCCAGAGATGTGTTTCAGTACCCCTGAAAGTTTCCAGAAACAATTTGAAGCTTGTCTTAACTTGAGGACAATTCCAATCAATGCTTGGCTCCTCGCTGGGACTCAGATGTGTATCTGTGTGCCCAAGCAAGCAGCGAGATGCTGTTTGGATATTTTCTTAGGCTACAAAAAAATCTCCAAACAGCATCCAGCTCCACACAGGGGCAGAGATGTGTGTGTGTGCCCCTGCAAACAGCCAGATGCTGCCTCTATTTGTTACTAGATTTTGAAAAGTTCCAAAGAGCATCTGGCTTATTTCTGGGGCACATCTGCCCTAGCAAGATCTCAGGTACTGTTTGGATTTTTTTAGACGAAGAGAAAACCCTAAACAACATCTGGCACCTCGCAGTGGCATAGATTTTAATTGCCTGAGAAGAAATCCAAACCAAACCAACTCATCGTGTGTCAGTGCCTCACCAAGGAGTCGGATGCTGTCTGAAATTTTATTTAGCCTTTGGAAAAAATACAAAGAGCATCTAGCTCCTATCTGGCCCACATGTCTGGGGAAACGGCCTTTACTACGCGGGCTCAGATAGCTGTCCGGATGGGCGGGGTGACTGACAGGACGCTTCGGGAGAGAAACAGTTGAAATGGGAAGCAGACAGGAACGCGAACAGTTAAGTGGGGCTGGGTAATATTTACAGGGTTGGGTGACGGTTTTAGGGCTCAGGGCCAGGGCAGGGGGTTGGGGTAGTTTTAAGAGCTGGGGTTAGGCTTGGGGAGGGGTTAGGGGGAGTGTAAGTTTTAGGCCTCAGGGTAAAGGGGGCATCGGGGTAGTTTTAGGGCTGGGGTGGGAAGAGTTTTAGACCTCAAGTTGGAGGAAGGGGTAGGGGTAATTTTGAAGGCAGGGCAGAGTATGTTTTAGGCCTCAGGGTGGAAGTGGAGTCAGGTAGATATTTTGAAAAAGGGGGCAAAGTTTTAGGCCTCACGGGAGGGGTAGTGGTAGTTTAAAGGGCAGGACGGGGTAGGTGTTAGGCCTCAGGGTGAGGGACGAGGTTGGGGGGATAGAAGCTTAGGGCGGGGGGGTCAGGGTAGTGGCAAACTTAACCATGCATACCCCTTACCAAACATGCCTTTACAAACAAAATGCATAATAAAGGCATGTGTGGTAAAGGAATGCGTGGTTAAGATGCATTCGTGGTTCAGGCACGCACGGCAGGGGCGGCTCCTCCATGTGGGCAGAGGAGCGTTGTTGCACTTCTTTCTCACAATGCGAGAAGCAGAAACATAAAATGGTATAAATACAATTTTATGTTTCTGCTTCTCGCACTGCAAGAAAGCAGAAGAAGGGTTTGGTTGGGGGTGGGCGGGTGGGCGTGTCGGGGAGGAGTGGCTAGCCCAATGTAATGGGCGCTGACTGTTTGGTCAGCCCCAGGGCCGACCAAGCCAGTCATGAGCACTCTCCCATTTTCTCCACGTAGGCTGCATGGAGAAAAGGGCCTCCCCATAGACGCCTGTACGGACGGTGTCTCAGCCAATCACAACACTACCATTGCAGCATTCTGATTGGCTTAGGGGAGGGAGGCTGCCTGGGCTGCTTCCTGTTGCAGAGATGACACAGGACTGGACCAGACCAGTAAAGGTAAGTTAAGTTTTTGTTTTTAAATTACCCCCCGCAGGACCCGCTCCTCGCGCAACTCCCTCTCCTGCAAGTCCTACCAACTGCACCTGACGCACGGTTTAGTCATACGTTCGTCCGTCATAAAACCAAGTGTCTGCCCTAATAAGAAATCAAATATTATTTGCATTTTTTTAGGCTAAAATTCACACAACATTTGGCACCTCGCTGGGGCTCAGAACTGAGTTGCCTTACTCTGCATCAGGGATGCAACCCATGGGCATTGCCGTGGGTGTTCTCACTCAACACCCATGGATTTCAACACTGCTCCAGATTTACAACATCACGGAAACCTGGGGCAGCGCCAAAAACATATGCTTCCCCAGAGCAGGCGTACAGAGGAGAAATGTGTACATTTCTCCTCGTTTTATCTTCCTTACACGTGCTGCATTCTGCAGCACACATAGAACGAGGAAAACGCATCTTATGATTTTTGTGTAGAAAGGTTCCCCTTCCTGCACAAAAACAATCATACCAAAAGCACAGACATCCTGGCACCATGGTGCAAGGGTGCCTGCGTTGGGGCTCGGATGCAAATTATGCACCAGCACTGGCTGAAAGGACAGGAATGCACCGTATCTTGTAAATATGGTGCATTCCTGTCCTTTTGAAGTGGCGTAGGTCAGCGTAAAACATGACTTGCGGTTCTGCCCTATGCCAAATCTTTGCAAATGAGACCCAGTGCTTGGTTCTTTGCTCGGAGCAGACACATAACTCATTATAAAATGCTGGAGTTTTCTGAAATTAAATAAGGAAGGGGGGTGTGCCAGGGGAGGGATTAAGACTAATTCTAGTTCCTCTCATTTCAATACCCACCTTCTTGTTAGTTATTATTTCATGTGTTTGAGTGTGAGGTGGCTGACAGGAAGGGTGTAAGGAGCTTGGCAGCTCCTCCCGCTTTCCTCCCTTCCACTTCAGAAAAGTTTGACTGGAGCTGGGCAGTGTTACTGGGGCAAGCACTACACCCTCATGTAGCCCCATCCACCTGCACAATCTTTTATTGGGTGAGGGGTCGAGAAAAACTCTCCCAGGCCCATCCACATATGTGTAACATCACCAGTGGTGTGACACACTTATTAATGAGACCGCCCTGAAGTGAGCACGGGGCCTCCTCAAACAGGAGCTTGTTGGTGCCCAGAAAGAATGGGGCATTCCTATGAAAGAAAGGTCTTTGTCCCATACTTGGAGACTTGGGGGGGAAAAAAAAGAAAACATGGCTATAGGCTATGAAAACATGTTGGCGGCCATTAGGTGTATGTACCTAATAAACATTTCTTAGAGACAGCATTTTATAATCTATAAATACATCATTGTGATATTGTGTAGCTCATGATCTGTGGTAATTTTAAATTAGAAATATATTAAATAGCCAAGCCATAGACTCCATGAGTTACCTCTAAAATCTTAGAAAAAATGAAATTTCTGACCATAATATTTAGAGTATGGGTTTGCAAGCTGTATGAACTGTCAATCTGGTAAACTTTAAAAAAGAAAAAGAAAAGGGGCAATTTATCAACCGCGCAGAAGAAACAAATCCCTGCTGTTGCTCGTCCCTGAATGCAATAAGAACAGATGATGGACTGAATTGAACAAATCAAACATTCCCCCTAGTCACAGATCCGAGTTAAATCCATAGTTTTTTTGCTCACCATGACATTCCAGTTTGGACCCAGCCATATGCAAATCAGTCTTGACCCTTTTCCCCATGGGAACACTCAGCCTGAACTGCCAGGCCAGGTCCTCCTTGGACCTAAAACAAGCATTTTGGGCCCAGTTCTGGGGTATCACCCCTCATCAGCCAGGCTAGCTTGACTCTGGTGGGGGAAGCATCCTTTGCCCCGCAGTCTTTACAATGACCAGCCTTTACAACAAAGTCAGTACTCCTCATGCAATGGTTCCACATGTTACTTTACAACAACTTGCTGTAGGGGGCGCATTGTGGACTGGTGTGTGATTTTTAAGTCCAACAACTTCCCTACTGTTACGTAGACTGAAGTTGGAATAGTAACTTATACTATTCCAAAGTCCAGTAACAAGCATCCTGGGACCGGTTCCTGGGTATCCCAGCTCATCAGCCAGGCTATCTTGAATCCAGTAACTAAACAACAAACAACAGGAGATAACCTATAACCCCAGTCGAGACCTGGGTACCAAGCATATGCAACAATTAACAATGTCTCAGCAGGTATCAATTCAAGGCAAGTTTAAGTATGCACACAATAGTTGTAAAAGAACAAGGGGCTAAAATAATGGAGGGAGACATCAATGGGTTTGGAAAAATTGCTGAGAGCAGTTTTATATTCAGAATTGGATAAAACAAATAAAAAAGCACTGTGTTACATTTAATGACATGTAACCTGTACCACTTGTGTAAGGTTGTGCTCGTGAAAACAGTAAACGGCGCAAAGTGACAAGTGTAAACCAGAGAGGGACGCTGCAAAGGAACAGTGATATATTGTATACAGAACATTAGTAACGGTTTAATCTCAGTTAACAATCACTAGGAAACCATTTACAGGATTGAAAGACCAAAACACAGATACGCCTAGTGAATTGTGCTAGCGGGTCAACGATGTTTCGACCTGATAAAAATGCAGGTCATCATCAGGACCAGGTTACATTTATTTGAAGTACTGCATAGGGCTAACTGGGAGGGCACGAGAGGAAAGCGCTGGTATCATTGTCAGTATCAAACTGGAGGGGAAGGTTACTCGAGTGTCCGCCAGGAATGGCTTGGTCCTTAAGGTGAACAAATTCAAGCTTTCGTCAAGGGTTACAGATAATAAAGCAACCACCGTCCTTGGAGTGGAGCAAGAAGGGGAATTGTGTGTGCAGGGTAATGGGCGTCCGGTAGCGTCCAACAGTTCAATACGCAGAAGTGTTCTGCCAATAGCGACTGGAAGTACAGAACATGAGCGGCAACGGCGTGTGTCTGTGCTAATCTGTGGTGCCTGGAAAACCATTGAGTGGCATAGGGAGCAAGGAAACCTCATCTGGATATACCCTTCCCACTTAGGGCAATAAATGCAAAAAGAACAGATGACTGATGGAATGCTGAACAAATCAAACATTCACCCCCACTCACAGATATGGTTTCAATCCATCATTTTTTTGCTTGCTTGCAATTGCAGTATGGACTCAGCCATATGTAAATCAATCTTGATATCACTCCCCATTGGTACAGTCCTGACCGAACTTCCAGATCATGCCCTACCTGGATCAGAAACAAGCATCTGTTTAAACACTGTGAGACTGGAATTTTCTGGCTAGGACAAACGCAATCAAAAGAAGGAAATCTATCAAATGAAGAGCACACAACTGAAATAAAGAATAATGCTATCCAAGCATGCGCAAGGGGTGACCCAAACTCTCTGGCCCTGATTATGATAAAGCTGGTTTCTTATCTATCTTACCATCACCAAGAATCCTCTCAGGTCACCAGGATCTTTTTTTTATCTGCTAAATAGTGTAGAGGGGAGGAAATCCAATCTTTAGTACATAATCAACATAATCAATTTAGAACTCTAAAGGACCACTGACACCGAATCTCAATTTTTAGGGATTTATTACAAAGCCAGAAATAACTGCACATACAAGCACCTCAACATGAGGTTATGAAAATAAATGGGCACTAATGCAAAAAATATCCTACGCAGGAGTCTCATCCGACTCAGAATAAGAAGAATAGTCAGTTCAAGAAGCATCAGGCAACCAATAACTGCTCCAATCTCGATATCAGAAGTCATTTACCTAAAAGGAAAAATCAGTTCATCTATCCCTACTCTATTTCTAAGGTGACATCCCAACTTAGCATTTTCCCAGGCAAGAGAGTAAAAAGGTGTCAGAAGTGAAGACTTCCTTAAAAGTACACTCGCTTAGTCAGAGCTCGTTCTAAGATGCTCCTTCTAGCTTCCCATCTAAACCTCAACTGCTCAACCCACAGAGCACTGTCCCTAATTAAAAATCCCAAAAACATAGAACACGCCCTCTGGCACACCTCTTCAGCCAGGTCTTCTCCCAGTAGTTTTTCAGTGAAACTTGTCTCCCTTCCAACGACCGTTTACTCATCCTTGGGTCCCAGGCACCTTCTCTGCCGAAAGTATCATCCCTGCATTCCAGTATACCCCCACATTGGCTTCTCATGCCATCCTAACTCCTGAAACAAAGGGTTAGTTTCTCTAACGAGCTAGGTGTCCTTGCACCTGCAACAGAAACATGGGAACGAGAAACTTTCCACTTCTCTGAGATTTTCTAACTTCCCTGAAACTCAAAGCCTTACCAAGGGAAATCATTTTTGGCCTACAATATTTAGCTAACATAAGAAACAAACAGGCCTTTTTCTTAAACGTATATGCGATCAGGCCTTTACACCATTTAAAAACACACTTCTAGAATCACACTAAAAGCATTGATTTCATTATACTTCATAAATGAATAAGCAAAGTACACGTGCAGACTTTAATATGGTGCATGTTTAAACCAAATGCATCACATTACACGAAAACCAATCATTATGCATTGGCTAAAATACATTTTCGATTAACTACGACATTGCTCTTCATAAATGGCATAGTTACATTTCTAATTTGTTCTACTAATGCTGGTTTAGTATTAAAGTTCTGATGCACACATTAATATGGCTCCTCTAAATATATGGGTGTGGACTAAGAGTGATCATGATGCACCCCTACAATTTTCAGAACAACATGGTGCTCTATCAATTACAAGTATAGGTGCTATTTATTGCACCTGATTAAAAATGATACTGCCGGGTACGTTATTTCTAGAGAATAACCTGCAGATTTGGTATTTAATCTACCAAAAAGTGCATGGTATGGTAAATACTGTACACGTTTCTCTTATTACATTTAGCAGGTTTGACCAGCAAAAATGTAAGAAGGTTGAGGTATTTAACACATCTGATAACTATCAGATGCATTAAATTCAACCAAACTTGCACATCCAATCCTTCGTAAACAGGCCTTTATGCAGGCGTTAGAAAACAATGACCAACTTGTAATCAAGCTGTCTTTAGCTGCGACCTAGGAAAAATCTGAGCACACTCAACAAATGTCTTTTGCATCAGTGAGCTTTTGTGCCTAATTTTATTGTGTTTCTGTAGACAACGGGGACTGATACATTCAATCAGATCTGCATCATGGACACCTAAAGTATAACATCTGAGGAGAAGAACATACCAGCAACTATGCCCCTGATGGACCAAGAGTTTGCTGTTAGTAGATATCACTTAATCTTGGAATACCCCAAGCTTACTCTTGAAAATCAGGAATAAGTAAAGAGTACTAGAGGAGTAAGTCATACCTACTTACAGTAAAATCATTGGAAATAGGGCTCTATATCTTTAGAATAACAGGAGGAATTATTTATTTAAAAACATACAAATCACCAATAAATGAGAATTAAAAAATAGCTCACTTGGCTTAAGTCTGCGAAGGACAGCATATCAACCTGTCCAGTTACTATTAATGCAATGATTTAAAATCCACTGCTTGCAATCACAGAAACTGGGATGAAAACTATAAATTATGAAACAAGATTTGCTGCTCTTTTAAAACCAATTGCTCTTGGATAGTGAATGTGGGGGCACCGGGGAAGGAAGATAGTTTTACTCTGGGCCTGTTTCACAGGTCTGGAAACATCTTGGACATTTCCTAGATGGGGAGCATTTCAACTTTTTGAGAATTCTCAAATAATATCAGAAGTAGTCAAGGAAATTTACAAGGCGGGTGTTTTTGAGTCCTCAGATGTGTGAATTCATGATACTTGTTCAATTCTACATTAGCCTTCTTTGACTATGAGCGCTCTTCACCCACAGTCTCTTGGGGAGAGTTCTCACAGCCTCCTTAACGATTGACAGAATAATGGTTGTGAGCAGTCATACACAAAACAACAGCTCTCAGCCTGCTCATGGAACACAACTCTAAAAAAAAAAACCCATCATGCTAGATTTGAAGGTAATACTTTGAGACAACACAATAATGCTTAGTAAAGGGACACGTGCTTTAATTAGAACACAAATAGGTAACCTCATAACCTTAACCCAAGCTAATGGCAGCAATCTAAGCCATCTTCAGGGAAAATGCTCGAGCAAATATGACCAATTAACTCCTGGCCCCCAAAGATGACAAATTACACAATAAAGAGAACACTCTTTGAGATCATTAGCATTTCATATCACAGTTCCTCCTCTCGGAAAAACAGTCTGTCCTCATATTAAGAAAGGCTCCAAGACCAAATGGGGCGGTGAGAAGTTGTGTGCAGATACTGCTGGGAGATAGCAGAAAAAGCAGAGTACATCTCTGACGCAAAGAAGAGATGGAGGCTGGTGCTAAGTCAGATGCACAAAGAACCTCAAATAAAAGGTGTTAAAGTGAAGCCAATCTAGAAGCATGCTTCTCTTCAACAAAGTATTCGGGGGCATATTAACAAGGGCTCTATCGCTTTTAGGGGCATATTATCAAGCTAGGCGATAAAATTATCGCCACTTTAGCGGCAGAAAACTGCCGCTAAAACGGCGTTAATGTTAGACGTCCTTCACATTTAACATGGGATTCAATTGGAATTCCATAGAACATATTATCAAGCCCATTATCGCCATTTTAGCGGCAGGTTTCTGCCGCTAAAGCGATATTTTATTGCCTGGCTTGATAATATGCCCCTAAAAGCCAAAGAAGCGGAGATAAAAATATCGCCCTATCAGCAACAGGGTGCTAACATGCAATTACGCTTCCCTTTGCATCTCTAATGAGATGCAAAGTGGGCATTCCAAAGCAAAATATTAGGAGAAATGCCATTAAGCAACATTTCTCCTATTATCAAGCTTCACACTAACCCTGTTAGAGATGAAAAAGTCTGCTAATTTTCAGATTTAGCCATGTAATCCAATGGGAGGTGGATTACATGGCTAAATCCACCATGGGCTATCAACAAATATATCCCTATCCTTGCATTACCAGCGATAACAACCCATAATGCCGCTATCGCTGGATTTTTTATCGCCTAGACGGTTAGCGTTGTTAATAACACGATAACCAGGGAATATTATCCAGCGATAGCGGGCGTTAAAAAAATTACGCTAAGCGCCCTTAGCGTTAATTTTCCCTGTTGCTTGTTAATATGCCCCTCTGTTTGTGATGCAAACAGACAGTCCGGTATCATGGTGCTCCTTCACGGTTCTGCGGTAATGCATCAGTAATTACCGCACCCAATAAATACTGATTCCACAGGGTGCAGTGTTCACCTGATCAGGAAATACATCCATCTGCCTCCGGTCGGAATGATGACCAACTTGCAGCATTGTTTTTGACATACTTATTTCTGCTTGGTTTTATTTTTTAACCATGTTTCCAGGCAGTTTGCCAACTTTCTCCTGGTGAAATTATGAGTGTTTGATATGTACCACACAGTTCGGAATTCCAATTCATGCACACACTCCCATTTCTACACAGTCAACTCTTCCTCACTACATAGAATTAGCACCTATGTTATGTGTATTTGTAAAGCACACCTTCACCCGCGAGGATCTGAGCAGCTGTGTGTGTCCAGTCCTGCCTATGGTAGATTGGTGAATTGAAAAGCCAGATCTATAGCTTCTTGCAGATTCAAGAAGAGAGAAGGAGGAGGCTCTGATGTGGAGTGGAAGGGTGATCCACACTTTAGGAGTGATGTAATCCTCCTGATCTGGTTCTGTGTATGCGTAGGAAGTGTGTGAGTAGGAGTTCTGAGGAGCGGAGGTATCTGGGTGGTTGGTGGAACGAGATTCAACTGTTTAGGCCTATGTTGTTTTGTGCTTTGAATGTGTGTTGGAGAAGTTTGAAATGAGCACATTTGTGCATTCGGAGCCATTGGAGCTCCCTAAAGCGTGGTGTAATATGAGTTCTGTGTGGAAGCCTAAGGAGGAGTCTGGGTGCTGAGCTTTGGATGGGTTTTAGGGCCAGATGTACGAATCATTTTTGCAGATGTGAACAGGTCTGCGACCCGTTTGCGCATGCAAAAACCCTGCAGGGTAATGTATAAACACTATTTAGTGAGTCGCAATTTATTTGTGACTCACTAAATAGCATTTGCAACTCACAATTAGGAAGGGGCGTTTCAAGGGAATCCCTTCCTAATTGCGACTCTGAGCCCTATGTATGACTGTTTTGCAACCACAATTGTGGTCGCAAAACAGTCGCAATTTACCACCTATTTCAAATCAGTGGTGATGCAGGCGCAAATGGGAAGAGGTCCCCAGGGGACCCTTTCCCCTTTGCAAATGAATGCAAAAATATTTTTTAAGGGCAGGCAGTGGTCCCAGAAACCACTGACTCCCCTTAAAAAATGAAATGAAAACGTTTCATTTTTTAAAAAATATGCATCCCGTTTTCCTTTAAGGAAAACAGGCTGCATTTCAAAAACAAAAAGCTGCTTTATTTACATGCAGTCCCAGACATGGTGGTCTGCTGAGCCCAGCAGGCCACCGTCCATGGGAGGGCCAGCCATTCTCAGTGGGGTCACAAAATTCGAGTACCTCATGAATATTCATGAGCCTCGCATTTTGCAACCCCATTGGGAATCGCCAACAGTGTCTCTGACACTGTTGTACATTTGGAGTTGCGACTCGCAAATTGCGGCTCGCTATTTTTCGCAATTTGCGAGTCGCAATAACAAATGGTTGTACATCTGGCCCATAGTCTTCTAATTCTGGTAGTCTAACTTCCTGCTGGCTAGGGCATGAGTGACGATTTTCCTAGTGTTGCTTCGGAGCCATTTGAAGATCTTATTTTACCATCTTCAGTGTGTAGAAGCAGGATGCAGAGACGGCATTGACTTGTGCGATCAGATCAATTTACTGTTGATGAAGTTCCTGGCATGGGTGCTGGGTGTGGGTCTGAGTTCAGCCAACAACCACCTGGAGTCCCATCTTGAGGTGTTCTTGATGAAGATCACTACTTCTGCTTTGTCTGCACTTAGCTTGAGACAGTAGGCCTTCATTCAGTTGGTGACTTTGGTAATGCAGGTAGTGAACATATTTCTTGTGTTGCGGGTCCTGTCTGAGAGGGAGAGTATGAGTTCTGTGTTATTGGAGTGGGAGAGGACATTTATGTTGTCTGATCAGATGTCACTGGCCAGAGGGATCATTTATTCGTTGAAGAGGGTGGAGCTGAGTGGTGAACCTTGAGTCACTCTGCAGATGAGTGTGCAGGCTTCCGAGAAGTAAAATAGCAGGGTGATAGCTTGTGCTTTATCTGTTAAGACGTAGCAGCTGCAGGGGAGAGCAGGTATATGGATGGCAATCTCATGCAGGAGCCTGATGAGATGGTATGTGAGACCTTGTCCAACAGAATGAGGGATGCCGTGTCTCCTCCACCAAGAATCATGCAGATGTCTGTGGCAGTGCTGTTTCTGTACTGTGGTTGGGGCTGAATCTGGACTACATGGCTTTGAGGAGCTGGGATTTGCTGTGGTGCTTGGTGAGGCATCAGTTGAACTTAGCTGGCTATAGTAGGAAAGAGATGGGTCTGTAGTTGGAAAGTTTGGTGGGGTCAGCAGATGTTTACTTGAGCAGGTGCATTACAGTGCCATGTGTTCAGGAATGTGGATGAGTTGATGGAGGCATTGAAGATGGGTGTTAGTGCTTCACACATTGGTAGGAGTCCTTTGGTGAAGGCAAGGTGGTGGATGGTTTTCATGGTAACAGTGATTCTGTCAGTGGCGATGGCAGGCCACAAGGTCAGGGTTTGTTCTTCAGGAGTGATGGGAAGCTGAGGGTCAAAGTTGCTGTATAAGGAGGTGATTGTGTTACAGAAGGATTCCGAGAGCTTGTTGCAAAAGTCTTGTGAGGGGGTGATATTGCTGGAGGCAGCGGGTGGCGCAGAGAAATCTTTGATGATGGCAAATAATTAATCTCTGCTGATAGTGATGGTGTTGTGTTCTGGAACAGCTGTGTGCTTGGTGCTCCATATCTACTGGTGGTAGCTTCTTAGGGCTGATTTGAAGATGTCTTTATCTGTGGTGTCTTGACTTGTTCCCTATTTGTGCTCCAGTTGCTTTCACTAGCGATTTGTCAGCCTGAGTTCCTCTCTGTAGCAGCTGGCCTGTAGTCAAGCTCTTGCCATTGGGTTGCACTTGAGGGGAGCCAGGGTGTTGGCACATGTGATGGTCCAGCTGTTGATATTCATGTTCATTTTCAGCAAGTTGCTGGTGTGGTCAGGCCGATGTGCAGAGAGGGAAGAATCCCACTCCCGTTCTGTGATGCTTTTCCAGCTGCAGTGTGCGATTTCGATGGCGGTAGGTCTGTGGTGGTGTGACTCAAGTATGCTGAAACTGACGAGGGTGTGATCTGTCCAGGTCATAGTTGTTGGCTTGTGGATTGTGGTGTTGCTGGTTGAGGATGAATTTGGGTCTAATAGGTGTCAAGAGGTGTGGAAAGGTTCGATAACATGCTTGGTGAGGCCAAGGTTTCCGAGGTCTTATAGAATGGCCATAGAGTTTGGGTCGGTGCAATCTTCTAGGTCAAAGTTAAGGCCTCCATAGAAGGTGAAAGTGCTGGCATTAATGATGAGTGGGTGGGACGAAGTCTTTGATGTCACTGGTGAAATTAGTGCGGGTCCTGGTGGTCTGAATTTAAGGGATCTACCCAGGGAGAAGTTGGCTGTGATGTGTATCTTGAGTGTGACTTACGCCAGTAGCTGGTGGAGTTGTCCATGTAGATGGTGCAGCTGAAAGTGTCTTTGAATATAATGGCGACTCCTCTTCCGGGCTTGTGCTGACAGTCCAGCCTGGTGATTTTGTAGCTGGAGGGGATGACTGTAGTGATGTCCACTGCAGAGGCTGGGCTTAGCCATTTTTCCATGAGAAAGAACAGGTCCGGAGCATAATTGTGCAGCAGGTCCCAGATATCTCTGGCATATTTGGTGCTCGAGCGAGTGTTGAGGAGAAGACATGTGAGTGAGGCGTGTTGTGTGATTAGTGTCTGGTTTGTGTACTCATGAGCTGGTGTCTGGTTTGTGTGAGTGTTAGTGAGTGGAGTGCAGTTGGTGCATGAGTGGTAGGTGTAAGGTGTACATGTGAACTTGTAGGAGGCTCAAAGAATGTTCTTTCCATGTTGTGTGGTGCGGTGTGCAGTGGTGTGCAGTCGTCTGGCACATGATGGCCGAGGTTGAAAGCATGGAGAGGAGCTGTAGGGTAGCTGTGGCTTGGGAGAGAAGCTGGATTCTTGGCACTGGGCACGGTCCAGAGGCAGGCGGGCACAGATAGGTTTGCCTTTGGCAGTGCGTCCGGTGCACAAGTCCACTTGCATTCACACTGCAGCTACCATTACGTAGGAGAGGGGTGGAATGGAGGGTGCAGTGAGCGGAATACCAGTGATGTCACTTCCTGCACAATATGTCACTTCTGGTGCAAATGGATGAAGGGAAATCCAGGGAAGCCACTTACATTATATGTGTATTTGTAAAGTGCATGTTCACGTGAGAGTATATTGGCACTAAATAACGATGTGTATTCACTTCCTGTGAAGATGCGTGATGGAAAAACACCTAAGTGATGGCAATTGTATGTAATAACGATATCTAAATTAAATTGGAGTTGAAATGATTGAAGTAAGAAAGTTATATCCTTCATTATTACCTACGACAATTCAAAAAATGTTGAGTTTTAAAAGTTTTTATTATATCTGCATTTTCTAATTTATATTACTGTATCCTATTACCCCCTGACAGCCTTTAATGCTTCCGATTTCTGAATCCTTATTGTACCACCCTTTAATGCTATCAAGCCTTAAGCCCTAAGAAACCATTACTCTCTCTTAACAATGCCCTTCCCAGAACCATAAATGGCCTTATCTACTACTTAACACTACTAATTCCTGAACTTTAAATGCTACCCTTCCTGAAACCCTAAAAACTCTTATTGGGGCATATCATCAAGGCGCCGCGATAAAATTATTGCCGCTTTAGTGTCCGTTTTTGGGCGAAAAGCTGTGATAATTGTATCGCATCATCAGCAAGGTCACGCTATCGTGTGAATCCTTACCTTAGCGCCCTTTCCCTCAACGCCCAACTTTGCATCTCTAATGAGATGCAAAGTGGGCGTTGCGCACAAAAATAACGTGAGAAATGTCGCTAACCGACATTTCTCCTATCAACAAACCTCCCGCTAACTTGCATGACGTAAAGAAAGGTAGCGCTAACTGCGCTTATCGCTACTTTTCTTATACCTGCTTTCAATCTGACTTAGCCATTATATCCAATGGAAGGTGGATATAATGGCTAAGTCTGCCCTGCCCTATCAACAACGTATTGCCAATCGTTTTGCGATTATCGCTGGATTTCCAGCGATAATCGCACATTTGGCAGCTAACTCTGGAATTTTTATCGCTTTGGAGATAAGCGTCACTAATAGCGGGCTATCTCCGCGGTAAAATCCAGCGATAGCCGCCGACAATTATCCTAGCGATAATTATCGCCGGTTGTTGCTGATATGCCCCTTTATCTCTTAACGCTACCCTTTCCTTAACTTAAAATCCCTCTACTACCTCCTATTTCTACCTTTTCCCTGAACCTCTAAAAACCCTTGTGATACCATAACAGAACACTTGCATGAAATTAAAACAGCTTACTTCCCCCTTATTGATACAATTCCCTGAACCCTAACAAATGCTTACTACCCATTAGCACTACACCGCACTTCCCAGAGCTCTAACGCCCGTTACTACCCTTATTTGCTACCATTCCCTTGACCTTATCGAAGCCTTTCTACTCCCATTTATGGTACTCTTCTCTAAGCTCAAAGAGCCACCAGCTACCATTGTGCACCACCAATCATTGAACCCTATCACCGCCTTCTTAGTCCTTAAGGTTACCCTTCGGTGAATAAACAAAAAACACACTAGTCCCCACTTCCTTCTTAATCTCAGGATAAATGCTTCTCTCTGCTTTAGTAGACGGATGCCCCCTGTTAGCCCAGCTCAGACTGCACTTGCTTTTGCCCTATAAGCCACAACATTTTTCGATTTTGTTTGTAGTCACAATTTTATTTCATTCTATTTCTCGATGACCAACATTTTTGGCACAAAGTTGTTTTCAGTTTACTTTGTTCCTGACAATATTTTAACTTCAAACTGTTGTAAAAGTCTCTACAGTGTACATTTCTATCTTAACTCTCCTTATTCTAGCTAAGGTTGAAAAATCTGCCTAGTGGGGAGGAAAAGTAAGGAGCTTTATCTTGCGGAAATGTTTTAAAACCACAGAGGTGAGGCAGAAAGAAAGGTAATGTAGTAAAAGGTGTATTAGAGAGAGGTAAAGGCAGTGAGAGGAAGACATAGACAAAGAGACTTGAGGAAAAACAGTGCTGAAAGTTGGAAAGAGACCAAACTGAGGATAGGTACAGGAAAAAGGGTTAGATAAAATGAGAAGTAGGAGCAAGAGAAAAGTAGGGAGAGAGGGGTGAAGGCAGTGCTTAATTCGAGCCGGTGGTTCCAGATACATAGCACCTGCACTTAATTGTCAACACCATCACTTATAACAGTTTGCCACAAGGTGGCACTTTTTGTCTAAATTAGGGATGAACACAACAAAAGTTGTTTATTAATTTAATATACATTTTAAAAAGACTATTATCTGCTGTCCAAGCAATTCTTATGGCGTTGCTTGCCTGGAATAGTCTGAATTGTCACACATGTAGGGTGTGATGGTGAGGAGTTGTGTTGATTCTGTCTTTGGCAACGTTGGCAGGGGCAATGGGTGATGCAGGCTGTAGTGGCCTCCTGACGAGGGCCCTGGAACTTTTCTTTTTACTAATGAGGCACTGGTGAAGGGTAGAAGGAGAGTGTAGCTCTCTCTAGCAGCTCAGGCTTTGCATGGGTGGATTCTATTCAACTAATGCTTCCCTGACCCAAAGTGGGAACACCAGCGCAAAGCGAGGGTTGTGCTGGGCTAAAGGGTCTGCACCTAGTGCAAAATACCTTTTGCTGTGAAATGTAAATACCCTTACAATAGTTTGTACTGATTTGTTAAGCACGCTCAGGTGTGAAATTTTAAAAATGAAGCTGTTTTTTAATGAGCAAAATGAATATGTCAGGAATTTTGACTGTCTACTAACTTTGCCAGGGAGCCTTTTGGAGGATGGGGGCCCGGGTCTATTGTCCACTTAGCCCATGCCTTTAAACTTCTCTGATAGTACTACCGATTCTCCACGCGTGGGTGGTTGGTGTTTGTACACTGAGGGCCCGATTCACAGAACTAACTTAAGACAAAATCCTAAACTTACTACCATTTTGGTATTCACAGAAGGCACTTACTCATTTCGGTATTCACAGAAGTGAGGAGTCCTAACTTTAGGACTCCTAAATGCCTTCTGTGAATACCGAAAGGCTTAAAATTAGGATTTTTCTCAGTTTAGTAGTAGCATAGTTAGGACTCCTAAATGCCTTTTGTGAATACCGAAAGTCTTAAAATTAGGATTTTTCTCAATTTGGTAGTAGTAAAGTTAGGACTCCTAACTTTAGGACTCCTAAATGCCTTCTGTGAATACTGAAAGCCTTAAAATTAGGATGTTTCTCAGTTTAGTAGTAGTATAGTTAGGACTCCTAACTTTAGAACTCCTAAATGCCTTTTGTGGATACCGAAAGTCTTAAAATTAGGATTTTTCTCAATTTAGCAGTAGTAAAGTTAGGAGTCCTAACTTTAGGACTCCTAAACTGAGAAAAATCCTAATTTTAAGACTTTCGGTATTCACAGAAGGCATTTAGGAGTCCTAAAGTTAGGACTCCTAACTTCTGTGAATACCGAAATGAGTAAGTGCCTTCTGTGAATACCAAAATGAGTAAGTGTCTTCTGTGAATACGAAAATGGTAGTAAGTTTAGGATTTTGTCTTAAGTTAGTTCTGTGAATCGGGCCCTGAGACTATACCTGTCCATTAACAATTGACATCTACAATCAGATGTGATGTGCCAACTTACCACTGTTTCCATAGAAACCCCTATGATATCAGACCTACCTATCCTACAACTCTGTAAAACATCACTGCCTGCTGCATAGGTTCAGGGAGTTTGTCTGGCTGCTTCTCCATCACCTTATGAGCAGACTCTAAATACACACACCCTTGTGTCTGAACACTGGGTTTGCCTTTCATGGTTCCAGGGAGAGGCAGAGCAGCCTTTGCATGCTTTGAAAAGAGGAAGATCACCGAGTTAATTGATTCATCCTTTCAACGTTTTAGCGTTAATAAGGTTTAGCTTCCCAGGGCGCCTATTTTATTAACCCTTTCAAATGTGCCTTTGATTTGGAAATGACACAAATATTGCCTTATTATTCGCTGTTCTTTTCATTCTTCAGATGTTGACGTCTGTGACTGCTTTAAGTGCCTTTGAAAGGCAAGAGAGCCTGCTTTTATCAGCAGCAGAGAATCAGGGCAGCTACACTGCCAAGAGCCCTAATAGACATGATCCATTTTAGTTTAGCTTTCACAATACTTTTTTTTTTATTCAGCCAGTGTATCTAGTCTTTTTCTCTCCTGCTATCAGGACACTAATCCTGTTCCTTTGAAATGCTTATTAGGAATGAATTGTATAACATAGAATCATGTGATTGACATACAAGTTAATAGTAACTAGCAATTGTGGTTCATTTATTCAATAGGCAACTGCATAAAATATATTTCTATATTGCACAGCCTACATTCTGTATTGTACAAACATTGAATTTACTGACTATATATTGACATTCCAATAAACAACCTCAATCACATATTTTGGGTTCATGTGAAGTGTCTCAGTCCTGACACCAAGAAGCAGACAGTTGTTCTACACTGAGAATAATTACAGTGAGAGAATTACCTGAAGCTCAAGTGTTCGACATTGAATCGAGAGTTTAATTATGTCTATTTTTCCAACTTAAGAAGTACTCATCTTCAGGGAAGGCAAGGAAACCCTATGGAACAACGAATGGTGGCCACTGGCCCTACCTCCAAACCACCGAACACACCCACAACCTCGGCATCATCCTCGAAAGCCAGCTATCCATGAAGAAGCAGGTCAGAGTCAGCTCCTCTGCTTTCTTTCTCAACCTCAGAATGCCCAGGAAGGTCTTCAGATGGCTCCCACCCTACACCAGGCGATTTGTCACACAAGCACTTGTCACCAGCAGACTCAACTATGGCAACTTCCTATACGTAGGAATCACAGCCCAACTCATGAGGAAACTCCAGACCATCTACAATACAGCAGTCAGACTCATCCTCGACCTCCCCACACAGATGTACATCACCCCTCACCTCAGGAAACTCCTTTGGTTACCAGTTGCGAAGAGATGCCAATTCAAGCTGCTCAGTTCAAGCTGCTGGTGTACCTCAACAAATGAGTGAATTTCCACCAACCTACCAGGGAACTCCGTTCCAAAACTCTCTTTTTAGCAGCTACCCAGCGCATCCGCCAGGCTAACAGCGGAGGCCGCTCCTTCTCCCACTTGGTGTCTAAGACCTGGAACCCCCTCAGAGCCTCATTATCGCTCCAAAAATCCAGTAAGGACCACAAGACATGGATATTCAATCAATGAAAACAGATAATGTGATCCTGCTGCATGACCCCACAGCTTCTTGAGACCCTCACGGGTGATGCAGCCACACAATACAAATCCGGATTGATTGATTGAACTGTGGAAAAGTATTTAGAGTGCACGTTAGGTCAGCCCCAGCTCATGATGACTCAATGCCTTGTTATCTTCTCTTAATTTGATGGCTTTCCCCCTTCTTGTGTTTATTCTACCCATGAGCATTTGAGTCTCAAAGCTTTCTGATTGGTTAAGTGGTATCCTTCCACTGCATACTTGAGAGAACTCTTTGATATTCAGCACCCTGTGAAAGCAAATTTGTTTTCTTGACTTCTCCCCGTTTTTCTTCTTCATCTTCTAGCACTCCCCTTGTTCTCTCCGATGATCCTGGCCCTCTCCCTGCCTATTTCGTTAGCAGTGATATATTTTATTTTACTTCATTTTCGAAGAGCTGAGAACTGCAGAGTACTGCTGGGAAACTTGCTTAGTTTCTCACTTACCCAGTGCATTCTCTTTAATGTTCCCTGTTCCAAATGCTCCAGGCCACTCTTTCCATCCCATTGGCCATGTGATTATTGTTTTAAAAAAATTGTTTGCTTATATTTGTAGGCGGCATAGTGCTGCTGGGCTGCTCACTTACTTCATCAAACACAAGGTGATGGCTGGGATGCTTGATTTAATCTCAGCTACAGGCAATCGCTCTGGCTACATCCTAATCCATTGTTATTTTGCACACCATGCCACCTCACTTTGAACCCAGACATAGGCAAGTCAGTCTTGACCCTGCTCCAATGGAAAAAGTCCAGCCTGTATGCAAGCAACCCAGGGTCGTTTTCACTCTTATTAGAGCTCATCAGCCAGGTATACTTGATTCCAGTAGCAGAGTGTACACAGGGCCCATATGGGAACAACCATCCCACTTAGGGCGATACACTAAAGTATACATAAAAGTAATAGATGCTTGATCTGATCTCAGCCACTGCCAACTGCTCACTTTTCTTTGTTTTTATATTCTAACTTTCCATTCTAACTTGGCAATCAACCATGTTAAAACAGTAAATCAAAAAATGACTATTATACCTAATGACGTATGTGCACAAACATTGCACGCATTCACACACAAACCTTATGATGCACGTGTCATCATGCATGATGAACATCCACCACACCACAATTTCTGTTTTGGCAGCCATTTTGGAGTGGGTTGCATTTTACAGAAAACACATAGCAAGAATGGCATATGCATCCACATGCCCCTACCAACAACCATTGGCAAAGGCAATATCCTGGAATTTAAAAATGGAAGCCTACTGACTCTGACAGTGCTTGTTTTAATCATGTAAGCATTGATGTACAGATTACCAATCATTGCTCTTCCCATAGGCTGAATGGTTTCCCACTTTTATGTGCCTGGGCAATTGCATCTCTCTCTCTCTCTTGAATGTAAGTTGACAGCAGTTACTCAAGCACATTTGACACGAGAGTGCACAGCAAGCCATGGTGTTCCTCCCGAGCTGCTCAACATTCATTTGCAAAATGAAAAGCAAAATACTTGCTGTTCATTGGAAGAAACAACTCGCAATGAGCTCCGTAACAATAGTGTATTTTTAATGGTGTTTCAACAAATACTCAAATATTGTAACAAATAACATTTGTGGATTACTAATGGATGACTACGTTAAAGTTTAATGCGAGTTTCAGCCACTGGGAAATAACAAGGTTTCATTGCTAAAAGTTGCATTACTTGCCCTTTTTAGGGATATTTCAAGGAAAGAAATAACGATATTCACTCAATTTATTTATTTATTTTATTTATAAAGTTTTTTATAGCGTGAACAGGACTCTAGTGGGTGTCAGAGTGCTTTACATAAAGGGCAGGTAGGACATAATTGAACTAACTAACAAGATTACATATATGAATGAAGTAAAGAGCCCTGACAATACACAAATTACTACGCTTGCTCTCAAAGGTAGTCAGCAGAGAAAAAGTCAGGCATCATAAAAAGATTCACAGGTATGGTTACAATTAATAAACACAGAGGTGTTTGCACTCTAGAAACTCAATATTCCAATATAATCCAATTCATGTTAATCTTGAAAAGGAACCTATGAGGTGAGTTAGTTTAAATCATGAATTGGTTGTGCATACATAACGTATGAATTCATCCCTGCATGGGGCACACCATTGGTTCATCCAACAAAAGAAATCTCCTTATAAGTGTTCTTTGAATGTTATTTTTAACAGTCTCTTGATATTATTATCATATCTGAGTAAAGCTTCAATTGCGATTAGCCGTATTCATCATCACATATGTATATACAATCTCCTTACTGCTCCGATGCATTTCGGGCTTGCTAGCCCTTTCTCTAGGAGCATTAAAAAAAACAAAAGGATATAGCTATAAACATTGCTATAATGTACTGAACATGTCATCAAATGCACAGGTTTCATGGCATAGTGAGCCGTGATGGTGTTAAACTGCATGCAAAACGGATCGGGACCGGTATGTGAGTGGTGGTTAAAGTGCTCAGTGTAAACGAAACGGTCGATAAACAAACAGAACGGACTACTTACAGGTCAGTGTAACTGATCTGATCAAGTTTCCATTGCTGTAAACGAAAATCAAAGTATTGTTAATGTCTAGGGATCACAAGCGTGGAATCACCTTACAGAATAACGAGGCGGTGGTATACAGACTTACTGCAAATCAGGAGTGAAGGCCTAAAGAATATTGCTAAAAACAAGGCTATTAAGTGTATCAAAGCAGACAAAGGCAGAGCCCTGGTCATTTTGAACACTGATATGTACAAGAAAAAAATAATTGAATACATTTCAGATGAGAATACTTATATGAAACTTGATGGGAATCCAACGATGCAATTTAAAGAAACGCTCAATGTTTTACTAACCAGAGCTAATGAATCAGGAACCATAGATGACAGAACCCAAAAATTCTTGTTTCAAGAACATCCAAAGAGTCCGACTATAAATATGACACTAAAAATTCATAAAACATCGAAGATCCACCGTTTAGGCCGATAGTGTCTACGAGAGGATCCCTGCATGAACCGGTAGGGAAATTCTTAGATAGACATCTACAACCTTTGGTTAAGAAAATGAGGAGTTACGTGAAAGACACCACAGATTTTCTAGTGAAATTATCAGAGGTTACCACACATGCTGAAGAACATCTGGTCTTATGTACTGCAGATGTTAGGTCACTATATACTTCAATCCCCCATGCTGGTGGTATTGAAGCCATTGAAAAAGCCATTCTGAGTACTGACATTGATTTTCCTATGCAACAACTTCTGATGGAACTTATGGTTTTTACCTTATACCACAGTTATTTTGAGTATGACAACGCTTGGTATCTGCAACTATCTGGCACTTCCATGGGGAACTGTGCTGCATCCATGTACGCTAATATTTATATGAAGGAATTTGAAGACAAGTACATTTATGGAGATGAAAATTGGTTTAACAATACCAAACTTTTTATTAGGTACATTGATGATCTATTTATCATTTGAAAGACACAAAACCAAACCTGCAACAAGCCCTCACCACATTGAATACCAAGGATGAGAGAGTCCAATTAACATGGCAAATGAGCGATGAATCAATCAAATTCCTGGACGTACAAGTCACCAGAACCCCTAGTGGCTTTGTAACTGATCTACATCGAAAACAAACTGATCGGAATAACACCCTTCATTACTCCAGTTTCCATCAGGGATCATTGAAGCGTCACTTACCATTTTCACAAATGTTGCGTGCTAAACGAATTACATCTAATGAAATCATGGCGAAAGAGCGCATCAAAGAGATGGGCATCAGATTTCATGAAAGGGGTTATCCTGATGCTATCATAGAAGAGGCTGAAACCCGAGTGGCTTCGATTAGTAGAGAAGAAGCACTTAAGAAAATTACCAAACCAAAAGACACCAGGATGGTACTAGTATCTAAATTCTCCACCCTCAGTACTACATACAAGAAAATTATGCTGAAACATTGGCCGATCCTAAAACTGGAGCCTGATTTCAATAAAATGTTCAAAGATCCTCCTATTTTCGCATATACCTGAAATAGCAATATCAAGGAGATACTAGCAAAAGAACCCTTTGAAATAGGTGATGCGAGAGGCACACGCCCCTGTATGAACTGCAACAATTGTAATAGCGTCATCAAAGGCAACACCATCACCCACCCTATGAAAGGGAATGACATTAAACTAAGGGTTAACGCAACTTGTGATTCGACAAATCTGATATATTTATTAAAATGCCGATGTGGAAAAATCTACATAGGGAAGACTGAAAGGAAAATAAAAGTGCGGATGAATGAACACAAGTCCAACATAAGAACCAGAAGCGAGAAGTCCAACATTGCCGTGCATTTTATCGAACAAAAACATAATATTGCGCAATTAAAATACATGGCACTTGAAATTATCCAAAAACGAGAGGGAAGAGACAATAACAAGCAATTACTGCAGCGAGAAATGTCATGGATTTATCGACTACAGTCAATGAAGCCCTTTGGGCTGAATGATAGAATTGAATTTAGCTGCTTTTTATAATCTATTCTAATCACGTTTCTAGTGGCTTACTGATGATGTACCCTCTTTTATATGTGGCCTATGCAAGCGAATATGTTACTTACCATCGGTAGTACGTTATACACAACACCATTAACCTTACTTTTTTCCACCTTAATATGGCCGTCATTTTAGTCTGTCATCTATGTTTATTTAGCCCACCTGATCGTCTTAACCAGTCATGATTCTTATTTAACCCCACATGTCACCTGACCCCGCACCACGGCCATCAAAACGCAGATACCAGTGTTTGCGGACACCCGGCATTTTCTTTAAGCCTTCACTCCTGATTTGCAGTAAGTCGGTATACCACCGCCTCGTTATTCTGTAAGGTGATTCCACGCTTGTGATCCCTAGACATTAACGATACTTTGATTTTCGTTTACAGCTATGGAAACTTGATCAGATCAGTTACACTGACCTGTAAGTAGTCCGTTCTGTTTGTTTATCGACCGTTTCGTTTACACTCAGCACTTTAACCACCACTCACATACCGGTTCCGATCCGTTTTGCATGCAGTTTAACACCATCACGGCTCACTATGCCATGAAACCTGTGTATTTGATGACATGTTCAGTACATTATAGCAATGTTTACAGCTATATCCTTTTGTTTTTGTTAGAGCTCCTAGAGAAAGGGCTAGCAAGCCCGAAATGCATCGGAGCAGTAAGGAGATGGTATATACATATATGATGATGAATACGGCAATTGAAGCTTTACTCAGATATGATAATAATATCAAGAGACTGTTAAAAATAAACCTAAGTAACATTCAAAGAACACTTATAAGGAGTCTTATTTTGTTGGATGAACCAATGGTGTGCCCCATGCAGGGATGCATTCATACTTTATGTATGCACAACCAATTCATGATTTGATGACGTGTTTGGATGGACACGCCTCCTGAGGGAGCACCCGAACTATTGAACTTTGTTTTGAAAACTTGAACCCTGCAGCTGTGCACCTTCTGACTACCTTTTGTGAGTTAGTTTAAAGACATAGTTTGAAATGTTCTGCCTCCATGGTGCTCGAGTACACGTGGAATGATTTTTTATAACAGAAAAAAGGAAGGTGCACCAGTAAGAAGTCCAAACTTGACAGTAAGTCGTTTAAGTTTCTTTTCTCGCTGGCTACTTTACGCTTTTTGAATTCTTAAGGGAAGCCTGGTAATGAGGGTACCTACACTTTGGAACTTATGTGTGTTATTTTTGTGGACTCGTATTATGGAATCTCCAAATTTAAATCACACGGATATTTTTGAAATACATATTCTTTGATGACCTTCACTTCTCATGTGACTTGCATCACTAATATAGCCCTGAAGAAGTTCTTGTGATAAGAACAAAATGCGTTGGCTGATCTCTCTTTTAAAAAAAATAATCTATAAGAATAAAAGAAACTTAAAGGACTTCCTGTCAAGTTTGGACTTCTTACTGGTGCACCTTCCTTTTTTCTGTTATAAAAAGTTTTCATCTGGATTACAGTGGAGTCCCTCTGCGGCGGACTCAGGAAGAATTGTGCACAGGACTCTTATACAACCTATTAATAAGGATTGAGGTGCTGAACCAGTGGTCAGCCGTAGTTGTGCCTTTTGTCAAGTACACATGGAATGATGACGTGGCTGGTAACTAGTGGCGTAGCAGGTCAGGTGGTAACCAGTGCGGAAACTTTCTTGTCACCCCCGGCTTGATAATATGGCAAAAATATGTGTTTAAAACACATATTTTTGCCATATTGTCAAGCTGGGGGTGACTAGTGTCATCACTGAGAGGGGTGACAAAATGGCAAAAATATGTGTTTAAAACACATATTTTTGCCATTTTGTCACCCCCCCTCAGTGATGACACCCGGGACGTCCCGCACCCACCGCACCCCCCTTCCTATGCCCCTGCTGGTAACAAGTCTACTTTGCTTATAAAGTCCTCCCCTGTACTTATGATCCAAAAAATAATCTGTTATTAACCATTGGGAAATCGCATCAAATGAGAATGTTCTGCTATCATTTTTCCAGTATTATGTTTCAAACAAACCCTAAATAGACTTTACTTTCTATGGTCTATTACATCTTCCTTATTTAGGGCCTGATTCTGATGCGGTTTGGAAAGCTTCCCAACCGAATGGGTTTGGGAATGGTTTCCAACCGAATCGGATCGGGGGAGTCCAACCGACCGAGTAGGATGCATCTGGATGCTTCCAGCTACGATTTGGTTGGACTCCCATTGACTTCAATGGGAGCCTATGTTCCTAATCGCATCGTAATCGGGCTGTGGGTGGGAATGCTTTGCTAACCGCATTGTAATTGGGCCCTCGGTTGGAAAGACACATCCCGATCCGATTTGGATGGAGCAAATGCCGTTAGGAGGCCTCCTAACCGCATCAGAATCAGTACCTTAGTATTTATTTAATACACAATATATTAAAACACATAGCTGGTTTATGACCTGTTTAAAATGATTAAAACTGCAAGTTAGGAGGGCAAATAATTGCTATTAATGGAGGTGAAATATACATGTCCAATGAAGTGGATTGTGTGTTCCGCTAGTGTTTCAGAAATCACTGCATCTTAGAACATCGCACCACAATCTACCATATCTCACACCACACATCACACCACACCAGACCACTGCTCACTGTGCCATTCCATACAAGTTCATGCTAAGTTGTACTCTACTGTGTCATTCCACATCTGGCTACACATTGTACTGCCACTGCATGCTGTATTTGGTGATATTAATGCTATGTTGCCGAACAAGCAGTCAGGTCCCCAAAAATAATGTATTGTATAGAAGCCTGAATCAAGCCAGAGAGACATATACACAGAAAAGAAGAAAAAACTTAAATTACATCAGTATAAGGATGATGGCATAGATGGCTGCTTGTCACTCAGTGGCCTCCACCACTAAACAATACGGTGTGAAAAATAACATAGTGCATCAAACAATTTGTCTCATTTCCCATTCTTGTTTACACTAAACTTCTTTGTCATACCTAAACAATGTCAAGGGTTGGCAGAAAGGTGACTGGGCATTAGCAGCAGGCACAGAGGGCTCATGCAGTCACACACACATAGAATGTCAGCACCAATGCCCTCACACACAACCTGGAATTGGAACACCAAGATCTCAGAGTTAAAGAATAGTCATGGCCCAGCCGGGCAGCTGGAAACGGCTTTATTGTTACCCCACTACTGCAAACATAATTACCAAAAGATCTGTATGTGTGTTGGCACATCCAATTCTTTTCACAGATACTCCTGTGTATGTCATGCTTCCTTCTGGTCACATCCAATCTGGTGGACCTTATGCGGGATCTCCCCCACATTTTTGCCTTGTGCTGCTGAATCGGTTTCTGTTGGCATTAGGACTCTGTGCACTTTACCAGTACTAAATTGCTTGTGCAATCTCCCTTAAACATAGTAAAATTAGCCTACACATGATTGGTCTATTTAAGTTACTTATAAGTCCCTAGTATATAGAACTACATGAATCCAGGGCCTGTAAACTAAATGCTATTAGTGGGCTTGCAGCTCTCATTGCACCACCCACTAAAGTTGCAATTTAAAACATGTCTTAGGCTCCAATACAGCCTGTGGAGCTTTTTCTTTTTTATACATATAGGTCAACCCTAGAGTAGTCCCTAATATTTCATAAGGTTAGGTGCATTGTATTTAAATAGTAGGATGTGTACATATACATGTCCTGGCAGGACAACCTCCTAAATTAGTTTTTCACCGTTGTGAGGCCTATATCTCCCATTGACTAACACAGAGTTACCTTATAACAGTTAATAAGTGATAACTTTGGAGTGGAAACAAATAGAGAAATGGGTGTTTACACTCAATTGGACTGTAATTTAGAACTCCCTTTAGTGGTAAAGCACAATTTTAAGTCACAATTTTCAAAATGCTGGTTTTAGAAAGTTGCAAAAAGAACAGTTGATGGACAGAATGCAGAACAATGTCATACATTCACCCCAGTACAGAGACCTGGGCCTAAATCCATCGTTTTTTTGCTCACCATGCCATTCCAGTTTGGACCCAGCCATATGCAAATCAGTCTTGACCCTGTGCCCTATGGGAATAGTCCAGCCCGAACTGCCAGGCCAGGTCCTCCCTGGACTGGAAACAAGCATCCTAGGACCGGTTTCGGGGTTTCACCCCTCTTCAGCCAGGATAGCTTGCTTCCAGTGGCATGGAGAGCACGGGACTCACGTCTGAGCATACCCGTCCCACTCGGGGTGACAAATGCAAAAAGAACTGTTGATGGACAGAATGCAGAACAATGTCATACATTCACCCCAGTACAGAGATCTGGCCCTAAATCCATAGATTTTTGCTCACCATGCCATTGCAGTTTGGACCCAGCCATATGCAAATCAGTCTTGACCCTCTGCCCTATGGGAACAGTCCAGTCCGAACTACCAGGCCAGGTCCTCCCTGGACTGGAAACAAGCAACCTAGGACCGGTTTCGGGGTTTCACCCCTCTTCAGCCAGGATAGCTTGCTTCCAGTGGCATGGAGAGCACGGGACTCACGTCTGAGCATACCCTACCCACTCGGGGTGACAAATGCAAAAAGAACTGTTGATGGACAGAATGGAGAACAATGTCATACATTCACCCCAGTACAGAGATCTGGGCCTAAATCCATTGTTGTTTTGCTCACCATGCCATTTCAGTTTGGACGCAGCCATATGCAAATCAGTCTTGACCCTGTGCACTATGGGAACAGTCCAGCCCGAACTGCAAGGCCAGAACCTGGCCTGGATTGTTCCCATGAGGCGCAGGGTCAAGACTGATTTGCATATGGCTGGGTCCAAACTGGGGCGGCGTACTGGGCAAAAGAACGATGGATTTAACCCAGATATTTTGACTGGGGTAGAATGTTTGAATTGTCAGCATTCCATCCATCATTTGTGTGCTATAACACTTTTCACCCTAAGTGGGATGGGTATGCCCAGACGTGGGTCCCTTGCCCACTGTGCCACTGGATTCAAGCTAGCCTGGCTGAAGACGGGTGACATACCCTGAAACTGGTCCTGGGATGCTTGTTTATGGTTCAGGGAGGACCTGGCCTAGCAGTTCGGTCTGGACTGTTCTTATGAGGCACAGGGTCAAGACTGATTTGCATATGGCTGGGTCCAAACTGGGGTAGCATAGTGGGCTAAAGAACAATGGATTTAACCCAGATCTTTTGACTGCAGGAGAATGTTTGCATTGTCAGCATTCCGCCCATCATTTGTTTGCTGTAACGGTTTAAAAAGTTGGCATTTTCTTGTTCTAACTATTTGTGCTTTCTGCTATTGTCCTGGGTCAAATGACTTGAATGGCACAGAGAGTAGGGTGCATCATGGTGTGTCCACCCCACACAATGCCTGACACCAGGTATAAATATGGGACCCAGCAAAAACCAAAGGAAATGATGGACGGAGTGTTGAACATTGCAAGCACTCACCCCCAGTCAACTGATCTGGGTTTAATCCATCACCGTTCTTTAGCCCACATATGGGACCTCCAGAGCCACTCATTAGTACACTCCTGGACTTGTGGAAGACTTAGGAAGGACTGCTTGGACCCCCAGAGGACTGCTCTGCTGCTACCAGAGGACTGCCCTGCTGCTACCAGAGGACTGCCCTGCTGCTTGAAGGGCGGCCTTGCTGCTTGAAGTAGGACTGGACCATGTACTTGAACCCTGGACCATGGAAATTGCCTTGCTGCTTGACAGCTGGCCATGCTGCTTGTAGTAGAACTGGGCCATCTACTTGAAACCAGGACCAAGTCGGCTAGGTGGCAGTCCTCCTGTGTGAACTACAAGCACATGACAAGCTCCTGAGGCCTTGAACCGTAAGCTTGACCCCTGCTGGAGTGAGTCTTAGCCCCCCCAAGTGGTTCTCTGAAGGTCCTGTATCCATGGAAGTGGTGTTAAATGTGCTGTTCCCTCCTAACAGTAAAACTTGTCACCAAAAAGTGCCCTGAGAACCAACAAAGACCAACACCTACCTGCCAGCTAATCCACTAAGATGCAATGCTGGTCAGGCTGACTTTGTGGTAGCTCCTGTTACGTCCTTATCCACAGCAGCAAATCCTATTCAGTGACACCTCTTCCATAGGATATCATGGCTAAGTCAGTCCTGAAGCAGGCGTAAGGAAAGTAGCGATAACAGGGGTTATCGCTACTTTTCTTGCCGCTATGCTTCATAGCGTGGGGCTTGATGATAGGAGAAATGTTGCTTGGCGACATTTCTCCAGTCATGTCAGGGCAGGAACGCCCACTTTGCATCTCATTAGAGATGCAAAGCTGGGCGTTCAGATTTCAGGCGCTAATGCAAGGTTTCACGCAATAGCGTGACCTTGCTTATTAGGCAATAAAATTATCGCCGCTTTTCGCCCGAAAACGGATGCAAAAGCGGCGATAATTTTTTATCGCCTCGTTGATGATGTGCCCCCTACTTCTTTAGTAGTGGGAGCAGCTTTTGCATCCTCGCTCAGGGCAGAATCTTCACTCCCAATGGAATAACCATGCGCTCTATAACTATTTCATTTATTATTTTGATTAGATGATAAATCTGTGCTTCTTCTGACACAAGATTCTCCAAACACAGACAGAAGCCTTTCAATAGCCTCATCACATCGACAGTTTGAAGGAACACAAATGAGCAGGTGCCCTGAGAGGACATGCAGCATTGAGCATCCTTATGAATCACGGCCTTGTGATTGACAGGGTTGTATTTCATTTTTCATTGTTACTGTCCCAGGACAGTGAGCAGCTGAAAAGGTTATTTCGGTTAGAGTTACCCTCGGCTTCTCAGTGAAACAAGGAGCTGATATTAAATGGATGCACTTTTATTACCTAAACCACATTTTGCAAACAATCTTCAAAACGGTGGGCAAATTCATCATTTTTTAAAACTAGGAACATATATTGGAAATGTATAGTTCATAAAACAAATGGATTGAGGACAAATCACTGCTGTGTGGCCTCTATGGTAAGCAGCAGTATCTAGTGGCTATGACAATAATCACGTTATTGTGAAAAGACTACAATCTGAAACTATAGAAATGATCTGGAAATTGAATGTGTACAGAGGGGCGTGCAGCACTGGAGGGCGTGCAGCACTGGAGGGCGTGCAGCACTGGAGGGCCTGCAGCGCTGGAGGGCGTGCAGCGCTGGAGTGCCTGCTGATTAGCCTGCATGTAGGTGGAATGGGTTTAGAAAGGCTTTACCAACAAGCTGCAGCTAACAAACTGGGACTTATTCAATCAGTGACGATTTCACCTGAACGTCGAATATCCATGACAACGTCATTCCTTCAATTGATTCATGCGCTCACTCTAAAACAGCAATCTGATGAAGGCATCATGAGATGCGCCCTCTCAGACACTATCCGCCTTTGTTGCATCATTTGTTTCTCGCGATCGCCACTTATCTCTTCGCACCTTTTTTGCCTCCTTGCCGCTCCTATTCTTCTTATCTCTGTCTCCCTTTTGCCCTGTCAGCAAGAAAAAAACAATGAATCTCGATGTTCTTCAAAGACAAAAAAAGAGAAGAGACCCACAGGTTGATAGCATTGATTATTGGACCAGCGCAGATATCAGTCTAGCCTTTCAGGACGGCACAAACCTTTTCCTCAAATATGAATGAGCTGAGAGATGAGGAGGAGTGATTAGAAAAAGAGGGTCATTTGGCCTTTGTAAAGTTTGCTTCCAAACATCAGACTTAACTAGTTGAGCAGTTGCTGTCTAATGGCATTGTGTGTCTCTTAATGTGATAGTCCATCATTACAACATGGCTGATACCCAACAGCCCTTGTGAATTGATTGAAAACTCATTATGCCATGTTAGAATAACATGTTATGAAGGCGGCGTCAATTGGTTAATTGTATTCTCTTTGCTCCATGTGCCTCATTCCCATGTACTTTTATAACTACCACAAGGACCAAGACACGTACTTTAATTAAATTGAGACTCCTGCAGCTCCCCCCATATATTGGAAGATATCAAACATCTGGATGCCCTCAACTACAAACCCGTCATCATCAAGTCAACAAATTCCTGGGGATAACCCCGGACAAAAACCTTAATAGGGAAGAAGAACACATCAGCTCAACTACCACAGTGCAGTTCTACAACTTAAACTCCTGAAGGCGGTAAAACCACTCATCCCCCCTCCAGACTTTAAAATAGGCCTGGGCCAAAATTCCGTTCCGCTCGCGGAAATTGCGATAATTTGGCATTTTCGCGTTCCGCGGAAAGCACGAAAATGTCAAAATTTCCGCAATCTGCATTTTACCGGTAATTTATTTCATGCTCGCCCTGTAAAAAAATACATTCTCACGTGCACGCGATCACCTTACCTGAATACCCGAGTTCGCCGACAAGTTTTCCCAATCCGGTCGCATTCTCCAAGAGATGTTGGATTGTTGGTAGCCATTTGCGCTGTCTCACGACAGTTCGCTCCCGCATTAACGTAATTTGTCGCGCGATCACGTAATTTGTCGCGCGATCACGTCTTTCTTCTTGCGATCATGCACCGCGAGAGTATGAGAAGATTGAGATCTCGAACACGTCATTCTCCACCGCGAGCGAGAGCGTGAGGATGCGGGCACGTCATATCGAAAGCAAGCGGGCGGGACAAGTGAAAACAAGATGGCCACGCCCGTGAGCAACCGCATGGGTAAGTTGGCGAGCCGTAATCACGCAAAAAATAACGCGAACAGGCGGGAAAAAAAATTCTGCATCTTCGCGATATTTCCGGTGTGTTTGCGGAGATTTTCAACATTTTCGCAATATTTTGCGAAAGTGAATCTTGCAAATTCCGCACACCCCTACTTTAAAACCACATTTCAGTCCCTATTCGTATCCAGACTTGACTGTGGCAGTGCGACTTTAATGAGATTACTAAAACCACGAACAGCAGCACTCAAGGCGACCCTAAAGGCGGTAGCAAGACTGACTACAGGGATGATACTTTTCAGTCATATCACACCTTCCCTCAAGTCTCTTCTCTGGCTACCATTTAAATCCTGGTTCCACCTGAAGATAGCTTACCTCTCAAGCTGTGTGAAGAAAGTGTCATGCACATTTTGGATAAGGCAGCAGAGTATTTCAGTCTCAGTGTTTACGGTTCACATATGGAAAACTTGTATGGAGTGCAGGTTCTTTTAAGGAACTCGGGCTGATAAAAAAAATACGTTTCTCGTTTGAGAATGCACCCACAGGAATGGTAGTCTGCTGTTCTTTGCAGGCCTCCATCTTTGAGTTCATAGACAACCACAGGTTGTCATAAATAGCGACCTCCTTAATTAATATTCCCTTAACAGGTCATTCTACGACCCCCTGAGACTGGATAATTTGCAATGAGACCTTTTAGTACATGGGTCACATCATAAAATCTGAGACAGATTGCAAATTGACGGTGGTTTATTTGCGACCGCTTTTTGCAACCCGTATTTAATTGCATCTGCCTCATAGTCACATGACCAGAAGTAATATCAGTGATTTAGTGACTTGTGCACACTGCTCTCTTACAAGCGAAACACGTTATTTGAAGCGCCAACACATCACAGATCCCACAACACCTCCTATCACTACAGTCTCCCCACAAAGATCAAACCCCATCAATTTTGGAAGGCTAATATTCTTTCAATCCAGTGACCAATCTCTGTCATATCACATCAGAGCTTCCTTACAGACCTGTAGGCCTGAGATCTTCAATGTACTTTCCTCATCTGCCCTCGTTGAAGACTGTGCCAATGTTGCTACTGCAGTCATGAAAAAAAGGCACTTCTCCTCCTTCATACAAATAGTTCACCACTAAGATACTGCATCCTCCACCACAAAGTATGTGTATTTTATGCCAACAGCCTCCATAAGTATGGTATTTCAGTTTGCCAAAGATTCCTAAAGGAAAAGGAAGATATTGCTGCAATCCCTATTCTGATCTCAAAACCAAAACTCTTTGGTTTTATCCTCAATCACAACTTCATTTTGAAGAAAGAAAACTAGACTTGTGTGAAGCCGCTAACTATATTGACTAATAAAGGTGCTGCACCACAATACTGAAGCCACAATATCAACCTACAAACATATTGAGTCTTGTAAAGATCACATGCCAATCTTCTCAAGTAAGTTTTATTCAAGTTAGCAGGGCAGTACATGTTCACATATATCTTCCCCTCACGATCAAAATTCAACCACCTAACCCCTCATTCCAGAATCCGCCCACCACCACCTTCTGTACATTTTCCTGGCGCACGGGGGGGAGGTGCTGACTCCAGAAGAATGTGCTGAACAACCTAACACATCTTTCCCCATTACATTGAATAAAAGATGTAAATAATATAAAAAAATCACAAAACGTTTGTGACAACTACATGAAATGGTGAAACACATATACAACATTAAATGCATGAAAAACAAGGTCACCACAGGTGACGAATTAGTAGTGTAAAATATATTTCTGGAACCTAGAAGGCAATCTGGTAGACCTGGAAAGCAGGGACGACCCATGGCATTTGTTTCCCCATGACCTTCCACCTGAACCTGGTTCTTAATTCCGTTTTCCAGGTTAATCTTGACACAGATATTTTTCCCTTGCTCCATCATTTGCCATCATCCAATTTTACAGCACTTTTATTGACCCTTACCACTTTCTTAAGATCGGAGAATGTAGACTCTTCCTTGGGTAAAATCCTGGAACACTGCACTCTCACCATATCACCTACATCCACTTTTAACTGCCTGGAACCCTGTTTGAGATGCCTGGAACCCGAACCCTGATGGGATGCATTTGATCATATTAGTTCTATGCCTCAACCCGTTTCCTACAAACATCTTCTATTTTCCTCTTTAGCAACACAAACTCACTCTCACCTATCCATCTCCTCAACAAGTTGGAGGAAGGTACACACCCCCTTAGTAAAGCAAATTGTGACACACAAGTGTAAGAGTTGACAGTTGTGTGCACTGCACACAACAGCTTTCCTAGTTTCACTTTACAGTTGAATCCATTGGCTTTCGATAACTAACTGCACATTCTCTTTTATCACCCTGTTAATTCGTTCAACCAGACCATTACTCCTTGGGTGGTATTCGGATATCTTGACATGCTTAATATGCATGGATCGTAAGAATTCCTCAAAATGTGTCGACATAATTGACAACCATTATCGCTAAGTAGTTCATCAGACATGCATTCCCTAGAAAACAAGGATGCAAGAAACTTAATCACACAGGCAGAATTGAATGTTTTCACAAATTTGACTTCAGGCTAGCGACTATGGTAGTCCATGAGAACTATGCCATACTCAAGTACATTACCTGATAGATTTATGGGACCTACGTTGTCAATCGCCAGTTAAACCCATGGCTTGCTGGGTACTTCAATTGCCTCTACCAGACTGGGAATCATCACCTGAGACTTGTCGCTAACAGCAAAACTCATGCAATCCCTCATAAAATGTTCTATGTGCTTGGCTAAAGCGTGCCACAAGAAATGTTCTCTTATTCTCCTCTTCATGACACGCATACCTATGTGCAGTAGTGGCTCCTGGTGGGAGAGCTGCGGGGCGGTGTGTAGTAAACTATGAAATACGGCCAAACAGAGGGAAGTAAACAAATAAATAAATAAAATGAATTTCAATGTGCGCGCTACATCGCATTTGGCAAAGCAGTGCGTGCAATGAAATTCTTTTTATTTATGTATTTGTTTACTTACCTCTGTTTGGCTTTATGCCGTAGTTTACTACCCCCCACCCTGGTCCTCCCCCACCCCGCCCCACTGCCCGCAGCACTCCCACCAGGAGCCGCTACTGCCTATGTGGTCTTCATGTGCCAAAGCAAGAACTTTGCCTCTCATGGCATCAGGAACTACCAATTAAGACAATCGATACAACAACCTGTTTACAACTGATAATTCATCAAATACATGTTTATACTTGCTGACAGGACCTTGGTCACTATTTCTACCTGTCTACACTTTGCTTATGACCATCAGGACCTCCTTGATTTCTTGTTCCATCTCATAGGCCTCTCTCCACTGTTGCCCTGTTCTGACCCCTTCAGAATGACCATCTACACTACAAACTATCTCAGGCTCCTAACTCGTGTCTCCCTCTCCTACACTGTCATCACAACAACTGGTTAACCAAGATAGGTAATCCACCAAAAGATTTGTTATTCCTGGCACATACTTAACACTAAAATTGTGTTCTATAAGTCTATATTGCCATTTGGCAATTGTAGGGATTGCCTTTTCCCCACCTCTCATGGTGAATAATTGTACCAGTGGTTTATGATCAACTTGTACTACAAACCTTGAACCACACAAATAATGTGTGAAATGAGTGATGCCCCACCTGCATAGGAGAGCTTCCCACTCAATTACAGAATAGGTAGACTCAGCTCCTCGCAGACTCCTAGAAGCAAAGCTATTACTTGGTACTTGCCTCCTCTGTGCTGGATGAGTACAGCACCTAATCCCCTTTGACTAGCATCAGTTATGAGTATAGTTTGATCCTTGGTATCAGGCTCCTTGAGACGAATGGCATGCTCTACCTCCCACTTAATCTGCTCAAACTCTTTAGTGCATTCGTCATCCCAACCTGACAATTTTTTTAAGGAGACATCTCATGTTATAGGTCTTGGCCGTGCAACTGGGAACACACCTGGCATATAATTCTATGAGTCCCATAAAATAATTCAATTAATCCTTGTCACCCGGAGTGTAAAAATCTTCAATTGCTTTAACTAAGCTAGATTTAGGCTGTACCCCTTCTGATGACAACTTACACCCCAAATAGTCCACAGTGGGTATGTTCAACCTGCACTTATCCACACCTAGTGTCACACCTCTTTGTTTTAACAAGGTCCAAATCTGATGTAGTCTTTCATCCTGAAAAGCCATTACTCAGGGAATCCCTTTGAACATGCTCTCCACTACTCTCTGGAAAACTGCTGAAGCAGAAGCAAGACCTAACGGCATGTGCTTGAATTGGAAAAGACCCTTAAGAGTAATGAAAGCAGTGAATTGTCTGGATTCGGCATGCAGTTCACTCTGGTGATATATAGATGACATATCCAACAAATGTAACCATTTGCACCCTTGAATGTGGATTTCATTTGTGTGACATTGGGTAACAGATATTAGTCTACCCGTATATGCTTGTAGAGATCATACAAATCCAAACACATGCGTAAGGCACCACTCGCCTTTTTAGCAAGAACCAATGGAGACACTAAGTCAGAGGACTCGATAGGTTCTATGACATCACAGGAATACAACTTATCTAATTTGTGCTTTAACTCTGACTGTAATGTTGAAGGAGGCACTCTCCTGACCTTGTGCTCAAGTTGGGCTCCTTCCACAAATCTTAATTTATGTTTAAAACCTCTAAACAGCCCTAACTCCTTCTTGAAAACCTCCGGGTACATGAAATCTCACGATTTTTTCTTGACTACCTGAACTTGGAAAAATTCCTTCTTCAGTATAACATGATGGGCTTTATTGGGATGAAGTATGATGCTTAGATTACCCAGGTCCTTCCACCTTAAAAGGCATTAATCATCCCTTGCTACCAATGTAATACCTCATGCTGCCCCTGAACTCGAAACCACGTTTCCACCATACCCCACTGGAAGTATAGAAGGCTGTCTTAAATCATGGTTTATGAAGGATTCCTTCCAAATGTCCTCACTAATTAAAGTGAAAGGGGACCCAGAATCTGCCAGAACTCTGATATCTACACTATTTACGTTGATATAACACAATGGTCTCCTCATCCCATGTGAATTACCACCACATATGTCCTCTGTATTTTCCATGTCCAGTATGGTGAAGATTTGATCGCCTTCACTGGATGATGACTCACCTTCAGCGGTTAATTCCACATTGTGCACCTTCCTAGATGAATTATTTAAACCTCACCTACACACTCTTACAAAGTAACCTTTCTTTGAACATTTGGCACATATTTTGTCCACAGCTGGACATGCTCTAGCATTGCCAAGATGGTTGGTACTGCCACACCTATAGCATTCCAATTTTTTCTTAGCTGCATTATTACTACTTGCTTTTGACCGCTAGGACATTCTGTGCTTTACCATCCGACAATGTCATTTGTTCCATATTTGAACGTGTGCTTTCTATTTTCCTTGCGATGTCTAAAGTCTTTTGCAATTTCAAGTCTGGTTTGGATAAGAGGGCTTCCTGTACTTTTCTATTGCTTTTCTTTTCAACTAGTTGGTCCTTTATCATTTCTTCCTCAAATGCCATTATATTCACAAAAGGCCCTTATAATATGTAACACACCAACATAACTTGAAGCAGATTCTCCATGTAATTGAGTTCTTTTGTAGAACTTACGTCTCTGCAACGTTACGTTTTTGTAAGCTTTGAAATGTGTATCCAAAGCTTTGATGGCTGTGGCATACTCATCTTCCACTCCATCACTTTCACCTTCAGTTATGAGAACAACTTTTTTTGGAATATGTTTCAGAATGTTGCAGCCTTCTGATCCCAAACCATGCCTGGGTATGCCATATTTTTTCTTGTGTGTAAATGACTCTCCATCAAGCGCATCCAAGTATGCTTCAAACTCTTCTTTCCATCTTTCCCAATCTAATTCAGCAGATGCAGAATTGGGCACAAAAACTGTTGGCGGTGCTATTGCTTGTTTCATGAAGCTTTGTGCTTCAAAATGTAACTATGATAAAATAACTATGACTATATCACAAAAATGTGTAATACTAGAGGATGGAACACACAGGAGTAAAAGAATGCTTTAAATAACACAGTATACTGTTAGATGAATGAATTTAGTATATGCCACTCATGAAGATGGTGTGCGAATCACCGAAAAGGTGTGATTAGCACCAAAAATAGCAAAAGATGCATCAATACTTGTATAAAGTAGTTTATATGTGTGGCACTGAATTCAGAATATGACTCAAGTGCAAATCTTGATAGTTTAATAAGTGTTCCAATTAATTTATGTTGTTTAATGGGAAGTGTCTGGTGTGTGTCACCGAACAGATGCACGCATAGATGGTGGTGTGCCAATCTAATATTTGTTCAACAGCCTGGTGTGCGTGTCAAAGACACAGATGCACGCATTCCCAGTGGTGTGCTGATCACCGAAACCGGCACTTTTCCTGGTTTAAGATGGCCGCCACGCAGGCTGGTGTTATTGTACAACTAGAAAACCAATATCTGCTCAGAAACCTTGATGTGCAAGTCACTGATAATGTGCACGCATTCATAGTGGTGTGCAGATCATTTAAAGTGGCCACCACGCATTTGACGCTTGCTTGGCAACGTAGGACGCACAGAAGACAGAGGTTGGAGACGTGCTGTGGACTGGCTTGAGGGCACCAATTGCCTAAATAGCCGTGCGACTTTGGAGATCCCTGTTTGATAAATATAGTCCACAGCACCTTAAGATGACACACTAGTTGTGACTCAGTTGTGGGAGACGTTTACGTGGATACCGGCACTGTAATTCTGACTGCTACCTGTATTGAAGCTGCCAGAGGACACCGGCACTTCCTACGCGTGGTAGTCCTGCTGACTGGCAACTCGTCACTAGTTTAAAGATTCACATGCCAACCTTCTCAATTAAGGTTATTCAAGTCAGCAGAACATGACGTACATCTTCCCCTCAGGATTGAAAAATAACCGCCAAACCCCTCATTCCAGAATCCTGCCACCACCATCTGTGCATTCTCCTGGCGTACAGGGGAAGCTGCTGACACCAGAAGAATGTGCAGAACAACCGAACAAGTCTATTATAAAAAGTCCTGAAGTATCCTCATGGTAAATAGTAAACCTATTCTTACCTTGGCAATGTTTTGAAAGCTGATAATAAAACTACGTTTATCTGCTGGTCAATATGTTGGTGGTCGATGTTGTAGCATACAACCTTTTCAAATTCATTTTTTTTGCCACACATGCTTTATGAAAACAATAGCTTGTGAAGATTTATTTTTAAAGGAGAGACATTAGTGTTCCTTCATATTACTGGTATATTGTTACTTTTTCCGCTCAGTCCCATAAGTAGTAGTGCATGGACTGCACCGTTATTCAGAAGACATGTCCAGCGATTAGGTCAATGGGGAATCACAGAGTATGTCTACAAAGTTGGGTCTATATTTTTCAGCTGCAACTCAGAATTAGAGGAAGCCCTGAAGAACAATGGGTAAATACAATACCTAAACTGAATACTCTTCACCAAATAATGTTTTCAAAATTGGTTCTCCTTTGCAAGAATAAGTTCAAAGGGTTTACATGACTTCAAGGACAAAGGATTGAGCTTTACACACAACTAAAAAACACTTTGGTTAGCCATGGTGACTACCTTAGGATGGCTTGTCCTTTAGCAAACATTTTCATAACTGCCCTGAAAACATTATTACTGAACCAACAACAATACAAACAGCTGGCTTACAATCATCAACTATATCATCTATTTATCTTCTGGCACTCATTACTTAGTAAGTAATGCATTATTCAATGAATTCCACCCTTTCACAAAACTCACCTTTGAAATTACTAACTATACAGTCAAATTCTTAGACTCTATTTTATTTATTTTATAGTTTTATAGAGCGCTAACCAGACCCGTGATGGTATCAGAGCGCTTTACAGGATTGAAAGGTGGTATACAAAAGAATTTGGAGGGGAGGATACCAATTGGGTAAAATTGATAGATACATTACACAAGGAAAAGCAAGCAGTCTAAAGTCCTGGATACATTTGGAATAAAAAAAAACAGGTAGATACATTATAAAAGAAGGCACGCAGTCTCAACTCTCGGGTGGGATGCCCAGGAGTGCAGGGTAGGTATCATCCGTAAAAGTCATGGTTAATGTCGAAGTGATGTGTGGAACCTGTCGCTGGGGTGATTGTAATGTTATCGTTATGCGAGGAATTTGCCTATTAGGAAAGTTTTGGTGTCCTTTTTGAAGCATGCCAAAGACCGAAGTCTTCTGATGGCGGGCGGGAGAGAGTTCCAAATTCTTGGAACGACCCCTGAGAAGGCCCGATTGTAGTTTTTTTTTTCCGAAAGCATGCTGGTTTGAGCAAAAGGTCTCTGGCAGATCGGGAGTTTCTGGCTCCTCCGGATATCACGAGTTTCAGGGCGAGAAATGCAGGGAAATTGGAGTAAAGAGCTTTGTGAGTAATGCACGTCAGTTTAAGTTGGATTCTGGCCTCAAGGGGAAGCCAGTTCAGAGGTTTAAGGTGGGGAGAGATGTGGTCGAATTTCTTTGAGCCAGTTAGGAATCTGGTGGCGGCGTTGAGGCAGGCTTTCAATGGGGCCAGAGAGTTCTTGGGTAGCCCTGCGATAGTAGAACATCCATTTTCTTGTCTGGAAATTACTAGTGCCTGGATTGCCGTTTTTGGGTCGGAAACGTCGAGGAAGGGTTTCAGGTTTCTTAGGTAACTCAGGTGAAATCTGGCAGTTTTGGCCATCGAGTTGATATGGCCCTGCATGTTGAAGCTGCCGTCAAGGAGTATTCTAAGGGAATTCGCAGAGTCCACAATGGTAGGAGGGCAGTTTAGCGCTGTGATAGTCTTGATCCATTCCTGGATGTCTGGATTGGTTTTTGGAGGGGAGATTAGAAGAAATTCCGTTTTATTTGCATTAAGTTTAAGCTGGTTGGCGGTGAGCCAGTGGACAGTCAGCTTCAAGGCCTCATTAAAGGCGAGAATGTCCTCACAGGAAGAGATTTTAATGTAGATCTGTGTGTCATCGGCGTACATGAGGTAGGAGATATTGGCAGTGCAGTTCCACCTCTGTGAGCGGTTCAAGGTAAAGATTGAAGAGGGTAGGGGAAAGGGTTGATCCTTGGGGGACTCCAACCGTGATCGGAGAGTGAGCGGATAGATTACCGTTGATTAGGACTCTCTGTGAGCGATTTTGGAGGAAGGACCTAAACCATTCAAGGACGGTGCCATCCAAACTCATCCTGAGTTTGAGGCGTTCAAGGAGTATTTCGTGGTTAACCGTATTGAAGGCGGAAGATAGGTCTAGGAGGATTAGGAGACAGGTTTTGCCTTGCTCGAGGGCTTCGAGGACATTATCCACGATGTGGAGTAGGGTGGTTTCAGTGCTGTGTCCAGGTCTGAACCCGGATTGGAAGTCATCTAGAAGGTGGAAGTTGGTGATGTGTAGGCTCATTGGCTAGGAGTGGTATGTTTGATATGGGTCTATATTTGTCGGCGGAGGCAGGATCCAGTGTAGGTTTTTTTAAGATGGGGATGACTTGGCCAGCTTTAAGAGAATCAGGAATTGAACCCTGTAGGAGGGAAGCGTTGATTTTTGCAGTCCAGGATGGGATGATAGCCTGAGATGCGGCAGCTAGGCAGTTAGAGTGGAGAGGATCATTGAAGTGATTGTTCGGGTTTAAGGAGGCTAGAATTCTCGAGATAGAGTGTTCGTCATAGACTTTAAAGTTGGACCAGTGCGCTTGTTTTTTGGGTGAAGTTTTGGAGGACGGTGCAGAGAGAAGAGGTAGAGCCATCAGCTTTTGGTGGTGAGTTGCGGACATACGTTCGTTTCCCAGGGCAGAGATTTTGTCGCAGAAGAAGGATGAAAATTCCTCACATGATATTAGGGGTTTAGGCATTTCTTTGGAGGACTTTGCTAGTTTATTGGATTGGTGTTTGACCAAATCAAATAGCTTGCGAAGTCTATTCTTGGCGTTCTCAAGTTCTGTTCTGAATAATTCTTTTTTAGAGCTGAGGATTTTCCTACTGTAGGCATTTTTGGCCTGGCGGAGAAGTTTAAGATGGGCTGCTGAAGGGTGCTGTTTCCAGTTTCGTTCAGTCTGTCGAAGGAATCTCCTCTCCTTGTTGAGGGATCTGTTGAACCAGGGATTCCTGTTTTTGTTCAGGGTTCTTTTTAGTTTTAGCAGAGCAAGGTCATCAAGAATGTCGGATATAGTTGAGGAATAATGATCCACGAGGTTGTTGACCGAAGTGCACTGAAGGGTGGGGGGAGGTCGGTCTCACAGCGCGCGTCAGTTTCCCGAGATCAAGGTTCTTGGTGTCTCTAACCTATCATTTGGGAATCACGGGTTGTGGTGTCCATGTCTTGTGGGTGCTAGGTAGGAGGAAGGTGATAGTGTCTTGGTCAGACCAATCACATGGGTCAATAGAGATAAGTTTGACTGCTAATTCCTTAGCGATGATCCAGTCTTGTGGTACTTTGAAATTTGGGACCGCGTGGGAGACAGAGCCCTACCCCTGTCAATCCCGGTATTAGCGAACCGCGAATGGTCAAGGCGGTATGTACAAGTGCTTTATATAACGTTTCATTGATAAATGCACTATGTATACGTTATTATACATTGACTTCGTGGGTTCCATCTTAGAGCGGTGGCCATCTTATGGTTGCCCTCACATAGGCTACATACTACGAGCAAATACGGGCCTTTAGAACACATGTGCCTTCCTTTGACTTCTCTGTGACCTGGGCAGCTTGGCTCCGCTGCCCCAGGTCAGTCCGGTCTCACAAGCTCCCCGTCCTACGGCCACCTGTGATTAGCATCAGGGTTTGACACACCATAAAGCCTTTTCATCCCACACAAGCCTCCAGCTAATCTCTTTCACACCTGACTGTTCCTGCTTTATGGCTTGTTTTCCAAACAGGAGATGCTCGTGTTTATTGGGGCCTATCGATATCTGATGTGGGATCTGAGCCTTGCTGGGTAAATAATTGTGGGCTGGCTTAACTGGAATGTGGGATGGTCATCATGACTCTGCCTTTTTGTTTGAAATGTATACATATATATGGCCATATCATAAAACAAGGAATGTATGCCTGAAGCAGGATATTTTGTGTTTAAGGAGAAGCTCGTTTCTGTAACTTTAAGCAGTCTCCTGAGAACATACATGCTGTTGTACTTCTCGGATACCTGTAATTGGTCTGCAGCCAATAAACTGATCTTTGACTTCACCCAGAAGACTCTGTGTTTCTGTAGGTCTGAAACAGGAAGAACCCGAAGTCTTAGGGTGTGTTCCCCTGCACCGCTGGGCTTAAAATTCCCAGTACTTCAGTTGGCGCCCAACTCGGGACAATTTCAGCGGTACCGGTCCAAGCCAGAGGTTCGTGAGGAGCTTCGTGTGGAAATTCTGGAGGAAGGCCGCCACTTCATTGACCCCTGCATGTCGACGTGGTCCGAAAGTCTTTTCTGCGAGGTTCTCCGCGTCCCGACGGCTACGAAGGACTGCTGCCCTGATTAATCGCCCTGTTTTTGACCCTTGACGATTTTGGTAGAGCGAAACAATCGAGAGAGTCTTCTGGTGACGCCATTGATCATCGATATTCAGTTAAGTATAAGTGGAGCGTCTCTCAGTTTGTTTGGTATCCTTCGGGATTTTTGGTATCCTTCGGGATCATTTTGATTTGGAGTTTGCAAACGCCAAAGCCAGAGGACTCGTGTATTCACGAGACTATCGTAATCGATAATCCTTTGAAGTTTGAAGCTAGACTAGTGAGCAAAGAGGCCTGGTGCTAGTGCATTTGGAAGATTGTTTTGTTTGGGTTGTGGAAGGGATTTCCAGTTAGAGGATTCATGCCCGGTTCCTCCAATTGGAACTCCAACTTATGAGCTTTATGTAAAACATGGCGTAGGCCCCATTGCATATAATGAAGTATGCATCCGATACACCAGAAAGGACGGTGTTTTAAAATGGCCCCAAAATGGTAGTTTCGATACAGATATCTTAGATAATTTGGAAGTGAAATTGTTTAAAAAGAAAGCCCGGCCGGCGATGTTTGATTCTTTCCGCCTATGGCGAAAGGAAGCCAAACAGAAGGAAATTAAGCTAGCGAAAAGGAATAAGAGAGAAAGAGGTATGTCTGTAATGCAAGCAGCTGTGCAATTTAAAGATAATGAGGAGGAACAAATGAATGAACAGCTACATAGACAGCGCAAACTAGGGATCGATAAATGTTACCCTGTTTTTTCACCCCTTGTGCAAGATGAGACAAAAGAGAAAGAGAAAGATTCCCTAATGTCCCATTTGCTAAGTTCGCCACCCCCGTATGCGCAAAATCCCACCGCACCTCCACAGCTTGTAAACGTGCAGCCTCCAGCAAATATGCCGCAAGCCTTCCCACAGCCGCCAGCTCCTCCTCAGCTGGCTCCTATCCCTGCAGTGCAGCCCTCTCAAGGGCCGCCAGTTTTGTTACCTGTTGTCCCCACGCTTCCTACGACTTTACCTAGTATGTCAGCTGCCTCCCCTGGCGCTCCTTCTTGCACTACCCCGGTACCTGTATCTGAATCCGTTTTTCTTCCCTCTGTCTATCCCCCCGTTTTCACCTCAACTTCTCCTTCAGCACGACAACGACTAGCTAATGTAGTTACTAGTTTAATGTCGCCTCTCTTTGGGTCATCCAGTGCGACTCCTGGTTTACAGCGTAAGCAATTGCGTAGTCAGCTGCCTGGTCCTGACGAGAAAGAGGTGTTAGATCATCTGGCGCGTAGGTGGATTGGTTTCCCTTCACTCTATAATGTGGAATCAGTTGTTAACGTTTTTCACCAATGGGATGCCCCAAAACAGAGATATGTATTTGACAAAATGTGTGAATGCCTCTGTGAGGAATTGGAGGTTCGTGGTTCAAGCACAATCCCGCAGGAATTGTGTCGAGTACGATTTGATTTCGACAAAGGTATAATTGTGGATCCCGATGTAGATAAAGCAGTTGCGATTTTACTGTCCTTCAGAAATGATGATTGCCAACAATCGTTGTTTGAGCAGGAATTCTCTGTGGGGAAGAAGGTAAAAGCACGCCAATATCCAATGCGTGAGGTTCCTCCAGTTTGGAGACCTGGTGATTTGGCTGCTAACCCACCTGTTCAGCCATATTTTCAGCGTGTTTGGGTACATGTTCCATGGAAGCGTTCTGAGGTGTTAGCACTTAAGCAGACATTGCCTGACCCCCGTAAAAACCCTACAGGATATTATAAGGAGTTATCACAAACTGCAGAATCGTGTGTAATGAATCTGGCTGACATAGATATGTTGTTTGGGAATGTGGTTCCACAGCCTTTATGGGGATCCATTCGTAATGTAGATCACGCTGCAGAATTGGGTAACACATGGGCTAATATTATTGCTGCAGACGCTGGACAAGTTGGCGGCGCGAAGCCTGATCCTTTGGTAGCAGAACTCCCTGGTAGAATTATTACCTACATGAAAACTATAATGCCCGCGATGCGCGTAAATTGGGATAAACTATCCGCATGTAAGCAGAATAAAGATGAGACAGTGTCCGATTTCTTTACCAGGTTTGAAGAAACATTTATCGACCACAGTGGTCAAGACATGAGCACTGATGGTGGCCAACGGTTATTTGTTGATAAATTTGTACAGAATCTACTTCCCGAGTTGTGTAAGAAATTCAAAGATTCCGAAAGTTCTTGGGCTGTTTCCTCTTCAGCGCAAATACTGGCTACTGCACAGTATTATGAAAATAGAGATAAAGACGAGAAAGATAGAACAGATAAGAAAACGAAAGAACTGAAAACGAAGGTCCTCCTGCAGCACGTGGAGGACAGAATAATTATAGGCAAACCCAAGGTATCTATCAGCAGCCCCAACAGTTCCAGAATAATCAGCAAATTAATGGGTATTATCAAGCACGCATCCCTGTAGGTCCCAATCAATGTTCATATTGCAGAGAGGAAGGCCATTTCAAGTATAGTTGTCCTAAATTAATGCAGCGTAACAGTAACGCGTATGGCGCAAGAGATAGAGGTGGTCAGCAAGCTCCTAGAGGTAGAGGGCGTGGAAATGTTCCCCAGAACGCGCGTTCTCTTCCACCTCAAAATACCATAAATAGCTTTGATCAGCAAGCCAATGCGACTGGTAATACAGCTCAGTACTACAATAATGATTATTATGCAGAGGACGACAATGTGGAAGGTAATGATTACTAGGACAGCCGTAGACAGAGGGAGGGAGTTGTTTCAGTACCAGTGGATCAGAGCGGACCATATGTTAAAGTGACTACAGCAGGTGTAACAGAGCCCTTTCTGCTAGACACTGGTGCTGCAAAGAGTTCAATCATGCATTCAAAACTCCCTGGCGCGCCTTTGTCTGGCGAAATGAATGTTTCAGTAGGTTTTTCTGGCGCCCCAGTTAGGAACCCGATTTCTAGTCCTATGTCACTGTCTGTTGGACCTTGCGAGTTAAAAGCACCCCTCATACTAACGACAGGTTGTGGTGAAAATCTGCTAGGACGGGCGCGCCAAAGGCAAGCCCGTCTGCGCCCGTCCGCGCCCGATCCACGCCCAGCGCCAGGAACCCTACCCCTCTGTATCGCTATTAATATAGCAGAGCGGAGCTGTTAGCACTGAACTACTCCCTTTGCAGGCCCCATGACTGGGTACTTGGTCGGATGGCGTTGGGGACAAGATTGTGTATTGACTGTAAGGCCCAGCTTTGTGAGTATCACAAGGAGGCAGGTGGGTGGTTCCTGTCTGACAGGCGTTATGGGGGAGAGGCCGCTAAGGGGGCAAAGCCCTCTCCGATAAGGAGCGCTTTGCCGCCCCAAACATTAAGATGTGTTTTGGTGAACGTTCGGTCGCTCCATAAACATAGTTATCAAGTTTACGACTTGATTGAGAATGGGGCATATGATCTAATTTTTTTAACCGAAACCTGGACAGACCACACATCTGGCCCGGACTGGAATATTTCTCTACCCAGCGGATACGCTGTCTCTCCACAGGATAGACGGGACAAGAAGGGGGGTGGAATAGCAGTTGTCCACTCAACACGGCTGAATATTCGCGTGGAGACGCATTTAGACCTCCCCGCAGAAGCAATGTCTTTTACCATTTATGTAGGCAATATATATAAGTTCCAAGGAATTTTAGTTTATCGTCCACCTGGCTCTAAATCTACGTTCCCGGCAATGCTCATGCACCTTTTAGAATCACGGATGGAACACCATCCTTACATGATTCTAGGGGATTTTAATTATCACCTAGAATGCGTGGAGCAGTCAGAGGTGGCGGCACTAATTGAGAACCTAGCTGCACTCGATTTTAATCAAGTAGTCTTGAGCCCCACTCATAGCCTGGGACACACCCTAGACGGCATTTTTATTAATAATATGGACCTGGAGGTGGCCTCTATTATGCCACTACCATGGTCAGACCACATGGCAGTGAATTTCACTGTCAGGACTGGCATATTGTCCTTCCCCTCTGGGTATAGGGCAGAAAAACATATGATTAGACCATGGTCTAAGGTGACCGCTGATAAGCTCCTCCCTATCCTGAGAGGATCACGCCCCTCCTACACTGAAGACATCTCGGAGGCGACAATTCTCTTTAAGGACTGGTTAGCGGCCGCGGTACAGATAGTAGCCCCTCTGAAGCCGTTGGTTTCCAGGAGAACCAAACTGTCTGCGCCGTGGTATAACAACGAACTCAAGATCCTGAAGGGGACATGTCGGAGAGCTGAGCGGCTGTGGAGAAAAGATTATAGCGCGGAGGGCAAAGTACATTATAATAGCACTCTCACAGCCTACAAACTAGCAATAGTGGCAGCCAAAAGTGCCTATTTTGCCACTAAAATTAGTGAGGCAGGCAACTCTGCTAAGGAGCTTTTCAAGACCATTACAGCTCTGGTCAAAACCCCCCAGGATAATATCTTTCAACCGGACCTGGAAACCTGCCAAAGGTTAGCGGTACATTTCCAGGAGAAGGTCCAAGATATTTACAATCAGTTTAGTTGCGTGTCTCCCTGTTTAGAGTTGAACGGCCAGAGTCAGGAACTTGGCTCCAGGGGCATTACCGGTCTTAGCGAGTTTGCCCCCATTACGGTGGAGGAAACTCGCAGGCTGATCACTTCAGTCACCTCAGGATCACCCTTAGACCCCTGCCCGCCATCAGTTTTTCATCTTGCTGCCGAGGTGATTGCGGAGGAGTTATCTCAGCTAATTAATACAGCCATACAATCTGGCTGCTACCCCTTAAGTTGGAAGAGAGCAATAATAAAGCCTCTACTAAAGAAACCCACACTAGACCCCCTTGTTTTAAAAAACTACCGGCCTATTGCCGCACTACCCATGGCGGCCAAGATTCTGGAGAGGGAGCTAAACCGCTCTCTGACAGCATATCTCACGGCTCATGAGTTGCTAGACGTGTCTCAGCACGGATTCCGTGCCCAGCATTCCACAGAGTCAGCACTCCTACTGGCTGCAGAAAATGTTCGCACTACTGTGGACGAGGGTGGCCGGGCGGTCCTGGTGATGTTGGACCTCTCGGCCGCCTTCGATACCGTGAATCATATGATACTGCTCCAGAGGCTCCAGGAGTTTGGGGTCCAAGGAACTGCATTGGCCTTATTGGCTTCTTTTCTGGAGGGTAGGGAGCAGAGCCTGTCTTGGGGGGGTCTACAGTCCGACCCCTTCCACTTACCATGTGGAGTGCCGCAGGGCTCTGCCTTATCTCCCACGCTTTTCAACATCTATGTAGCTCCCCTGGCCAAGCTGATTAGGGCTCACGGTTTTACGATTATCTCTTATGCCGATGATTCCCAGCTGATTTTGTCTGCTGGGGAACAACCTAATGATACGGCTATTGAGTTTCATAGTTGTCTGTCAGAAATCATGAGCTGGATGCGACAAAATTATCTTAAAATCAACACGGAGAAAACGGAGATAATCGAGTTTGGCCAGGGAACTTCCGTGTGGAGCGGTTCCTGGTGGCCAGAAGAGGCCGGTCAATGCCCCTGTCCTGTGCAGAAGGTCAGAAACTTGGGAGTGGTTTTTGATAACCAGCTTAATTTCTCTGCACATGTCAGCAATCTAGCCTCATCCTGCTCCTATCTAATAAGGATACTGCGGAAGATCTTTCCTTTTATTAAATATGAGCTCCGCAGGAATGTAGTGGTGGCCTTGGTGCTGTCCAGAATGGACTATTGCAACGCCCTACTATTAGGAATAAACAAGACGTTGATGAGGAGACTGCAGGTCCTGCAGAATGCGGCAGCCAGACTTTTGCTGGACGTCCCTAGAGATCACTCTGTGGCGGAGGGAATTAGGGCACTTCACTGGCTCCCAATCCAACAACGCATAGAGTTTAAGGCTTTATGCCTTGTTCACAAGGCAGTGTTTGGCGGGGGAGCCAAGACGGTTCAAAAGCTCTTTATCCCCTACTCTCCGGGCCGGGTCCTTAGGTCTTCCTCCCAATGCCTCCTTAAGCTAAATCGTGTTAGGAAAGCCAGATGGGGTGGCAGAGCCTTTTCCTTCCATGCTGTCACTCTTTGGAACAAGCTTCCTGGTCCGCTAAGACTCATAGATAGTCATCAAGTATTCAGAAAACTTTTAAAAACACTGCTGTTTAAGGTGACCCGGGGTTAATCTGGGGCGGTTTTCTCTCTACCTACCAGCGCCAAGACGCCTCGGCATTCGTTCACGCTTTACAAGTGGCTATCCTATCCTATCCTATTAGATTTGCTAAAAAGATTGCATGCGACGCTATATTGTTCTCCCTCAGGAGTACAACTCACATTAGGTAAGAAAGTGATTTCCCCGATGTATTTGTCTAAGAATGCAATGCCACCTGAATTGTCATCCCTTCCGGATGTCCTTTGGGCTACTGGTCCCAATGATGTGGGTCTTTTGGAAATACCGCCATACGTCGTAACTTTAAAAGCCAATGTCAGATTGCCACGCATTCCCCAGTACAAGATCTCCAATGAAGGTCAGAAAGCATTGTTAGCAATTGTCAGTGATTTGATTAAAAAGGGTGTAATTGAAGAGACAAGAGGCAACGTTTGCAATAGTCCTGTTTTACCTGTCTTAAAACGAACGGACCCTTCACAGCCACCTGTTTACAGATTTGTGATTGATCTTAGAGAGGTTAATAAGATTGTTGTGCCACAGTTCCCAGTTGTCCCTGATATAACTGCCTTGTTAACCATGATTCCAGCCTCCGCTGCATGGTTCTCAGTGATCGATCTGAAGAATGCTTTCTTTAGCATCTCAATTGCAGAAGAGAGCAGAGACATTTTTGGCTTCAGTTTAGGAGGTCGCAGCTTCCCCTTTAAACGCGCTCCCCTGGGCTACTGTGAAAGTCCATCAATATACAGTCAAGCTTTAAAAGCGCAGCTTGATGGACTGGTTTTACCCAGTGGCGCTATCCTTATTCAGTACGTTGACGATTTACTAATCGCCGCGGATACTGAAAAGATTTGCAAAGAAGCTACATTGTCATTGTTGCGTCATTTGTCTGCCTTCCATCACAAAGTGTCCCTCTCAAAAATGCAATATTGTTGACAAGAAGTGACCTATTTAGGTCATCTCTTATCGAAGGAGGGAAGGAAACTGACCCCAGAAAGAATTCAAGCCATTGCACAGTTGAGGGTGCCTAGAACACAGAGAGAAGTGCGTGCTTTCTTGGGCATTACTTCATACTGTAGGCACTGGATACCAAATTTCTCCTTGCTGGCAAAACCTTTGTTAGCATTGACATGTAAAGACACACCGAATCCTATCCCATGGTCTGAAGAGTCTCAGAAAAGTTTTTTGGAATTGCGTAATGCATTATGTTCAGCTCCTGTGTTGGGTACCCCTGACTACAGCAAGCCTTTTACACTGTATGTTCATGAAAAAGATGGTTGCGCATTATCAGTGTTAACACAGCCTTTTGGCGACAGACCGCGTCCATGCGCATATTTTTCGTCGACCTTGGACCTGGTAGCTAGGGCATTGCCAAGTTGTCTGAGAGCTACAGCCGCCGCAGCTATGTCTATTCGACAGTCTGCTGGACTAGTAATGGATAATACATTGATGGTTATGGTTCCACATGCTGTGGACACATTGTTAAACAGGACCAAGACACAGCACTTAACTAGTGCGCGATTATCCGGATATGAGTTGACACTGTTAGCAAATCATATACACATAAAGAGATGCAACACGTTGAATCCAGCTACACTATTACCAATTCCAGCAGACCTAGATGAGATTGAGCAACATGATTGTCTGTTCAGAACAGAAGAAGAGACGAAAGGGAGAGTAGATCTTAAAGATACTCCCCTGACTGAGTGTGATGGTACCTTATGGGTGGATGGTTCGTGTTTCAAGCTTCCGAATGGTGATACGACTGCTGCATATGCTATCATGACTTTGCACACGATTGTGGAAACTGCGCGTGTGCCACATAATTCGGCCCAAGCAGCAGAATTAATTGCCCTTACAAGAGCATGCGTGTTGTCTGAAGGAATGAAAGTGAACATATATACGGATAGCCAGTACGCCTTTGGCGTGGCTCATAGTTTTGGGCGATTGTGGAAAGAACGTGGGTTCCTGACTTCGCATGGAGCTAAAATTCAGAATGGCAAGTTGGTGAATGATCTCCTTGAGTCGCTGACCCTACCGTTACAAGTTGCGATTATGAAATGCAGTGCGCACAAGAAAATCACTGATGATGTTGGTCGTGGTAATGCGTTTGCTGATGAGGTCGCGAAAGAAACAGCAAAAGATGTGAAGACTCGGATGTATGTTGCAGGCCCTGCAAGATGGGTTGGTGATGTTGGAACGTGTGAAAACACAATAGAGAGTGTGAAGTCCCTTCAAGCTGAAGCCACAGAGAAAGAGTTGAGCAAGTGGAGAGAAAGTACGGGTAAATTGGATGAGAATGGTTGTTGGATTGATCTGTCAGAATATAGGCGATGGTTGTTACCTGATGCATATGTGCTTCCAGTGGTTACTATGGCACATGGAATGGCACATATCAGTATGAAAGGAATCTGTAAGTTGTTGGCTCCAGTATGGCAGAAACCGGTCCTAGGAAGCTTGTTTCCGGTCCAGGAAAGACATGGCTTGGTAGTTCGGGCTGGACTGTTCCCATGAGGCACAGGGTCAGACTGATTTGCATATGGCCATGTCTGAACTGGGGTGGCAGAGTGGGCTAAAGAACGGTGATGGATTAAACCCAGATCAGTTGACTGGAGGTGAGTGCTTGCAATGTTCAACACTCCGTCCATCATTTCCTTTAGTTTTTGCTTTGTTCGCCATAAGTTGGCAGGGTATGCTCAGACGTGAGTCCCTTGCTCACTTTGCCACTGGATTCAAGCAAGCCTGGCTGAAGACGGCTGAAATGCCAGAAACCGGTCCTAGGAAGCTTGTTTCCGGTCCAGGGAAGACATGGCTTGGTAGTTCGGGCTGGACTGTTCCCATGAGGCACAGGGTCAGACTGATTTGCATATGGCCATGTCTTCTGAACTGGGGTGGCAGAGTGAGCTAAAGAACGGTGATGGATTAAACGCAGATCAGTTGACTGGGGGTGAGTGCATGCAATGTTCAACACTCCGTCCATCATTTCATTTAGTTTTTGCTTTGTTCGCCATAAGTTGGCAGGGTATGCTCAGACGTGAGTCCCTTGCTCACTTTGCCACTGGATTCAAGCAAGCCTGGCTGAAGACGGCTGAAATGCCAGAAACCGGTCCTAGGAAGCTTGTTTCCGGTCCAGGGAAGACATGGCTTGGTAGTTCGGGCTGGACTGTTCCCATGAGGCACAGGGTCAGACTGATTTGCATATGGCCATGTCTGAACTGGGGTGGCAGAGTGGGCTAAAGAACGGTGATGGATTAAACCCAGATCAGTTGACTGGGGGTGAGTGCTTGCAATGTTCAACACTCCGTCCATCATTTCCTTTAGTTTTTGCTTTGTTCGCCATAAGTTGGCAGGGTATGCTCAGGCGTGAGTCCCTTGCTCACTTTGCCACTGGATTCAAGCAAGCCTGGCTGAAGACGGCTGAAATGCCAGAAACCGGTCCTAGGAAGCTTGTTTCCAGTCCAGGGAAGACATGGCTTGGTAGTTCGGGCTGGACTGTTCCCATGAGGCACAGGGTCAGACTGATTTGCATATGGCCATGTCTGAACTGGGGTGGCAGAGTGGGCTAAAGAACGGTGATGGATTAAACCCAGATCAGTTGACTGGGGGTGAGTGCTTGCAATGTTCAACACTCCGTCCATCATTTCCTTTAGTTTTTGCTTTGTTCGCCATAAGTTGGCAGGGTATGCTCAGACGTGAGTCCCTTGCTCACTTTGCCACTGGATTCAAGCAAGCCTGGCTGAAGACGGCTGAAATGCCAGAAACCGGTCCTAGGAAGCTTGTTTCCGGTCCAGGGAAGACATGGCTTGGTAGTTCGGGCTGGACTGTTCCCATGAGGCACAGGGTCAGACTGATTTGCATATGGCCATGTCTGAACTGGGGTGGCAGAGTGGGCTAAATAACGGTGATGGATTAAACCCAGATCAGTTGACTGGGGGTGAGTGCTTGCAATGTTCAACACTCCGTCCATCATTTCCTTTAGTTTTTGCTTTGTTCGCCATAAGTTGGCAGGGTATGCTCAGACGTGAGTCCCTTGCTCACTTTGCCACTGGATTCAAGCAAGCCTGGCTGAAGACGGCTGAAATGCCAGAAACCGGTCCTAGGAAGCTTGTTTCCGGTCCAGGGAAGACATGGCTTGGTAGTTCGGGCTGGACTGTTCCCATGAGGCACAGGGTCAGACTGATTTGCATATGGCCATGTCTTCTGAACTGGGGTGGCAGAGTGGGCTAAAGAACGGTGATGGATTAAACGCAGATCAGTTGACTGGGGGTGAGTGCATGCAATGTTCAACACTACGTCCATCATTTCATTTAGTTTTTGCTTTGTTCGCCATAAGTTGGCAGGGTATGCTCAGACGTGAGTCCCTTGCTCACTTTGCCACTGGATTCAAGCAAGCCTGGCTGAAGACGGCTGAAATGCCAGAAACCGGTCCTAGGAAGCTTGTTTCCGGTCCAGGGAAGACATGGCTTGGTAGTTCGGGCTAGACTGTTCCCATGAGGCACAGGGTCAGACTGATTTGCATATGGCCATGTCTGAACTGGGGTGGCAGAGTGGGCTAAAGAACGGTGATGGATTAAACCCAGATCAGTTGACTGGGGGTGAGTGCTTGCAATGTTCAACACTCCGTCCATCATTTCCTTTAGTTTTTGCTTTGTTCGCCATAAGTTGGCAGGGTATGCTCAGACGTGAGTCCCTTGCTCACTTTGCCACTGGATTCAAGCAAGCCTGGCTGAAGACGCCTGAAATGCCAGAAACCGGTCCTAGGAAGCTTGTTTCCGGTCCAGGGAAGACATGGCTTGGTAGTTCGGGCTGGACTGTTCCCATGAGGCACAGGGTCAGACTGATTTGCATATGGCCATGTCTGAACTGGGGTGGCAGAGTGGGCTAAAGAACGGTGATGGATTAAACCCAGATCAGTTGACTGGGGGTGAGTGCTTGCAATGTTCAACACTCCGTCCATCATTTCCTTTAGTTTTTGCTTTGTTCGCCATAAGTTGGCAGGGTATGCTCAGACGTGAGTCCCTTGCTCACTTTGCCACTGGATTCAAGCAAGCCTGGCTGAAGACGGCTGAAATGCCAGAAACCGGTCCTAGGAAGCTTGTTTCCGGTCCAGGGAAGACATGGCTTAGTAGTTCGGGCTGGACTGTTCCCATGAGGCACAGGGTCAGACTGATTTGCATATGGCCATGTCTTCTGAACTGGGGTGGCAGAGTGGGCTAAAGAACGGTGATGGATTAAACCCAGATCAGTTGACTGGGGGTGAGTGCTTGCAATGTTCAACACTCCGTCCATCATTTCCTTTAGTTTTTGCTTTGTTCGCCATAAGTTGGCAGGGTATGCTCAGACGTGAGTCCCTTGCTCACTTTGCCACTGGATTCAAGCAAGCCTGGCTGAATACGGCAGAAATGCCAGAAACCGGTCCTAGGAAGCTTGTTTCCGGTCCAGGGAAGACATGGCTTGGTAGTTCGGGCTGGACTGTTCCCATGAGGCACAAGGTCAGACTGATTTGCATATAGCCATGTCTGAACTGGGGTGGCAGAGTGGGCTAAAGAACGGTGATGGATTAAACCCAGATCAGTTGACTGGGGGTGAGTGCTTGCAATGTTCAACACTTCGTCCATCATTTCCTTTAGTTTTTGCTTTGTTCGCCATAAGTTGGCAGGGTATGCTCAGTCGTGAGTCCATTGCTCACTTTGCCACTGGATTCAAGCAAGCCTGGCTGAAGACGGCTGAAATGCCAGAAACTGGTCCTAGGAAGCTTGTTTCCGGTCCAGGGAAGAAATGGCTTTGTAGTTCGGGCTGGACTGTTCCCATGAGGCACAGGGTCAGACTGATTTGCATATGGCCATGTCTGAACTGGGGTGGCAGAGTGGGCTAAAGAACGGTGATGGATTAAACCCAGATCAGTTGACTGGGGGTGAGTGCTTGCAATGTTCAACACTCCGTCCATCATTTCCTTTAGTTTTTGCTTTGTTCGCCATAAGTTGGCAGGGTATGCTCAGGCGTGAGTCCCTTGCTCACTTTGCCACTGGATTCAAGCAAGCCTGGCTGAAGACGGCTGAAATGCCAGAAACCGGTCCTAGGAAGCTTGTTTCCAGTCCAGGGAAGACATGGCTTGGTAGTTCGGGCTGGACTGTTCCCATGAGGCACAGGGTCAGACTGATTTGCATATGGCCATGTCTGAACTGGGGTGGCAGAGTGGGCTAAAGAACGGTGATGGATTAAACCCAGATCAGTTGACTGGGGGTGAGTGCTTGCAATGTTCAACACTCCGTCCATCATTTCCTTTAGTTTTTGCTTTGTTCGCCATAAGTTGGCAGGGTATGCTCAGACGTGAGTCCCTTGCTCACTTTGCCACTGGATTCAAGCAAGCCTGGCTGAAGACGGCTGAAATGCCAGAAACCGGTCCTAGGAAGCTTGTTTCCGGTCCAGGGAAGACATGGCTTGGTAGTTCGGGCTGGACTGTTCCCATGAGGCACAGGGTCAGACTGATTTGCATATGGCCATGTCTGAACTGGGGTGGCAGAGTGGGCTAAATAACGGTGATGGATTAAACCCAGATCAGTTGACTGGGGGTGTGTGCTTGCAATGTTCAACACTCCGTCCATCATTTCCTTTAGTTTTTGCTTTGTTCGCCATAAGTTGGCAGGGTATGCTCAGACGTGAGTCCCTTGCTCACTTTGCCACTGGATTCAAGCAAGCCTGGCTGAAGACGGCTGAAATGCCAGAAACCGGTCCTAGGAAGCTTGTTTCTGGTCCAGGGAAGACATGGCTTGGTAGTTCGGGCTGGACTGTTCCCATGAGGCACAGGGTCAGACTGATTTGCATATGGCCATGTCTTCTGAACTGGGGTGGCAGAGTGGGCTAAAGAACGGTGATGGATTAAACCCAGATCAGTTGACTGGGGGTGAGTGCTTGCAATGTTCAACACTCCGTCCATCATTTCCTTTAGTTTTTGCTTTGTTCGCCATAAGTTGGCAGGGTATGCTCAGACGTGAGTCCCTTGCTCACTTTGCCACTGGATTCAAGCAAGCCTGGCTGAATACGGCTGAAATGCCAGAAACTGGTCCTAGGAAGCTTGTTTCCGGTCCAGGGAAGACATGGCTTGGTAGTTCGGGCTGGACTGTTCCCATGAGGCACAAGGTCAGACTGATTTGCATATGGCCATGTCTGAACTGGGGTGGCAGAGTGGGCTAAAGAACGGTGATGGATTAAACCCGGATCAGTTGACTGGGGGTGAGTGCTTGCAATGTTCAACACTTCGTCCATCATTTCCTTTAGTTTTTTCTTTGTTCGCCATAAGTTGGCAGGGTATGCTCAGATGTGAGTCCCTTGCTCACTTTGCCACTGGATTCAAGCAAGCCTGGCTGAAGACTGCTGAAATGCCAGAAACCGGTCCTAGGAAGCTTGTTTCCGGTCCAGGGAAGACATGGCTTGGTAGTTCGGGCTGGACTGTTCCCATGAGGCACAGGGTCAGACTGATTTGCATATGGCCATGTCTGAACTGGGGTGGCAGAGCGGGCTAAAGAACGGTGATGGATTAAACGCAGATCAGTTGACTGGGGGTGAGTGCATGCAATGTTCAACACTCCGTCCATCATTTCATTTAGTTTTTGCTTTGTTCGCCATAAGTTGGCAGGGTATGCTCAGACGTGAGTCCCTTGCTCACTTTGCCACTGGATTCAAGCAAGCCTGGCTGAAGACGGCTGAAATGCCAGAAACCGGTCCTAGGAAGCTTGTTTCCGGTCCAGGGAAGACATGGCTTGGTAGTTCGGGCTGGACTGTTCCCATGAGGCACAGGGTCAGACTGATTTGCATATGGCCATGTCTGAACTGGGGTGGCAGAGTGGGCTAAAGAACGGTGATGGATTAAACCCAGATCAGTTGACTGGAGGTGAGTGCTTGCAATGTTCAACACTCCGTCCATCATTTCCTTTAGTTTTTGCTTTGTTCGCCATAAGTTGGCAGGGTATGCTCAGACGTGAGTCCCTTGCTCACTTTGCCACTGGATTCAAGCAAGCCTGGCTGAAGACGGCTGAAATGCCAGAAACCGGTCCTAGGAAGCTTGTTTCCGGTCCAGGGAAGACATGGCTTGGTAGTTCGGGCTGGACTGTTCCCATGAGGCACAGGGTCAGACTGATTTGCATATGGCCATGTCTGAACTGGGGTGGCAGAGTGGGCTAAAGAATGGTGATGGATTAAACCCAGATCAGTTGACTGGGGGTGAGTGCTTGCAATGTTCAACACTCCGTCCATCATTTCCTTTAGTTTTTGCTTTGTTCGCCATAAGTTGGCAGGGTATGCTCAGACGTGAGTCCCTTGCTCACTTTGCCACTGGATTCAAGCAAGCCTGGCTGAAGACGGCTGAAATGCCAGAAACCGGTCCTAGGAAGCTTGTTTCCGGTCCAGGGATGGCATGGCTTAGTAGTTCGGGCTGGACTGTTCCCATGAGGCACAGGGTCAGACTGATTTGCATATGGCCATGTCTTCTGAACTGGGGTGGCAGAGTGGGCTAAAGAACGGTGATGGATTAAACCCAGATCAGTTGACTGGGGGTGAGTGCTTGCAATGTTCAACACTCCGTCCATCATTTCCTTTAGTTTTTGCTTTGTTCGCCATAAGTTGGCAGGGTATGCTCAGACGTGAGTCCCTTGCTCACTTTGCCACTGGATTCAAGCAAGCCTGGCTGAAGACGGCTGAAATGCCAGAAACTGGTCCTAGGAAGCTTGTTTCCGGTCCAGGGAAGACATGGCTTGGTAGTTCGGGCTGGACTGTTCCCATGAGGCACAGGGTCAGACTGATTTGCATATGGCCATGTCTGAACTGGGGTGGCAGAGCGGGCTAAAGAACGGTGATGGATTAAACCCAGATCAGTTGACTGGGGGTGAGTGCTTGCAATGTTCAACACTCCGTCCATCATTTCCTTTAGTTTTTGCTTTGTTCGCCATAAGTTGGCAGGGTATGCTCAGATGTGAGTCCCTTGCTCACTTTGCCACTGGATTCAAGCAAGCCTGGCTGAAGACGGCTGAAATGCCAGAAACCGGTCCTAGGAAGCTTGTTTCCGGTCCAGGGAAGACATGGCTTGGTAGTTCGAGCTGGACTGTTCCCATGAGGCACAGGCTCAGACTGATTTGCATATGGCCATGTCTGAACTGGGGTGGCAGAGTGGGCTAAAGAACGGTGATGGATTAAACCCAGATCAGTTGACTGGGGGTGAGTGCTTGCAATGTTCAACACTCCGTCCATCATTTCCTTTAGTTTTTGCTTTGTTCGCCATAAGTTGGCAGGGTATGCTCAGACGTGAGTCCCTTGCTCACTTTGCCACTGGATTCAAGCAAGCCTGGCTGAAGACGGCTGAAATGCCAGAAACCGGTCCTAGGAAGCTTGTTTCCGGTCCAGGGAAGACATGGCTTGGTAGTTCGGGCTGGACTGTTCCCATGAGGCACAGGGTCAGACTGATTTGCATATGGCCATGTCTGAACTGGGGTGGCAGAGTGGGCTAAAGAACGGTGATGGATTAAACCCAGATCAGTTGACTGGGGGTGAGTGCTTGCAATGTTCAACACTCCGTCCATCATTTCCTTTAGTTTTAGAATGCTGGAATTCCCAAGTGTGCAGAGAATGTGGTCAAGAATTGTATGGTATGTTTGAAATACAACCCTGGTAGGGGAACCCCAACTCCAGCTGGTCATTTTGCGCCTCCATCATATCCATTTGAAGTTTTGCAGCTAGATTTTATCCACATGGAAAGGTGCAACAACTTGAAGTATGTATTGGTTGTTGTTTGCGCTTTTTCAAAATGGATAGAGGCATATCCCCTAAAGGACAACACTGCTTTATCCACAGCCAAAGCCCTTGTGAAGGAATTTTTCCCTAGGTTTGGAATGCCGAGAATGGTGTGGAGTGATAATGGGAGTGAGTTTGTGGGTCAAGTAATGAAGAATGTGTGTGAGGGGTTGGGGATAAAGCAAAAGTTCCACGCTGCAAATCACCCCCAATCAGCTGGATTAGTAGAGCGCTACAATGGCGCTCTAAAACTCAAGCTGGCCAAAATCCAGGCGAGCTCCGGTCTTAAATGGCCTGACGCTCTGCCTCTAGCACTCCTATCCACCAGAATGACTGTGCATTCACGAGTGGGACTCAGTCCATACGAGGTGGTTTTTGGCCGCCCGGCCAATGTATGGGGTGTGCCAAGACCGACGAAATTCAGCGAAATCGAACATCCAGTACTGCTTGATTATTTGTCTGAATTGACGGCTAAATTGCGTCTTTTACACCAACAGGTGCATGATACTCTCCCCCAGGCCTCTGAGGCTCCAGGACACCCTATTGACCCTGGCACATGGGTGCTCATCAAGAATTTCCAGAGGAAGAGCAACGATGAGCCCCGTTGGATTGGCCCTCACCTCGTACTTCTGTCTACAAGATCAGCTGTTCGAGTAAAGGGGAAAAAGAATTGGATCCACGGCGCCCACATCAAGAGGATACCTTTGCCTCTACCGTATGACCAGTGGGTCCAGGAGGGTATCGCTGACTCTGAAACAGACACTGTACCTCATTTTGTACCATTCAGTGATGCACGCGTAAGAGGCACAACTTCAGCACAACAGAGTGACGATATTTTGCAAGAAGCTGTGCCACCGTCAATTCGATTGGCCACCACAGAGCCTGAACTCTTGTTTCAAGATCAGACAGTACCTGGCCGTCTCCACTACAACCTAAGACCAAGGCCTATGGACAAATAAAGATTCCCTTACCTTTTTGTTTTTTTTTATATCATAAGCTCTCCCATCTGAAGGACTTTCTTGATTTTTGTTTTTCGAACCACCATCCGGGTTCAGCCGCAGGGTCGCGGTGCCAAGACTTTGGGGTACAGGCCGAAGACGTTAGGTCAACGGTTCTGGTTGGTCTAGGGCGTTCCCTGGACTGACAGGCGTACTCCTTAGCAGAAGATACTCACCCGCCGCGAGCGGCACGATTAGAGGATGGAGTTTTTCAAGATGGAGAGACCCGCTGTGGAAATGAACTCTAAAACGAGAATATGTAAAATAATGAAGAGCAAACGTTTTGTATTATTATGTCTGTTTATATTATGTAGTATGATAGCGTTTACCGTAGGATTTGTATTCATCTCCTCTCAAGAGCCCATTGCACCCACTGTACAGCCTATACCTCCTCCTACTGTCTCCTCACACTCTTTTCACCCTCTGCCTGAACACGAACAAGCTAGACGATCAGAGTTTGTAAACAACTCGTTTATTCAGCTCCTGCACCAGCGCCAACTAGTCATGAATACAACCAATTGCTGGGTGTGTGGTTTAATGCCACATACCATTAATAAGGGTATTCCTTATCTAGTGCTGCCGTTTAGTTACAATGGATCGTCATGGGCATTCCAAACCATGTTTCTCTTTGCACTAGATGCCTACTCCCTGCGACAACCGCGTTCCATCAGACCTAGCACCAATAATAAAGCCTTAATGAAAGGAGTTGCCGATATGAGCAGAGATATCGACGCATACTCATCTATTCCCAAGGAGGAATTGCGAGCCTATGTAGGGTGGAACGCGACGGGGTATAGTATTAGTCTGGGTGAAAGACTGCGGAAAATGTCATCCCCAATTTGGGTCGTACCCCACATAGGTCGGTTCTGTTTACAAGGTAATGGTCAGAATCCTAGAGCTCAACTGGGGAGAAGTGACTGTACTGAAACGTACACCTTTCCGTCACAGTTTTCCCCAGCGTTTTTGGCTGCAAAGGGTACATATTTTGTCTGCAATGACCGAGCATATACATGGTTGCCCCCTGATTTCTCGGGCACATGTTATATTGCAAATCTGCTACCGCCAACATTACTGCTGCCTCTGACTATCACAAGACCAGAGTTGTGAGAGGCGTGATTAGTAAGGAGGATACTGCCGGTCAGGAAGCGGGAGACTTCTTTTTGGGTTTCCTGCCGTTTTGGGGACCCATGGTCAATAGTAGGAACCTGAGACAACTGACTCGTGTGGTTGAATCCACTGTTAATTTTACGGCTGGTGCCCTTGGTAATTTGACAGCTGAGCTCCAAGCGGATCGCCTCATGACTTTGCAGAACCGCATGGTTCTAGACGTTATACTTGCAGACCGCGGTGGGGTATGTAAGGTTATCCAATCTAGTTGTTGCATTTTCATACCAGACAACGCTCCAACGGTTTATCAAGCCATCTCCAAACTGCATAAAATATCTGAATCCATACACGTGGATAAAGGAGATTGGTCACTGATGGGGTGGTTCTGGGAACTGATAACTGCCTGGGGTTGGAAAGTTCTGATGGTCATTGGAATGATCTTAGCCATCCTTTTCCTGTTCTGTCTGTGCATACAGTGTTCTCCTGCGATATGTGGCCTCTGTGCTACATTATGTGTAAGAAACCTGTATCGAGGGACGAGCTAAGTAATAGGATGATGCTACAGCAACATCTCCATGACTTCGTGAATATTGACCTAGACTCGGATTGATGTGAGCATAGTTATTGCCTATGTAAGGGCAAAAGGAGGGTCTGTGGTACTTTGAAATTTGGGACCGCGTGGGAGACAGGGCCCTACCCCTGTCAATCCCGGTATTAGCGAACCGCGAATGGTCAAGGCGGTATGTACAAGTGCTTTATATAACGTTTCATTGATAAATGCACTATGTATACGTTATTATACATTGACTTCGTGGGTTCCATCTTAGAGCGGTGGCCATCTTATGGTTGCCCTCACATAGGCTACATACTACGAGCAAATACGGGCCTTTAGAACACATGTGCCTTCCTTTGACTTCTCTGTGACCTGGGCAGCTTGGCTCCGCTGCCCCAGGTCAGTCCGGTCTCACGAGCTCCCCGTCCTACGGCCACCTGTGATTAGCATCAGGGTTTGACACACCATAAAGCCTTTTCATCCCACACAAGCCTCCAGCTAATCTCTTTCACACCTGACTGTTCCTGCTTTATGGCTTGTTTTCCAAACAGGAGATGCTCGTGTTTATTGGGGCCTGTTGATATCTGATGTGGGATCTGAGCCTTGCTGGGTAAATAATTGTGGGCTGGCTTAACTGGAATGTGGGATGGTCAGCATGACTCTGCCTTTTCGTTTGAAATGTATACATGTATATGGCCATATCATAAAACAAGGAATGTATGCCTGAAGCAGGATATTTTGTATTTAAGGAGAAGCCCGTTTCTGTAACTTTAAGCAGTCTCCTGAGAACATACATGCTGTTGTACTTCTCGGATACCTGTAATTGGTCTGCAGCCAATAAACTGATCTTTGACTTCACCCAGAAGACTCTGTGTTTCTGTAGGTCTGAAACAGGAAGAACCCGAAGTCTTAGGGTGTGTTCCCCTGCACCGCTGGGATTAAAATTCCCAGTACTTCAGTCTAGGGTGGCGCCTTTCACGTGAGTAGGGGGAGAGTAGGCTTGGGTAAGGGCTTGGTTGGCCAAGAGGTCTCTGATGGCGTTGACCTGAGGGTCCTTAGGATCGTTCCAATGCAAGTTGAAGTCGCCAAGGAAAATGTCATTAGAGTACGGGGAAACCTTGGCTGTGATGATTTCCATGAGGTGGTCAGTGAAGGTGTCATTCTTGCCTTGGGGGTGGTAAAAGATGTGTAGTCTGCACAGTTGGGAGGTGTTGTTGCAAATGGAGAGTGCAAGGTATTCGCAGGAGTCTATAGGATCCGCCGGAAGTTCATTAACAAGGAGGTTGGAGCGGTATATGCAGGCAATGCCTCCCCCTTTTTTCTTTGAATGCCTGTGCAGCCTTATAATGTTGTAATTGGGCAGGACTAAGCGGTCTAGGTAGGGCGATGAGGATTCCTTGAGCCAAGATTCAGTCAAGATCGCTAAGTCCGATTTTTGGCTCAGGATGAGATCGGCGACGTCAGAGGCATGCTTTACTGCTGAGCGGCAGTTAATTAGGAGGCGGGCTATAGAGGGGTCGGAGTGAGTGTCATGGGTAGGAGCAGAGATGGGTACTCTTTCTAGGTTGCTATTGACCACTCCTCTGACGCGGAGGATAGCCTATCTGTTGGGGTTGGCTGCAACCGTGCAGATAGGGTGTTCGTCCCTCCGGTCTGAGGGGCATGGGGTTGTCGAGGTAGATTCGTAACTAATGAGGAGGTCTACCACTTCTTCCTCCGTGTGTTCTAAAGGGTGAGGCATGCCAGGGGTAGGTTTGTAGGTATGGAAGAGGGCAAGAACTTCCTCCTCCGAGAGGTGGCAAGGTTGCTTGCGGGGACGCAAGTCTCTCAAGGATAGCGGTAGTGGCTCAAGGAGGGGCTTAGTGTAGGTGGATAGCGTTCTGCGAGATCCAGAGATTCGAGAAGGAGAGTTTGGTGATGTGCAGGAGGTTTTTTAGATCCAGAATGGACTTGTGGGTGCTCAGGGTTAGTTCGGTAGCTCTGGGGTGGAGAGTATCAAGATCTCTTTGAGATGGAAGTTCTTGCAGGCCGGGGGTCGGTTTCAAGTGAGCGATTCTGATGGAATGTGCTGGTAGCCTAGTGGTGAGGCTAGGTCAATCAGTATCCCTATCAGAGGGAAGATCTTACGGGCAGGGGGCCGATGGGATGGGAGCGATTCTGTCGGACTGTATGGTAGCCTAGTGTGGGGCTAAGTCGACCAATGTCGTGGGCCCTAGTAGACGCTTCAATAACCATATGTGCGGGAAGATTTTGCGGGTAGGGGATAATGGTTTGGGGACGCTTCTGTTGGCATGTGCTGGTAGTATGGTAGTGTGGCTGGGTTGGCTAGAGATGTGAGCCCTAGATTGAGTTTCGGAAGCCGACGGAGAGGGGCGAGCTTCTGGGCCTGAGTTCAGTGGTATAGGCGCGTAGTAGTTGGCATGCGCTGGTGGCAGGGTAGTGGGGCTGGGACGCCCAGTGTCGTGATCTCTAGCATGTGTGGATTACAAGAGGCTAGGCACACTTGGCAGATTGGGCAAGGGTTGGAGCGGGGGGAGCGTAGACTGGGTAGGGTCATCAACATATTTTTTGATGAGGGTGAAGAGGTCTGCAAATTTAATGAGGTCTTTGGGTGGCGCTTGTATCAGGATTATGCCGCTATGGTACAAGGTGATGGTGAGGTCGGCACGCGGGTTTGCAGACGGTGCGATCGTGATTTCTTTGCTGTGAGGGATGTTCATGGCTTCCTGTACTTTGAGGAGGCTCGAGAAGGCATTGCACCAAAGAGAGGTTTTCCTGGAGTGGAAGATGAGGTCATTAAAGACTGTGCCCTTGTCAATGCTGAGACGAAGATTAGAGATCAGGGTCTCGGGATGATTTTTCAAAATGGAGTGTTTGAGGGATTTAGCGGCGGATTTGGAGAGATTAGGAGGATAGACAACGGTGTAGTAGTTGTCGCCCGTGGAGGTCAGGCAGGGCCCTGCCATGCTGGGGAGAGTGATGAGACTTTTTTTTGGTAATCACAACCTGCAAGGTTAGTTTCAATAATAATAATTTTATGAGTAATGAGACTCCTCATTAAATGGTAGGACAAGGCTAAAAATAATAAACTTCCACAACAGTGCACGTTTACCTTTTTGAAGCAGACCCTAGCTGTTCAGTAAATGAGTACATTTTTTTAATTCAATTTGTTTTTAGAAGCCATAAAAATATTCACCCAGCCTTAATTTCTTATATTACCAGGATCAGATGGTTGTCTGCAGAATCACAGGCTCCATTGTGAGGACTTTGATGAATGGAATTCAGCTTCTTTCAGATGTAATAGCACCCATGCAATTAGTGTGCTGTATATAGACGTTTGCAATTCAGAGGAGCTGTCACTGCCATTGATAGGATTTGACAATGCCAAGCAGTACAACTATTACTGTATCATTTCCATTGGAAAACAGTTACAGCAGCGCCATTGGTCCTGCGGTAGTCTTTTGTTTCCTAAGAGGTGACCCACAGGGACTATTGAGTTTCATTGTAAGGACACACAATGCTAGTGAATAAGACTGAATTTATAATGGAGTATGGCAATGATCCGCTACTCCTATTACAATTCGGTAAGACTTTACATAAAGCCTCACATCACACGTGTTTCGCTCGTGGCACATTAGCCACCCACATAACCTCCTGTGATGCGACTATGAGCTGGATGTACTGAAAGACAGGTTGTAAAAGCGGTCACAAATTGCACACTGAATACTTGTGACGTCTATGGTTTTGTGTGGCGGCCTTTGTACGAATAAGTCTCTTCACAAAATCTCCTATTGCTGGAGGTATAAGAACGACCTACTTAATATATATTAATTAGGCAGATTGCTATTTGCGACCCCCTGTGAGTGGCTAAAAACATGGGGATGGTAACCTGAATAGGAAAAGCAGATAACCATCCTTGTGTTTGAATTCCCCTATGAAACCTTTTTTTTAAAACTTTTATTAAATCAGCCCTTGTTCCTTAAAAGACCCAGTGCTGCATTAAACAAATAGAAGTTTCTCATTTGGGAATTTTTTTGGGACAGCAGACAATGCCTGCAAACCTTAGAGTGGAGAGGTGTGGTGCAGCGGCCAGGGCAGCTGACTTCAGAGCACAGGGTTCACGGTTCGATCTCCAGCTGCAGCTCAGCTCAGCACCATGTGACTCTGGGTAATAGCTCACTTAATTTCCACAATGGCCCCCAGCGCCTTGAGACCTGTAAGGGTGAGTAGTTTGTGCTTTACAAATACGGATTTTTAGAGTCGCTCAAGACAAATCATGAAAGTGTACCAAGGTGACATCCTCACTTTTGTAAATCTGTTACCAGTTCCTTTAAGGTTTTGGGAACTGATCACTAGATCAGCTGATAAGCTAGATACACAATAATAGATAACCTGTCCTCACCCCCAGCTAGCTTGGCAAAGAGCAGTCAGGCAATGTGTAAAATATTTGTGCAACACACAGACAGTTACACAATGAAAACACTACAAAAAGACTCCACAAAGGATTACAAAGATTGAGAATATTTATTTAAAACAAGACCAAAACAACAAAAATCCAATAAGTAGAATCAATCAATCAATCAGTGTTTCTAATGCGCACTACTCACCCATGAGAGTCTCAAGGCGCTGGGGGAGGGTATGAGCAGCTTTGTTGGGGTCATTTGAATAGCAAAGTCTTGAGGTCCTTTCTGAATTGGTGCAGTGTCGGGCTCCGTCGGAAGTAAAGGAGGAGTTTGTTCCAGGTCTTGGCTGCAAGATAGGAGAACGATCTTCCACCTGCTCTGGTCCAGTGAAAACATGAGACAGTGTCCAGGGTGAGGTCGGCTGAGCGGAGGTTTCTTTTAGGGGCTTGGACTATGATCCGGTCATTGAGGCATAGGGGTCCGGTGTAGTGGAGGGCTTTGCTAGCGTGTGTGAGCAGCTGGAATGTTATTCTTCTTTCGACGCAAAGCCAGTGGAGGTCACTGAAGTGTTGGGTGGTGTGGTTGTGTGGTGGGATAGCAAGGATAATTCTGCCTGCGGCATTCTAGAGCTTGCAGAAGAGTTTTTTGTTGATTCCGGAGTAGAGGGTCTTAACGGAGAGTGTTGAAGCAAGCGGAGAATGCTACATTGTTCTTTCTAATCATGGTGAGTGAAGCGCCAAGGTTGATGCCGAGGTTGCGTGCATGGTCCATTGGGGTGGGTTTCCAAGGACGGGGGCCACCAGGAGTCATCCCATGCAGGGGGGTGGAGCTGTGGATGAGGATTTCTATTTTCTCTGAGTTGAGCTTCAGGCAGCTGCTCCTCATCCAGGTCGCGACGGCTTTCATTCCTTCTTGGAAGTTATGTTGTGTTCCTTGGTGAGGAAGAGGATGAGCTGGGTGTCATCGGCATAGGAGACGATGTTGAGCCCGTGGTTTCTGACGATGGTTGCGAGGGGGACCATGTAGATGTTGAAGAGTGTGGGGCTGAGGGAGGATCCTTGGGTACCCCACATCTGATCATTGTCATTTCTGAGAGGAAGGGTGGGAGTCTTATTCTGCCTGAGAGAAATGATTGTATCCAGTCTCAGTCCTTTCCTTAGATGTCAGCGTCATGGAGCCTGGTGGCTAGTGTGCGGTGGGAGACGGTGTTGAATGCTGCTGATAGGTCCAGGAGGATGAGGGCTGCTGTATGACCTTGGTCGAGGAGGGCGCGGATGTTGTCCGTGGAGGCGAAGAGGGTGGTCTCAGTGCAGTGCTTTCTGCGGAATCCCACTTGAAAGGTGTCTAGGATGTTGTTTGTTTCTATGAAGGGTGCTTGCTGGGTGTTGACGGCCTTTTCGATGACTTTGGCAGCAAAAGGAAGCAGTGAGATGGGCTTGAAGTTCTTGAGGTTTCTCAGGTCTGCGGAGGGCTTCTTTAGGAGGGGGTTGACTTCGGCGCTCTTTCAGTTGTTAGGCAATGTGTCTGTCTCGATAGACTAGTTGATAGTTCGGCGTAGCTCGGGTGCGATGACAGTGGCGGTCCAGTGGAATATGCCCGGCAGGCAGGGTCAGAAGGTGCTCCAGAGTGGATGCTCTTCAATGTCTTTAAGGTGTCTTCTGCGGTGAGGGGGGTCCAGGCGAGAAGGGTCTGTTGGGTGGCATCGTTGGGGGTGGGGATAGGGGTGGTGCAGTGGTCTTAGTTGTCAAAGTTATAAAACAAAAAACACCAGATACATTGATTGATCAATTAGAATGAATGTCACAAATGTAAGACAGACAGCACCACCTTTCATTTCTAAGTTGGAAAATTCACATTGTTCATGTTAATACATTACTCTTAAGTCACAAGAATTCAAACATCTTTGTCCACATTGATGCCCCGTTCCACAGCCCTTAAGTTAATAATCCATTTACTTTCTGTTTGGCGCAATATTGTTGTTCTGTTGCCACCTCTCAGACCTAGGCAGATCACATCAATACCGTGGAAGCCTATGTTAAAAATTTCCGTTGTCTTGTGTACTGTATTGAAGTGAACGGCCATGGGGTATTGGGCGTTGTTGCTTCATATGGCTCTTGAACCCTCTCCTTGAGAGGTCTCACAGTGCTTCCAATGTATATTTTCGCACAAATACATTTTATACAGTATATTACAAACTTCGTATTACTGTTGATGTACTTGTTAACTGTATGTACTCTCTCAGTATTATGCTTGAATGTATTTATTCATAGCAAAACAACATAAACTGCATGTCCCACATTTGTGGAAACCTTTTGGAGCAGATGGTAACCATGTTGTATTTGCCATTGGTGGTATAAAGCTTGGACACAGTGATTTTCTCAATGTTCTACCCCTTTCATGTGTGATTGTTGGTTTCGTGCCCACTACTCCATATAGGCTAGTATCATCTGTTAATAGGTGTCAATGTTTATTTAAAATGTTGTACACTTCAGTACTTACAGAGGAATAGGGTGTGATGAATCTAACTTTCCTGCTCTTTTGTGTTTTCTTCTTGGTATGTCCTGTTAGTAGATTTTCTCTATTGATCTTACTGATCTGATGGCGAGCCCTTTTAATATTGTTTTGCTGGTAACCCCTGGTACTGAATATTTTTTCCACCAAACTTAGTTCTTCACCTAATCTCATTACATCACTGCAATTTCTTTTGGTTCTTACCATTTCTCCAAATGGAATAGATCTTATTTGTGATGGAGAATGAGAGCTACTGGCATGTAGTGTGGCATTGCATGCTGTCGGTTTTCTAAAAGGTACGTTCATCAATTTGTCATTATTCACCATAATAGTGATATCCCAAAAATTGATCTGGGTGGTACTTTGTACCTTCGTAAACATCAAATTAAAGAGATTTTCATTGATTTACATGCAAAGCTCTTCTAGGGCACCACTCGTCCCTGCCCAAAACATCAGAATGTTATTGATATACCGTCCTAAATATTGGAGATCTTCCATTAGGGCATTCAGACCTTTTCACCAGAGGTGAATCTGTTCAAAATACCTGATTTAGAGCTCGGCAAAGGATGGCGAAAATTTAGCCCACATTGCCACCCCTCTTATCTGGCGATACCAATTGCCATTATGTACAAATATGTTGTTATTTAAGACTAGTTCAATTAGATCTAGTAGCATGATTGTACGTTCATACATATAAACTGGTCTTGTGTCCAAAAACTGCTGCACCACACTGAGTCCAAGTTCCCCTGGTATGCTAGTGTATAAGAAACACACATCCACTAGATAGTGTCCTTTTACCCATTCTACATCCATAATTTTGCTCAAGATGTCACCTTTATCCTTAATAAATATAGGATGGTAAATTTACAACTAAAGGTTGTAAAAACATGTCAATATACTCTGATATTCTCTCCGTTGGAGACCCAATGCCTGAGATGATGGGTCTCCCGGAGGCAAACTTCCCCCTTTATGTATTTTTGGCAAGCAATAAATGCATGGATTGGTTGGAGTTTCATTCCACAGATATTTGAATTCAATGTCTGAGATAAGGCAAAGATCCCTCCAGTGTTTTAACTTCTTCGATATAATTTCCATTGTAGATTGTAAAGGATCACCATACAATATTCTATAGTTAGTTGTATCCGCCAACTATCTATTTCAGCCATGTAATCAGATTTGTTCATTGACACTATGTTGCCTCCCTTGTCCGCCCCTCGGATGACGAGGGAGTCCTCTTTCTTGAGATTCCCAAGTGCCTTTCTTTAATCTGCAGTGATGTTTTGGTTGTGCTGGAAATTTTGTGAACAGAATTTATCTTCCAATTGATATAAATCAAGGAAGATATTCTGCTAAAACTTATCAATAAATTTGGCCCCCGGTAAATGGGGAGTAAATCTAGATTTTTGCCTCTCTCCACTTTGGAAAATGTATTCAAGTCTAAATCTGCTGCCACAGTTTGTAATGTAGTGCTCTCCTCCTGATCATCTAAGGATAATAGTAGATGCACATCTTTGATGTCCCTAAACGATGGAATTGAATCAGTATTATCCAAGGCTGTAGTCACAATGTTTGAATTTTGTCTATCTTGAAAATATTTGTATAGTTTTATTTTTCTTACAAACTTAAAACATGTGTAAGGATGTAAAATTGAGCACCACACTTGGAGAAAAACCTAGTCCCTTGCTTAATAACTTTATTTCTGCATCAGATAGAATGTGACTGGACAAATGTAAAATGTTTATGGCATCAGACAATTCAGTAATATTCAAATGATTTACATTTTCTGATTACTTTCCCCCGATCTGGTGGTGACACCCACTTTCTCCTTTTCGCTTGGGTCTAGATCTTGATTTAACCCTCCGTGTCTTTTTTGGAACATATCTTTGTTGTACGCTTGTTTTTTTCCCTTTTCTGATCCTCTGAAGCTCTAAAAACAACGGATCAGAAACACTGCCAGTCACTCGCCCATGTGTAATAGATGATTCACCACTGGTCACACTACTCATACTGGAAGTGCCAGACATGCTGGTCGCCTCAGTTGTCTGCGAGGTTCGTTCCAGTATTTCTGAATTGATGCCAGTTTTGATATTGTCAAACTTCTTGGCAAAAGTGTACACTCTTCCATTCTGATAATCTCGTTCATCCCGTCTTATTTTCTGGAATACTTTCTCCTTCAAATGCAATTGATGTTTATGTAACGCTTCTTTTAAGATCAGTAAGTTCCGTTCAGTCACCTCTGGTAGATTCAAGTTTTGAATTTCTTTTTCTAGGCTAGCAATTGCCAATAACAATTTATTACATTTTAGTTCTGCATCTCTGATTAGAATATCCATCATGCCTATTGATGAATTAAATAGTAGCTTTTCCCACTCCTTTAAGGTGACCCTTATCTAAGTCCTCTGAGGACGGGAAAATTTAAATACGTAGCCCTCTTGGGACTTGTTCTTTCTCTATATATTTACGTATGACTGTTGCGTCCCACCATCAGGAGAGTTCTTGTTTTTTAATTCTCTCAAATCTCACAAACTTTTGTCTCAACCCCTCTTTAGAAGATAGTCTAGGATTAGTTGTAACTCGTACGGGATCTAGGTTACATAGATCTTCAATTAAGGAATCTCTATTGTCATCAAAGGTGGCCATACTTATTATCAGTTGTAAATCCTATGTCCGGTCCACTGTTTTCAGCACAGATTAATATATCCAGACAAAATACAAATGTTCTTTTGGAAAGTCCTCCTAAACAATGAGTGTTAGCTCAGCAAAACTAGAACATATCAAAACAAATTGGTGGATATGCTTTTTCGACCTGCACATCAACAAGTATACATATATAGTATATACTGCATCCAATCAATTTAATTTCATTTTATATTGGGTGCTCTCTTGATGCTAAATACTCACCCCCTTGAGTATTGTACTACTAGACCTACAAATGTAGTCCAGATACAATTATAAATCAAAAAACACCAGAGCACACCAAGTTGTGGTTACTATACTCCTTAGTGCATTATGCACATTCTACATAAACGTTCAAGTTCATGGGTCAATATCCATGTATGCTGTCTGTACATATAGTCCACAATAAATAATCCGCAGCTGAAGAACTGTTACTTAATCACTTTTTATTTCTTACAAAAACGGCAGCCGACGCGCGTTTCACCCCCCTTGGCTTCCTCAAGGCTGCAAAATTACATGTAAAAACATGATTGTCACATTTCATTTTATTCAATACTAAAATGCAATTTAACACTTAAAAGCCAATATCATATTGGACGTTGTAACCTCATGTTAAATGCCAGTATCATAATCAGAACATATAGAGAATGGTTAATTAACTATATAGACACTAACACCCGTGCATTAAGGAAGGGAGACAGATTGATTGCAACGCCACTCTGTTACCTGTTTTACCTATCTGTTCATGGCAACTCAACACCACGTGTTCAAAGTGAATCATAATCACTCCTAAGACCAATGAGTGAATGTGTTTCCATCCTTGAAAAAAGGTTCGACTTGCTCATTCTAAGAAAAATAGTGCAGCTGTCCCATTCCTGTTCGTGAGACAGCAAGACAAGGGATATATGAGAATGTTCTCATTATTCTCACCTCACTCCACTTGTGTAGAAATATTCTCTGTTCAGATCAAAACGTCTCATAGGAAAAATTGTTATGTCACTAAGGTCTTTGTAATTCATCTATTCCAAAAAATAAGAAAGAGAAAGGTATTTATTGAGACCAAATGTGCAGGTTAAGTTATCAATTTGTTAACAGTCTAAAAAGAAGAGAAAAGGAGATGCATAGGCATTTGCATCTTACCCAATTCATCGCGGTTTGTTTAATAATGTATATTTTGATTGAAAATCCGATCTATTCTCATTAGTAGTTCAACACACCGTCAATACATTCAGACCGGGACCACGATAAGTCCACCCTAAAACCAGAACAGAAGGGTACAAGACCAAATGTTAAAAAGTGCCAGAGGAAAAACAGCGGGCCCGATTCACAGAACTAACTTAAGACAAAATCCTAAACTTACTACTTTTGGTATTCACAGAAGTTAGGATTTTGTCTTAAGGTTGTCTTAAGACAAACTTAAGACAGACTTAAGACAGACTTAAGACAGACTTAAGACAAACTTAAGACTGACTTAAGACAGACTTAAGACAAACTTAAGACTGACTTAAGACAGACTTAAGACTGACTTAAGTTAGTATTTTGTCTTAAGTTTGTCTTAAGTCTGTCTTAAGTCTGTCTTAAGTCTGTCTTAAGTTTGTCTTAAGTCTGTCTTAAGTCTGTCTTAAGTCTGTCCTAAGTTTGTCTTAAGACAAACTTAAGACAAAATCCTAACTTCTGTGAATACCAAAAGTAGTAAGTTTAGGATTTTGTCTTAAGTTAGTTCTGTGAATCGGCCCCAGCGGGTTTAGACATAATTCCACATCTTATTATGTCTTCAACTCGAATTCCGAGATTGTGCAATTCATATGCTCGAGCGTGAAATCTTACTGCATGTCTCTATGGGTCCCGAACGCTACCACCTGCTCTCTGTCAGCGTCTGAAATCCGCGCCATTTAGTGAACCCGCGTCGCCGCGTATACTAAAAATTGAGAAAGGACCAAAGCTTTAAGACGGTCCTGCTTGTGTCTCACCTTGGCTGCCATATTGTTAATGTCCAATTACTATTTAATCGGGCATTTCTAATTCTACGTGACAACTAAACGTCTGAGAAAAGTAATTTCAAATCTGCAGCAATGTCCGTGTTCAGTGAATTATCTCCTGTTAGATATTTATTTCTAAAGTAGCACAGATCTAACATCAGGGATTGCTTGCACCTACGGTCCCATCTTAGTACTATACAAGAAGGAGAGAAAGGATACTCCTATTCAATCACCCAAAATATTAGGCAAAGTATGACAACAAGAACTATCACATCCAAAGTAAACATGGCTACAATTAGATAATAAGGATAACTGGCATACATAAGTTAACATCTATTATGTCCAAACTATTATATCATGTCCAACTCATTCAATATATAGGGGGCATCAGATGTTTTTAATATTAATTTCCACAATTCGATCCATGTCAGTATTTACTTGTAGATTGTCAAAGTTGTCTTAGGGCATCTTCATCTTGAGGTGAAAGAAGGAGCTGAGTTTGTTGCAGAGGTCTTGGGAGGGAGGGATATCAGTTGTTTCACTGTTGGGTTTGACAAATTCCTGTATGATGGCGAAGAGTTCCTTGGAGTTGTGGACGTTGGAGAGGATTCTGTCTTGGATGAAGTTTTTCTTTGTTGATTTGATGAGTTGGTGGTGTGCTGTGATGGCTGTTTTGTAGGAGGAGAGTGCTTCTGGGCTTTGCATTTTCTCCATGCCTTCGCTAGTCGTCGGCAGGAGCGCTTGAAACCTTGGAGATCCGTGGTGAACCAGTAGGCTTTCTTGTTGTGTTGTCTCATGGTGTTCTGGAAGGGGGTGAGAGTGTTGGTGCAGTTGGTGATCTATTGGTGGAGGTTGCTTGCAGCTGTGTTGGCGTCTGTTGTAATAGGGGGTGGAGTGCAGGGAGGTGAGGTGTTATTCAGAGACTTTGTTCCAGCTTCTGTGTTGGAGGCGGCACGTGTGCTTGGGTGTGATGGGTTTTGTTAAGGAGAAATTGATGCATAGGTGGTCGCTCCAGAGACCTTCTGTGGTGTGCTGCACCTCCAAATACTGGTATCCCTGTTCCTTTTGCTCCGGTTGAAATCTTCCCTACTACCCCTAAACTAGGGCCTGACTGTGCTATTACAAGTCTTTCCATAGTCGCTGCATTTGGCAGTTCTTGCCATCCTTCTTCTGAATGTGGGTTATATGGTGGAGGACGATCTGCTAGTAGTCTGTCCAACAAACTATCATCGTTATCGGTCCCATCATCTCCATTTCCTCCACCATTTCTATTCTGAGTATCTCCCCATTCACCAGTAATGGATACAATCTCTCTCCCACAATGGTGTCTATTCACCATCTCTTTAGTTATGCATCTCATCGCGCATTCAGATATGCTTTTATTGCCTTAATCATCTTTCCCTGACATTTCTCCCTGTTCTTTGCCTGAGCTGCTCACATCCAAGCATCCAATGTCTCAAACTGTGTTGGTCTAGGTTGAGGCCGTAGTGAAGACATGATTCCCCTCAACTGATATAGCACCTCCAATTGAAATGAGCCATAACATGGAAAAGCCAAACGTCCCTCTTTTTCAGAAATCGTGTGCCAATTTTGAAGGCAAACTATAGTATGGAATCCCACAGTCATTGCCATGTAATGTGCTGGGGTATCCTCAGGCGGAGCTTCATCACCACTCGAGTTACCACTCCCTTGTCTCCCCTGCAGAGATCCCATAATACCTTAAAGCATTGCATGATTACCTTAAATTTCCCTTCAACCGACAAGATTTCCTCGCTCCAACTTTCTGATGACCACCAATTAATCCCAGCCTATTAGCAGCGTGCTGTGGTAGGACATGTACTTTTAAGTTTTGCATGTCCTGGTAGTGACAAACAAATAAATTAATTTTTCACTATTGTCAGGCCTACTCCTCTCATAGGATAGTATTGAGAATTCCTTAAAACGCTTCAAAGCTGTAACTCTTGATTAAAAAGGAAAAGCTGCATCATGTTTCACATCTGTGGAATGGTGTTAATGGCTCTTCGTGGTAAAGTTGGCTTTAACCTTACTATTTTAGAAATGCCACTTTAAGAAAGTGGACACTTTTCTGTTCTTAAGTTTGATCTGTGTGCCTGCAGCCTGTCTCCAATACACGTCTGGGCTGGGTGACAGCAACACTTTGTGCATTCCCTCTAGAGAGTCACAAACATTAGAAGGGTGGGTGTGATAGAGGACTCATCTGAATTCTGATAGCCTTCCTGGGCAGAAAGGGGGATAGTGAGCTGACACATTTCAATAGGCTGTGCCCTGTCCCCACACAAAGGAATGATTACCCACCACAGGTAGCTGGAATAAAAGGGGACCTCTGCACTTCAAGGAGCTGCTTTGAAGACACTCCCCAGTTCAAAGGTACATTTGGATATACATAATGGGGCTTTGGCCAAATTAGTACACTACTCAACCTGTGAAGAACTGCAAAGAGTAAGGCATGCTGTGCTACAAGATTGGCACTCTGCTTAACAGACCCCTCTAAAGAACTGCTTCATTGCTTTGCTAAGCTGCCCCTGTTGTTTGATGATCTCTGCCCTCCTGAGGACAAGGACTGGACACATCTCACTTGAACCCAGAGTGACTCCAACTGCTTGCTAGGTTGCCTCCTGTTTTCTGAGGTCTCAGGGTCAAAAAAGACCTCCTGCAATACACTGGTGCAGCTTTAGAAATGCCTGATTACAACAAAATATTTTCATTATTTTGCTATGAGATGAAGGGATGTGATCTATCTGTACTCACCTAGTGACATGGGGGTCTCCATAGACCGGTGGCCTTCTTTTCAGCTACATTAGATCCCGTAGCTTACGTGTTGCCCGGTTGTCTCAGATCCGTTGCTGCAACTGGTGTCAGCATTGAAAGATGTGGAAATATTGTGATGGGTCATCTTCTTATTGTTTATGTTCCGTACACAGTTGAACTCCTGATGGTGAGAACCAAAACTCAGCACTTGACCAACAATAGGCTCACGAGATATGAGCAGATCTTTTCGGGCTCTGAAAATGTCACCTTGAAGAGATGTTCCATGTTAAATCCTGCTACCTTGATGCCTATGCCAAATGTTGAGGGAGTAGATTGTGAGGACCATGGCTGTCTGGATGTGACTGAAATTTGTGCCAAACTGACACCCGACATTGTCAATGGGCCTCTACCTGAATCTGACAAAGTCCTTTTTGTTGATGGTTCATGCTTTAGAGAAAATGAGGGTTACTTGAGAGCGGCTTTTGCTGTTTTTATTATTTTGGAGTTGTGGAAGCTGCTTGTTTACAGGGAGTATACTCCGCACAAGTAGCTGAGATAATTACTTTGACCTGTGCATGCCTTGTTTCTGATCAAATCCGAGTCACCATCTATACCGATAGCTAGGGCGGTTTCAGTGTGGTTCATGACTTTGGACAGCTGTGGTCACAGAGGGGGCTCTTAACGTCATCTGGCTCTCCCATTAGGAATGGAGAATATGTGAGACAACTGTTGTAAGCTTTACCGAGACCGAAGGAAGTGACAGTCGTGAAGTGCTCTGCTCATGGGAAGGACGAGAATTTTGTGACAGTTGGGTACAGGTATGCAGAGGAAGTTGCCCCCTTCTGTGCTATTCATACATGCATTTTTAATGGGGAATTTTCAGGCGAGAGCATAGAAAGAACTGATCTAGCATGATGTTGGCCATATCAGATACCTGGGATGAGGTCAGGCATCTGCAGGGAGAAGTGCCAGATCAAGAACAAGCTGGTTGGATTAAAGCAGGTGTGAGAAGAGAAATGATGGCATTTGGGTCGCAACGGATGGCAGAGCAGTGTTAGCAGATTGTTTACTGAATCCTATGGCAAGACAGATTCATGGAGCAGTTCACATTGGAAGCGATGCAATGGTGGAAGTGCTCTGTCAAACGTGGTTTAACCCGAGGTTTCGTGTGTTTGCTGATGCAGTGTGTCATCGAAGTGTTACTTGTCAACAAATGAATGCTGGAAAGAAAACTGTGGTTGCCTTGAGTTACATTGGAAATTTGGGGGGTCCTTTTAACCGAATTCAACTGGATTTTATCGAGATGTCTATGTGCAATAGGCTGAGGTACATTCTAGTAGTGATGTCCATCTTTTCATAGTGGGTGAAAGCTTATCCTACTAGAAGGTGTGATAGCCTCACAGTAGCCAAGTTATTGCTGAGAGAGTTGATTCTACGGTTCAGATTTCCAACTTCATTGGAGTCGGATAGAAGAACTACACTTTCATAGTGAGGTTGTGAAGTTGTTGTGTACTGCCTTAAATGTTGATCAGAGATTACACTGCAGCTACAGGCCAGAGGTGTCAGGCATTGTGTAGCAGATCAACGGGACTCTAAAGAGGAGAATGGCTAAGGTGTAGTCTTCGACGTCTCTAAATTGGCCTAATGCATTGCCTTTAATGCTGATGAATTTGCGCAGTATTCCAGATAGGAGAACCGGACTATCCCTACATGAAATTGTCATAGGGAGGACGATGCGCTTGCCAGCAGTGCCAGTCACAGCATTGATAAACATCACCGATGATTTGGTCCTTGACTATTGCAAAGGATTGACTGATGTGGTTCGGTCTGTGTGTCACCAGATTGAAGCTGCGACTGCACCAACCTCGAAAGACCTCTGTCATGACCTGTGACCAGGGGACTGGGTCCTGGTCTGGTAGCATGTGAGGAGGAACTGTCTTGATGCACATTGGCAATGTCCTTACCAGGGGATGTTGGTGATGAACACTGCTGTGAAGTGTGGCGGTTTGCTGAACTGGTTTCACACCTCCCATACCCGCAGAGTTTCAGGACCCTCAGAAGAAAGAGCTCCTCTCCCTGCAGTGACTCCAGCCATGGTTGCAAGATCACTGGAGAGGGAAAGCCAAGCTGTGGAGGTTCCTGAAGAGTCTGGATAACCACCAGGTTGAGCTGAGGGGGGTCACTCTAGACAAGGCCCAGGTACAGACTCTGAGGGAGATGGTAACATTGTGAGTTGTGTAGAGTCAGACTCAGCTGAAGAGACTGGTGTGGAAAGTGGTCGGGTACTGCGGAAGAAAACTGAGTTAGCAAAAGAATTGTGGCCTGTGAGACAGAAAAAGCTGAACTTGAGGCTTGCACCGGAAAGAGATCTTGCTCCTATTTATGAATCATCCAAGTTGAATCAAAGTGACACAGAACAAGCACAGGGGAGCTTGACGAGATCGATGAGAGTGAGAGTACTGTGTCAGGGATACGCTTCCCCGGAGTTAACTTGTCTGGTTGCAGATGCCGAGAACAGTGCAGTCTGGGAGAGTGAGGTCCAGACGAGTGAATCGTGGAACATCAGTGTTGATAATTGAAATTGAACAGTTGGTCCCTGGAGTAGAGACTAATGGAATTCAGACACTGACTGTACAAGATCAACCGATATTGAGTGGTTTGTGAAGCTTGATTTTGGAAGATCTTGCGTTTCCAACTTTTGGGATATCAGCCATCAGACCAGGAGATTGCAGCATTTCGTATTGAGAGTTTGCAGTGTGTCATTGAAGAAATTGGCTCTGATCTCCTATGGGATGTAAATTGAACTGAGAACTGTAAATAAAAATCTCTTGCTCAAAAGAAGATAACCTAGGCCCGAGTGGAAGAAGAATAAAATTAGGGACTTGTCCATAGAAGAAAAAGAGGGCTAGGGATTTCTTCCAGTTATTAAAATAACTGTGCCGTGAACTGAGTGAGAAATGTTTCCAAGGCTTCAAGATAACTGCGTAGGAACTTTGTTGCACAACAGTGAGAGGCAGAGAAAGAGACTTTGCATTGATCCTCTTACAGTCACAATCCGAATTAAATTGAAAATGGAGTCTGGAAATTCAAACCGTAGGCACAAATATATTATAGGGACACTTATAGTAGGAGTGATCGTAGTTATAGCTGTAGTCATTACCATGTCCATTATAGCTTCACATGAAGCTGAATTTCAGGGGGTGGGAGTACATGGGACATCCACACCTACTACTTTGGGCACAAAAGAGTGTACATTAGGAGCAGACGGTGTTTTGATAGAACTGAGTAGTCGCTTGTTGCTTGTAGATTTGTCTGAGGGTGATAATACATTGAATGCTTATGCAAAGTTGCTGTATGAGCATGTAAATACGATGGATTAGAGATTGTTATGTGTGTATGCAACTACCCTCATCTGTTGAGGAGGGTATCAGGTACCATCACCTGCCTTTGACGTATGTTATTACTTGTAGTTTGTTGCTTAGCATAGTCCATGGTAAGGGTCATTACGAGAACTATTTCTATCATTGTGACATAGTGCTTTCAGAGGTTCCAGCATAGAAGCATCTGAACAAGTATGACGATTACAAACAAGAAGAGAGAATGGGAAAGTGTAGGACTTGGCCCTTTTTGGCTAAAGTCCCTAAACATTTTGCTTTCCCCCTAGACCTTTTTTCTGACATGGTGTTGCCAACTTAGATGCTTTGGACAATTTGCCACTGCTAAACAGTGTCAAAGTGTAAGTGTTCCCTGTAGAAAGTAATGGTAATTGGTTGTCCATGATTGGTATGTTTGCCTTACTAGTAAAGTCCCTAATACAGTGCACTATGTGCACCAGGACTGGTAATGCAAATGCTACTAGTGGGCCTGCAGCACTATTTGTGCCACCCACACAAGTAGCCTTAAAAAGGGAACTCAGGTCTGCCATTGCAAGGCCTGCGCGCATTTTGGTAAACTGCCATGTTGTTCTGTCAAGTGCATTCCCTTGCCAGACCTTACCCTTCCCTTTCTAGGCACATCAGACACCTCTATGGTAGGTCTAGGGAACCCCCTGGACAGTGTGCAGTGTATGTGAAAGGTAGGACATGTACTAAGGTGTGTGTCATGTCCTGACAGTGAAATAATCTCCATTTCTTTTTTAACTGTTGAAAGGCCATCTTGCCCATAGGACAGAATGGGAGAGCTGTGTAATATGTTTTCCAGCCTATCTTCCCAAAGGCTTAAGATGGAAAGGTGAAGTTTAGTATACCTGAACTCACAATGTAATAACACATCTTTGTATGTAGGTGGGTTTTGCATTGTGTGTTCAGAAGCCACTCTTTTAGAAGTGGCTGAGTTTTTGCGCTCTGACTTTTTTGTGTGTTTCTGGCTGGCTGTGGATTGACTGTCTGGATTTGAAAGCAATAGGATCTGGGGAATATCTTGACCCAGGGTAGGAGGTGAAACAGCAACAGGCTGACCTGCATCTGGAGTATAGGGGGAGGAGAAGCCCCTAGAGGTGAAGAGGCCTGGGTTGCTGCTATAAAACAAGTGGCTTATCGCCTGCTGAGTGCTTGACAATCCAGACCCCCACTAATCAAAGGAAGAAAGGTTTCACTGGCAGGGAGGCACCCAGAACTGGTTTGAACAGGGGGCAGTGCCCCCTGAAGCACAAAGACTTCAAAGCCAATGAGGGGTATAACTATGAGAGCTGAAGCCCCTGAACTTTGGAGAATGAGTTTTTGCACCCAACTTTATTTGAAACACTATGATACAAAGAAGGTTTTAAATAGCTCCTCTGGGCTGTTTAAAGTTCATTCCAACAGTTGGCTGTGTGATCTGCAGATTGAACAGACCACCATAATCCATCAGCCTCAGCATTTCCTTGCTCTCAGGGTCGACTTCGATGATTTCCTGGTCGAGGGCAGAGACCTCAGGAACATAGTTATCCCTTCTTTCTCTTTCCTCCTCCTGCAGTTTGATGGAGCTGCCTCTGACCGTGCCCCTCTGAATACGCTTCATCAAATGTGTGACATACCCTGCAATTTTGTTGCTGAGCTTCTTGCTGGGGATGATGGCGATTTCCTCGCACACTCGCCTGTTGGTGTGGAAGTCATTGCCCAGCCAGGTATAGTACTTCTTGATGATGAAACTGCAGGACTTTTTCACGGTCTTAGTCCTCACGCGCAGTGGCCGTTGGTGATTTTTCAATGTGGTGGGGCATAAAAGTTAGGAGTGAGTTTGACTGAGTGAGCGTTGTGAGCGAGCCTGGTATAGGAGGCTTCAGGGGAGTTCTCTACCAATGAAACCGATGTGAAAAAAAGTGGAAAAAAGAGGAAAATTACACACTTTGGAGCTAATTTTGTAAAAGAATTTGGTGAAAAAACAATAATATCTTCATCTAAACAGCAGATCATTCCCCAGCAGGCTGTATGCTAAGAACTGCTTTTAGAGCTGGAGTTCTCTCCTCAATCCCACTGGAGTCGTTCAGACTTGCCCGCTCCATTCACTGGCACTGTTGAATTTGGGGATAACCTGATCATTTGTGCAGGGCTCATTTAAGTTCCCTGTCCTGCCTTGCCTTCACTCCTCTGAGGTCATTCAGGTACACAGTGCTGCCCTCGCTTTTAGCGACCTGTTAGACCAGTGTTGCGATTGCCAGAACAAACAACATAATGTACAATTCACAACCATCTGTAGGGAATTGACTTTTACTGATATCTTGTAACCATAGCGTAGCCCTTCACTTCCTCTTTGTCGCTGTGCAAATCATTTCACACTCACTCCCACTGTATGACACACTTCTTTCTCTCACTCCCAACCCATGGATCATCGTCTCACACCATGAAGCAACTTTTAACTCCCACCCCATAGAACAACATTTTACTTCCATTCCAACCCCTCTGAACAATATTTCCCTCCAGTACTATGGAACGGTCTTTTCTCTCACTACTACCCCGTGGTGTGGACTTTCCTTCCAGCACTACAGCATAGTCATTTACACTCACTTAAAAACTATAAAACAATCTTCTGTCATCAGGGACATTAATAGGAAGTTTTCATCATCACTTCAAAGTTCAGACTTACACTCTCACTCGGTGGGACAGTCTTTCACTCTCACTCCATTCCGGGAGCAGCCTTGCACTTGAACCACTGCAACAGCATGTTACTGTCTCTACTATCAAACTAAATCACCTTGCACTCTCTTTCCCACTGCATGGAGCAATCTCTCAAACGATGTGTAACCGCCTTCCGCCCTCACGCTTATGCTACAGAACCAGTCACGGCCAGCATTACGGGTGGGGGGGGTGTAATTTGAAATTGGGTCATCGTGCCGAGCGGGGGGCGGGGGGGAGGCGGAAGGGGTTTAATGGGGAAAAAAATATAAAATAAAACTTACCGTCCCGCGCCATCTTCTGAATGGTTCCCGACGTCTGGTCCTGATTCCTGTGTTTTCTAATTCAGGGCCCGCCGGCTGCAGCTCTCAGGTAAGGCAGCCTCCCTCCCTTCCCTCCTCCAATCGCAACTGGTGAGGCGACTCAGAGAGCGCCGCAATCGGGCCGTTTTCTCTATGTAGGCTGCTGCATGCAGCAGCCTACATAGAGAAAATGGGAGAGTGGGTGGTCCTGCTCGAGGGCAGGGGGGAGTGGCTTGCCCACTGTTGCGCATACTGACTGTTTGGTCAGCCCCAGGGCCGACCAAACAGTCAGTATGCACAACAGTGGGCAGGCCACTCCCCCCCTGCCTTCGAGCAGGACCGCCCACCCCCAACCAGGCACTTCTGCTTTCTCGTAGTGCGAGAAGCAGAAACATAAATGGTAGTTATTACCATTTATGTTTCTGCCTTCTCGCACTGCGAGAAAGCAGTGGGGCGGCGCCCAAACTCCCCAATGGAGGAGCCGCCACTGCTCACGCGTCCCATGTTGGACGCGGCTGGTAGAAGAGAATGGCTTGATCAAGTGTGAACAAGACTGGAGCTACTTCGTGGTCAAGATGACCTTTGCCAAGGAAGAAACAACTGAAGAGACTGAAGGATAGGACTGACCCTTGCTGTGTGGTCTGGGGCTGGCCTGCAGTTTGCTGTTTCAACCAAGGAAAGGCTAAAAGGACTTACCTGTGTGCTGTGTCCCCCTGCTTGAAGGACTGTGCTGTGTTCAGTGTCCTGAAGTAACTTATCCCCAAGGGCCTGAGGTGAGCTGGCTCCCTGTTCAGAAACACAGGAACACAAAAGTTTCCAGGAGAGTCTCAGCGGCACTGTGTGTGCGTGCTTGTTGCAGCCTGAGACCCTCATAAGAACTGCCCTGTGATCGTAGGTGCCTGGCGTCCAAGTGAGTCTCAGCAACGCTGTGTGCGTGTGCTTTGTGTAGCCTGAGTCCTTCAAGAGGATCGGGCTATGATTTGGAGGCACCTGGAGTCCAAGCAAGGATCAGCGATGTGATGTGCGTGTGCTTTGTGCAGCCTGAACCCCTTTGTGAGAATTGTCCAGTGATCGTGTGCACCAGAATCCAAGTGAGTGTCATCGCCGCTATGTGTGGGTGCGTTGTACACCGTGAGACCTTCGGGAGGATTTGCCTTGATATCTTGGGCACCGGAATCCAAGTGAGTCTCATCAACGCTGTGTGCGTGTGCGTTGTGCACCGTGAGACCTCTGTGAGGATTTGCCTTGTTATCGTGTGCACCGGAATCCAAGTGAGTCCCATCTATGCTGTGTGCTGGTGCGTTGTGCACAGGGAGACCTTTGTGAGAATTTGCCTTGTTATCGTGTGCACCAGGATAAAAGGTGCACGTGATCTTCGTGCAGCCTGAGACTTGAGTGTGGAGTGCCCAGTGATCGTGTACCCGGAGTGAAGGAAGACTTAGCGATGCTGTGTGCGTGTGCTTCGTGGCAGCCTGAGATCTTCATAATTGAAGGGGCCCGGACCGGCAGTCCCGGAGGAGCTGAGTTGCCGGCCCGAGCCTCCGTTGCCATTTCACAAAGCTGCATTGGAGGCCCAGCCACTGGACAAAGAGAGGAGAGTGAGTTTGCGCCCCTCAGGTAACGTGTGTTGACTCCTGGGGTAGGGACTCGGAGGGAGATTCTCTCGGCCTCTCGTGTTGGCACCGTGAGCCACTGCTTCGGCTCATATCGCAGCCCGTATTGCCAAGGTACTGGCGGTACAGGGGTCGGAGTGCACTTCGGGATTACATTGTACTGTGTTGGGGGCAACTGTGAGAGGCTGACTGAAAGTCAGAAGGAGAGGCGGAGAGACCGCCTAAGGCCCGGTGATCGGGCCTGAGTGTATTACGCATTATTCCATTTCTGCAGAATGGAGTACCTGAGTGTCGTATTACACATTGCATCATTTCTGCATAACGGAGTACCCGATTAGAGTATTCCGCATTGCATTATTCCTGCATTACGAACTACCTGATTATTGTATGACGCATGACATTTTATCTGCATAATGAACTGCCTGATTGTCGTATGATGCATTGTCTTATTTCTGCATAACGAACTACCTGATTAGCGTATTGCGCATTGCATTATTCCTGCATAACGAATTACATGATTAGTGTATACGCATTACCTTATTTTTGCAGGACGACATATCTGGTGGTTGTATTACGTATTGCATTATTTTATCTTGCAAAATGCCTGATTGTTTCGTTACACATTGCATTCTTTTCATTGCAGAGTGTCTGATTGCTGCATTACTCATTACAGTATTTTTTCATTGCAAAAGTGCCTCATTCTATCATTACAAACTATATGACATCATATTAGGAGTACAGGAGAATGTTTACAAGTGCTCATTGACATCGCCAGAACTTACAAGGGCTGGCTGGCCTAACAATCGGCCAGGAGAAATATTACACAACCTCATATGTTGGTTTTATATCGTGTATCGTATATCTTTTTACATAAAGTTTATACTCGTTTTATAAAACTCGTGTGGAGTCTATTTGTGGTGTCATCATTGGGTTATTGTGAGCATGGTTGTGAATACTTTACACATTTGCCTTGAAGATAAGCCTGGCTGCTCGTGCCAAGCTACCGAGGGGGTGAGCGGGGCTATCTAAGAAGGTGACCTTCCTTTCTCTGACGTTGGAACGCGGGTCCCTACTTGGCCTAAGGTACCTACCTCAGCCAACCAGGGATCCCGGGTCTAACAGAAAGTATTTCATACCCACTGTTACATTGGATACAGCTTATCCACATAGACATAATTTGACATGCATGCTAACTGACATAGGAAAGAAATTTGTAGATCAAGTAGAAGATAGAAATAGATCATTAGTAGTTAAACCTAACAGTAGAAAAGGAGGTTTTGAATGGACCAAAGAAGAGGCTAGAGGAAGCTATGGTCTAATAGCTTTAGATTGGGAACAGCGAGGAAAGCTTTGCATCAGAGAAGTACATATTATGACAAGATAGTTGTGGGACAGAGTGTGTGATCATATCTTCACGATTGAGGCCTCTGCAAAGACGTTTTTGCAAGAGACAGTACAAGTCGTACAAAATGTGCATTTGGTGTGTGGGAGAATGTATATTTCTGGGTGCTGCTAAATTGGTATGCCACTTTTTATGTGGCTGTTGTATTCCCTGAGCTATACTTTGTGGAGGATTTGAAGAGTTTGGAAGGGTAGCCCCACATAGAGAGAGACTCAGTACCAGTGCAGAAGAGATTGTAGGAGATGTGTTTGGAGTAATGATACCAAGTTTGGGAGTGGTTTTAAATGATGATTCAAAGGTTGTCATCTGTAGTGGATAAGTTGTCAGTCAATACAGCTCAGTCATTATTACTCTTAGATTGAGAGATGGTTTCGATAAGAGCTATGGTGATGCAAAACCGTCTTGCTTTAGACATGTTGTTAGCAAAAGAGGGTGGAGTCTGTAAAACTCTGAAGGTTCAACAGTGCTGTACTTATATCCCAGATCCTATCAAAGATCTGAGGATGTATATAAGTAACATCACTGACATACATCATGAGATACATGATTAGGCACCTGAGGGAGTTTGGAGCAAAGTTGGTAAATGATTTGGAAAGGTTGGAATTTGGTTTGGGAAAGGAATTCTTGGTTATATATTGAAACCAATAGTATTTATTGTGGTTTGTGTCATCTTGATGATGTGAACAGTGAAACATTACAAGTGACATGGGTCAAAACAAGCTGAGAATTCTCTTAGACAGTGATAGAGGAGGCTAGAGAGACTGTAGGACAGTAACTATGAGAAAATCAAGAACATAGAGACGTTTTGACAGGGAAGACTGGCAACAACTTCTGTTTAGGTCCTTTTTTTCTACAGGGAGTTGAACATGAGTATGATAACACTAGTCATCAGAGGGGGGGACTGTTAGAGCGCACTATTGTTCTTCCATTTGTAGGGGAGCATTGTAATCATGAGTAGTTAGCACCAGCATATAATCCTTTACTGTGTTAACATTGGGTCATTAGAACCTGTACTGTAATAACATGAAAAGTGAAGTGTTGGGCATATCTCAACATAAACGTGAAGACATTAATGTTGCAATTTTATGTGGTTTGATGAAATACTTAGGAAAGAAGGGTATGCCGTTCCTCCTGGTCAGGGGAGTTAGTGTGAAATGTACACTCTACCCCAAGATAGAGACAAAGTGAGGGACAATGTCTAGACAGCCTGGGAACTTATAGCATGTGATGGGTGGGGGAACCCACACTGGTGGAACTAAAACCCTCACACACCCAGCAAGCTAGGTGTCATGCTTCATCATCTGGGTTTTGCTCCTCGTCGGGTCGGCGCTGCAATTCCCAACGGGCACCCAAAGATGGGGCTCTTTAACGGAGATCTTTTGTTCCTCGCCGAAGGTTGAGTGCAAGTGAGGGCCAGGTAAGTGTAGACGTTGGTGAGTGTATTTTAAAACAGGGTCGGTTAGTCTGAATAATGAGTTTATTGGGTCAGTAAACCACCCTATTAAAAACAATATGAGTGGCGGTAGTCTGGACACAATGAGTCAAAGACTTGCTCCGCTCTACTCAGATGGTCAACATGTTTCTCGCCTCATGGTCAGGGGGATCCAGCGGCAATTCATCAGGACCAATGAAATGTGAACTATCTACAAAATGTGAGGGTGTAAAACAGGATATTGAAATATTGTGTTAGTGCCTGGATAAAACTACCCTATGGAAGTGTGGAGAAAACTTAACACTTCCGCATGGGAATGGCCTAAAGGAAAAGGAGAAAAGAAGCATAACAGGCCAACACAGAGCATTAAAATACACTTTGTCGTTTATATACATAGTAATCTGGAGCCAAGGACTCCTCGTATGCATGTCCAATACACGAAGCAATTGCGCTCGAAAGGAGTGATCATGCATAAGTGGATGCAGTGTAAAACACGTGTCAAGTGATCCAAAAGACAAAAATTCAAAACAATCTGAATCATCGTCACGAGGTCTGACAACGCTCACCTAAGGTTTGAGCTAGTGCCGCTCCAATCGGTGCGTGGCGAGCCTCTTGGGATGGCGTGGTAGCCTGCTATAATTTGTATCAAAAACAAAAGACTCAACTAGGTAGCTGTATACATACAATACACCTGCTTAGTGCTAGGTGTTGTCAAAGGAACTGGTAAGCAAGGTCCCCGGGAACCCCGGTCACCGGGAACCACCGCTCGAGGAGCGAGCCAACCCCAATCCTGAAGTACCGCCCACGGAGGTCCGCGGCACAAACCAGCGTCGGGGTCGGCCAGTCACAAAAGCAGCGGTCAGCCGTCCACCGGCGTCTAGGGAATCCCAGACCGTTCGATCATTGTGATGCTAACCAGGTGGTAGTTACTTACGGTTCTGTTGCCCAAGGGTGGTTTGCAAACCTACCCCGCTCCGCCGAAACCGGGAAGTGTTATTCACTTTCCAATGCTCCAATAAGAACTGGTCCGGTCAAGTGTAGGCGAGCTCTGATTGGGCGTCTAATGTCAGATGACTGGTGTCGGAAGCCCCACCCAAGCAGAGTGACTATGTGGGCCATCTTGGAATGGGGTGCTGATACAGCATCAGGTCGTGATTGGTGTCTCTCAGTGGCTAGGGGAGGTCCCCAGGAGGAGTAATGATATCCATTTCGCTCTGGTCCTATATTATGTAGTTAATCGGGTAAATGTCTGCTTGACAGAGTATATAACTGGGTTGTATGCATCGAGCAAAGGATCAGGTAATACGAGTTGAACCAAGCTACCCAAGGGGTTACTGTTGTATTGGTCACGTGTCAGTGGAGTCCAGATAATGGTGTAAGATATTCGGGGATCACTGCAGTATCAGTAAGTAACTGAGTCCGCCCCTTGTCTATCAGGGGTGGTAAGGTCATTGACAATATCGGGGAAGAGTGTAAAAATATCAGTGTGTTAGTGTACCCCACGGTATATCGTCATTCAAACCTCTCGTATCAGATGAAAGTCTGTGCACCCATCTTTGTTCGAGTCTAAACAAAGCTTGTGTTGTAATTCTTGGATGTGACTCCAAAACGACCCATCTCAGGGAGTCTGGTGTATGGTGAAGACTCTTGAAGTGTGAATACAGTTTTGTGGTCTCCTTCAAGCATCTTATGTTACTTTTATGCTCAGTGATGCGTGTTTTAATAGCCCGTGTCGTCATCCCTATGTAGTTTAATGTACAAAAAGTGATCAAAAAACATTGGGGTATCCTAGCTTCTGGCAACCTCTCTTTACCTCAACCCAGATTCGCCTTTAAGAGGACTCAGAATCTGAAAGACATATTGATTCATACCAGACCTGCCAGAAAAGAAACACAGAACCCCCAGGGTACTCTATGGGGGCTTCCACCAGTTGTTGGACATTTTCCCTGTGGTAATTGCACGTCCTGTAAACAGACGATTACGACCAAGGAGGTGATTTTGTCCGACACCCTAACTTGGTCACTGGCACGCCACACTAATTGCAATTCCACCAACTGCATTTATCTATTACAGTGCCCCTGTACATTAAACTACATAGGGATGACGACACGGGCTATTAAAACACGCATCACTGAGCATAAAAGTAACATAAGATGCTTGAAGGAGATCACAAAACTGTATTCACACTTCAAGAGTCTTCACCATACACCAGACTCCCTGAGATGGGTCGTTTTGGAGTCACATCCAAGAATTACAACACAAGCTTTGTTTAGACTCGAACAAAGATGGGTGCACAGACTTTCATCTGATACGAGAGGTTTGAATGACGATATACCGTGGGGTACATTAACACACTGATATTTTTACACTCTTCCCCGATATTGTCAATGACCTTACCACCCCTGATAGACAAGGGGCGGACTCAGTTACTTACTGATACTGCAGTGATCCCCGAATATCTTACACCATTATCTGGACTCCACTGACACGTGACCAATACAACAGTAACCCCGTGGGTAGCTTGGTTCAACTCGCATTACCTGATCCTTTGCTCGATGCATACAACCCAGTTATATACTCTGTCAAGCAGACATTTACCCGATTAACTACATAATATAGGACCAGTGCGAAATGGATATCATTACTCCTCCTGGGGACCTCCCCTAGCCACTGAGAGACACCAATCACGACCTGATGCTGTATCAGCACCCCATTCCAAGATGGCGCACATAGTCACTCTGCTTGGGTGGGGCTTCCGACACCAGTCATCTGACATTAGACGCCCAATCAGAGCTCGCCTACACTTGACCGGACCAGTTCTTATTGGAGCATTGGAAAGTGAATAACACTTCCCGGTTTCGGCGGAGCGGGGTAGGTTTGCAAACCACCCTTGGGCAACAGAACCGTAAGTAACTACCACCTGGTTAGCATCACAATGATCGAACGGTCTGGGATTCCCTAGACGCCGGTGGACGGCTGACCGCTGCTTTTGTGACTGGCCGACCCCGACGCTGGTTTGTGCCGCGGACCTCCGTGGGCGGTACTTCAGGATTGGGGTTGGCTCGCTCCTCGAGCGGTGGTTCCCGGTGACCGGGGTTCCGGGGGACCTTGCTTACCAGTTCCTTTGACAACACCTAGCACTAAGCAGGTGTATTGTATGTATACACCTACCTAGTTGAGTCTTTTGTTTTTGATACAAATTATAGCAGGCTACCACGCCATCCCAAGAGGCTCGCCACGCACCGATTGGAGCGGCACTAGCTCAAACCTTAGGTGAGCGTTGTCAGACCTCGTGACGATGATTCAGATTGTTTTGAATTTTTGTCTTTTGGATCACTTGACACGTGTTTTACACTGCATCCACTTATGCATGATCACTCCTTTCGAGCGCAATTGCTTTGTGTATTGGACATGCATACGAGGAATCCTTGGCTCCAGATTACTATGTATATAAACGACAAAGTGTATTTTAATGCTCTGTGTTGGCCTGTTATGCTTCTTTTCTCCTTTTCCTTTAGGCCATTCCCATGCGGAAGTGTTAAGTTTTCTCCACACTTCCATAGGGTAGTTTTATCCAGGCACTAACACAATATTTCAATATCCTGTTTTACACCCTCACATTTTGTAGATAGTTCACATTTCATTGGTCCTGATGAATTGCCGCTGGATCCCCCTGACCATGAGGCGAGAAACATGTTGACCATCTGAGTAGAGCGGAGCAAGTCTTTGACTCATTGTGTCCAGACTACCGCCACTCATATTGTTTTTAATAGGGTGGTTTACTGACCCAATAAACTCATTATTCAGACTAACCGACCCTGTTTTAAAATACACTCACCAACGTCTACACTTACCTGGCCCTCACTTGCACTCAACCTTCGGCGAGGAACAAAAGATCTCCGTTAAAGAGCCCCATCTTTGGGTGCCCGTTGGGAATTGCAGCGCCGACCCGACGAGGAGCAAAACCCAGATGATGAAGCATGACACCTAGCTTGCTGGGTGTGTGAGGGTTTTAGTTCCACCAGTGTGGGTTCCCCCACCCATCACATGCTATAAGTTCCCAGGCTGTCTAGACATTGTCCCTCACTTTGTCTCTATCTTGGGGTAGAGTGTACATTTCACACTAACTCCCCTGACCAGGAGGAACGGCATACCCTTCTTTCCTAATTACCTCAGGGCTTGTATGCTGGACCTCGTTAAATATAGCCCACCCGGTTTTACTTCCTTTTCTTGATTGTAATTTATAGCGCGGCTGACAACCGCAGGAACATATTGAGGTTACCTACAGTATCAATTGACGCTGGTAGGCCCACTCTTATACACACTAATCACTAAAATCTGGGTTAGTGGCCATTTTCCCTATACTCCATAAAATGGATGGAGAACTAGGGATTAGCTATGGCGAAGATGTAGTCACTGATATTCTCAGAACACCGTCACTCCTAGGAGCAGACGGGAATACAGCAAGCGTGTCCTATTCGGATGACTGGTCCAACTTAGTCTCCCTCAAGAAAGAATGGCTCAGAATAACAATGCATGGAGCAGTAATGACTGAGTACCTCAGGGCTAACATCGCCCCTAATGGCCTGATTGTCAATATTTTCCCCAGATTATTTCTGGAGGATCCCCCATTTAAGAAGGATTGGTCCTCAGTTTCTTGGAAGTGTACCCGAGATCTCCTGGTTTTGATAATCAATACTGCCAAGAGACTTGCTGATGCCCTGTTAATACGTATACAAGCCGCTGAGGCATCCATGAAGTCTACAGTACATAATAGTACCTTCAAAACCAAGTTGGCAGAGATTAACTCAGAAATAGCAGAAAATAGAGAGTACCTTCTAAAACAAAAGATTGCCAAACTGCAGAAAGATATCTCGAGGTTCGATAAAGAAAAAATCTTCCCCTACCTGAAACCTGATTTCGCACCTAGTAGGAGTAACTACTCCAGTGACGAGGAATCGAGTAACAACAGCAGGAGGGACTCCAGCAACAGTAACTCGAGCTCTGGTAGTTGGGACACCCCTAACCAGAGAAGAAAGAACAACTGGACTTTCCATAATCGAGGGGAATCAATGTTCCCTGGCCCACCACAACCCCAGTTTTGGCAATATCCATTGTTTCCACCGTGCCCTCCCCATTTCTACCCAGGGGCTAACCCCCAACCTTTTTTAGGCAGAGGCTGGGGCAGAAGAAGAGGGCGAAGACAAGGAACACAGCATGTACAGTGGCAGGACCAATCCCAGCCCCCGATGGAGACCCGGAGCCAACGCAGGGGCAAAAGGACTTAGTCATCAATCTGTCGGATAGACCACTCAATAGCATTGAGCTACGATTGATTCACAAAGGACTGGGTTTCGTACCTACCCCCAGGGTAGACAAATTCAGGGAAGCATGCGAACTTCACAGTTTCTTTAGAAAGATTCGCCTAAAGGCCTTCTTCCACAACGAATCTTCTATAGATGCAGACAATACAGACACTGGGCTACATAGACCTTCCACCTTCACCCCCAGTGCGGGCATGGTTCCCCCTGAGGTTTTGACCTTTGAAAAGGCCATTCTTAAAGATCTAGCTATGGCACAAGATAGGTCAACTTTTTACAACCTCTCTAAACAGGAAATGGATGCAGCCAGGGCTCTGGCTGACGACCACTCAATCACAATTAAACAAGCAGACAAAGGTGGTGCTACAGTCATCCAGTCCACCTCTGACTATGAGAGTGAATGTCGACGGCAACTATGTGATCGGAAATACTACACACCAATCAAAATAGATCCTACGCCAAGATTGAAGAACGCCATCAATAGTCTTACCCTTGAAGCAGAGACTAATAGTTGGATCACCAAGAAAGAAGCAGATTATCTTAATGTTCGTGATCCTGTAATACCATATTTCTACACATTGCCCAAGGTCCACAAAGGAACCTCACCGACCCCAGGCAGGCCTATCGTGTCCGGGATTGGCTCTGTTCTTGAGCCGCTGTCCAGATTTGTAGATCACTTCTTACAACCCTTGGTCCAAAGAATACCGTCTTACATCAAAGACACCAGTGACATCCTCAGAACTATTGAAGGGTTTGAACCGAATGGGGAGATTACCCTCCTGGTCACTTTAGATGTGGAGGCGTTGTACACTAATATCCCACAACAAGCAACCCTCACAGTGATCGAAGCGGCCCTTCGCAATGAGGAATGGACATCACCTACACCTGTGTCTTTCATCATGGACCTAGCGTCCCTGGCATTAACGGAGAATTTCTTTGAATTCCGGAATGAACTGTTCCACCAATGCCAAGGGACTTCTATGGGTAGTACTTTTGCCCCTAGTCTGGCCTGTCTTTACATGGCAGCTTTCGAAGAAGAGATCATCCAGAGCCCCACCATCCCGTTTGGCGATAATCTGATCATGTGGAGACGCTTTATAGATGATGTCCTCATCCTTTGGAAAGGACCGTGGAGTAGATGTGAAGAGTTCTGTCAATGGATTAATGTACAGAACCCTTATTTGAAATTTACCAATCACATCTCCACGTCACACATAGCATTTCTGGACCTAGACATTAGATTGGCTGCTGGGGCTTTGTCAACCAGCCTTTACAAAAAACCAACCGACAGGAACAGCCTCTTGCTTTACAGCAGTCACCATCCCAAGGCATTGAGGGATAACTTACCTTTCGGTCAGTTTCTCCATGTGAGGAGAAATTGTAGCTCAGTGGTGGACTACAAAAAAGAGGCTGATATCCTAGCAAACAATCTAAAAGAAAGAGGGTATCCGACCAACACTATTACAAAAGCTATGAAACGCGCTAGGAATAACCCCAGAGAGGCATTACTTGAGACCAGGACCAGGGAACAAACTGACATCCTGACCTGTGTTACCTCGTTCACCCCCTCTTCAAATACAATGAAAAAAGTGATCAAAAAACATTGGGGTATCCTAGCTTCTGGCAACCTCTCTTTACCTCAACCCAGATTCGCCTTTAAGAGGACTCAGAATCTGAAAGACATATTGATTCATACCAGACCTGCCAGAAAAGAAACACAGAACCCCCAGGGTACTCTATGGGGGCTTCCACCAGTTGTTGGACATTTTCCCTGTGGTAATTGCACGTCCTGTAAACAGACGATTACTACCAAGGAGGTGATTTTGTCCGACACCCTAACTTGGTCACTGGCACGCCACACTAATTGCAATTCCACCAACTGCATTTATCTATTACAGTGCCCCTGTACATTAAACTACATAGGGATGACGACACGGGCTATTAAAACATGCATCACTGAGCATAAAAGTAACATAAGATGCTTGAAGGAGACCACAAAACTGTATTCACACTTCAAGAGTCTTCACCATACACCAGACTCCCTGAGATGGGTCGTTTTGGAGTCACATCCAAGAATTACAACACAAGCTTTGTTTAGACTCGAACAAAGATGGGTGCACAGACTTTCATCTGATACGAGAGGTTTGAATGACGATATACCGTGGGGTACACTAACACACTGATATTTTTACACTCTTCCCTGATATTGTCAATGACCTTACCACCCCTGATAGACAAGGGGCGGACTCAGTTACTTACTGATACTGCAGTGATCCCTGAATATCTTACACCATTATCTGGACTCCACTGACACGTGACCAATACAACAGTAACCCCGTGGGTAGCTTGGTTCAACTCGCATTACCTGATCCTTTGCTCGATGCATACAACCCAGTTATATACTCTGTCAAGCAGACATTTACCCGATTAACTACATAATATAGGACCAGAGCGAAATGGATATCATTACTCCTCCTGGGGACCTCCCCTAGCCACTGAGAGACACCAATCACGACCTGATGCTGTATCAGCACCCCATTCCAAGATGGCGCACATAGTCACTCTGCTTGGGTGGGGCTTCCGACACCAGTCATCTGACATTAGACGCCCAATCAGAGCTCGCCTACACTTGACCGGACCAGTTCTTATTGGAGCATTGGAAAGTGAATAACACTTCCCGGTTTCGGCGGAGCGGGGTAGGTTTGCAAACCACCCTTGGGCAAGAGAACCGTAAGTAACTACCACCTGGTTAGCATCACAATGATCGAACGGTCTGGGATTCCCTAGACGCCGGTGGACGGCTGACCGCTGCTTTTGTGACTGGCCGACCCCGACGCTGGTTTGTGCCGCGGACCTCCGTGGGTGGTACTTCAGGATTGGGGTTGGCTCGCTCCTCGAGCGGTGGTTCCCGGTGACCGGGGTTCCGGGGGACCTTGCTTACCAGTTCCTTTGACAACACCTAGCACTAAGCAGGTGTATTGTATGTATACACCTACCTAGTTGAGTCTTTTGTTTTTGATACAAATTATAGCAGGCTACCACGCCATCCCAAGAGGCTCGCCACGCACCGATTGGAGCGGCACTAGCTCAAACCTTAGGTGAGCGTTGTCAGACCTCGTGACGATGATTCAGATTGTTTTGAATTTTTGTCTTTTGGATCACTTGACACGTGTTTTACACTGCATCCTCTTATGCATGATCACTCCTTTCGAGCGCAATTGCTTCGTGTATTGGACATGCATACGAGGAGTCCTTGGCTCCAGATTACTATGTATATAAACGACAAAGTGTATTTTAATGCTCTGTGTTGGCCTGTTATGCTTCTTTTCTCCTTTTCCTTTAGGCCATTCCCATGCGGAAGTGTTAAGTTTTCTCCACACTTCCATAGGGTAGTTTTATCCAGGCACTAACACAATATTTCAATATCCTGTTTTACACCCTCACATTTTGTAGATAGTTCACATTTCATTGGTCCTGATGAATTGCCGCTGGATCCCCCTGACCATGAGGCGAGAAACATGTTGACCATCTGAGTAGAGCGGAGCAAGTCTTTGACTCATTGTGTCCAGACTACCGCCACTCATATTGTTTTTAATAGGGTGGTTTACTGACCCAATAAACTCATTATTCAGACTAACCGACCCTGTTTTAAAATACACTCACCAACGTCTACACTTACCTGGCCCTCACTTGCACTCAACCTTCGGCGAGGAACAAAAGATCTCCGTTAAAGAGCCCCATCTTTGGGTGCCCGTTGGGAATTGCAGCGCCGACCCGACGAGGAGCAAAACCCAGATGATGAAGCATGACACCTAGCTTGCTGGGTGTGTGAGGGTTTTAGTTCCACCAGTGTGGGTTCCCCCACCCATCACATGCTATAAGTTCCCAGGCTGTCTAGACATTGTCCCTCACTTTGTCTCTATCTTGGGGTAGAGTGTACATTTCACACTAACTCCCCTGACCAGGAGGAACGGCATACCCTTCTTTCCTAATTACCTCAGGGCTTGTATGCTGGACCTCGTTAAATATAGCCCACCCGGTTTTACTTCCTTTTCTTGATTGTGTTGATGAAATACTTAACGTTTTGAATTTGTACATGTAGCTAATGAATATTTTCACAATTAATGTGCTTATGTAACGTGTCGATTTGAGGAGTGCTTAATGATAATGTTCATTTATACGTATGCTCTTATGAAATTATGCACCATTTCTTATGTTGACCAAATTCTGTAGGCCTGAATTGTATTTTTTCCCTGGACCCACTTGCATTAGGCTCGATAGTGAATTTCATGTGCATGTGGAATTTGTTCTTTCTCACGTTTCATTTGCAGGTGGAGAAATTCATCTTGTTAGTTAGAACAATGTCTTTGTTTTAGGAGTTAGACTTAGGGAAGAGAAAATACATTGAATGGCGAAGCTGATAATACAGGACGGCAGTAGTTTCTCAGCGGAGAGAGACTGGGAATCAATGTCATCGAGCCAAGGCCTGGGAGCATTGCTGCCACAGGGAAAGTTACCTGTAAGGTCTTGGCTTGCTTGGATAGAGTGATGTTGAGTTGCATCTCGGGAAGCTACCCAGCAATTTCAGGAATTGAAGTAGGGATAGTGCCTGGGGTACTTCTGCATTGCCTTTTCAGAGAGTGCATCTTAGAATGAGCTCTGTAGCTTTTTGCTACTTGACACATTCAAAGTGAGTGTACTTCTTAGGAAGCCTTCAAGTGCTGACTTCTTTACAGAACTTGCCTTGGGAAATGCTTAGTAGGGGTGTCACGTTAGTGGTAGTGTAGGGACAGCCTATTGCTCTTTACCTCCAAACCTCCAATGAAAGGGAATTTTGATGTTGGAGCCATCATTTTCTGTATCCTGGTTTTGGAACTGGTTATTCTGTGCATGCTGCACCACCTTAACTTCACCCATAGGTTTAACTTTCTATTTAACTTTCTATTAGTGCCAATGTATTTCTACTCACTCATCTTGAGGTGCTTGCATGTCCAATTGTTCTTGGCATCGTAATAAACCAACTAAATTTAATTGTGAGTCTGTGAATCTTCTGAGTCATAGTTCATTGGAACTGTAATGATAACGATTTTCTTCCCCTTCACACTTTCATGCAGAGAAAAAGACACATCGTCCTAGAGTTCCAAAGTACATCTAGAATGTGGAACCCGGCTCCTTCACTGCCAAATTGGTCTACAAACCTGTCCAAGAACTATTAGCTCTCTATAAAGCAAAATGTATATCCATCGCCCCTGATTGGGCAGGAGTTTGGGGGCATAGCAGGAGCAATAAGCTGCAAGTTGTAGAGAATAATGGTATCAGAAGACTATTAATGGTACCGAAAGTGCCTTACTCCTCTGTTTCTATGGGTAAAGATTTGGCTACCTGAAGATTTAGCCTTCTCAAGAGATATCATCAGGGACTGTCTAACGATCTCTACTTTTGATAAGATTCCCTGGTTTCATTTCCTCAAATGTACACTGCTCGGGATTGGCTTACAGGACTTTTATGAAAATCCCCAGAATATGACCTCAAAAGCCAACGACAGCATTGAAATAGCCTTTTCTATCAGGGCTAACAATCATCACTGGCAGTCGCAGGAACATTTTGGAATGATGTGTCCTGTAGGGGATAGTCCTATGGCTATTCATTTACAATTTTACTTAGTTTTCAGTACTAACTCACAATACAGATTTTACCTGACAAGGTTTCGGTTAGCACAGTGCATTATTTGGCAGCATTTCCACATCAAGGAGGGTGGTCAAATCAACTCATCCCATGTCCCTGTGACAACTTGTCCAAGCAAATCACTTTGCACTTTACATTATTTTGTGCACTTTAAATAACACAAAGAGCAAGGTTTTTGCTGCCACTGATGAAAAAAGCAACGGCCCTGTACATATAAAAAAGGAATGCAATATTTGCATTCATTGGCCTCCATTGACATCTGCACTGCTCTTGTGAATTTCATTATGGGGACCCTCGTCATTAGAAAATGCTATGGGCAAGATTGTTAGGGCAGAGATGATCTGGCCCACTGTTGCACAATGTATGAACAAGGTCTACAACTAGGGCCATTCTGTACAACCCTCTTGGGGTTGTATCTCCCTTTTATATTCCTGTGTACATGAATGGTTTGAATGCTGGGTTTCAATCTCTGGTACGAGGACCCTCATTGTCAGAAGATTTTACCGAAACATTTTCATGATGATTGGAGACGATGGGAGATATTCAATAGTCTAAAGTTCCATAGTACAAAAAATCCATCTGTCTTTATAAAGACCGAAGGAGTATAATTTTGTTTTAGATATCTCAAAGAGTCGCTGAGCTACCCTCATTAGGAAATAATATAGAAAGTCCGGGTGACAGCTGACCCCTCAGGAGCACCTTTTCAAGGTTTATCTTGTTGAGGTTTTTGTCCCACTGGCTCTGATCTTAGTTTTAGGGGCAGCATATTCTTAATTGAAGTATTATGACTGGAGTTTTCCTTTTAATTTGCTATCCTGCCATTGGGATGCGTTGAATATCTAGGAATTTTTACGTATTTAACATATCTTTGTACTGTACACTTTTGTGTTTTTTCGAACCAAAATAAACTAAGTTGACTGACTGGTGTTCACTCCTGTTCATGCAGGTACCGCATCCAATCGATGAAAATGTGATTAGTCCGTGCTCCTGCACGCTGTTTCCGGTTGAAAGGTTGAGTTACTGCAGGGAGAAGCAATGCTCTCTTGTTTGCTATGAGAAGCAGTGGATTCACAGAGGAAAAGGTAATTAAAAGCCCATATAGAAACATACACATTTGACAGTAACATTAATATAAAATTGAGATTAGTTTACCCTGAGGCACTGGCTCCATATGTATTCAGAAATCATTCGCAAGTACCATTGTAATATTTAGAAACCACTAGGCTCAAAACAAATAGTGATTCAGCTACTTTAGCTACTAGGTAAAATGAGCACTTTCTATGTTTTAAAAATAACAGGTAATATGTGTCTGATCTTAATAAAATCAGAAGAATTTTATTCCATGATTCCTCATGCAAAAGGGCAGCATATTGATTGTTGAGAAACTGGACCAGTAAAAACAACGCAGTGAGGTGCATGGACGACGAGCCATCAAAATGGAGGAATCAGCAGAAGTGACGTTGCAATCCTTTGACCCCCAGTGCCATCACTTATGTCTCATATTCTTTCACTCAACACTGTTCTCTTTGCACTTATGGGCTGGGGATGAGCATGGTGTGGAAATTAAACAGATCCCTAAATATTTAAGGTAGCCGCCGCAGTTTAAGACCCCCAGAAACCAAGGCATCAAGGGCAGGGATAAGGGTGGACGAGGGAACAGATTACAAGAGGACGAGCCAGTGGTGGAAGCCACTGTTCTTGCCTATCCCTGATTAACCTCCATGGGGTGGAGAGGCAATCATTCTTACAACAAGAATTTGCAAGGCAATCGGTCTCGCCTTTGGGACCTTATATGTATTTAGATATGCAGCTCATTAGCCTGGGTGCTGAAACATCTACTGTTCTTTGATATGGAAGGAAAGTAAGCACAAAACTGCGTGACACACCAGGTATGGGAACACATGGAGAGAAATATTGCCTTTCAGCGGGAAATGGTATAGTCCAAAGCTCTGTTTTTAATATAAAATCAGGGCATTCGGAGGTCATATCACTGAAAATACAAGATTTGAAAAAAATATTATTGTCTACTGGTGCTCGTGGAAGACAATTTCTATGGACTGGAATCTAGAGAATACTAAAGTGATTCTGGTGTTTTACTGACCTCTGCTGGTCGTTTTCTATCAAGAAAGTTAAAATACAGGCAGTTGCCAAAAAAATGTAAAAAAGAAAATCCCTCAGCAGAAAGCAATCCTGGTATTTTACTGACCTCTACTGGTCGTTTTCTATCAAGACAGTTAAATAGAGGCAGTTGAACATGAAGAAAGCAATTCTGGTATTTTACTGATCTCTAATGGTCGTTTTCTATCAAGACAGTTAAATAGAGGCAGTTGAACAGAAAAAAAAGTTCCTTAGCGAAAAGAGACAAGTATCCTATGTTTGATCTCCAGAGCCCACAAAGTACATACACATATAAGTATATACTAAAGTATATACAAGAGATCTCAAATGCTTGACCTAAAAAGGACAGATCTTGAATTCTACCGTACCTGAGATATCTATGGTCCTGATTATAAAGCAAAATACGGAACTGGTTGTAGCAGTATTAATTCTGGTATCCATTTTTGCAGTAATTAGGTTTTGGAGACAAACATGTAACATATAAACTCATCTGCAATGCAGTAGCAAAATGCCAGGCGGTGAGACTTCCATAATTACTAAGGGCTGTACTGTATTACCGACATACCACCCAGTTCCAATAAACTGCCCTACCATATTATTGGTGGGCTTATAGTGACGCCTATAAGCTGAGTGGAGAGATATTTCTGTGGGATCAAGGCTTGAATAATGTTCATACCACATTAGATGGAACCTGCAAAGATCTTGAAATAATTTTTTTACCTACCCACTTGTTTTACAGCATTCAGACCAGGGGCTCAAATCAAATGGAATTCAGGCAACGACTCCACCGAATGCAAAATGCAAAGCGTGCTCTCTGTTCACAGAGGGCTAACATTGCAAAGACTTGTCCTGGAGCACATTAGAGAATTCTCAAGTGCAGCTCATATTTACATCAACTGTCTTATTCTATTTACATAAGAACTTAACTGGAGCAAATCTAGAGAGGATGGAAGCATCGTTGAAAGGCTCCCTTGCAAATAAAATTCACAAAGGTGAAACCTCAGAGATGCTCCAGGAATCTTCAGACTGGATCCTGCGTGCGTCATTATGACGACAGTGTCTGAGGGTAGCTCGAGCTCATGACACACCCGGGCTTCACAGAGGTAGCTCCGGCCATGGACTTAGCAACAGTTTTAATAACGTCCTCTGCTGTTGCAATGGTCAGCTGTGGGTAAGGGTGGTGCCCTGCATCAGTGAGAAACCACATGATGCCCCTGGCCTCTGCCCACATTGCTCTGCGTTTCAGTTGGCAGGGTTCATGAAAACACAATATTCATGTTCGGCTCGTCAGGCGCTTATTTTATATCTATCGGGCGAGTCGATTCCGCTATTATGTCAATTGATAAAGTTTCTAGCTGCTGTTGATAAATGTTTAGTATTGATTGTCTAAATTATGCTATAATCAAATAAAATGGTTCTAAGAGCAATTTTGAATACATGGATGCATTTTAATTGCTTCTTTGCACATCATGGCCCCCCGAAAGATTTAGTGTCTATGCTTCTATGGTAATTCATTATAATTCTAAACAAGGAAGATACTGTTGCTCCTTTACAGCTTGTTTGCACAGTGGAAGATACTGATGTATCTTTATAGCTTGCAAAAAGAAAAAATGATGGACAGAATGCAGAACAATGTCACACATTCACCCCAGTACAGAGATCCTGACCTAAATCCATCATTTTCTTGCTCCCCATTCCATTCCAGTTTGAACCCGGTCATATGCAAATCAGTCTTGAACTTTTGCCCAATGAGAACAGTCCAGCCTGAACTGACAGGCCAGGTCCACCCTGGACTGGAAACAAGCATCCTAGCACCGGTTTTGAGGTTTCACCCTCATCAGACAGGATAGCTTGACTCCAGTGGCATGGTGAACACGGGACCCATGTCTAGGCATACCCGTCCCACTCAGGGTGACAAATGCAAAAAGATCAATTGATGGACAGAATGTAGTGCAACCCCAGTACAGAGATCTGGGCCTAAATCCATGGTGTTTTTGCTGCCCATGGCATTCCAGTTTGAACCCAGCCAGATCCAAATCAGTCTTGACCCTGCGCACAATGGGAACAGTCCAGCGCGAACTGCCAGTCCAGGTCGTCCCTGGACTGGAAACAAGCATCCCAGGACTGGTTTCGGGGATTCACCCCTCATCAGCCAGGATAGCTTGACACCAGTGGCATGGAGAGCACATATGTTGCCCTAAGTGGGAAGGGTATGCCCAGAGGTGGGTCCCGTGCTCACTACACCACTGGATTCAAGCTAGCATGGCTGATGAAGGGTGATGCCCTGAAACCAGTCCCAGGATGCTTGTTTCCGGTCCAGGGATGACCTGGCTTGGCAGTTCGGGCTGGACTGATCCCACAAGCAACAGGGTCAAGACTGATTTGCATATGGCTGGGTTCAAACTGGGGTGGTGTGGTGAGAAAAAGAATGATGGTTTTAACCCAGATCCTTGTGACTGGGGGTGAATGTTTGCATTGTCCAGCATTCCGTCCATCAATTGTTTCTTTTGTGTCTTTATAGCTTGTCTGCACTATGGAATTATTGTTTAGAGTACGTTTGCACTTTAATATGTTATGATCCAGTTTATCCCTTAAAGGATTTTATGGTTGATTTGCCCAATGATTTATAAGGACAATTGGATTTTAATGTATAACTATGAATGTAACTACAAATTGTTAAGGATATTTGTGTGGCTGTTTTAAATAGAAACTCACAAATGGTTTTATAGTTATCGTATGGCTCGTAACTACAGACGTGTCTTTTTGTACAGGTGTTTATTATTTATAGGGATGTGATAAAGATTTTATATTCAGTCTTGTTTCTAAGATGTTTTAATTGCAATGGTTTTTGTTAATCAAGCAATGAAGAATTTATTAATTCAATGTTCATGTTCAGTGTACACTGATGACGAAAGAAGGAGGGGGCTGAGGAAGCTATGTCACAAGCCAGATGCAGGGTTGGACACAGCACTATGCAGATGGATGTCTGGATTGCACTTGTTTTTTTTTTTTTTAATATTTTTTATTGAAGTTCTTGTATCATAATTTCAATATGACAATAACATGAATTGGCAACCAAAAATGAAGATACAGAGTAAAGAAAATTATTTACGGAATACAAAAGTCCAATATTACTCAAAATAGGAACTCCAAATTTTGTCAAACTTCCTCGTCCCACCAATTCGCTGTGCATATCGCAGTTCACTCTTTCTAACATTCCTAATTTTTTGAAGCCAGACATTAAACAAAGGAACTTGAATTGACTTCTAGTTCTGGAGCACCAGAGACCTTGCCACTGCCTTTGCAATAAATAATAGTTTAACCATCTGTTCTATCAAACCGAGATCAGAGTCATATCCATACAGTACTAATTTAACGTTATAAGTAATCTGGATCCCACAGTACTTTTGCAAATATTCGAAAATCTCATTCCAAAAAGGCACAATTTTAAAACAGTGAGCTATAATGTGAGACCAGTTAGCAGGAGTATATTGCTGACATCTAAAACAGGTGGCACTAGTATTGACGTACATTTTAGCGATGGCGGCAGGAGTGCGATACAGGAGCCATTTACTGAAAAATAGCATTCTTCTCCAATTAGATCCTCGAAGAACACTAAAATTCAGCTTATTTAAGGTTTTCCAGGTATTAATAGTGAGTGCATGATTCTCCTGTTCTTGCCATTTTTTAATGGCTTTCTGACTCAGATCTACCTCAATATGTTGGGCTAAGCAACGTTTCCATACCCCTGGCTTCCTCATCCGAGGAGTCAAAAACAAATCGTCCCATAACGGACTAGAGGAACCAATAAGTCTTGGCTCCACTTGTTCCAGCATTTTAAAGATCGAAACATAGGAACCTAGTAGCATAAAATTCCCCGAGATTAATAGCTGCATCTCTCCTGGTAACAACCATGCCCCGTCCCTTAAAAAATCTGAAATAGTATAAAACCCAACTCGTTCCCATTGCAGTACAGTATCCACTCCAATTTTCATTCCCATAAAAATGTGAGCATTCCTTAAGGGAGTTCTGATATTAAACTGAGGGAGGGAATATCTTTTAAGAAAGATGTCATGGCGCTTAAAAAACCAGAGCATCATCTTGTATCGACTAAGTTTCGGTGATTTAGGAATATGCAACGGAAATGGGGTCTGAGCTTCATGACAAATTCGGTCAAAAAAGAAATTAATAAAGACATTTGGACTCTGCATTCCAGATTTGAACCGCTCTAAATATTGGGCAAAATATGCGCTATAATAAACTCTGACATTAGGTACGGATAAACCTCCCAATTCAGTTTCCAAATAAAGAGTCCCCATTCCTATCCTGGGACTTTTTTTTGCCCATATAAACCCTGAGAATAACGATTCTACTTTTAAAAAAAAGCCACTGGGCAAAAAACAAGGAATGGCAGAAAATAAAAAATTGAAGAGCGGGAGATTAGACATTTTTATAAGTGCCACCCGCCCCAAAATGGAGAATGGCAACGAATCCCATCTGATAAACAAAGATTGAACCTTACGTAGAAGAGGATCAAAATTCAGCATAGCTAATTCGGAAACCAGAGTGGAAAACATAACTCCCAAATACCTCTTCGGTCTTAAATTAGTGCAGCCAAGTAAATCAACATGTAAATCCACCTCACCCCCACCACAAACTAACATTTCCGTTTTTTTTTTATTAATTCGGTAGCCTCCCAAAGCTTCGAATTCTTCAAAAAGCTGTAGAGCAGCAGTTTGAGATTGAATATCAGTCTTAATCAACAACATGATATCATCGGCATACAATTTAATTTTTGCCCTAGAAGGGATCGGAGGAGGAATATTCACAGATTCACGAATTGCTGTAGCTAACGGTTCAATAAAAAAAGCAAAAAGAATAGGGGACAAGGGGCAACCCTGCCTGGTGCCCCGTTGGACCGATACTGTACCCACCATAACAGAATTAATAATTATATTGGCTTTAGCACCCGTGTACAAATTCTGAATTAAACTAATAATTTGTGGAGGAATTCTAAAGTGCTTTAAAATAACAAATAAAGTTATCCATACCACCAGATAAAAAGGCTTTCTCCGCATCTAATAATAAGATTAAAGCAGAGATTTTTTTTGTCTGAAAATAATCTAAAGCCTCAGTAAGAAAATGTGTGTTGGTAGCTAATTGCCGGCCTGCCACAAAACCATTCTGATCCAGATGAATAAGATCCTTTGCAATGAAATTAAAACGTATTGATAATAATTTAGTAAGGATCTTATAATCAGTGTTCAGTAATGTGATAGGCCTATATGAGTTAGGGTCTTTAGGATCTTTACCTTTTTTCGGAAAGCTAACAACTGTCCCCTCCCCAAAAGAATCTGGAACTTGCCCGCCCACGAGCATATAATTAACTAATTGTAATAGTAAATCAGAAAAGGTGCTAAAGAAAACCTTGAAAAATGCATCTGGGAGGCCATCCGGGCCACAAGCCTTGCCAATTGGTAAATTCTTAACCACTAATTCTAATTCTGACTTAGAAAATAAACGCATCATTGCACCACTATCTGCCTGAGATAGAGAGGGAATATCATATCCAGCTAAAAAATTTGAGAGCCTAGAATGATCTATCTCTTGATGTTGCCTGTATATCTGTTTATAATGGGACAACATTATAGTGCCAATAACATCAGACTGTGATGTTTCTATCTGAGTAGCAGGACACTTCAGAGTACGGATCCGATTTGCGGCGGCTTGCTCTTTTACCTGCCATGCTAGGAGTTTAACAGAGAAATTACTCTCCTCATAAATCCTCTGAGATTGTGTCAGAAATTGCTGTTCACTCTGTGTAGAAAAAAGCGTACTGAGTTCACGTTTGGCCTCATTTAATTTGTTTTGCGCGACACTAGAAAAGTTGGATTGTCGAAGCAGAGTAAGCGTACAAATTTTTTGATAGAGTAAAGTCCTAGCTTGTTTAATAGCGCGCCATTCGTCTGCGTCTTTACCGATTATGATGCCACGAATAAAGGCTTTTAATGAGTCCCAAATAATGTGAAGCGGAGCCGTATCCGAATTACGAGCAATAAACTCAGCAATCTCCAATTTTAAAAAAGAGACCCAGTTACTATCTTGTAGATATACCTTATTAAATGTCCATCTCTTAGGGGGCCTAATTTCTTCCCCTACTTCGAATTCGATTACCAACATTGCGTGGTCTGAGAAGCCATTATGCAAAAAATTTTGATAAGAAAATTTTAATAACCTCGAGGCCAAGAAAAAATCTATACGAGAAGAAGATCTATGTCTTCCCGACAAACAAGTAAATTCTTTTTTTTTGTGGGAATTTTAATCGCCATGGGTCACAAAGATCCAATAAGGCTATATTCTTCATAATAGACCTTCTTGACTTTGGTTTAGATTGTTTCTTCAAGGCACCAGTGGAGTCTAATTTTATATCCACAAGAATATTAAAATCCCCGCCTATAACTATATCCCCCCTAACCATCAGCAATGATTGGAATAACTCCTCATAGTTGGGGGCACGATCTTCCACTGGGGCATAAAAACTAACAAAAGTAATTGGTGGGTCATGGGAACAGGGGCGCAGCATCAAGGCGCCTTCATGAGAGGGGTTAGTGCCATGTGGCCAGCGTGGGAGGGAGGCGAAGGTGAAGTACAGGGCCACAGGGTTAGGTGCAGGGGGAGAGCACCTGGGTGGGGGAATGGGGTGGGGGGGAAATGGAAAATTGGAGTTCTTGTTGGCTGTGATGGAAAAATATGTTGGCAAGAAGTTGTTTTTCAATGATTTAAATATATGTCTATTGGGGGGCTTAGAGTGATTTCCTTTAATGTTAATGGGCTGAATAATAAGAAAAAAATGCGAGCCATCGTGTTATGGATTAAAACGGAGCGCCCAGCAGTTGTGATGTTGCAAGAAACTCATATTCCCGCGGATAAAATTAATTATTTTTCCATGTTTAAAACTTGGTCCTCATATCGTGGGTTTTCTTGCGCTCAAGAATCTCAAAGGGGGGTCGCGCTTTTTTTAGATCGAAAATTAGATGCAGAAATTATCCAGTTTGAAGATGGGGGGTCAGGGCGGTGGTGTTGGGCCACGTGTGTAATAAAAGACAGGAATAGGCCAATTACTTTTGTTAGTTTTTATGTCTGGATTGCACTTGTGAGGGTGAACTAAAGCTACAGCTCTTAAGAAATACACAATCCGTTTTATTTAGCACACAATCTGTGCATGCCTCAAGCAGCACCTTATATCTGTCAAAATGTGGGGCTTTCAGGGGGCGTATAGGTGCATCCCTGTGTCCAGTGAGCATCTTGTTAGAGCTGCAGTGGCATAGTCTAAATCCATCTCCCAGCTTCTGATAGGGTTGGAGCTTCCAGCTCTGTCTGAAGCCGGAAGAGGTCTTGAATCAGGCCTTTCCCTTCTTAAGCCTGCTTATGTTGCCCTGTCTTGTTCCTTATTTGCAGCAAGGTAACCCTGCTGGTATCTCATTTCAGCAACACCAGATTGCTGCCATGATGCAGATATGCATAAGTGAGCCCCCCCCAACAGAAAAAGTTGCATGAAAACCTAGCTTTATGACATGAACCTTGATGGTTTCGAACCCCAATATTCACCCCATGCTATAACACCCACATCTACCATCAAGAAACACACTGTGAAGAAACCAAGACAGCATCTTAACAGCTATCTCATCTGAAGAAAGTACAACCGTTCCTCTCAGAAAGTGAATTTTGAACTGCTGTTAAAGCCTTCATACTCTCGCTTCTGTGTGGTAGTAATCAGGGCTCACTTTAGTGCTGGTGGACCCCTTTGCAACAATCCTTTTGGTGCCACCCCCCCCCCCCCCAAATAACCCCCTTCTCCACATAGTTCCTCAGTACCACTGTTGGGACCAGCACTTACTGGTTGGCTGAAGGGAAGCGTCCAACCAAGCACAACTTACCACTTCCGTCAAGGGTGGATGATTACATGGGCTATATTACCTGTGCTCACCCTTGGGTAGCTTGGCGCTGAGCAGTCAGGCTTAATTCAGAGGCAATATGTAAAGCACAGGGACAGCAGTCACTTGCGAAAAATACACTGAGCTTCACAAAGGAGACTTCACACAAAATGTATGTAAAAACATTTATATTCAACCCCACAAATTCAATCTTTATAACTTGAACATCAGGCACTTTGGGCATAAAACATATTTAGTAATATTACTAGCAGTACTAGGCCCACTCGTATTGCCATGATATCAGTAGTATGTACATTGGGGATAGTTCTTAATCTAATCCCCCCCTCCCGGCCACTCCGGGTAACCTAGAAAATACAGTCCCTCACAGTTGTGTGGGACACCCCGAGTCACAACAATATAAAAAATATACGTTTAAGCTGCACCGTGAGCCTGAGCAACGTCGGTAAACCCAATGTCAAATGAATTGCGCTTTTGGCATGAAATCATCATATAAAGTTGCTCTGCCAGCCAGTGCTGTGACTCACAGGCGGTCTGCATACTATCACTCCCACTCGCACACACTCACTCTGCACAGCTACACTGTGTGACAGGTATCCAACACAGTCCGTACGGAATGCTCTTGCACACATACAGACTCAGCACCATAATGCTGTGCCACTGGTACCCAGCTAGTCACTTGATAACACTCTGCCAATTCTGTGGCCCAAACCTTCCTCCACCTTCTGGTTCACCCCGATTGTCCTATACCCCCTGAGGGAAGATAACCAACCCCACCTCCCAGACACTAGGCTGCATGTGATCGAAGTAACTTAGAGGTAGACTTAAACAAGGGGTGTTTAGCAGCCACTTGGGAAGTTAACCCACAGGTCTCAAAACACAATGGAATCACGCAGTCTCTTGACCCACTTCTGAACTATCGTCTGAAGCATTCCTTCAACCCAGACAAGCTCTCTTGCTACTACCTGGCGCCAAGATGTCTTCGAGAGGGGCCAGGTGTGGAAAGGGCTGTTGTTCTGCTGCGATAAGGGTAAAAAAGGGAATAACTGATGAATGGGGAGTAACACAGGGGAACCTCTCAATAGGAATTTGGCACCCCAACAAGTACACAATGATCAGAGTCATGCCCAGGAAATCCGGGCATAGTGTCTGGTGTGCGTTGGTATGAGTCGCACCAGACACTTCAGTTCTCAAAGACGATGAGTTGCAATTTCTTTACCTCCATGGATATGAGGTACTATGACCAGTGCACATTGGTATGGGTTGCACAAGGCAATTCTAGTCACACACAATGAAGAGTTGCAAATTCCGTACCTCCCAGGAAAGGAGGCACCAAGTCTGGAGCACGATGATCAGGTAGCACCAGACCGGTCCGGTCACACACACAGAGGCGCAAGTACAGCAGAGACGCATTAGGTATAACAAGGCACTACTACATGTGCACTCCCACCTTTGAGGGTCACACCATGTGAATTGAACACTGCATGCAATGGGCATACAGTCTGCATGTCACATGAGAGAGATGCGGCATGATCGATTCAGTGGGTCATCATGGATCCAGCAATCGGTAAGTTCACTCACTTCCAACTAGACGCTTAGAAGTGTCAGGGTTCTTGCTATATGGGTACCACGCGCCATAGATGCGGTCAAGATTTCTAGGGCTCCGCACTAGACAATCTGATCTCGAGGCACAAGTCTAAGTTCCATGCTCACACTACACTACCCATTGGGATTTAGTTTTCAATGTGGGCACTTGAGAGGGCACTACTCTCCAGATGTCAGGTAGATGGTGTAGGTCCCTCACGGGAGATCTTTGATGTCCCTGAGATCCCTGAGCAGACAAGAGGCCCACATACGGGCCCTTGAAGAGCACACTTCAGGGCGACATTCTGCAGCAGGTCTTCAGGCCTAGGCCAGTCACTATTCAGAAAGGGCACACTGTCCCCTTCAATGGCATTAATCCTCCATGTGCACAACAGAGTCCTCTGGCAATGTGTACCAGACAGTATGGTTCTCCAGTCCCATGTCACCACAATCGTGTCTCACTCTTTGCTAAAGGATGGCACCCATAGTTATACTATTGTTTGTCTTTGAATTTGGTGGCTGTTTAGGGGTTTTCCCCTGAGCCACATATTTCTCCCCTAAATTGTAGGCCTGTCTGCCATGGGGTCATGGAATGTAGATCTTAATCTTTAGTGGGGCCCTGATCTGGCCAGAGAGGCCAAGGGTAAAAACATCTCTCTCCTAACTTTTCCATTCGACCCTCAATTGGCAGAGGTCTGTCATTCCCATTGTATGCCCTTGGTTTATAGCTGTTGCTGGGGAATGCACGGATGTGCTCCCCTGGTGTCCACTGGAGCCAGACACCACGGTTCATGAGATTAATAGAGCATAGAAATGCCCATATTCAATAAATGGCATTTCTATGTGATTTATGCCAAAACCAGCTTTACCACTGAAAAGGGTTTGACCTGGCTAATCCATTGATAGGAGACATCATGAGTCTGCTTCACTGTAATCCACTATTGCAGCCTGAAGTAGTGCCAACTACTTCACTATGTTAACTTAAGGGAAGAGGAAGCCTCATAGGTAGTGAAAAAACACACAGGTATCCTTCACTACCTGGGTCCATGGGCTTAAGATCGCACACCGACCTGCAGTGGCAGGATGGACACATAGTCTACAGAACCAGGGGTGCAGGTGCACCCACACCAGTCTGCAACGGCAGACTGGACACTGGTTTAACTAATACGGGTGTCAGTACATACACACAGGCATGTGATGGTAGGCTGCACCCGCAATCACATCACGGGCACCATTGGGACAGGTGCAGACACACAGAGGCCTGCACTGGAAGGCTGCTCATGAGTTGAATCATTATAGATGTCAGTGAGCACACACCAGTCTGCGATGGCAACTGGACCAGTTCTCTCAGGCCCTACTACCTTCGGTGCGAGTGCACGCACAAATCCTGCCCGGGCCAGCCGGACACGGGTTGACCCCTTATGGGTGTGATTGCGCACACCCCGCCTGCGACAGCAGACTGGGCAGCTTGCCCCTAGCACCATGGGTACCAGTTCGATGACACAGGCCTGCAACGGCAGGCCTGACCAAAGTATTAGAACACAGGGGAAGCAGATATGCACTCACCGGCCAACGATGGCAGGTCAGGCACCTATCCAAAATGTCATAGGTGCCAAGGCGCAACCTCAAGCCTGCAACAGCAGGCCAGACATGCATTTGAAACAGCATATGGGTCAGTGCGTACACCCAGGCCTGTAATGGCAGGCTACACACATAGTTAACACCCCAAAGGGGCAAGTGCGAACTCTCAGTTCTGTCTTGGCAGACCGGCCCAAGTTCCAGAACTCTGTGTCAGCACCTCTTCCTAGCTTGTGTAGGAAGGTGACGCACTTCTACACTGCATTGACAGTGAGGACACGCACGGATCGCAAAGGCCCCACAAGAGAATTGGCAACACCCCGGGAGTATCCTCCTGGGAAGATCAAAACTCCACACCAGGGGAAGCCCCCCAGAAACAGGCAAGTCCCCTGGAATCAACCATATGTACCTGCCCAGCCTTCAACCTACCGCCCGCACCCTTCAGGGCTTCCCTGGGATGGCGCCCCGATGGTTCGGGATGAACCACTCAGGGTTGGCTCAGGCATACATTATGCCAGCTTAGGGATGGCAGGCCCGATACATGGTTGACAGGCTATCCTGTGAGTGGCACCCTTAGTGCGACGTCCACTACTAGCCAGTGCCACACCCACAACGGGTATGTGGAGTACCGGTTTACAGGATGCACACATCCGAATGGATGTTTACATCCTTCGCATATGCACATCCTGCCTCGTGAGAGTGAAGCGAGCGTGTGCACCTTCCCTCTGCAGTACAGGGGGAAGGTAACCAGATTCCTAAGGTCAGAGAGAGAGAGTCAGCAAAGACTAGGACGAAAAAGCGAAACGTTGTGTGGTAGTTTCCCCTAAGAAGGGCCATGTCCAACATCCACGATCCAATAGTGCCCCTCATCTCTCCATAGTCCCTTTCTCACAAACATTTCATTCGTAGATAGTACTACTCATACCAGTGTAGGATGTCAGAGCACTTTACATCACACATACATTATACAGAGCCAATGAATCATATGTGTGTAAATCAGTCTATAGGAAATGTTACATCAAACAATGAGCATTACAATGTGTGGGAATCACATTTCATTCATCCTTGTAGGTAGTATATTTTATGAGGGTTAATCTGAAGAAGCACAAACTTGGGATTTAAAACACACTACAGTGATTGAAGTTGGCATTAAAAATAAGAATGTATTTCTACCCAGCATGCCTTTTTAGTAACATTAGGGGTTACTAATAAGAATGTATTTCTACCCAATCAAACTTTTTTAGCAACATTAGGATATGAAAGACGGAAAAAACATACAGTTCTAACCTATATCATGCAGTTTGCATGCAACTCTTTGATGAGTTCATAGTTCAATGTGCTATATTAGGACTACAACTTATGAAGTACAATTAACTAAAGGAACCCTGTGAAAAAAGGAGTAACCGACTGTGGTAGCCACATATAATGCAGTTCTGTGAGCTGCATGGTACACGTTTTTTGCAACAGGCATATTAAACCTCAGCGCTACAATTTGATGAGTCAGAACTGTTCTAGGCAAAACTTGATCTTTCTCCAGCAGGAACATTAATCACCCGAGCTATCTTGACATTTTGCTGCCTGAAAACTGATGGACACACAAGGAACTCTGCAGCATGTGTTTTTAAACCTGTGAGTGGTTTCTAAACACATCACTCCATGAACTCAAAACTAGGGGCCGCTGACCAGACCGCACCACTCTAAAGACATCTCTGGCAGTAATGCCCTGTTACATGTGCTTTCAGAATCCAGACAGGCTCATGAAAAGGCACCCAACATTCTTTATAACACCTCATTAAGGTCTGAAGAAGTATGACCACATCACACCAACTGTGATGGAACTCCAGTGGTTCTCCTTGCCAACGCGTATCATTTTTATAGCCAGATGCATCATTTATAAAAGCATCAAGACCAGCTTACCCACATAAAGGGCTTACAAACCACCACATCTGGTGTTTCTCAGCACACCTGCATCCAGGACCTTATCAGATAGGAGACAGAGAAGTGCAAAAACTGAAAAATAAGGCAACAGGCCTTCTCCCTTTAAATATTGTGCCCTGTCATTACGCGTAGGCCAGGGTTTTTTTGAAGCTTTTTAGGTTTGGTCTGAAAAGTCGGTCTTTTACCCAAAACTGCCATACTGACAGTTCATCCAGACCTCGGAGACTACCAGAGACAGTTACAGAACAAATGCCCTTATATTGTAGTGCACAGATTGGGTAAAAGACTGACAAGACCAAACTTAACCAGCCCTGAAAAAGCCCCCTGTTTGTGCGCCATGACAGGGTGAAACACGTGTTGGCTGTGGCTCTCTGATCCAGAAGAACAGGAAGAAAAGATTATCATCAAATATCTCTGATATCTAGTCATTAATATATGACAAATATCTATTTCTAAGTAACTCTATAACAAAGTAATCGCATGACTCAGTAATAATAAAATGGATTACAAGTTTCAAGTGTAAACATACCCAAAATCCTGAAAATCCTTTGTGAGTATTTTGTGTGGAGCATGGAGTCATACCCACAAGGGGGTACATAGATACATTTAATCCTACATTAAAACAGCTCTTTTACAATACATGGGTCTGCAGACCTCTCCTCTCTCAGAACAATTCTCTCTTTATGCACCCGGGATGTGGAATAACACACGTGTACCCATCCATACTGTCCCAAACTCACTCCGTTGCAGGAAAGAGCAGAAGACACTTTTTTCACCACTTTATTTTCATTTTAAACGAAGACACATTTATAAACAACAGTGCATAACAATAAAGTGAAAGTCCACATCCACTATCAAAACCCACACTTACCTTGGATCATTAATAGGCTATTAATGCCTCTGACCCTGTACAGCACTCTGCTGCTTTTTGGTGAGGTTTGTTTATACAAATACCACATGGATGGGGGCGTGGGTACGCACGGCAGCGTGATGGCCGTGTTTTGAGACAGCTCTGGACCCTCTGACTCGAAACCCATCGATCCGCCACATCTATCCTTGTCCCGAAGTGGGGGCCTGCCACCTAAAGTGACTGGGACCCTACCAACCCGCTTTCCTGCCCAGCCGCGCTCGGACTGACGGTGCGCTGCCAGCCGTAACCTGCGGCCTTCCCACATCCTCAAGTGCTCCCGGAAGCTGCTGTGGCCGCGCCGACGTGAGGGCGCACCACTAACCTACACCACGGCTGGCGGCCTGGTACGTGAGGAGTGGGCCGACTTGAAGCAGCTGCGGAGGCGATCTCTCTTCCTCCCGGGGGTCCGCAGTGCCCAACTCTTTTGACGGTGAGTCCACCTGCCCTTGGGCCGCCCTGCAGTTTTGTAGTCCCCTCCCACGCAGTCGGCGCTGGCAGCAGGAAGCAGATGATCCTGAAGGGGCAGGAGCCTGTGACTACCTGGCGGTGGTGAGACCGGATGCTGTGAGACTTGTAGGGGAGGTCTCGTCCCTGATCTGCAGTGCCTCCGGCTCCTTGGCATGGGGCTCTGTCCCCGATTGCACTTGGCACACCATCCTGCGAAGGGGTTGGTGGAGGCCTCGAAGAGAAGAGTGACACTGAGCGGCCTGGGTCCCATTGCTGTGGCCACAATGTCGGGGTCACATGCCCTAAGGTGAGGCAGCAAAACAAACTGGATAAATATGCCTATTCAAAGGGTCCTGTCCCGGAGCACCCCTCCCGGGGGGGAACTGCAAGTGGGTTGGAGAGTGACACCCCTGAACTCACCTTGAAGGACGTTATGGAGGCCATCGCCGGGGTGCGCACTGATGCCATTACAGTAGAAATAACTTTGATCAGGGCGGACCTCACCAAAACGTATGAAAAGGTAAAATAGCTGGAGGTAACCGCGAAGAGCCTGGTGGATGATGTTTCGCAACTCCAAAACGAAGTCCAGGTCCTCCACAACTTTAAGAAATTTGCTGAAGACAAGCTGGATGACTACGAGGGGTGCTTTCGGCGCAACAACGTCCGCATCCTTGAGGTGCCGGAGAAATCGGAGGGCCAGACTCCAGACCTGTTTGTCGAGGACCTCGTGCTGCATCACCTTAATCCGAAGGGCATTTCAAAGTTATTTGTGGTAGAGAGGGCCCACAGAGTCCCGGGGGGGCGCCCAAAACCCGCCCCCCCATGTCCAATTCTAGCAAGACTTCTAAACTTCTGAAATGGGGATGTGATATTGCAGAGTGCAAGAAGCTCGCCGCCTCTCAAATATGAAAACTCTACTGTTACCTTTTTCCTGGATTTTACGCAAGCCGTGCAGAAGCAGCGACGGTCGTTCTTGGCCATCAAAAAAACTCTCAGAGACAGGGGGCTGAAGTATGCTATGTTCTTCCCCGCCCGGCTGTGGGTCGAGGCGGATGGAAAGGCCTGGTTTTTTGACCATCCGAAGGCAGTGGCTGATTAGCTGGAGGGCTAGAGAGGTGCCGGGGAACACAACCCACGCTGATTCTTGAACTGTCTGCTTCACTTGCCGGACCGGACCGGACCTTGTTTTTATTGGCCCCACTTTGGGGCTCCTGTGCATTGACTATTTACTCCTGCCTGCCTCTCAACTCCTGCACGTATATGAGGTCTGTCATCTTGCACGCGGCATATCCGACCACTCCCCTGTGTGGGCCAGGTTGGTGCTGGGGGACCAGCGGATTGACCATGAGCCCCTGGTACTTGCGAAACCCCAATGTTCGCAAAGACCTGTTGAAGACGATCAACTGTTACTTTCAGGAGAACCTTGGCTCTGTGAACTCTCCCCAAACACTCTGGGAAGCGTTCAAATCAGTTGTTAGAGGGACAGCCCACTCTCTCATAGCGGGGGTCAGGAAAGAAAATTCCAAAGAGCTTGAGTCGGTCAAAAGGGAAGTCCTACGATTAGAAGAAGACATTGGGAAGGGGGACACCCCAGAGGCATTGCACCTCTTGCAATTGAAGACGGATGAATATAAAGCCATTGCCACTGATGGGGCCAAATCCTGGGGGAAGGAGAGAGACGGTAGGGTGTATGAATGGGGGGACAAAGCCGGAAGCTCATTGCCTGGTTGGACAAGAAGGAAAGGGCCAATCGCCTTGTGCCTGAGCTGACGACCGATTCCGGTGCGAAGATCATAGATCCAGTTCGCATTGCCGATGAGTTCACTGCACACTATAGCGCTGTATATCGGGCACAGTTGTCCCTCCTTGAAACGGACTCTGCTGACCTCCTCCGAGACATCCAACTCCCGGTCCTCTCCAAGTACGATCGGAGTTTTTTAGATAGCGACATTACTAATGACGAGATCGCACAGGCGATTAGAGCTCTCAGACCGGGAAAAGCGATGGGGCCTAACGAGTTACCCATAGAGCTCTATAAACTGCGTCCGACAAGCTTGCCCCACATCTGAGGGCTATGTTCGAGGAGAGTAGAAGAGTGGGGGAGTTGCCACCTGATCAATGACTGGCATCGATAGTCGTCGTCCCCAAGGAGGGAAAGCCTAGAGACATCTTATTGACCCATCTCCATGCTTAATGCAGAGCTGAAAATCCTCCCCAAACTTTTGGCCACCCAACTGTCACGAGTGATTAGTGCCTTGATACACCCAAATCAATCGGGCTTAATGCCCCAGCGCAACACTGCCCTGAATCTGCGACTAGTGCATAGAGTTATAGGGCGGGCTGGCACTGTCCAATAGGATGCTGTGATCTTGTCCTTGGATGCCTCCATGGCGTTTGATACTTTTGAATGGTCCTACTTCTTTGCTGTACTTTTCAAGTTGGGGTTTGGACGTCAATTTATATCATGGGTCAGACTCCTCTATTCCGCACCTCTGGCGCAGGTGGTGGTTAACAATAAACAATCTGATTCCTTTACTGTTAGTTGAGGTACTAGGCAGGGGTGCCCGTTGTTGCCCCTGTTCTTCACCCTATCCTTGGAACCTCTTGCTGCCTGAATCCGGTGCGATTTGGCCATACGTGGACTGCGGTGCTCGGCCGAGTGGGAAGACCGCATCTTGCTTTACGCGGATGACGTTCTCCTTTACTTAGCCTTCCCCAAGACGTCCCTCCGATGTGTTTTAGACATCTTCACATCCTTCGGCAGGTTTTCGGGCTATTCTATCAACTGGAATAAATCTCTCCTGGAGAGGCTCCAGCTCTCACCAGAGATTGTCCAACACAGGTGGTGTCAGATGGGTTTCGCTACCTGGGGATCTTTGTCACAGCTGATCCCAAGCTCTGTTACGAGAGGAATCTGCTCCTGCCCCTACAGTGCCTGTGGCTTGATGTTGCCAACTGGAGGGTGCTCCCTCTCTCACTGCTCGGTCGAGCCGCTCTTTTTAAAATGATGTCCCTGCCCCACTTCCTCTATGCCCTACAGAACTATCCCGTCCCTGTTCTAGCGCGATATTTTAAAGAAATTGAGGACTTACAGAGGCAGTTGTTATGGGATGGGAGACCTAGAATTGCGCTTTACAAACTAGTTCTCAACTGGTACGATGGCGGTATCAGCCTCCCCGACATAAAGAAATATTACTGGGCAGCCACCTTGATGCCATCAACCAGGGTACGTACCGTGCTCCGGGAGATCCTGGCTATGCCATGGATAGATGGCTGCTGCCGGGTGGGACGTACAACAGAGCCCTCTATGCCAATCCCACGAAACTCCCCTTGACTGGGCCAACCTCACACTCGGTCCAGGTATGGCATGCGGTCAACAAAAGTTTATGTTGGGACCGTACACTGACGCTTGCGTCCCCCTTGTAGGATTCGGATCAACTAGGTAGTTTACACTCCTCCAAAGGTTTTGATAAGTGGGACCTCATTGGTATCTCTCAGGTGGGAGACCTCTGGGTGAAGGGTGGCATGCTCAGCTTTGGCCATTTGCAACAACAGTACGAGCTTGCGGACTCGGAGTTCTTTCGCTACCTGCAGGTCCGACATGCACTAACCACGGCCCTAAAGAAGGGCTCCCCAACTCCTTCCCCCTAGAAGATAGGTTGTTGGACGGGCTGCTTCCACAAAAAGCTATCTCATTAACCTGCAAGAAGCTTGTCAACAACACACCAGATCCCCTGGATAAATTGCATGAGTCATGGGAGTGGGATGGCTTGCTACTTGACGACGAGGAGTGGAGAGAGGCGGTGGCGTCCCCCAGGGAGGTGGCGATCTCTGCATGTCTTCATCTGGTACAATTGAAAATTCTCCACAGAACTTACATCACTGGGCCCCAGCTGATCCGCATGGGGTGTGGAGAGAGTGTGGACTGCAGACGACAGTGTGGACAAGTCGCCACCTTCATGCATATTCTCTGGGAATGTGAGCAGATTCAGAGATATTGGAGGGGGATACATATGGTCATGAGTGAGGTCCTTCATAATGATATTCGCCCAGAGGTTAAGAGATGTTTACTTATTGTGTGGGAGCCCACTGACTTGACGGGGCGGAAAGGTTATGGGTCACTTTGGGAGCCGCTGTTGCCAAAAGAGACATTGCCCAGCTATGGGGAGGGCTTTCACCCCCTACTCTTGCCACGTGGAAACAAAATCTTGATTGGGGCATGTTTAGGGAGAAAACTGTCTATGTGGCAAGAGGCTGCCCCAAAAAATGGTCCCGAGAGTAGGCCAAGTGGAACGCTTACAGGGGAGATATTTGTGTTGCACCGACAGCCCCCCTTGGCGACGAACCTGTGTCCCCTTAATGATTCTTCCCGACTCACGTTCTGTTTCCTGTAATCTCTTTGTTTCCCAAATGACATGTCATATTTATTATGCCTTATTTTCCTTTTCATGTGAAATGCTAACTATTTGTTTTTTGTTATAAAATTAATAAAAACATAATTTAAAAAACATAAATACCACATGGATACATGCAGAGACAGCAAGGGAATTAAAGAATTCCCTAAATTGCCCTGTCTGTATGTAAATGAGTGAGTGAGAGTGTGTCAGTGTGTGTGAGAGAGAGTGATAGTGTGACTAAGGGTGCTTGGATTCTAATGAGATTGAGACTTAGGACCCGACTTTTGGCAATGCGGGCAGCACACCAATGCCGCACCCCTGCACTGCCAAGAGTCGCTGCCGCCCGGTTGCCAGATTACAACTTAAAAGTGGTTTGGCGGGCTGGCAGCATGACGGGTCCTGTGGTGGTGCCTCTTTGTAAAAGACACCACAATGGGAACGCCACACGAGGTTCCTGCACGGCATTGACTATTACGTTCATGCCGTGCAGGAACTGGTGTGCATGCACATGGGGGACACATGTTGTGAGGCACCAGGGGGACCTGTAGGGCCCCATTTGTTTCCTTTCCACCAAGGTATTCATGTCAGTGGAACTGCCATGAAAACCGCGGCGGAGAGGAAATTCCTAATATGCTTGGCGGAACCATGGCGGACTGTGAATGTGAGTGTGAGTAAGTGATAGACTGAGTGGGTGAGGACAAAATCTCCGGACCTCAATGTACATTTTACAGGGCTGTCCTCTGCTCCAGGTCTTTCCGGAACTCATGATGTGGTACAGTGCTTGGCACAAATTGTACCAATATCCTTTGCATATTATGTTCTTTGATCATTATAAGTAAACTTGAGGCCTGGAAAATCTATCATTCTTCAGGTCTTTCAGGTAATTCAGAGGTTGAATGTCAGTCATGATTTGAGATTAGTTTTCTTGTCTCTGTGCTGCAGTGTATTCTTTGCTTATGGAGTGTGCGCCTTCCTATGCATTGTTGAAGCTTTAGTATTCAGAAACCATGAACTCCAAAATGAACTGAAAATCAAATTTATAGAGACTTATGAAATCACCATTTCAAGCATCGTGGGATGAAAGAAATCATTTCCGCCTTGCAGGCTCGCTTCTGGGAGCGCGCGCCGCCATTACAATCCTTTCATTAAATGGCGTCCTTGGCCTTCAGTCTGTTTCATCTGTTATTCTCTTTAGAAAACATCATTTCATTTTGAATGCCTCTGCCATCCTGAAATAAAAAATATATGGTCACATAAGCTAATGCGTGAATGCAGATTACCCAGAATGACAGCAGGGTCATGGAGAAGCCGGATAACTTGACTCAGGTTTTGTTGGTGGGGTGGGTTGTTGATGTTGATTATTGCATTTTATAACACACACAGCTACTCCAAGGAGAGTGGATGAGTGGGTGGTGTTAAAGGGGGGTCCTGCTCTGGTGGTATTTCAATTCCACGTATACATTTCATGCATTTAGCAGTCTTACACGTAATATTATTGATAGTGCTTTGCAGATACTAATCGAAATGACTCACAGTTAATGAAAGATGAAGGACTACACCAGCATTGCACACGTCTACGACCCAAAATTCAGTTAGGATGACTGTGGGCGTTTGTGTGTCTGGATTCATTTTTTTCCCGAAGTCTTGATAGGGCCCTTGCTTGCTGATTGCAAGTGGGATTGCATTGCACACATGAAGAGTCACTAAAGTTCCAGGCCTAGATTTACAAGAATTTTGCATCTGGATTGAATCACTTTTTTGACGCACCCTGACACAAATTTTTGTTTTTTTTATTTGTGTGGATTGTGTGACTTTGTAAAAAAGGAACACAAGTGGTTGAAAATGGCCCTCTCTGAACAGTCACCGAAAACATTTTGCCTTCCTCCTCTTCTGCTATCCAGTTCTAAAGTGCATGTGCTTTCTTCCCCATAAAATGGTATAATAACTGTTTGGTACTTTTAATTTACTTGTAAGTCTCTTGTAAAATGGCATACCATAGATATAGGGCTTGTAAATTAAAATCTACTGGTGGACCTGCAGCACTTATTGTGACACCCACACAAGTAGCCTTTTAAATATGTCTCAGGCCTGCCATTGCCAGTTTGATTTGACAGTTAAGACTAATTTCGAAGCCTCAAACTCCCCCTTTATTACACATAGGTCACTCTTACAGTAGGCCCTAGGTAGTCTGTTGGGTAGGATGTTGCGTAAAAGGTAGGAGCCATACTTTTAAGTTTTGCTTGTGCTGGTAGTGACAAACACCCAAACTCGTTTCTCATTACTGTGAGGCCTACTCTCCTCATAGGGTAGCATTGGGAATTCCTTATACACTTTTAATCAGTACTTCTTGTTTAGAAATGAGTAGCTGTGTCATGTTTCACATCTTTGGAATGGTAAAGATAAATGATCTGTGCTGGTAAAGTTGGATTTTACATTACTATTTTAGAAATGCCAAAGTGGGCATTTCTCTGCTCTTAGTGCTGTGTATGCCTGTAGCCTGTCTCCAATAGACGTCTGGTGTGGGTGACAGCTTCACTTTGTACATTCTCTAGTACAGCCACAAACGCGGAAAGGTTAGGTGTGTCTGAGCACTTATCTGCATTCTGATGGCTCTTCCTGGGCAGGAAGGGAGGGAGGGAGGAACTGACACTTGCAACAGAATAGGCAGTGTCCTGTCCCCACACAAAGGGCTAATTGCCCCTACTGACAGTCTGGGACCAGGGCTGGGAAGGAAGGGCCTATTCGCACTTCAATGACCTATCTTTGAAGTTACCCCCCCACTTCAAAGGCACAACTGGGTATAGGTACTGGGTCTCTGACCCTACCAAGTCAGTACACTGCTGGACTTGTTAGGACCTTTGATAGAAATAAGGAGTGCTGTGCTGCTACAAGGACTGTCACTCTGTGGGACTGCTGCTCTAGAAGCACTGATTTTCTGCTTTGATATGCTGACTGTTGAAAGCTGCTGTCTACCCTCTGCCCCTGTGGAGGAAAAGGACTAGACCCATCTTACTTGAACCCAGAGTGACCTCAAGGGCTTGCTGGCTTGCCCCCTGTTCTGAAGTCTCAGGGACATCAAACACTTCCTCCAACCCTGCAACAGCACCTGGACTCTGGAATCTGTGAGTACTGTCATGCAAAGTGGTGCCAATCCAGTGCTTGACCCTTGGAAGTGTCGTTTTCTGTACTGACCCAGCAGAACCCATGCATCAACGACTTTGCAATTATCGGAACCAAAGCATTTCCCTTCAATGCTGATGCAGCAGCTTCCCAATGACATCGCTTCAACGGACTGTGTGACTCAACGACCATTGACTGCACGGCTCGACGATGGTGCATCACCTTCATAGGCAAGGGGTTTGTCGACGAAGTCACATTTACTGCGCCGTTCGGAACTGACTCATCGACTCCATCCACGGTATCGACGATGATTTAGCATCTCCTCGACCCCTCTCATCGAGCCTTCGGCATTAACACTTCCTCCATCAAAGGTACTTTTTCAGCGGGACCTGCAACTATCCTGTAGCTGGCCTGACCTCCATCATGGTTGGCCTGAACTTTGGACTTATCCTGGTCTAGCATCACCAGAAGTACCCGGTTGGCGCTTTAGGACTCTAAGCACTATGATTTGAATTATTCTTTAAAACTTCATAACTTCAGTTCTACTTAATGGTTTTTTGATGTTTTGATCTTGTTTTACTCATACAATTATTCTGTGTTTTTCTGAACAATGTGTGGAGTATTTCTGTGGTGATTTCATTGTGTTATTGTGTGTGCGTTGCGCAAATACTTTACGCATTGCCTCCTGAGATAAGCCTGTATGTTCTATTCCAAGCTACCAAAGACTGAGCACAGGTTATCTTGTGATGTGTATCTAGCTTACCTTGACCAGAGTGGTGGTTCCTGCTTGGACAAGGTGCATACCTCTGTCAACCAGACAGAAACTCATTTCTAACAAGGAAGGTCATAGCTCTGTCATTTGTTACCTTACCTCAGGCAGGCATTACATGGGTGAAGCATGGGTGTTCCCATGCATTCACCCATGTATTTTACTGCAAACCCATATTTACAAAGAGGTGCAAACATGACTTTGTTCCAAAATGGTGCACCTACCAGATGATGGCATAACAGAGAGAAATATCTTTATTTCTCCGCGTGTTTTACTCCTTGCATGTGTGCTGCATTCTGCAGCGGAAATGGGAAGAGAGAAGGGCGCCTTTTTTAAGGTCAGGATTGTTTTCATGCTAGGAAAAACACCTGCATAAATATGCTTCAGTTCTGCTCTCTCCCATTCGTGCAGCACAGCAACCTCACTTGCAGCACTGCTTTCATGCAGTTTTAGTAAATCTGGGGCTCCAATGTTTTCATCATTTGTGGAGAATGTTTCTGTTGCATTGGGTTTGCGATGTCCTAGGATAAAACACTGTAGTTTGCTGATCCGGTGAGGAGGGACCTTTGCCTTTGCCTTCATCTGTAATGCCCTCATTTGTGTAGTGCTTCACAACAACGTCCTGTGTAGTAAACTGTCATCTCAAGTCATTCTCTGCCAGAGAAATCTCTGAAGGTTGTGATTTCCTGATCCCTGTGCTCTAGAATCACACAGTACCCTGGAACTGATTGGAAAGACTCCTTGTGCAGGTGAGCAATCAGTACATGTTGGAAACTCGACGAGCAAAAAATGCGATTGATGAAACCCTTGAGTTACTCATGTTGTCTTTATTTGTTAGGCACATTATCCCCCGCCAGGGTATTCTGCCTTGCTTCCAGTTTATCAGTGCATTCTCTAGTGGGGAATAACTCCAGCAGCTGTAAAAAGACAAACAGACTTCCCCAGTGAGTTATCTCCAGGGGGAGACAGCAAAGTCAACTGAAGAGGAACCCTTCAATTACAGGTGGTGCTCAGAGGGGTGATAATGAAGCATGCTGTGTGCCTGCTCTATTTGAGATTTCAACCCCCACATTTCAACTCTCCTCCTAATATGACATAATTCTACATGTTTTAATACCGCACGCGACATTACCTTGGATGAATTCTCCAGGTCAAACCTCAGGGAATGTGGCAGATGAAAAACGAATGGAGTTTCAGGATAACACCCAGAAATCAATGAGGTCTAATGGGGTACAGGTTAAATTCCCCTGGGGATTGTTCATCCTGGTAATACCAGCGCCCTCAGTCTTGGTAACACAAGGTGCAAACACAACACTGCATTTCATGTGTTGTCATTAACAGATGCCTATGAATTTGGCTTCTAAGGTAGATCTACACAAGCCGCAGATCTGCTGAGCTCAGTGAGGATGGTAATGGATGGCAAGCATGGAAAAACATCCCTCTCGTTCAAACAATAAAGCAGGTTTGATGTCAAAAGCATTTATATGTCTGGTACGTGCTGGATCACCTTGTCACCCTGGAGTTTGTAGTAAAGATATGGAAGAGACTTGGGGGCATATTTACAAGGGAATGTCACCACCAGAACGTCACTTTTAGCAACATTCTAGTGGCGTTATGCCCTTCTCTATATTTACAAAGCGGCATTAAGCTTAACTCCCCTTTACCCACATCAATTAGTTTGAAATGGGCCTGCAATGGGTTTTGCTCTTGGCGTTCCACTGCAACAGCCCTTGCTTTTGACGCTGCCCCAGATTTACAAGGAGGCGTAAATCTGAGGAAGCACCAAAAGCTAACGCCATACAAGAACAGGTGTTAGAATGGCGAAACAAGCAGAAATACTTTTTTTTCCCCTTGTTTTACATAGAGCAAAATGCCATTTATGTACAGGATGGGACACCTTCATACACCTAAACAATCATTCCCAGCAACGCAGGCATCAATGCAGTATGGTGCAACAGTGCCTGGATTGGCTCTAGGCAGCTACATTTAGTGGCAGCACTAGGGAAATCACAGAGGTGGACCGTAATCTTGTGAGTTATGAAAATGTCAGAGCGTAGGGCTGCCAAATTTGGCGCAGCTCTGCGCTCCAAAGTTTTCTCCAAATATGTCCCCAGTTCTCTTGACCTGACCTAACATCAAATCGTGGCATGTCCTATTAATATCAACTATATTTTATTTCAAGTTGCTAATGTAAAGTCCACTACAGTCATCAGTAGCATGCAAAGTCAATTCATTATCTCAGCTACTCAAATAATTGCAGAATAACAGCAATATTTTAAAAGAATAACTTGTGTTTAAACATGCCCTGGCTCTCATCCCTTATTACACCAAAGGCTCAAAAAACGTTAACCTCAGAGTCCATCATCATATACTTTGAATCTGTAAAATATGCCAGAATTTACATAAAAAAGCTTACAACAGAGTAGCAGATTGCTTCGCACTTGTCCACTAGTAAAAAGGGCTAATGATAGCATATATTTTCATTATAGCTACAATACTTTAATCCTTGAAAAGGTATATTTTGAGCAAAAGTACATGGGGTGAATCTTGGTTGACATTTAATCAGCAGTTACATTTCCTGTCACTATAATCTTTGAGTTACACTCGTAACCGGAAAAAATTCATTTGACCCAACCAAATTCCCCTCTACTTAATTCTACTTGTAACTACCTTTAAGTAATTTAGGACCTCATTACGATGTCAGTTGGATCTGTATCCTTATCAGGACATCTCGCAGCGGGGATTCTCTGAACTGACTAAAGGCACCCCTCCCAGAATAGGTAGAAGGTATGAGGAAATTACTCACATGTATCTCTCATGAAAAGAACATATGAGGGCATTCCCATGATCAAATTTATGCAACATATTCAAGGGGGAGTGTAAAATATCCCCCCACTGTAGTTTCGCTATTCCCATAAAACAATTTCACTTAACACCAGTCTCCCATTTTCTAAATTTCCCAAAACATTTACCGCTTATGAAATCTCACAAAGTTTATGAATTGAAAAAATATTGCCGGCATACCTTTTTTTGCCTGGGGCTAGGTGGCAGTGAACAGTGGGTGGGTTGGAAGCAGCTGCACAGGGCACTCCTGCAGTGGTTGTAGGAATGTGTGATCTTGGGAAAGGCATGGTGCACGGAGTTTGAGTGGCTCAAAGTGGTCTGATCCAGTGAAGAGAGGATAGCATTGTTCAAGAAGGGAAAGTTTGGGGTAAGTTGCTGGCAAGAAGCAGGGACAGATGAGTGGTTGCCAGTGACTAATAATTCCGCTCATTTTTAGAGATTTTCACGAATTACATATCCTCATCGTACTAATATTTAGCTGCTTTTATAAGGGATTAAAGTCGATGTCATCTAGATCAAGGTTTGACTTTTGCAGACAGAGATTTTGTTTGCATCTTCAGTTTTTTCCAGTACCATCTCCAACTACCACGTCAAATACCCATTTGTGAGAAATTGGGCTAATTGTTGAGGGGGGGAACCCCTACTCAAGCAATAGCCACAATCCTTATTAGGGTGAAAGTTACCAAATTAACTTGTGAAAAACTTCTTGTAGCTTGGCACAAAAGCAGTCAGGCTTAACTTAATTTAGAGACAATATGTAAAGTATTTATGCAGTACACAAAGAGAATTAAAGTGAAAACACAAGAAAAAATCCCAAACCAATTTAGAAAAGTAGAGTACATCCTAATAAATTATTTGGGACCAAAACAACAAAAAGTCCAATCAGTAGAACTAAAGACATGCAATTTTAAAGGTTCGAAGAAATGTATCGCTTAGAAGCAAGAGGCTCTGGTTGTACTGGACTGTGTCCAAGTCTCAATTTTAGGCTGACTGTGATTGAGCATGGGCCAGATATAGGACTCACTGCAGTCCTCTGTAAAAAGTACCTTGTGTCCAGGTGTATTGAGCGGCGAAGCCCTTGGGTTGGCCTGTGCAGCACGAGCATCGAGGAGCTGTTGGCGTGAGGTGTGATGTGAGGTTCTGTCTCAAGATGCATTGTGGTGAGTCGATGTTGCTGGAGCCATTAATGGAAGCTTGCGATGTGGGGCCCAGAGGTGAGATGGGCTGCATCAAGATCGATGAAGGCTCTGGTGCTGCGAGGACTTGCGTCAACATGCGTCAGTGCTGAACCAAGATGTGCCAAGTTGTGCTGGTTGTCAGAGTCAAGATTCATCACGCTGGGTGAGTGCTTGCAAAGCCTGCGATCAGAGGCTGTGATGCAGGTAAACATCAAGGTGCATCATGCTGGGTTGTTGCTGGAGGCCATTTAACTGGAGTTGCAATGCACGGTCCTGTAGTGAACTGCATCAGGTTGCATTGGCCTTAGAGCCTGTTTTGTCCCTGTGACGCAGAACAGGAGGCAGCTCACTAACCCTTTGAGTTGCTCTGGTGCTCCTGGGGTCAAGTAGTAGCTTCAGCCCTTCTTCCTCAGACAGTAGGCTAGCAGAGCAGCTGGGCCGTCCTTCTTGCAACAGGGCAGCAGGGCAGCAGGGCAGCAGAGCAGTCCTTTTTCTGAGTCTCCCACAGCTCCAGAAGTGACTGAAGAGTAGGTCTAAGGGTCCCATTCTTATGCCTGGTGCCAACTTTAAGCTGGAGAAGCTTCTGGAGTTTTCTCCCATCAGAGGTGTTTGTAATTTCCTGCCTCCATGTACTGTTCCCAGTCTGACATGGGGCACAATGGGCTAGTGTGAAGCCCTTTGTGTGTGAGCTGAGCCAGTGCCTTTGAAGTACAAGTGTGGTAGGTAACAAGTCCACCCACCTATCAAGTCAGATATTTCCCATCCTGTCAACCTCTGTTGTGATGCTGTCTAGGAGCAATACATGAAGGCCAACTGCCAACTACACCTTATCATGTGACTCAGGAATCGGGCTTCAGACATCCAATGGTTAGGACAAGAAAATGGCAACTTTGTAAAAGTGGCATTTTCAGAATTATGACATAAAATCCAACTTTGCAGTAAAAAGAGGGTCTTAAATTACAATTCCTCAGACACCAACATTATTGACTACCAGTTCCTAATCAAAAGTTGTCTCTTATTAAATGTAATAAGGTAACCCAATGTTATCCTATGACAGAGGTAGGCCTTGCAAAAGTTATAAAAACAAATGTGAGGGCATGTAAAACATAAAGGTAAATGTCCAACTTTTTCAATACACCACACCCTGCCCTATGGACTATTTAGGGCCTATCCTAGGGGTGACCTATATCTATTAAAAAGGAAAGTTTAGGTCTGTCAAAAGATTCATTTGTCTGGTCGAACTGTCAGTTTCAATCTGCACACACAGGCTGCAATGGCAGGCCTGGGACATGTTTGAAAGGCTACTTAAGTGGATGGCCCCATTAGAGCTGCAAACCCATGAGAAGCAATTAATTTTCAGGCCCTGGGTACTAGTAGTACCACTTCATTAAATACCTACAAGTAAATTAAATGTTTTAATTGGGTGTCTGCCAATTTTATCATATTAAAAGGAGAGAGCATAAGCCCTTTAGCCCTGGTTAATAGTGGTAAATTGTGCAGAGTACTAAAGCCAACAAAAATCGGTTCAGAAAACAGAAGAGTTGAAGGCAAAAAGTTTAGGGGTGACCCTGCAGAGAGGGCCAAGTCCAACACAATTGCATGGTCTTGGCCAACGTGAGCCTATACCCTGTCTCCTATTGATTTTCAGAAAGAATACACATCAGATGTTGGACAAAAATGATTTTTCAAAAGTTCAATTGTTTTTATATCCCTGGGGTAGCTTGGCAAACTACTCATGGTCCCTGCAATGAATAAGGTATAATGGCACTATTTATCACAACAAACAACGATATGTGTTCAAATTCAAATGCAATGTTATGTCAGACAACATTGCATGCAGCCACGCAAAAATTTCATGCAACATGTACATTAAATACAGATACAGGCCTTGACATGCATCAACGGATAAAGTATGATTTGTTTCTTTGGCTATGTGTTTTATATATATATATATATATATATACAAAGCTATAAAGTATGTGTATAGCACAAATCCAGCCAAAAGGCAGCAGTGCACCATACAGGGTCAAAGGAAAATACATAATCAATATGTGATCAGAGGGGTCACTGGTTTTTAAGCGCACAAGTAAACTATTACCACATAATGAAATAGTGTTTAAAAATATTATGTTCATGCCTGGTCTTACATATTGATATACATTTTGTGAGGTCATAAGCATTGCATATGGTGTGTAAGTTATGTTTTGTGTGGCAGTTGTGCGATTTATGGTGCAATAGAAGTTCCTCTAAAGCTCTCAGCTGCATGGTAATTGGTAATATGATTTGGCAATATGAAATACTCTATCATATCCTGATTTCCTGGTTTGTCATCAATATATACTAATCTCCACTCTTTCTCTAAAGCACTTATGCATTAATTCAAGAAACTTTTTTTTTTAGACATCGTTGCATCCAGATGTGATCTCAATGTGTTGTGAGTTCCCTTTAAGTCCCTTCAGGATTGGGATTCATAGGTACTGATGTGGTATGGTGACTCAGTCCCTACATGCTGATGTTTTGTGATCCCAGGCAAAGTTCTGTCTACACAGAATCCCCGCAACATGGCGCTTACTTTTTTGCACAGGTCTCCTGAGTAGTATTTCTATAACATCCCTTACACCTACCTCTGCAGATATCTGTGGTGCTGGGGATTAATCCTCCATGGTGTTTAGGAAGCACCAAATTCTGTGGTTTTTCAGGCTTGAAAGTTTAAAAGGATAAAACATTTTTGTGTTACACTTTCTGTCTATTTTTGTTTTTTTAATGGCATTCATGTTAACTGCAGACCTGCTGTCCATGCCCATGTAATGCATCATGGACTTTCTAATGCAAATGGTGCTTTTATCTTTGTGATGGAAACAAATGATGTCTATCATTTAGAAGTATCCTATTCTCGGGTCAATTCCCAGCTGTGGTTGCTAATTCAAACATATTTCATACATACACTACTTGTGCACCACCAGCACATTACAGAGCTTATGCACTCATTGAAAAAACAATGTCTTACTGGGAGCACAATACTTGGTTCCTTGGTGCCCTCCTACATTACCTACACTTGTATGCTTGGGTCCCCTTAGTAATGATGGGACAAGGTAGCCTGCACTAGCTGGATATACTCCATACCCTAACGTAGCTAATTTTAATCTTGTACAAACAAATGGATTATATTTTGCATTGGTTACACTATATAGACACTTGATTTAAATGTTTCACACACTTTGTTGGCTGTGCCACCATGGCCAGGCCTTCCAGGACAAGCCCAGTTGCCCGCAGAGCTTACAATAAGTCCTGTGAATGCTTATATTATTGGCAAGGTGCCCATTAAAGGTGAGAAAAATTCCTTGCAGGACTCATCTGAAAAGCAGTACCTAAGAGGAGGACAATCAGAGCGAATTAAACAAGAGTATGTGATGCCGAAAAGAGACTTGCAACGCTCGTCTGACGTGAAGATAAAGAAGGTGAGAAATCTCCTCCATTTAAGCCCAAATTTCGGATAAAGAAAGATGCAGCTATCATGGCAAAGTATGCCACAAACACTGAGAACCCTCCTCCTGAACAGGAATTGGGTCGTGACTTTCCTCGACAACGTGGCAGAAGTCACCATAGTGTGCAGAAATCTCCAGGAGTTTCTGGCAGTCAAACCAACTGATAACTTAATTACAGTTTGTGAGAAGTTGGCCCGGTATATGATGTACACTTATGTAAATGGACACCTTGCTCCAGACAACCCTTATGGTGATTTAAGAGGTCTTAGATAACCTTAAAAAGCTCTCCAAGTGGTAGTTGTGGAGAGCAGCCTTCAGGCTTGGTCCAGAAGCAGTGTAAACCAGCTTGTTTTACCAGAATGCAATCTTATAGTATAGATTAAGTGAAAAGAACCACACCAAGTATTTGAAAAAATATGTAATTATTAAATATTACTGTAGTATATTTAGATATCTCCAACACGAATAAACACAGTGCACACAATGCTTTAGCAAGAAAAACAGTAAATAGCACAGAATACACAGCGGACCCCAGGGGAGGACCAAACCATATACTAAGAAATTGGTATAAGAACCACGACTTGGATCAAGACAATGTCAAGAGGACGTAGAAATGCTAGGGACCAACAGAACACCCTAAGGTAAGTTAATAGGGACCCCACGGAGAGTGTGTGCAGTGTAGGAACACGACCGCGTGTTTCGTACAACCCTAAATGTAAGTCGCTGTTGGATTTTTAAATATTAAGGACCCTTCCCAGTGGACCCTGAAGAAACCTCATGGAAGATGTTGGACTTGGCCCTTCTGGCAGGTTCACCCCTGAACTTTTTGCTTTTATTGGTGACCTGGTGGTAGTGATTTTTGCTTTCTGTGCACTTTCCCTGTGCCCCAGAGTAAAGTGCGTGCGCCCTCTGAGTGCATGTGGTGAGATAGGCCTGCCCTCCCATAGGAATGCATGGGGAATGTATGTGTCCCTGGTAGTTCCTGATGCGTTGGGTGTGCAGGGTCGAGTCTGGTATGTGCGGACTCGTGTGATTAAATGCTGCGCGATGATGTGTGCGGCGTGCATGTAGCTAGTGTGGAAGTGCCACTTCTAGACGCTGGCATAAATGTGCAGTGACTGCCTGTCGCGTGATTGGCTGGCTGAGGTCATATGACTGGCTAGGGAATCCCCAGAGTCAGGATGGGTCTGCCCCGGTGGTGAATGGAGAGAGCTGCATGTGGATGAGTGGGAGGAGTACACCTAGGACCTGAATAGGGCTGGGCTTTCCCCACACAATGCTGGCTCCGCCCCCTGTGGTGCGACTGATGACCCTGGCCTGTCCTGTGAATAGGGAGAGGGGCTGAGCAAAACAAAGTGCTCAAGAACCAGTTGCATCTGGTTCGCCCCTCCCCTGCACCTTTGGAAACAAAGGAACCGGTGTATAAAAAGGGGCTGTGTCCCCTTACAAAAGGTTCTTGCGTTCTGTCTTGAATCTACCAGGGCGTGCTGCTGCTGGGGCCCAGGAGAAGGCTTGCCTCCCTGGGCCCTGCCCAGCCCCTGGATGCCCTGGATACTGGAGGACTTTACTTCTAGCGCCTGGTGAGCGCTTTATTGCTTCTTCTGCTTTGGATCCTGGCAGGAGGGGGCTTGCTGCTGGTGCGGCCCAGGAGGGACCGCCATGGGGGCTGTCTCCCTGCTGGAGGGCCCTGTGTGCTGGCCCCTGGGCCCTACATTGCCCCCTTGATGCCTCCAGGACTTCCTGTTGACCTAGTGCCTGGAAAGCGCTATCTTTCCCCCCAGGAGGGAGGAACATGTGGGCCATTGCAGCGCTGGGCTGCGATCTCCGCCGAGGGAATCCCGACGTAGGGATTCCCCCGTGATGCTGGTCTCGCGGGTGCCCACCCCGCTGCTTTTGCGTTGGTTTTGTGCAGGTGCCCACCCTGCATCTTCGTTTCCCTTTTATAACTTATGCGGGTGCCCACCCCGCTTATTGTGGTCTAATCGCGGGAGCCCACCCCGCTTGTCAAGCCTCATCGCGGGTGCCCACCCCGCTATTGATTTGGATAACAGAGAGAGCCTACCCCTCACATGCCGCTGCGAAAATCACCGCGGCGGCCTAGGACGCGGACAGGGCGGAAGTCAGGCAAGGAGGTGCCTGACGGCGGGCGGGACTTCCGGTTTTGAAAGGAAGTCCCGCGCACGCCGCCGCCGCCGCCGGAGAAGCTGCCCAGGAGACCGGAAGATGGTGCCTGCCGGTGCGGGGCTCCCATGGCTTTGGGAGAGCCCCGCAGGCAGCGCCGAGTGCAGACTGAAGGCGGAGGGGGCTCGAGGCACATTGCTGGTGCCTGCCCCCACCACGGGTGAAGAGATGAGCCCCGCATCAGAGCCGGTGAGTTTGGGCTCTAAAGGAGGGATAGAGAGAGGCACCAGTGCCGGTGACGACTTCCTGGGCGGCCCCGTGTAGCAGCGGGCCGCCCCAACAAAGGGGCCATCATGTTTAGTTTTAGAGCCTGCGAGGCTCCAATGTAGAGCGGCTACGTACCTCCAGAGCCAGAGGCTCCTCAGAGGCTGGGCAGGTGTGCTTTCGAGCCCATGGGGCTCCAACGAGGCGGGCGTGATTATTTCAGAGCCTACTACGCTCCAACCGGGACATGTCATTTTTCAGAGCGCGAGTGGCGCTCCAACGAGTTGGGCATCATTATTCTGAGAGCCCCAGATGGCTCCACCGAAGGGAGCATAGTTGTTTCTAGAGCCTAGAGGGCTCCAAGGATTGGCGCAGTTTGTTTTGAAGGGCTAATGAGAGCCCCCCGCCTATTTTTGCCTTCCCCAGCTGCGCAGCACTTAGTGCCAGCTGCAGAGTTTAGGCCCTGTGCTTGTCCCCAGCTGCACAGCAAGTAGTGGGCAGCTGCTACGTTTAGGTTCTGGCGCGACCTGGACTCTAATGTGTTTTTGTGTGTCATGTGCCTTGTGTTTACACCTCTGAATGTGTTGTGATGGATCATGTGTAATGTGCGTTTACCCCTACAGGTATTGTGATACTTAGGTGGTTGTTTTCTCCTAGTACAGGTGGTGCTAGTGAGGTCCTAGTCCCCTGCGCGATATTCTCCTAAGGTGGTTAGGGTTGCGTAGGTGGTACTTACTTGTTACCAGTAGTTACTGGTTGTGTGCTACATTTTCTATTTAGTGCTACAGTGATTGTATGTGCTATGTTCTAAAGTATTATTCCTATGTTCTAAGTGCTAATTTCTACAAAGTGCTAATTCCTGAGAGTGGTCCATGTGGCCCTGTCCCCTGTACATATAATCCCTTGTAAATTCTGCCCGTGCCTGTTGGCGCATTGTAAAGTGTGTGTTTTTATCTAATGTGTTTTGGTATAATACAAAGGCTATTTTTATAGAATACCTTTTGTGGAGTTTCCTTTGTGGTGGGCCTTGGGTGTTGTTGCGGGGTGCGCGCGCAAACGCTTTACACATCGCCTCAGAGATAAGCCTGACTGCTCGTGCCAAGCCACCAAGGGGGTGAGCAGGGGTTATCTTTGGCGTGTAACTTCCTTGCCCTGACTAGAGTGGTGGTTTCTGCCTGACTTTGGCGCAAGCCTTAGCTAACCAGAAATCCCATTTCTAACATTGGTGATCAGCGGTGGGATTTGGACTTGCGTTTGCGCTGTACTGCAGCAGCAACTGGCTGCACCACAAAACTCTGCATTTAGATAGTCACATGGTATAGGGATTATTGTTCTAAGTTTGCTTTTAAATGTCATTTCTGTGGAAATGTGTTTCTGGATTCACCAGTAAGGGTGGGATCCAGTGGTGGCAGCAGATGTGTGTCCAGTGCATGTATTCCCATTCCCAGTTCCAGGAGTAATGGTACCTGTGTCATGTGGTGGTCTGGTTGAGAAATCAGGGGCGGTAGAAACTGTCTTACCAGTCTTGGGAGGGGTTTGGGGATGAATGTATAATGTGCTGGATGAATGTGAACGTCCCATTCCCAGTTCCCAGAGTAATAGTACCTGTGTCACGTGGTGGTCAGGTTGAGAAATCAGGGGCGGTAGAAACTGTCTTACTAGTCTGGGGGGTGTGTGTGTGGATGAATGGTGTGAGTTCTCTGAAATAAGGAGCTTGCTGAATTCTTTGGTGTGAGTTCTCTGAAATAAGGAGCTTACTAGTTGATTGGGTGTGAGTTCTCTGGGATAGGGAACTTGCATTGGGGAGTGATTCCAAAAGGAGTGGCTGAGGTGTCTTCCAGCCCAGCGTGGTGGAAGAGGTTCAGAGTAGCCCAGATAGGTCTCGGTGTAAGGGGCTCACATCCTGTCTCTGCGGAGAAGGAGTGGGTGGGACTGCGTGTCTCCAGGTGCCCGAAACCCAGTCTCAGGGCCTGGATGGTTTCTTTAGGGAACATCAGGTAGGGGGCCTAGGCTGTACCAATAGGTCATTTGAGGAGGATCTCCCAGTGTCTAGAGGACGTGGAGTGTCTGTAATCAGAGCTCCAGTAGTCCTGGTGTCTGGTGGTACCGCTCCAGTTGGGAGGGTGCGGAAGTCCAGAGGGAGGGGTGAGAGGGGGAGGGATTCCCCAGTGGGAACCAGTAGGTCAGGGACCAGCCGGGATGGCTGAGTCGCCACTGAGTGACCGTGGTGTCGACGCTTCTGTCCTGGGGGGTCTGCACGCACTGTCAGATGGACAGGAGGTAGTGAGATCAGCGCCTGGCAGACTGTCACACGACCCATTAGTTATGTGTCACCCTCGGTAAGTCCTGGTTCGCCAGGCATCTGACCAAAGGGTACGTCCCTCGGTTGGGGAGCCAGTAGTCGGTGTTTCCGGATCTGGATGTAAGGGCAGCTGTAGTCCTGAGGGCAGGTGGGGCTCATCTTAAGTGAAGAGACCCTGCTCTACAGTGGAAGGGGGTGCAGAGGGAGGGAGTCCTCGCCTCTGACCCCTTGGATCCCAGGTGGTAGACCAGTTGGTGGAGAGAGGTCCTGAACTGGTGGGAGAGTTGTGTTCTGGTGGGTGCTTCCCTGGGAGGGTGCGGAACCCCAGAAATAGAGGTAGGGTGGGGCATTCTTGCCCGTGACCTCTGGTTAGCCTGAGGGTGTGGACCCTAGGTTGAAGGATCAGTGGTAGTTGGGAACTACACTGAGAGGGAGAGTGGAGAATGGCTTGTACGCCAGGGGTTACTACCCCCCACTCTGGGTTTGGCAAGGATATCTGGGTGGCCTAGGGCCTGGTCCTGGCCGTGGACAACTAGGTAATACCAGTGGGGTAGCCTAGTTGGGCCTGAGTTCTTTTCGGTTGTTTTTTTTTCAGATGGAACAATGTTGATTGAGAATGGCGTAGAACCGGAGAGTGTCCCTGCAGTGCGGGCCTGCGTCCGTGTTCTATCGCCCCAAGCAGGGAAGACCATCACAGTGGTGATTGGTCTGCCCTGCGTTTTGGCTGGAAGGGGGTTGTGTTGGACTTGGCCCTTCTGGCAGGTTCACCCCTGAACTTTTTGCTTTTATTGGTGACCTGGTGGTAGTGATTTTTGCTTTCTGCGCACTTTCCCTGTGTCCCAGAGTAAAGTGCGTGCGCCCTCTGAGTGCATGTGGTGAGATAGGCCTGCCCTCCCATAGGAATGCATGGGGAATGTATGTGTCCCTGGTAGCTCCTGATGCGTGGGGTGTGCAGGGTCGAGTCTGGTATGTGCGGACTCGTGTGATTAAATGCTGCGCGATGATGTGTGCGGCGTGCATGTAGCTAGTGTGGAAGTGCCACTTCAAGACGCTGGCATAAATGTGCAGTGACTGCCTGTCGCGTGATTGGCTGGCTGAGGTCATGTGACTGGCTAGGGAATCCCCAGAGTCAGGATGGGTCTGCCACGGTGGTGAATGGAGAGAGCTGCATGTAAATGAGTGGGAGGAGTACAACTAGGACCTGAATAGGGCTGGGCTTTCCCCACACAATGCTGGCTCCGCCCCCTGTGGTGCGACTGATGACCCTGGCCTGTCCTGTTGTGGTAAATATTTCGTTACCGGTACTATTTTTATGCGGTAAAGTCTTAGTGAGAATAACTCAGTAAAAATAAGAGGCAGAATCCGTGGTATTAGAGGTTTTAAAAGGCTTTATTCCTATACAAAGGAATACAATTCGAATTGTAGGCATTCTATTCCATCACCACGAAAGTTCAGGAAGGAAGGGGATATATTATTGACAGATAAGCAGTTTTATAGAAAATACATTACAGTGAAACAGTTGCAAGAGGCGTAACAGCTGATAGTATAGATAAAAGGTACATACGTAGCTAATAGAGGCGTATACATGGGTGTAACTAAAATACGTCATGATGTCACAAGTGGGTGGATCCACAGAAGAATCCTGCAATGTCAGCAGAAATATTTGGCAGAGATGCGCGCGCAGCCGCATGACGTGTGATTGACGTGTAACTAAAGGGTGAAGGGGACTTGACATTTAGCTCTACATGTGGAGACAGAAGTCTGGGGGTTATGTCAACCTAATCCCAAATCATATCTATTATCCTATGTTTAAAGAACTGTGTTATCCAAAAGGAAAGGTCTCTAGGATAGAATCTATTCTATACTGACTGTTAGTGCGTGTACAAGCGTCTAAGTGTCTACACTAGATGCGAGGGGGTAGGAATATTCCATGGTAACTGAGCTATGAATTACTTGCATGAGGACAGCGAGGCCTGGCCCCTTTGCACGGTAGCTGGAGGAATGTTTACCTAAACTGCTAGACAGGAATGCATCGGATGAGGAGCAGAGGAGATAATCTTGAAGGTGAAATACAGTTTTTTTGGCAGGCGACAGGCTGGATCAGGCACCGTTAGCCGCGCAGGGAGTAGGACAAAGTTCATGGATACAGATGCAGGCTCAGACTGGAGCTTTCAGAGGCAGAAGGCAGGAAAAGGCTTGATGACAGAATTCAGGGCCTACTCGCCTGAATCTGTAAAATGTGGAAAGTGAACCACATAAAGTCGGTGGCCTTTCATACTTAGGAATGGAATATCTGACCCATTCATGGCGGATCTGAAAGAGGACATGTTGACGGTGGACGCACATATATTTGCGTCTTCAAAACTGGAGCAGGAGGGAACATACATGTACTTATAGCATGTACATGGAGCCGTTGGGGTCTACGATAGGGGACATAACTGATCACAAAATTCATATTTCCTCATTCCCTCCTTGTCCCCTACGGACCCTCAGGAGATATCGATCTTCATCAATCCATCGATCTGTTCATATAGCATCATTTGTTCTTCTTTCTTCTTCCGGGATCTTGAATGAAAACGTGGATGTGGGATACACGATGTGGCACACAGACCACAAATCGCTGGCCCGCATTGTAGACATAAGCAGCAACTGAATAGTATGAGAAAGCCAATACCTAGGAAGGATAGCATTCTCCATCCCCAGGCTGACAACATGCCCCAGAACCAACCGGACCAAGTCCAGGTGCCTGGACTCTGGTGTATCTGGCTTATAATCTTATGAAGGCGGGTTATGGCTTTATATACTGACGGCGAATTTTCTGGTATGAAAATGCAACAACTTGATCCGATGACCCTACAAGCTCCGCCCCTATCGGCCAGGATGACGTCAAGGACAAGACGATTTTGAAGCACAACAATCCGCATAGCAGACTGCTCTTCTGTTAAATTGCCTAAGGCGGAGATAGTCTCGTTCACTACTGCTTCAAGGGTTCTGGTTAATCTACGTATCAGCTTACTATTAGTGACTGTACCTATATAGGGAAAGAATCCTTTATTGAAATCTGTGTATTTTTCCCATGCTGTTTCAGTGTAATCGACAATTGGGAGATCTCTCTGTTGTCTATTGTGTACTAAATGGGTATTTCTATGATAATCAGGAGGAGCTAGGAAAACAGGTGGCAGAAGGAATGCTATGTAACAAGTACCATCCCAATCTAGTGGTAGACATATATATGCGGTCTGGCCACATATGAAGTAGGAATGATGGGAAGCTCTAAATGTAGACTTGCCTTGATCACTGAATTTTATTACAGTGGTGCATTTACTATGGCCCATGTGTATGGAACCATTCTTTCTTATACATAATTCCCCTTTTACTGGGAATACTGACATGGCGGACAAGATTGGTGTAGCTTCAGATTCAACGTTTAGGATCATGAGGTTAAGTGTAAAATTACCTAATCCATATACTTCATTTTCTAGATCAGTTCCTGTTCTTTCGGGAAGTCCCTCCTTGTTAGGGTAGCAAACTTTAAGTAAAACTAGGTTCAGGTTTCCCCAAACCCAGTTGTCTTGATAAACTGCGGAATTTGAATCTAGGGAATTAATCAAACTAAACCATGCTCCACAGGAGCCATTGTGTGTGAACGGATAAGGAAAGAGGGGCAAAACTCCCTTATAGTTCTGATAGGGAGGGAGTCGGCCACATATCCAACAATTTGTGGCATTGCTGGTCTGATGGGAATGATGTAACATACTAATGAATGTGTTGTTGCGCAGCGCAAATCTATAGGACAACTCATGCGGAGGTAATTCGCTAAAAGAATGTTCTGCAGTTACATTGTAAGCACGCTTAAGAATAGGGTAATACATATGCAATAGTATGCTGAAAATAATGATCAGAAGACTTAGAAAAAACAAAATTAATAAGGTTACTATGCAGTGACTACGAAGTGATTTACAATACGCATGCTTTTTCAGCTGCATTCGCTGATTTCTTTCTCTATTCCGGTTTAGAGGATACATGTCAGAGACAAATTCAACCGATTCACCTTGGAGAGGACTTAAACAATCAAATTGTCTGACTTGCTAGACCTCAATTTTAGTTTATAAAGTTCTGGTTTTGATTTCTCAACCAAGGGGAGCTTTGAGTCTGTCTGTGAGGGAATACAGGGTTCAGTATTCACACTGGATGGTAGTCCATAATATTTCTTGATATGACTCGAGTGCAACCACCCTTTGCGACCCTCAATCTTCACGGCAGTCCTTGTAGTCAGTAGAACCAACTTAGGCGACTTCCACCTAGGATCCAGTTGGGTCTTCCGGTCGAAATTCCTGACCAAAACCAGGTCACCAGGAACTACGTCATGGGGCTTCACCTCAGTATTATCGGGAAAAGCTGCGGTTACCTGTGAACGACAAGATTGTAGTGCAGACATCAAGGAAGCCAGGTAATCTGTCAGCATATTACAGTCAACATCAGTTATTTTGCGAGGTATAGGCGTCCCCCACATATTTGGTGGTCTACCGAAGATCACCTCGTACAGGGATAGCCCAGTTCGAGAATGTGCTACCATTCTCATATAAAAGAGCGCAACTGGTAAGGCTACTATCCAGTCGACACCTTTTTCCCTACATATTTTGGACAATCTAATTTTCAGAGTTTGATTATGGCGTTCCACGAGACCTGCTGCCTCAGGATGTCGGACACAGTGGAATTTCCATTGGTAGCCTAACAAAAGGGAAACGTGTTTCATTAGTTCGGATGAGAACGGCTGGCCGTTATCTGAGTAGACAACACGTGGTAAACCGTACCGTGGGAAGAATTCTCGAACTAACTGTTTGGCAGTAGTCGGAGCAGTGTAATCTGAAACCGGGTATGCTTCTGTCCAACGGGAAAGAGCACAGACAACTACGAGAACATATTTGAATCCTCGACATCGTTCCATCTGGATATAATCCATCTGGAGGACTTCAAAAGCATGATTAGGAGGTTGAAATCCCCCCTGCTCTACGGGGATGCTTTTACCTGGATTAAACTGACAACATATCATACAGGTACGAACTTTTTGTTTAGCTGCTGCTCGCAAGTGCTTTTTGAACCAAATGTGTTGAATGCTGTCTAGCATAGCTTTCTCTCCTAGGTGCGCTGGACTATGTATTGTGTTAATGATGACTTGAACCATAGAGTCGGGAAGAAACCATATAGATTTTTCCTTCGTCATCCATCCTTGATCCGTTTGGATCCCTCCTAATTCAGTCCATTTCTTTATTTCTTCTGGTGCAGCATGTGTCTGTATGTCAATTACATCAAGGGCGGGATCCTTAACTGTCATGCAATGTGTTAGTGTCGGAACTATTGTCTTTGTCATGTCAGTTGTGAGAGTCTGATTCTGAGCAGTCTGTTTAGCTGTTCTGTCAGCTAGGTCATTACCCTGAGAAATGATATCGGTAACTTTTGTATGGGCTTTGCATTTCATAATCGATATTGCAGTGGGTAGATGAATCGCGTCTAATAGGGCTTGAATGAGGGGTCCGTGTTGGATGTGGGCACCGTGAGAAGTTAAATAACCTCTCTCTCGCCACAGTACGCCGAAGTCATGGACGACTCCGAATGCATAACGTGAATCTGTGTATATATTGACTTTCTTATTTGTGGCTTGAATACAGGCTTGTGTCAGAGCGATGAGCTCTGCTGCTTGAGCTGACAAAGTGTTAATACGATTTGTTTCAATGACTTCAGTGTCTGTTGTGACTGCGTAAGCAGCCACTAACTCTCCTGTACTTGTTCTCATACATGACCCATCTACATAAAATGTCAAGTCTGGATCTGACAAAGGGATATCTGTCAAGTCTTGTCTGGGTTTCGTCGTGATAGTAATGACTTCGACACAATCATGTGCCAATGGATCTGTTCCGCCCACTGGTAACAGTGTGGCAGGGTTTAACGTATTGCAACGTCTGATTTCTATGTGTGGCTGAAACAATGTCAGTTCGTAACCGGTGAGTCTCGCTATAGTCAAGTGTTGTGTTTGTGTGCGGTTCAAGAGAACCTCTACTGCATGTGGTACTTGTACTGTCAATTGATGTCCTAACACTATGGCATCGCTTTGTCTGATTGCTAAAGCTGTTGCTGCCACCGATTTCAGGCACGCAGGAAGAGCCTGAGCTACTGGATCTAATGTACTAGAGAAATAAGCACATGGTTTGTGTGATCCTGCTTGTTCCTGAGTGAGTACTGACAAGGCAGTACCTTCGCGTTCTGTAACAAAGAGTGTAAACTGTTTGCTGTAACATGGTGTTGCTAAAACAGGTGCTTGGCATAAAGCTTTCTTTAAGCTTTCAAAGGCGTGTGTATGTTCTTGAGTCCAAGGGAGGACAGTCGATGTGGCTGCCTCCTGTGTTGTCAACTGGATGAGTGGTTTTGCTAGAAATGCATATTGAGGGATCCACTGCCTACAGTATGAAGTGAGGCCTATGAAAGCCCGCACCTCCTTTTGTGTCTTGGGTGGTGGCATGTTAGCGATTAACTGGATGCGGTCGAGTGTAAGCTGCCTTCCCTCCTTGGACAGCGAGTGCCCAAGGTAAACAACTCGCTGGACACAGAATTGCAGCTTAGAAGGGGACACCTTGTGCCCCTTGTCGGCCAGAAATTTTAAAACCGTCAGTGACGCTGTTTCACATTCATGTTCGCTTCGAGCGGTGATCAGCAGATCATCGACATATTGAAGCAAGGCAGTGTTAACTGGCATATGGATACTGTCAAGTTCTCGTTTCAGTGCTTGGCTATAGATGCTGGGGCTTTCTGTAAATCCTTGAGGTGCGCGTGTGAATTTAAAACTTCGTCCATTTAAACTGAATCCGAACAAATATTGACTTTCCGGATCGATTGGGACACTAAAGAAGGCATTTTTGAGGTCAATTACAGTGAAGAACGTTGCTTCTGAGTCAATAGCTGTTAGTAATGAAGAGATATCTGGGACCACAGGGTATTGTGGTACAATACATTTATTTAATTCGCGCAGATCAATAACTAATCGATATACTGGTGGTGCTTTTGGATCCGTTCTTTTAAGAATCGGAATTATCGGGGAATTACATACATTGGAGTCGGTTTCGACAACCACTCCTTGTGCAATGAGCTCGTCAATGATTTGCAGCAAAGCCACAACAGCATCGGGTGGTAACTTGTATTGTCGCATTCGTGGTAGTATTACTCCTGTTTTTAGTGTGACACGATATGGTGTAATATTCATGCAACCAACATCAGTGGGGCCTTGTGCCCATAAATGTGTAGGTAAATTCTGCAGTCGGTGATCCATGTCTCTGGACACGTAGTGACCTTTAAAGTCACGTAAAAATAGTCGTACTCCTTCCGGAGAACAACATATTATAGCTCCTAGAGCTTTCAATGTTTTTATACCTAACAAGTTTTCTGGACATGATTTAGTAAGCAATAAATCTGTAGTACGTGTCAATGGACCAATCGTAAGTGGAAGAGGTTGTGTTACGTCATTTATTATAGGTTTTCCTGAGAATCCAAGGGAAATATTTTGTGAGCCTGAGAGGGGTGCCCCTGGAACTTCACTGCGTCTTATAGTTGTTCTGCTTGCCCCTGTATCAAGTAAAAACTTTCTGTCTTCCCCTAATAGTTCACTATGTACATAAGGTCCCTCTTGGTCTACAGGAACCTCAAAAAGGGGTAAGCCAACTTCCCTCTCTAGGCTATCTCATGAGTATCGCTGATAATCGGGATAATCTGCTTGTGCATACTGATACATCTGTTGTGTTGTTGCTTGTGTTGCAGCAATAGGCTGCGTTTGTGGTGGTGCTACGGTCTGTTGTGGAGCTCCCTGTTGCGGAGCTAGTTGTTGCGGAGCTATCCTAGGTTGTGCATGCTGAGGGATTTGTTGTTGATTCTGATCCTGTCTAGGTGGACGTGGTCTCTCCTGGGTTCTGCCTGTAGCAATATTATGTTTCAAGACTGGACAATCGTGTATATAATGACCTTGTTGTTTACAATAGTTACATGTCCCTTTCGTAGGACCTGCGGAATCACCTTTATGATGACCATCGGCTGGAACTGACTGAGCAACAAGCATTTTCATTTTTGTATCTTTCATACGTCTTTGTTCGTGTTCTTGTTCTTCTCTAATTCTATTGTGATGATATTGTAACATCTGTAACATCTGTGATGGGGTATTACCTTGCCAGGTACTTTCGAATTTCAATACTCTATTCTTGACTTGTAGCAGAGAATTTTCAACTAATTTTGTCACAAACAGATGTGGATATGACTCACTACTGGCTTTTATGCCACTATTTATACCAAAACATTTTTCAAATCGGGAATAGAAATCACTAGTGTCTTCATCTGGCTTTTGTTTACAGGCTGATATTGCACCCCAGTCTTCCTTTTTCGTAGTTAATAAACGTGGCAGTACCTGCACTAGTAGTCCTGCTAGTGCTGTAGTCTTTTCCCCAAGTCCTGATCCTGCAGCTCGGGCCTTCTCTTCGTTTTCTAATGCTGTCCAATCTATCTTTTGGTCTCCCACCTCCCATTCCTTTTCTTTGAGTTTCTCATAAACACCGGCGGGTAATAGGACTTTTAATATTTTCATAATATCGGGGTAGGTATACTCTCCCATGAGTAACATGTCTTTTATCTCGCGGTGGAAACCTGCTGGGTCCTTGTCATGGCTGGGTACTACTTTCTTCATTTCTAATAATTCCAGTTTAGTTATAGGCGTGTACACAAACACGCGTGTAAAGTTATTACCGTCACCTCTTATTGGGTGTACTTCGCGTAACGGGTTCTGTCTATCTATATGATACATTTTTCTTCCTTTGATGGGAACTGGAACGTGTTCTGGGCATACGAAATTTAAATATTGGTTTCGGAATTCTAGAATTTCTTTGATCAAATCAGTACTTGACCCTCTCCATATATTCGTGAGCAGTTCTGTCAATATATCAGGTAAGGGTCCTGGATCGGAGTGTTGGCTTTTATATAATATAAGGAGGTGTTGAATCATGTATATACTAGCTAAACGCTGTTCGTAGGGGTCAAGATTCAGAAACGTGTGTGCAAGTACATCATCATTGTATTCGCTGGGACTGTCAGCCCATTGTACTGCTGACCTAGCTAATTCTTGTTCGTCCATGGAATCGAGCATATGGTACCCTCTTCGATCTTGGAGTAATTTATCAACGGCTTGGAATAGGTGTTCGGGGGATTTTGTATTTAACATAGGATTTGGAAAATGTCTATTATATTCTGGACGTATTGGACGTATCGGGTCGTTAAAGTCTCTAGTATTATTATGGGGTCTTCCTCTACCTACATAAGCTATTGTTTCTATTTGTTCTGATTCTTGCTCCTCCTCCTCTTCTGATTCTACTCTGTCTGTTTCTCGTCTTTCTTTATGTATTCGTTCTACTTCCTTGCGGATCTTTCGACTCATGGCGATTATACACGCCTGTCTATCGTGTTTCTCTTCTGATATGTTCTGACCCCATTTGACAAGTCTTTGCATGGTATCGTGATCTGCCCCGGGCCTGTCTTGATTCCTAATTACACAATTTATGAAAAAACGTAGTAGTTGTCTTTGGACATCCACTTTCTGATATTCCATAGCTTCGTTAATACTTTCTGGACCTCGCCCTGTTTGGACAAAGCAATATATTTCGTCTAGGTGTTCACCCATTCCTGGTATTGTCATTAAATATAATGTAGCTCGTCTTATACGTAGTGATGATATGAGCAATTTATCCTGTCTACCTGGTACTGGATCGTATCTACAATCCACAAGCTGTTCTTTAAACATGTCGGATGTCGCTAATTGGGGTGTACGTTGGAGTGCTAAATCTCTAAGGGTCTGTTTATTTCGCGGCGGGGTGGCAAACATGTCTGTCGTACCTCCGGTAGCACCGTCTGAGGTGCTAGGCACGAAAGGATTCGTTGGGCGTAGGATAGAGATTGTAGATGCAGGAAAAACTGCAGAAACGGACGGACCTGTGGGAACTTGTGTAGGAGTTTGTAGTTGCGGGGATACAGACGGATGCTCTTGGTGTTGAACACCATCGGCAAGCGGTATGTGCGGTATGGCATTAGCATACTCGGGAGCTACGTCATCTAAATAGGAGGAAAGGAAAACGTCCTTTGCTGTTTTGGGATGTGTTTTGGGATGTGCTTTTATCGGGAGTAATGGAGGAGTTAAATCTTTTGGTATTTCCGGGGTAGCCTTAGGTAACCCTTCGGCCAGAAGAGGATACATACCATTCATAAGAGTGTTTCTTTGTCTATTTATTTGTTCTGATTTTACTCGGGTACCTTCCTCAAGTAATAGATTTTCTCGAGTTTTATTTGAATTCTCTCTACCTTTCTCTTCCTGTCTGTGTGCTTTTTCTGTACGTCTGTATGATTCTTTACGCCATAATTCAATGGCATCTTTCTGTGACTGTCTGGCTTTCTTTTTCCATAATTCTTCTTCTACTCTCATGATGCAATCTGCATCCCAGGTCCCTGCTGCGGGCCATCTCTGATTCTCTGGTAATTCTTTGGTGTAGTCCACCCATAAATCAAGAAATAATACGGCATCTAGACCATGCTTATGATACATAAAGTATCCTGGAGTATCCCTAGGTGGAATGGGAACAGCTTCTTCGAGTACACCTTTTCTAGTTTTGATCTGTCTTAGTTTCGAAAAGAGCGGCATTTTTAGATCTTGTTTCTAGAACACACTTTATACGATGAACACAATAATGGACAGTCATTCACACCACAATGTATAGAACGTTTTAAAACATTTAACATTTAACAGTTTTAACGAACAATGATAACTAATAGAAAACTAGTTACTGACATAATACTGACACTAGATAATATTTATTTATATGCAAGACATACTATATATACTGCTAAACAGTACAGATACACTGCTGAAACAGTGCAGACCGGACTTGTGTACCCAAACCCGTCTTGACCGGCACAGACTATGTGCACGTTAAATGCCTCCCCGGTAATGGTACTCACCGGGTAGCTCGGAACGGAAGGCCTCGGAACGGAACTGAAACTGGACCGGACTGGACTCGACTCGACTGGACTCGGAACTTCGGAACCTGGTGGGCCTCTGTATACCTCGGATCTTGCTCTCTCAGCTAGGCTCTGGTCGGGATACTTCGCACTTCTCACCGCCTCGTCTGGGTGTTGATCGCAGCCTCAGTCGCTCCCGCTTGGCCGGAGGGAGATACAGGAAATCCTGCAGGTACGCGTTTTTGTCCGTTCAGCTGTGGCAGGAGACCGGGCCTGCAACGCACCGCCGGCGCGTGAGATGAGAAAGTGTCCCTGTTCGGGCGCCAATTTATGTGGTAAATATTTCGTTACCGGTACTATTTTTATGCGGTAAAGTCTTAGTGAGAATAACTCAGTAAAAATAAGAGGCAGAATCCGTGGTATTAGAGGTTTTAAAAGGCTTTATTCCTATACAAAGGAATACAATTCGAATTGTAGGCATTCTATTCCATCACCACGAAAGTTCAGGAAGGAAGGGGATATATTATTGACAGATAAGCAGTTTTATAGAAAATGCATTACAGTGAAACAGTTGCAAGAGGCGTAACAGCTGATAGTATAGATAAAAGGTACATACGTAGCTAATAGAGGCGTATACATGGGTGTAACTAAAATACGTCATTAAACATGATGTCACAAGTGGGTGGATCCACAGATGAATCCTGCAATGTCAGCAGAAATATTTGGCAGAGATGCGCGCGCAGCCGCATGACGTGTGATTGACGTGTAACTAGAGGGTGAAGGGGACTTGACATTTAGCTCTACATGTGGAGACAGAAGTCTGGGGGTTATGTCAACCTAATCCCAAATCATATCTATTATCCTATGTTTAAAGAACTGTGTTATCCAAAAGGAAAGGTCTCTAGGATAGAATCTATTCTATACTGACTGTTAGTGCGTGTACAAGCGTCTAAGTGTCTACACTAGATGCGAGGGGGTAGGAATATTCCATGGTAACTGAGCTATGAATTACTTGCATGAGGACAGCGAGGCCTGGCCCCTTTGCACGGTAGCTGGAGGAATGTTTACCTAAACTGCTAGACAGGAATGCATCGGATGAGGAGCAGAGGAGATAATCTTGAAGGTGAAATACAGTTTTTTTGGCAGGCGACAGGCTGGATCAGGCACCGTTAGCCGCGCAGGGAGTAGGACAAAGTTCATGGATACAGATGCAGGCTCAGACTGGAGCTTTCAGAGGCAGAAGGCAGGAAAAGGCTTGATGACAGAATTCAGGGCCTACTCGCCTGAATCTGTAAAATGTGGAAAGTGAACCACATAAAGTCGGTGGCCTTTCATACTTAGGAATGGAATATCTGACCCATTCATGGCGGATCTGAAAGAGGACATGTTGACGGTGGACGCACATATATTTGCGTCTTCAAAACTGGAGCAGGAGGGAACATACATGTACTTATAGCATGTACATGGAGCCGTTGGGGTCTACGATAGGGGACATAACTGATCACAAAATTCATATTTCCTCACTGTGAATAGGGAGAGGGGCTGAGCAAAACAAAGTGCTCAAGAACCAGTTGCATCTGGTTCGCCCCTCCCCTGCACCTTTGGAATCAAAGGAACCGGTGTATAAAAAGGGGCTGTGTCCCCTTACAAAAGGTTCTTGCATTCAGTCTTGAATCTACCAGGGGCGTGCTGCTGCTGGGGCCCAGGGGAAGGCTTGCCTCCCTGGGCCCTGCCCAGCCCCTGGATGCCCTGGATACTGGAGGACTTTACTTCTAGCGCCTGGTGAGCGCTTTATTGCTTCTTCTGCTTTGGATCCTGGCAGGAGGGGGCTTGCTGCTGGTGGGGCCTAGGAGGGACCGCCATGGGGGCTGCCTCCCTGCTGGAGGGCCCTGTGTGCTGGCCCCTGGGCCCTACATTTCCCCCTTGATGCCTCCAGGACTTCCTGTTGACCTAGCGCCTGGAAAGCGCTATCTTTCCCCCCAGGAGGGAGGAACATGTGGGCCATTGCAGCGCTGGGCTGCGATCTCCGCCGAGGGAATCCCAACGTAGGGATTCCCCCGTGATGCTGGTCTCGCGGGTGCCCACCCCGCTGCTTTTGCGTTGGTTTTGTGCAGGTGCCCACCCTGCATCTTCGTTTCCCTTTTATAACTTATGCGGGTGCCCACCCCGCTTATTGTGGTCTAATCGCGGGAGCCCATCATCGCGGGTGCCCACCCCGCTATTGATTTGGATAACAGAGGTAGCCTACCCCTCACATGCCGCTGCGAAAATCACCGCGGCGGCCCAGGACGCGGACAGGGCGGAAGTCAGGCAAGGAGGTGCCTGACGGCGGGCGGGACTTCCGGTTTTAAAAGGAAGTCCCGCGCACGCCGCCGCCGCCGGAGAGGCTGCCCAGGAGACCGGAAGATGGTGCCTGCCGGTGCGGGGCTCCCATGGCTTTGGGAGAGCCCCGCAGGCAGTGCCGAGTGCAGACTGAAGGCAGAGGGGGCTCGAGGCACATTGCCGGTGCCTGCCCCCACCGCGGGTGAAGAGATGAGCCCCGCATCAGAGCCGGTGAGTTTGGGCTCTAAAGGAGGGATAGAGAGAGGCACCAGTGCCGGTGCCGACTTCCTGGGCGGCCCCATGTAGCAGCGGGCCGCCCCAACAAAGGGGCCATCATGTTTAGTTTTAGAGCCTGCGAGGCTCCAATGTAGAGGGGCTACGTACCTACAGAGCCAGAGGCTCCTCCGAGGCTGGGCAGGTGTGCTTTCGAGCCCATGGGGCTCCAACGAGGCGGGCGTGATTATTTCAGAGCCTACTACGCTCCAACCGGGACATGTTATTTTTCAGAGCGCGAGTGGCGCTCCAACGACTTGGGCATCATTATTCTGAGAGCCCCAGATGGCTCCACCGAAGGGAGCATAGTTGTTTCTAGAGCCTAGAGGGCTCCAAGGATTGGCGCAGTTTGTTTTGAAGGGCTAATGAGAGCCCCCCGCCTATTTTTGCCTTCCCCAGCTGCGCAGCACTTAGTGCCAGCTGCAGCGTTTAGGCCCTGTGCTTGTCCCCAGCTGCCCAGCAAGTAGTGGGCAGCTTCTACGTTTAGGTTCTGGCGCGACCTGGACTCTAATGTGTTTTTGTGCGTCATGTGCCTTGTGTTTACACCTCTGAATGTGTTGTGATGTATCATGTGTAATGTGCGTTTACCCCTACAGGTATTGTGAAACTTAGGTGGTTGTTTTCTCCTAGTACAGGTGGTGTTAGTGAGGTCCTAGTCCCCTGCGCGAAATTCTCCGAAGGTGGTTAGGGTTGCGTAGGTGGTACTTACCTGTTACTAGTAGTTACTGGTTGTGTGCTACATTTTCTATTTAGTGCTACAGTGATTGTATGTGCTATGTTCTAAAGTATTATTCCCATGTTCTAAGTGCTAATTTCTACAATGTGCTAATTCCTGACAGTGGTCCATGTGGCCCTGTCCCCTGTACATATAATCCCTTGTAAATTCTGCCCGTGCCTGTTGGCACATTGTAAAGTGTGTGTTTTTATCTAATGTGTTTTGGTATAATACAAAGGCTATTTTTATAGAATACCTTGTGTGGAGTTTCCTTTGTGGTGGGCCTTGGGTGTTGTTGCTGGGTGCGCGCGCAAACGCTTTACACATCGCCTCAGAGATAAGCCTGACTGCTCGTGCCAAGCTACCAAGGGGGTGAGCAGGGGTTATCTTTGGCGTGTAACTTCCTTGCCCTGACTAGAGTGGTGGTTTCTGCCTGACTTTGGCGCAAGCCTTAGCTAACCAGAAATCCCATTTCTAACAGAAGACAAAAGGTTAGAGAGCCACCCCTCCCCTGGATACCCTTTTTACCCACGTTACCTTCACCAGGGTGGCCTTGTGCATACGTGTGAAGTGGTGTCGAAAACCACAGTCGAACCCAATGAAGGACTTCAGGAAAGTGCCACTTTTGCAGAAGGAGACAGTGTCCCGTAGAATCCGAAGGTGGATTCGAGATGAGAGGTACGTGCAAGCAGAGGGGATAGAGTCCATGTCACTTAGGGGTGAGCAGGAGACTTGGAAGACGAATGCCGTCCGATGTCTGGTGTTGCAGGATGGATGACGATTACCTTGACTCTGCAGCTGTGAGGACTAGGCAAGCTGAGGAGGACCAGGAGCCATGCACGAGCTCTCCCACGAAGGATGTCGAGTGCTGAAGGGTCAGTGTTTGGCGGGAGCACCAACAAGCCTTGGCAAATGCAACCAATGCAGGAATTAAAGAAGCAACATCGGGACTAGCAAGGTCCAAGGGACTCACCAGATGCAGGGGAGTCAGGGCAGGCTCCGAGCAATCAGGGGAGCACAAAAGAAACAAGTGAGACCCTGAAGTGGATCCACAGGCTGGAGGCACTGGAGTCGTGAGAGGACCTCAAACAGCTCACCAAAAGATGGTGGCCACGATGCACATGATGCGGTATGGCCTAAGATTCTGGTCACAGGAGATGCTCGAGGTTGGGGCTACTTAGATTTCATGTGTCTTTGATACTTCACAGGCCTTGGAAGGTTCCTGTAAGATGCACATGCACAGCCAATGCAGCAGCCTGGAAGGGAGATGAAGTCAGACCCAAACAAAGTCGAGTGAAGTCCAGAGTGCTCAGACGGTTGAAGTAGAAGTGGTGTCTGATCTGAATCTTATCCCACAATGAATCTGGGGACCTACATTCAGGTAAGCCCTTAAGTATCCTAAGGAATAGGTTGGGAAGATTCAGGGGAGCCTTCCAGGGGAGGGTCTGAAAAGGGGGGAGGTTACTCCCATGTCCTTTGTCCAGTTTTGCACCAGAGCAGGAGCCAACGGCTCCCAGGACTGGTTTGAACTGGACTATGCACAGGCACATCAAATGTGCCCCTTATGCAGACTGAGTGGTGCTGGCAAGTGCACCCACCACACCCCAATACACTAAATCCTGTCTGGGAGGTGGTCACACCTCCCTGTGACAGGATACCTATTGTTCTGCCTTCCCCTGCATGAGCTTGGCTCAGCAGCAGGAGGGGAAAATTGTGTCTCTGGTGTGAAGCAACCATTCTGTGCTGTCCGGGTCAAGAAGGCTGGTACCGAGAACACTGAGAGCCAAACGGAGGGCTCTTCCAGTGCTTGGAATCATATCTCCAACACCATTTATGGAGTGGAAGGTATGATTCCAACATGTTTGATATTAAACATGATAGGTTTCGTTGCAGCCGTTTTCGAGATGGTCATTGCGTAATACGCAGTGCCCCTCTATATAGTATATTGCTGCTTCGCTCACAACCCGGGAGAATGGACTCAGTAGGTTGCAGGGGTGTCCTGCTCATGCAGGGGCACCCTCCCACCTAGAACCAATCACTCTGCCTTCAGGATTGCAAAGGCCTGCTATAGGGGTGACTTATAGGTTTTAAGTGCATTGACCCTAGATATAGGAAATCTATGGGGTATATTCACAAGAACGTGTGATAGCTACCGCAACAGGGTAACGCAACTATCAATATCGCAGCCAATCGCGGGAAAATTACCCTGTGTCAACGGGAAATTCACAACAAGGTGGTAGCATGCGATAGACACCAGATAATGTGTCCAATGTCAGCGTCAAAATTGCTGTCACGGCACAAAAATGCAAAACACGGATGTGTAAAATCATGTGATGAGGATAATCGCGTTACACAAATCAGCGAAGACCAGCCACAGGCCTGCAAATCCCACGGTGGGAAAAAGCAACATAAAAGCAACAAAAAAAAAGCCAAAAACATTTCAAACTGCGTAGCAACATCGACAAGCCGGACACCACAAGCCCCACGGAGGACCAGCCAGGAACCCCACATTCATGGAAGGGCAAGGACAAGAGGAAGAGGAGGACGTGGTTCAGTCCACAGAAAGACCGGATCCTCATCACGGAGGTGACTGAACACCATCACCAATTGTTCAGCACCTCCACTGCGGCACTGGCAACCCAAACCGAAATATGGCAGGCCATCATTACCAACGTCAATGCAGTCGGAGTGTCGAGGAGGTCACTGGAGGAAGTCATGAGGTGCTGGCATGATCTTAAAAGGCAGACCAAACATAAGCTTGCCGCCAACAGGGAGGCAGCAATGGTGGCTGGAGGTGGGCCTCTTGCGACACACGAGCAGCTGGATGAGCTGGAGCAAATGTTGGCCACAGTAAGCAGTAAGGAGACAGGGGCAGGATTAGGGGGCATGGACACAGCACGATACGACCTGACCCAACAGCAACAGGGTGAGTAACAACCAGGGACGGGAGGACGGGGGAAGATGGGCACAATGGCACACATGCACAAGCATGCGTAGCACACTGCACACCCACAATGACAGTGGAACATGTCCCTGATTGCCTTGGCATACTGCAGCGCACATAGAAACGCCAAGTAGGCCCCCATCCACAATGTGCACACAGGGGCCCCCCCAATCACCAATATCACAACCGACCCATGCACATGTGCTGAATCCAGCAAAGCAGTGGCTCTTTGACCCACACTGACTATGCAAGTAACACTGCATGTCCGATAGCATGACAGCAGCCAAATAAAAGGACATGGCCCACAAATCGACATGGAGGTAGCCCAGTGCGGATCACATCGGTAAAGGAGCAGGTCACACTCTGAAAAATCCACGTGCACCCACAACCCATGCCGTACAATACACGCAGCAGACAAACAATGCACCAGGCCACTAAATCTGTCCGAGAGCACATATGACCCAAGTCAAAAACAATTCTGCCCCCAAAAAGCACACAATTCAAAGAAACCCTACCTCAAAGGGAGGAGGCTTCACAAAATCAGAGCTGTAGGGGCAACTCCCCCACAATGCAGCACACGCACATAGCAATCACAGGACATCAGCAACAACGGCAAAGTGGTACAATGTGCAACACCAGCACCACAGGACAGAGCCCACAACAGGTTCCGCTCGTGCGTAGTAACTGTCCACTCACATCTGGCATTGCCTGACACAGTGTGTTGATAATGAACAGGTACCACCACACATCGGTCATGTATTCGGAAAACACACTGACTGCCATCGAATAGCCAGCTCTGCCAAATCAGTCATAATGTACATTGGCATGCAGTCTGAATGTAAACATATCCAAATCAACAACATACATGTGAAACTCTGTTAACCTGCATCTCCCCTTAACATTGCAGAGGGACAATCAGCACTTACTGCAGAGTAGAACACAAACCCCATCATTGATGATGTAGAGGACAACCTGCACATATGTCAAGATACCCTCCAACGGATACTGAGCAGCATCTGCACCCCACCCCCAGGAGCAGGACAGGCCAGCTGCCTCGAGGTGACCCCACCACCTGCACAGACCACACAGCAGGAAACACACACCACCACGGTTGTCTCCCAGGACCCACCGACCAATACACGGAGCACATACAAAGTGTGTGGTCTTCTCAGGTGGAGTTGGCTGAACAGCTGTGGGTGGGTTTCGAGCTCATGGCAGCCAAACTCGATGCCATACGTGGGTGCCTGAGTCCCATCATGGACCACGTACAGTCCCTATCGAACACCACCTGTCTGCACCATACTCCGCCACAGACCTTGGCTGACCTCGCTGGTGCCATGAATCGGACACAAGAACTGTGTGGGCAGACAGACACCAGCCATTACAGCACAGAGTTGGGACAGATGCGGAGGTCAATGGAGACCATGGAGCGGATGCAGGCTTGAAGGATGTCTGAAACAGTTGGACACCAGCGAGTAGTAGCTGGGGACTTCAATGCCCTGCAGTACTTTATCTTGCCATTGCTGTCACTGAACCGTTCCCAAATGACTGCAGTGAGAACATCGACACACACAGCTCCGACCCCTGATGTGTCCGTGGCACACAGTGATGCTGCCCCATCATCTTCACTGTCTGATGTGTCAGTGGCACACAGTCATACAGCCATCACCCCGCCACACACACCGGACACACCGGACATAGAACCTGAATCAACTACCAATACATTTGCAGTATGTCAGGGCATTCCATGCACGGCTGTCTCGGTTACACTCCTGTTCGTGATCCAACAGGGGGTGCAGACACAAGTCTTAGTCCAATTCATCAACAGTTGTGTTGGATAGGCAGACATCCATGGGACACTCAAATATGCATGTTCGGAAGTGGGACCAGGGCTGGACGCAGGTGACGTAGGCAAGGCAGAAGCTGAGCCGGTAACTGATCCACAGCACTTCCAGTGGCACTGCGCCCAGTAAATGCAGCATACATGCACGGTACTGTTGCACGTGACGGGGGTTGTGCATGTGCCCGGTATGGCCTGCCATTGCGTCGGTTTGTCTCGTGGAAGCGGCACTCTTCTGAACTGTGGCAATTGTGTGGAGGAAATGCCACAGCTCTGAGCAATGATTCGAATGTGTGTGCAACGTTGGGGAGAGTGGGTTGCTGTTTCCGTGAGTGTCAAGGGCATCCCATGCGGGGGTACCACAGGCAGGGGCTTCTGTGTGTGGGGTGTGCATGAGTCAGATAGTTCATTTGCGGAATGCGTGGTGTGGGAGTCATCCCCGTCTGCCATGGCATCTCTCTCAGGGTGTTCCAGGCACGTTCTGGACCAAGGTCAGAGGTGCAAGTGTCCTCGTGTCTTCTGCATTGGGACAATGGAGCTTTCATCCCTGATGTTTGTCTGACTACTACTTGCGTTTTCGTAAAAAAGTTATGTGGCATTGGCGCTGAGATTGGGACACGGCCTTGAGCTCATGGTGTACGGATGGCGATACACACACACATGTTGGCATGCGGAGCCAGGTGCCTTGCGCTGCTTGTGCAATCTCACTCCATCTCTCTTCCTCGCTCTCTCCCTGTCTTTCCTTTGTTGGGTGCATGGCACACCTTTGTCTCTTGGATTTGATCATCCAGGCTGTGTGCTACAGATTGTCCAGTGAGGAGCCGCTAGGACTCATCCTAAGGGTTGTCTCGGCTTTTGTATGATGTTTTGTGTTAGTGATTGCATTGCTGTTTGACTGTGTCTCCATTTTCTGGCCAAGCATGTCTGTTGATTTTCCTGCTTGTACGACATCAGGCAAAATGTTTGTTTTGGGATTCGTGATGTTGGTGTGCAGTTTCTTAGTCTGGGGTTGGGGGTGGTCTCGGGTGAAGGGGGTTGTTGCGGGTCTGGGTGTGGTGTCAGAGGGTGTTGTGGCCCTCATGGGTGTCCGGGCCGCATGATGGGTGGCTCCATGGCATCTGTTGCCCTTCCGATGTGGCCTGGGGCTGTGCTCCCTTGTGTTGTGCAGTCTGCCGTCCGACTTTACACCAGGTCAGAGCAGGTGTAGATTTCCTGGTGCCAACGCGCCTTATTGTCTGTTTTGTGTTTTTATCACAGTTCTTTCTGGTCATTGTCAATGTTGAGGTGTGATGTTGTCGCGGCTTTTGGCACGGGAACGCCCACTCTGCATCTCATTAGCGAAAGTTGGGGGGGCCTCTGTGGCGATGTTTTTTGCAGCTGCTATCAAAGGTATACTGGTGCTGTGTACTGTTAACACCAGCTTGTGAATGGGGCGTTAGATTTAGCGCAACTTTGGCTGCGATAAAGTGCCGTTGACTCAGCGATAGTTTCTTGTGAATATGCCCCCATATCTTTAGTAAGTGGTGCTAGCACCAACTTACACAGGCTGCAATGGCAGGCCTCTAGTTCCACTTTGAATGGTCTCTCATGGGTGGCATAATACATGCTTCAGCCAATGGAAGACCTCTGGGGTACCTATGCCCTGGGTACATGGGTACCATATACAAGGGTCTTATAAGGGTACCCCAGTATCCAAATAAAGGGTACCCTTATAAGTAGTTAACAGAACAATTTAAGGGAGAAAGCAGAGAGACTGGGGTCCTAATTAGCAGGATCCTAGTCAGACTAGTCAAAAACAGATTAGCATCAGGCAAAAAGTGGGGGAAACCATGCAGAAGAATCCTACCTTCCTACACAGTTGCAAGCCCAGACAGGCGCATAGCTCCTCACGATAGGTTATATGACTGAGGTAAAACAAATTGAGGGTGACATACAATGCACCATTAAAGTAATCTTCTGGGAGAATTTAACTTTGTCTTATGACATCCTTATAGCGCAGGCCGATTGACCCCCACTCTTTGTCTAAAGATCCCCACAGGGTGTGGATGTAATACTTGATGGGGTGAGCCAAGCTTCTGCAGCTGACTGGGCTCCTGCATAAGCCCCTGCTTTATATCGTAATCATGTTGGCTGGCATAAGGACTCGCCTTATCATATCATTCCCATATATTCCAGCCCGTGAGTACAGCCACAATATTCCATTAAACGAGATGCTAAAGCACCCATTAAAGCGCTATTCCTACAGTTGGCGTTGCAGGAAGTAATTGAACTCTGTATCTCGCAGATGAATACTACTCTTTTTCCTGTTTTGAAACCGCATCATTCATATTGAATAATCTTAGACTACAGCAATTCAACAGTCATTCACGCATATTTGCTATACAAAATGCACATAGTACGACCATATTTAACCATATAGTCCGTAAAAAGTTTAAAATGACCTTGAATATTTCCAACGTTTTTTTGTCACAATCTAGCCCCTGAAAGTAGAGATTGGACAGCCTTCTCTGCTTTTGGCTTTCAAAGAAGCTATGCAATGCTCCCTATGGGCTTTAAGAATAACCCAGGATTATTTGCTGCCTGCATTGTTTCAATTCTACATGATATTGACCCGTACGCATTGTCTTATGTAGATGATATCTAGCTGATGGACAATGAATGAAACCCACACTTGGCCAGAGTTGATCACATCATTTAAGTGTTCACTTCATATGGCTATAACTTCAACTTTTAGAAATCGGATATCACATTTCAAGTGTCTTTTCCTAGGGTATGAACTTTCACATGCAGGTTAGAGCCTTGTCCCTCATAGTTTAGAGAAGTATGCACAATTGCAACCTCTAAATACATTAAGGAAATTACAACCCTTATTAGGATTCCTTAATTGTGGCAGAACATACATTCGTGATTATGCCCAACACATTAAATCACTATAAGAATATATTTGTCCTGATTCATCCAATACTCTTTGGATTTCAGAGCTCACAGATGTTCTCAAATCTTTACAACCTGACTTGCTTGCCACACGTCACTTACATACGTGGGTAAATACCACAAACCTAGTCACCCTTGTTTTACTGGATGTAATTGTATTCACTTATATTGCTTTTAACTAAGGTAAGACAGTGCCGATGGCATATAAATTGCATTTATCTTCCAATACAGAAATGCATTTTGCTTTGACTCAAAAAAAATAATGACTACAGTGCAGAGGTCTATTCTGAAGAAGTGGCCACAATGAAACACATTATTGTTGATACTCTCATGTCAACCTCGGAGGCTGTCACAAAGGCTAGCATTCCAATTACTAAGCCCTCAATCCTAGATGAATACATTGGGCAACATGGTAAACAGCTGTTGATGTAGACTTTGTCTTTGACCGGTCTTTACAGACACAAGAATTCTTGAAGTATGAGCGTGTTTATCCCATGCCCAATTCGGCTCACATGCATGCCTTACATTCCACTTGGACCAGGGCCTGGCTTTCGATTCAAAAGTGTACAGGGACACTGTGGCATCCGTGGGTGTACCAGTGCATTATTCTTCTCCATATGGGGCAGAGGGGAATTCTGTTGTGGAGAGGTTGATCCATTACTTAAAGCAGTCCTTAACAGCTAGAGTATTAAGCACAGATCATGGTAGGATCCATCATCTATATGAGGTTCAGGTGGCTCTCAACAATTTCTAAAAAAGATCTCTGTGTGGCCGGATCCCATACAAGGTCCTTTTTGGTATCAAATTGTTCATTCTGAACCGTGACATTCCAGATATTATGGCTGCAGCCATGCTCTTTGACGTAAATGATTGTTCTGCTGTCTTACAGGACCTACAAAGGTTCTGTGACACCCAATAAAATGAGCAGTTGAAGACATCTGCCTCTGTGAGGATCAAGAAACTTCTGGCAGGAATCCACGAGTTGGGGATCTTGTGCGAGAGAAAGTGGTTGCAAAGAAGTAGTTTGGCCCATTATACCGAGCACCAGTCCCAGTCCTTGGCTTTCAAGGTACAAGAACTGTAATCTTGCCTCCACTTTCTGGTTCTAAAGGCAATTATTTTGTCTCCTTTGATAACATCAAGTTACATCATGTGGCCAATTCTCAACAGTAGGCCATGAGGAATCCTTGATAGTTACATAACTCCTCTTGGAACCATACAAAAAATTCCTCTACAGCTAGTGAGCACCACTGAAGCTGTTCTACCCAGCTGAGAGGGCGTAATGCACAACAACTGCTAGCACATTTACCAAAGTGAGTACTGAACTGACTACATCTTCTACAGCTGATGTTGTTTTTACAGATCCACCTCTCTTGGATTTTACCCATTCTTTAAATGTACCGTCATCACCGGTTGTTCAGCGTGCTGCTTCTGGGTATTATGTAGGGCGAGATTATTTTTCTTCAGATTCATTTGATGATTATTCAATTTTAGACACTCCTCCTGCACGGATATGTGTTTTCTTTTCATAGCTGCAACACACTTATCTGGTCCTACCATGGGTATGTATTTGGATATCTCTTTCCTTGGTTTTTCTATTACTGTTGATTGGATTTGTGACCGTTTCTTTCTTGCTGAATAACGGCCAGTACCTTCCAAAATGCTTTGCTAAAGAACTGGTCGATGGGATGGTGGCCCCCCCCACTCTTCTTCACATAAGCTAAAAAGAGACTTGTCCCTTGTGAACATTTCAGCTGTTCCAGTAACTCATGAAATTGTTTGGGATAAAGTACCTTAAGACATATTCGGTCCTGTGGATATCCCATAGAGACCATATGTGTTTAGGGTTCGAAGGGGGATATGATAGTACCTGGATTATATTCTGATGAATGGGATGTTGAAATTGTGAACTCCATGCTCTCAGAGCTGGAATATGACACTGTTTTCAAATCAAAGGATTTGTACCTTTATTCTGCTAAATATGGACAGATGTTCTGTTACCACCATTATGGATATCATTATTTACATCAAGTTAGCACACTTTTTAATTATACACAATGGTAACATTGTCCAAATCCCCCACAAGGGAGTTCCAAAACATACAAAGATACATTTACATATTTCTCAGGATAAGTCGGATCCAACGTCCTTTTATTTTAAACTTGTCCCTACACCACTGCAAAAATGTATACTTCCCCAAACCAAATTAATCTATGTCGTTTCATTTGTTACGAAATTAGTTGTGAAAGGCTATGATTATTGGAATAAAACCATTGATTTGAAATCCATTTGGGGTACTAAAGCCTGGGTGGTCTAGGGTATGGATACTTTATTTCGAGCCTGCTTAATTCCAACTCAAGTGATTTTCCTGAATGACACAGTTCAGCAGACTACATGTCTAAGATTGGCTAATATTAAAGAAATGAATGCACCAGCCATTCCTTCCTTTGTACGGTTTGAAAATTGGCAAAATTTATCAAATTTGACTGGTGACCAACTTGACAATATGTTACAGACTGGTACATTTAACCCCATATTCACATTTTCAGGTTCTCGGCTGGTGATTATAGGTAGTGGATACAATGGATGTCATGCCCATTTTTTTAATTTCACACTAGGGTTTAAAGCTAGCCGACCCGATCCTTGATGTTCCCAATCACAACACTTAAGAATTTTTACTACCTAATCAGTGGGGAAATTATGTCAACAATGGGTAGAACACTCTACACTATCTGTAATGAAATTACATCTTTCTCTACTATCAAAGGACATGGACCTATCTGATTTTCTATTGGCTCCTAAATCTCCACATACTAAAAGATGTATTTATTTTACATATGATAACATTTGGAAATTGCCACAAATGGAAGCTGCTGCACATTTTAGACTAATTGATCAAGATAATTTGGATAAACTGCTTACCGTTGTTGAAAATAGTATTAATATGTTGTCTTCTCGCATTTACAATTTGAATAACATTGTGTCATCCGTTATTGAAATCATACAGAGTGACTTGTCTTCATTGTGCCATGGGCAAAGTCAGCTTAGATCCATCATGCAGTTTAGCTGTACCCTACAAACCCTTAGAAATGATTCAATTCCTTGGCATTACTTTAGTTCCAGCACATAGCAAAAAAAGACACAAGTTACATCTCAAGAGGTTAGAACAGCTCTCTTTTACTATATCAGAAACACTTTCCGCTGTATGGTTAATAAATGGCGTAATATCTCTGCCAATTTCAACATTTCAATTTACAGCTTGCTTGAAAAACGTCCTTGACGGTCGATACGAGCCCCTCGGAGGCAGCTTCATTCATAAATTATGGTCCCTTCCATTTTCTTATCACTATGAACATGCAAAAAAGGAGGTCTTCCCTACTGGAAAGGAAAGTGACTCTTCTGTCAGACACACACTTATTTGTCAACATTTTACCATTTATGGCACATGTAATGCATCAGTAGTGAATGTTCCCAGTTTTCTAAAAGGAATCCCAGCCCCATCAATAATTCCCCTTATTCAAGTTCTTTCAAACGGTAGCTATTTAATGTTAAAGGATCACAAATGTTGTGGAATGAAAGCTAGTATCCTATAAATTTTGTCAGTTTATCGCATTGTCACCTGCTTAATAACGTGCTCTTCCCACTTCCGCAAGGAGGATACTATAGCTCGTTTTTGCATTTCATTCCAACTTTGAAGGAAGATTTTAACAAGCTAAGCAGACTCAAAGCACTATTTTTTCAAAAAGAAGTAGCACTAACATCTCCTCAGAAAACATTTGAATTACAAGTTGCAAGGACATCCAGTGAAATACAGTCCTTGTTAGACACCAACCTTCCAATTCATTTTGGTGAATTAGTTCATCACATTTTTAATCCTTCTAATCCTGCCGGTCTTGCTCACTTTTTTAAAGTTCTTGGTTCAGGCATAGTCAATTCCTTCCAAAAATCTTTGGAGTAATACCAGCTTTTATTCATTCCCTTTTTTCTAGTGTGTTCAGAGGTACCCATTGGTGTTATTCCTTGTTTTCTGCATGTTTATTCTATTTTTGCTCCTCTACAATGGATGTTCAGTCTCGAAGCCCTCTGAAACTACCACTGGTCCAGCTATGTCGTGAACGCATGGTCTTCGGAATCCTACTGCTCCAAGAACTGGATCTTAACTGGTCATTGACATTCTGACCTGTCAGGTGTGCCCGCGTCAAACTCGTATTTCATTGCCTATGGTTCCCCTTTGAATGGGCACTGGATATTTGCCAGACTCTACAAACGCCAGTTCCTGTGGACATGAACCTGTTGATGAGTCCTCTAATGACCCGTTATTGGAGTTGTCCCATTGGCTTGCAGCTCCTGCATGATGCAAGGTATGAGATCCTCCCTTCAGAGGAGATTTATGCTACGGTATATGACGGTATATGACTCATTTAACTTTGGCTCTAATAATGCGGATGAATGTTGCCCAGATACTTCCGCAGCATCAGCTGGTATCGAGGATCATGGCTGTTCTCTGGATGATTTGAACTGGGCTACGTCGGATTCATTGTCTGTGGAGATGGAGTCCATCCTGGACTCACTGTCTCTTGAACTCATGGGAGACATAGATACCTCCAACATACCTTAATCTGACCATGTTTCCAAATTGATATGATATGCTTTTTAATATTATTGTTGTAATTGTTTTGTATACCTGCCTATTAGCAAAACATTGAATACGCTTAGCTTGTACTATATAGTGTTCATCTAGTCGCTATGTTACCTCGCCCAACCAAAGGGGGGTGTTGTGAGTTCTCTTTACGGCCCACTTAGTGCTTTCTTATTTTAGCCTAACTGCAAGTTGTAGGCCGCTTTGCTTTGCACACGTTGCACTAAGCATGTTTATTTTCGTGCCACGAAAATATTTTAGCAATACACTGCACATGTTTTTGTTATTTGTTCTTCTCTCTGGGACTCTGTCTGAACATCTCGTACAAGATCAAAAAATACTGTGCCCTGTTTTCTCCGCTCGGTTAGCAACGTAACTTGGCATATAGTCACAAAATACATTCACATCTGCTGTTTTCAAAGAGACACCTCGTATCATATACACCAAGATGTGCCATTTGAAAACATAGAGGTTAATTCTTGCAGAGCAGAGGTCTTGAGACAAACACACCAGCCTTGCGCAACTTGAGATGCAGATTACCTAACAAAAGTACAGGTATGGGGTTCGGTACTAATCCCAGAGATCTATGATACATCACTGTGCCCACGTAGTGGGGATTGGTGAGGCAAATATATCTTTAAACATGGGAGGGCTTCTCATTGTATATAGTTTACTTGTGATGCTACTCGCGTTGCTGGCATGCATATGTTTCTAGTTGCAGAGCAGTTGTTTTATAATACAGCAAGATCAATTACAACTTGATTCCATCTTAATCTGTTACATGATTTACAGTTCACAGACAAAGCTGAGGTGAAGCACAAGAAGCTGAAGTCCCATCACCAATGTCTACTGTCATTAGCTGGCTGTTCAAGATCTAAGAATTTGCAGCTAAGAAGCTGGGTAATGGAAATGAATTTGGTGCTGTCTAAATAGAGCTACAATGGTTCAGGGAAAGTAAATTATGTCAAAAATAGAAAACACAATTTGTACTATAAAAAAATCACACAAAAAGTGTGGTTCAGTGCAGCAATAGAAAAAAACAGAAAGTAAGATACCCAGAAAAAATTACCTTACTTTCTGTTTGTTGTTTTTTTCCTATTGTTGCACTGAGCTACATTTTATGTGTGTGATTTTGTTAGAGTACCATTTATGTTTTACTTCTCTTGTTGACATAAGTTAATTTTCCTGAACCATTGTAACTGTTACATTGTTCATTGGCCTCAGGTTTCTGGGAAATACTGCTGCCCCTTTTTCATGTAATCATCATCTAAACAGGGCCAGCACCATCCGTAGCATTGAAAGGACCAAGCATAGTGTTCTTTCCACCATTACCTAGAACAAAGAAGACACAAGTGCTCAAGGACTTAGTGAATCCTTACCATGTGGCCTATTCTATAATGCCGACCAGTGCTGCGGCTTGAAATGCCAAGAACTGTGCAACCAAAAAGAGTGTGTTGTAGTTGGAACAGCCAACAAATCAATTAATAAAAATATTCAGATTGAGCAGAACGTCTACTGAAAGAAACACCAGAAAACCACCAGAAATTAAAGTGAAATGACTGTCATGGAGACCCAACACAAAAATTGGTGAAATAGATGGATGGAGCTCAGGCATGCGATGGAATCTTATACTAAACCTTTTTGGACGTATTACTGGATAGCATTTACATTGACTTCATTTATAATCCAGCTGACCATGTGTTTCTCATTCAACTGGTGTATAGGAAATACCTCCCAGAGATTCAGTAGCATCGAAGCTAGACAAGCAGATCGACATGGAGTTACTAGGAGTATGTCCAATGGCACTACTTTTGAAATAATAGCCACCCGACTTCAACATGATATCTATTGGGAGGACTTGGATTCCCAGATCTTAGAACCATAAGGACTTTACAAGGGCTCCAAACCTTTCTCCTGAACCTAGATGACATTCTATCCTCAGAACCATTTGCGAGGGACTAGAATAAAATACAGTACAGAACTTGCTGAGTTACAGATCTATGTTTTCATGTATTGTTTCAATCAAGAATGATGCAACACTCTCCAATAGAAAAAAATGTAGAAATGGAATTAAAATAAAACTCAATAGGAAAGATGTTAAATTAAATTAGATTATCTTAAATAACTGACAACCTAAATATATATAAATGAATGTTAGCAGATATAAAAATATATATTTATTATGGAATTATTAAATATATAATACCCTATTTTTAATGTAAACCTTTTTTTAAAATGTTTCTATATTTAACCACATTGAGCCTCCACAGTTGGGGTGGAGACCTCTGGTTTGGTAAAGTATTTAGAAAAATATAAAAAGTATTTAACTTGAAAATAAATATTAAAATATGTTTAAGTTAAATAATAATGTACATTCATTTTATATATTTACTTTAAATGCAGAATAAAATAAAAAAAATATTACAGCACTATTAAATTAATTTTGAATTACAACTTTAGTTCATGGAAATATGTTAAAAGTATTTTTATTTTTAAGTTGAAAATTAAAAAAATGAATTCCCACCAGAACAAAACCCACATTTTTTACTGTGCATTAGTAATTGTTACAATAAAATATAATGGTATTTAAATTATAAATAGGTTAATAAATGTTTTAAAAATAAATACAAATATGTACTATATTTATATTATTTTAACTTTCTTTCATATCTATTTATATTTTTCACTAATTAAACTAGCAAATTTAATGTAGAATTTCATATGGAGTTTAAGTTCAAGTACCTACTGACAATATTTTCAATGGCAATGTGTTGCAGTGCCAGCGGTTGGCCATGGGTAGTGCCGCACTTACTGCAAACGTGTAAATTACTTACTGTAAATTGTAAATTACACATAGAGGTTGTTACAATATTGTTAGTCACACATGTAAGTTATTACCAAAAGTTTAGTTACAAGTGTAAGTTACTACAAAAATGCAGATTGTAAGTAACACTTTATAGCCCGTTTTATTTTAGTACAACGGTAGTACTGCAAAGTGCAGTTTCTGAATCAGGTGTTTTTGATTCGACATACAGAATAGGAATATTTGTTGTGGAAAAGAAATTCCATTACAGGGAGTGTGTAGAAACCATGAGATGGCAGATTCATGGAAGAGATAGTACATTCCTACATGTTACTATCCTAACCTAAGGATTTTGCCATTCAGAATTACACTATCCATTAAACAGCATGCTTTCATTATTCAAATGGAAAATAGTGATTTATTGATTTCAAACATTCCTAGAAAATATTAGTCAAATGTTCCAAACTGGAAGTGGAAGAGAGAGCTAGATAATGATGAAGTACATGCTTTGATTACTATGATGCTTTTAAGTACGATGGGGCAGATATACCAGAAAGTGACGCATCTGTAGAGATGCGTCTCTTTTCCTGCTTCAACATGCCAAATCCTTGCGTCACCATGGATGCGCCGTATTTATAATACGGCGCACCATGGCGCAAGGATTGTTGCATCTGTTGACGGAAAAGTCACGCATTGCTGGAGTCGTGTCGCAAGCACGACGCAACTCCAGCAATGCTCAGGGGCGCTCTATGCCTAACATGCTGTGTCACTCCTTGCTTCAAGCAGGCACAGGGTTTTGACGCAGCATGGACGTAAAAGTGACTCAGTGAAATCTTGTAGATTTCACTGAGTCACTTTTACAGGGTTTCCTGCGAAGGAACGCCCACCCTGCATACATTAAACCTGACGCAGGTTTAATGTGGCGCAGGGCTTCACAACGTGAATCATCTCCCTAGATGCATCACGTTGTAAATGGCCCGCAACTTTTATGCTGCCACTGCGTCACAAAAGTGACGCAACAACGGTCCAAAAGTGACGCAAGGGGCTTGTAAATCTGCCCCGATGTGTTTATGGAGCATGGTTTTGGAACTGCACATTGAGGAGTCATTGGAAAGTGGCTTAAGAAGTTGTTGGGCCTTGAGTAAAAAGAATGGTTCCTTGGCAACTTGCCGTATAGATCAGCTGTTCAATTCATCAGTCTAATAGGGAAGGAAAATATCAGATTGGTATGTTACAGTTTGTGTAAACTTCCAGATTTTAGGAAGTATGCATCTTAATGGTTTCAAATTGCGTTGAGTGAATATTTATGGATTTCTTAAGCCCTTAAAAATCCTGGATGAATAATAGGAGGTGATTTCTAAGTTTTGAGTAGGACTGTCTCTTTGACTTACACTAGTAGTTCATATAAGAAAAGTGTATAAAGATGTGCCATCAACCATTAGGAAACTACAAGGTGACCAGTGGATTTAGAATAGTGTCCTGTGGCAAATTAATGTGTGAAAATCCTCTGGCATTCCTTTTAGATTTAATCATCCCCTTGTCAAAACTCATATGGTTTTCTGTGATTGTCACATTGATCAATACAGACTTAAGGAACAGAAGCAGCTCTGCACTCATTTGGTAGACCGCATATGTATGTTTTATATCTAAGGATTATGTTTTACTGACAGCTATAATTTCTTTCACAAAGATAAAAATAAAATAGGTAGAAAGTATTACATGATCACCATGATCTCTGATGCAGATTGAAACTTACCCATACAACATAAAGCTCTATACAAATATATGCGCATGTCAGACCTGATACCCTTAAGTGCCTTGAGTAGTACTCTCCCAAACATTTTGCTAACAAAAGTGCTAAAGTTCTTGTTCTTGCTCTCTAAAACAAATCAAAATTTTCCAACACCAAGTTTGCACATTTAATTTACTTACAACTCCCTAGCAAATAGTACTAAATGTATACAGGACCTGTAAATTAAATGCTACTCAGGATTACGTTACTGATTATGCCACCCTGTAAAGTAGCTCTTTTAAACATGCCTGTAGTGCTGTTTTAATCTACATTTTTGACCTGGCAAAATAAACCTTTTGACAGGCATAAACCTTTCTTTTTAATACGTCACCCCTTAGTTAGGCCATAAACTCCAGGATGGAGTGCATTATTTATGAATAGTAGAGTGTGTGGGTTTAAGTTTCACATGTACTGGTAGTGAAACCCCACTAAAGTTGTTTTTCACTTTTGTAGGACATACCACTCTCATAGAAGTACATTAGGTTACTTTATTATCTTTAATAAGTGGGGTTGGTAGCAGGCAGAAATATATTTCTTGGTCTCTTTTAAAATGAAATATAACATCCTCTTGAATACTAATGTTGACCTTTAAGTTACAATTGTAAAAATGCCACTATTATAAAGTTTGCGGAGGTTACAGTGCACTCCTGTTTCTTCATATTCTTAACTTTTAAACGTCGTCCTCTTTCTTTTATAACTTTTATAAAGTTGGCATTTTTGTGCCCAGATCTGACAGTAGGTTGGTCACGTGACTCTGCCATTGTGGGTTGTGTATTGCTTCCATACAGTGAGACAAATGGAATTATATGTGGATAGGATGGGCCATCCTGCCAGGATGGCTGCGAGCAGATTTGTACAGATCCCCTCTTACACTTAAAAGAGCTTTGCCTTACTGCACACACAAAGGAACCTGACACCAAGCCTGTCCTTGCTTTTGTCACCTCAGACATTTTGAAGCTTGGCTCAGGAAGGAGGAAGGGGAGACAAAAGGGGCATTCTGCACAACAACACAAGCACTGGGGGGTGGTACTCTCAGACCCCAAATCGGATCACTTCTGGACCTATGGAAAACTCAGAAGAAGGACTGCCCTGCTGCTCAAAAGACTGGACCTGCTCCTTGAACCCAGGACCACCAGGGTGACTCCAAAGGCTAGCAGGCTGGCCTCCTGTGGGAGCTACAGGGACACAACAAGCTCCAGCAACACTTCAATGTATTTGCCTGCTGTTGCTGGTCTCTTCTGGAGTGAGTCCTAACCCCCAAGTGGTGCCCCCACCACCAGGTCTTAGACCCTGGAACCCACAAGGTAGGACGCTCTTCCTCCACACAGCACCGCCTGTGTGTCCCTGCCCCAGCTGCCGCTGCTGCTGAGGAAGTTCGAGGTCCTCCACCACCCGCAGGCTACCACCTGCATCTCATCCCTGGTGGCCAGTGGTAGGCCGTAGGTTTGTTCATCTTGCGCTCTATTGTTTTATTGTATTGCCTGTATTTCAGTGTTGTGTCTGTGACTGCTGTTGTTCTGTCTTCCACCGCTGCCTTTTCGTGGTCCGTGCCCGTTTTCCTCCCTCTGTTTCCCTCGCTGTCCCCGTGTCTCTGCCCGGTTTTTCCTTCTGTACCCCTCGCTGCCCCCGTGTCTCTGCCCATTTTTTCCTTCTGTACCCCTCGCTGCCCCCGTGTCTCTGCCCGGTTTTTCCTTCTGTACCCCTCGCTGCCCCAGTGTCTCTCCGCCCGTTTTTGCCTTCTGTTTCTCAGCTGCCCCTGTATTTCTGTGCCCTCTTGCCTTCTGTGACACTCGTTTTTCCTGTATTTCTCTGCCCTTTTTGCCTTCTGTGCCACTCGTTTTTCCTGTATTTCTCTGCCCTCTTGCCTTCTGTCACACTCATTTTTCCTGTATTTCTCTGCCCTTTTTGCCTTCGGTGGCACTCGTTTTTCCTGTATTTCTCTGCTCTTTTTGCCTTCTGTGTCACTCGTTTTTCCTGTATTTCTCTGCCCTTTTTGTCTTCTGTGCCACTCGTTTTTCCTGTATTTCTCTGCCCTTTTTGCCTTCTGTGCCACTCGTTTTTCCTGTATTTCTCTGCCCTTTTTACCCTCTGTGACACTCGTTTTCCCTAATTTTTTGTGCCCTTTTGCCTTCTGTACCCCTCGCTGCCCCAGTGTCTCTCCGCCCATTTTTGCCTTCTGTTTCTCAGCTGCCCCTGTATTTCTGTGCCCTCTTGCCTTCTGTGCCACTCGTTTTTCCTGTATTTCTCTGCCCTTTTTGCCTTCTGTGCCACTCGTTTTTCCTGTATTTCTCTGCCCTCTTGCCTTCTGTCACACTCGTTTTTCCTGTATTTCTCTGCCCTTTTTGCCTTCGGTGGCACTCGTTTTTCCTGTATTTCTCTGCTCTTTTCGCCTTCTGTGTCACTCGTTTTTCCTGTATTTCTCTGCCCTTTTTGTCTTCTGTGCCACTCGTTTTTCCTGTATTTCTCTGCCCTTTTTGCCTTCTGTGCCACTCGTTTTTCCTGTATTTCTCTGCCCTTTTTACCCTCTGTGACACTCGTTTTCCCTAATTTTTTGTGCCCTTTTGCCTTCTGTTCCCTTCATCATCCCTCACCGCCCCAGCCGCTGCGTCCCCTGCGGCCCCGCACCCCTGACTGCCCACTGTCCATTCGCTGATCCCGCCTCTCAGCTGCCTCTCCCTTCCATCTCCCCATGTATGCCGGCCGCTGAGCGGCCGCGCCGCTGGCGCAACCGTAGGCGTGCCTAAGGCAAGCCCATCTGCGCCTGTCTGAGCCTGGACCGCACCCAGTGCCAGAACCCCGCACCCGCCACGACGACCCCCGCCACTACGACATCAGCATTCTGCACGCTCTCAACTCCAGACGGACCCATACCTGCTTCAAGGCCGCCCCAAAATGCACATACGGTCCCTTCACCTGCCGGAACTGCAGCTACACCAGCCTCAGAGCCGACAAACCACCCGCCAAGAAAGACCCCCAACCACCTCCGATGCATACTACTGAACACCCACTCCGCACGCAAACAAGTCGTCGAGCTCTGGGTCCTGCTCAACACAACATCCCCGGACGTCGCCTTCCTGACAGAGACCTGGCTGAACGACTCCTCCGCACCTGACATCGCCATAGCCATCCCAGATGGCTACAAGATCACCCGCAGAGACCGCACCAACCGAGTCGGAGGAGGAATCGCCATCGTCCACAAGAACAGCATCAGGGTCTCGACTAGCACCGACGACGCGCTCAGCACCGCCGAACACATGCACTTCCAGATCCACACAGACCCTAACGCCACCCTCAGAGGCACCCTCGTCTACCGACCACCCGGTCCCCGTCCCCAGTTCAGCGACTCCATCACCGACTTCATCAGCATGCACCCCTGACCTCCACCGACTACATACTCCTCGGAGACCTGAACTTTCACCTTGAGAACAACAACGACAACAACTCCACAACCCTGATCGATAACCTCGCCAACCTCGGACTGAAGCAACTCGTCACAACGCCCACCCACTCCGCCGGCCACACACTCAACCCCGTCTTCTCCTCAAGCCCGCACATCTCCATCAGCCACACAACCGAACTCCTCTGGACCGACCACCACTGCATCCACTTCGCCTTCCAGAAACCCACCACACACCACCGCACCCAACAGATCCCCCGTCGCTGCTGGAGCAAAATCACCGAAGACCAACTACATGCAAACCTCGCTCTCAGCCCACCCACCAAACCCTCCAACGCCGACGACGATGCCCACAGCCTCAGAAGCTGGATCGAGGACTGCGCCAACATCCTCGCCCCACTGAAGAAACCCCCCCCACAGAGACACCAGCAAGACAGCCAGCTGGTTCACCCCACAACTCCGTGCCTCCAAGCAAGCCTGCTGGAAACTAGAGAAGGAATGGCACAGTGAACAAACTCTGGATAGTCATTCAGCACACAAGGACGCCATCCGCAACCACCACCACCTCATCAGGGCGGCCAAGAGGACCTCCTTCAAAGACCGCCTCAACAACAACGCACACAATAGCAAGGAGCTCTTCAACATCGTGAAGGAACTCTCCAACCCCAGCTCCAACATCAACGACATCCCGCCGTCGCAAGCACTGTGCGACTCCCTCGCCACCTTCTTCCACCGCAAGATAGTAGACATCCACGACAGCTTCAACACCCAGACAGCCCCAACAGACAGCAAAATAACAGACCCTCTGCACACCATCAACCACGACCTCCGGCTAGCCTGGGCCAGCATGAGCGTCGATGACACCATCAAGACCTTGAGCACAATCCACTCCGGCTCTCCATTCCCGCACCACGTCTTCAACAAAGCAAGCAGCACCATCGCACCCCACCTGCACAACGTCTTCAAGCTCTCCCTCGAGACCGCAACCTTCCCAGAGAGCTGGAAACACGCTGAGATAAACGCCCTACTCAAAAAACCTAAGGCAGACCCAAGACACCTAAAGAACTTCCGGCCCATCTCTCTGCTCCACTTCCCAGCCAAGGTCATCGAGAAAATCGTCAACAGACAGCTAACCCGATACCTCGAAGAAAACAGAATCCTGGACCCTTCCCAGTCAGGGTTCCGCAGCAACCACAGCACTGAGACTGCCCTCATCGCTGCCACCGACAACATCAGGACCCTGCTGGACAATGGTGAGACCGCAGCACTCATCCTCCTAGACCTTCTGCCACCGCACACTACGTGCACGCCTCCACACCACAGGGATCCGAGACAAGGCTCTGGAATGGACCCCCTCCTTCCTCTCCGGCAGAACCCAGAGCGTCCGCCTCCCCCCATTCCGTTCCAAAGTCTCCGAGATCATCTGCGGAGTACCCCAGGGATCCTCCCTCAGCCCGACACTGTTCAACATTTACATGGCCCGCTCGCACACGTCGCCCGACAGCACGACCTCAACATAATCTCCAATGCAGACGACACTCAACTGATCTTCCCCCTCACCAAGGACCCCATCACCGCCAAAGCCAACCTCCACAAAGGAATGAAGGCCGTCGCCGACTGGTTGAAGATCAGCCGCCTGAAGCTGAACTCGGACAAGACGGAGGTCCTCATCCCCGGCTCCAACCCCTCAGCCTGGGACGACTCCTGGTGGCCGACGGCACTGGGGGCAGCCCTGACACCCACCGATCACGCACACAACCTGGGAATCATCCTCGACTCAACGCTCTCAATGACCAAGCAAGTCAACAGCGTCTCCTCCTCCTGCTTCAACACCCTCCGAATGCTCCGCAAGATCTACAGATGGATCCCGACTGATACAAGAAAGACAGTCACGGAGTCTCTCATCAGCAGCAGACTCGACTATGGAAACGCCCTCTACGCGGGAGCCCCGACCAAGCTCATCAAATGATTATAATGCATCCAAAACGCCTCGACACGACTGATCCTCGACGTAGCACGACACGGCCACATCACCCCCCACTTGAGAAACCTGCACTGGCTCCCCGTCAACAAGAGGATATCCTTCAAGCTCCTCATCCACGCACACAAAGCACTCCACAAGACCGGCCCAGCCTACCTCAACAGACGGCTCTCCTTCTACATCCCCAACCGCCAGCAATGCTCCGCCGACCTCTCACTCGCATCCGAAGAACCACCACCGGCGGGAGATCCTTCTCCCACCTCGCTGCCAAGACATGGAACACCCTCCCACTGAGTCTACGACAGACCCAAGACCTGCTGACCTACAGGAGGATACTCAAGACCTGGCTGTTCGATCAGTAGCGCCCCCCCCAGCGCCTTGAGACCCTTGCGAGTATGTAGTGCGCTTTACTAATAATTGATTGATTGATTGATTGCTTGGTGTGGTGCTAAAATACCCTTCTCCAAACAAAATCCCAAGCGTAAGACTTAGACATTTTTTTATTCAAAATATCCCCCGATAACTTTCAATCGAGTGGGACCAACCAGCAAGGCAATCATGAAGGTGCATTGCCAGTGGGGTTGACTTTACCGCAGCTCCCTCTTTGTTGTTCTCCGCAGAAGAAAATCCTTTTCAATAGGTCCTCTCGACGACAGTATCCAGCCTCGTGGAGCCCTAATCGACTACAGCTGGCAAGCTCGACCTGCTAGGGTATTTCAAGCTCTAGAAATAATTTTAAGTTCGAAGGAAGAAATCTTCATGGGCTTGGTGACAAACAGCACCCCATCGACAATGACAAACACCTCGGCCTGAAAATCTCTTTTTTCCACTCAGAGCTTTTTCTGCTATTCCCGATGGCTTCACTGGGACAAATCCTGTCCCAGTCCTGAGGCGGAAGCCGGGAGCTGGAGGTACTCGCACTTTGTTTTTAAAATTGAAATTCTGTAATTCTTCCGTGTGGTGTCACTTTTCTGTGTTTTTAAAAACCACTCACCCCTTTTAACAATACCCGCTTGCAGCGCACAGCTGATTTGAATAGCTGCCGCGCCTTTCCTCGCTCGCACTCAGCGGCCGCCATCAGTCCAGGCGTGTGCGCTGACTCCGCCCCCTTTGAGGCCACGCCCCTCTGTTCTTGACTACTTAACCCGCTGATTCCTAGCGGCAGACAGACAAATCCTGTCCCAGTCCTGAGGCGGAAGCCGGGAGCTGGAGGTACTCGCACTTTGTTTTTAAAATTGAAATTCTGTAATTCTTCCGTGTGGTGTCACTTTTCTGTGTTTTTAAAAACCACTCACCCCTTTTAACAATACCCGCTTGCAGCGCACAGCTGATTTGAATAGCTGCCGCGCCTTTCCTCGCTCGCACTCAGCGGCCGCCATCAGTCCAGGCGTGCGCGCTGACTCCGCCCCCTTTAAGGCCACGCCCCCCTTCCTAGCTAGATATGTGCATACATAGGACACGCAGCGGACGAGCGCAGCGGGAGCGCCGTTTGCGCGCCGAAGGCGCGCCTAAGGCAAGCCCGTCTGCGCCCGTCCGCGCCAAGACCGCGTCAGGCGCAGGAAACTCTGCCCTAATCACCGCACCTATCAGGTACCTCCCTAACGATCTCCACCTTCTACGAGGTAACCTGGACTGCTCTTGCAAACTTGACCTATCAAAGGTATCCGGCTCGGCTTGCTGCATCCAATGCCGCTGGTCACTCCTCATCGCTCCAGCCCAGTCATCCCCGCCCCTCCCCGGCACCAAGGACCCCCAGCCACCCTTCAAAGGTGGTTTGATAAACGCTCGGTCTATGTGTAAACATAGCCAAGATATTCACGACCTCATCATAGACTCCGACCTGGACTGTCTCCTGATTACAGAAACCTGGCTCACTGAAGACAGCAACCCAGATATAGCCACTGCACTCCCCCAGGGTTATTCCTTTCATAGACAAGATAGACCGAAAGGAAGGGGCGGAGGCGTTGCAATTATTCTGAAAAATACCTTCAACTGTCATACGTTCAGTTTAGACCCCCTAACTAATGCAAAAATAACAATTGATGGACAGAATGCAGAACAATGTCATACATTCACCCCAGTACAGAGATCTGGGTCCAAATCCATCGTTTTTTTTCTCACCATGCCGTTCCAGTTTGGACCCAGCCATATGCAAATCAGTCTTGACCCTGTGCCCCATGGGAACAGTCCAGCCCGAACTGCCAAGCCAGGTCCTCCCTGGACTGGAAACAAGCATCCTAGGACCGCTTTCGGGCTTTCAGCCCTCATCAGCCAGGATAGCTTGATTCCAGTGGCATGGAGAGCAAGGGACTCACGTCTGAGCATACCCTTCCCACTCGGGGTGACAATTGCAAAAACAACAATTGATGGACAGAATGCAGAACAATGTCATACATTCACCCCAGTACAGAGATCTGGGCCTAAATCCATCGTTTTTTTGCTCACCATGCCATTCCAGTTTGAACCCAGCCATATGCAAATCAGTCTTGACCCTGTGCCCCATGGGAACAGTCCAGCCCGAACTGCCAAACCAGGTCCTCCCTGGACTGGAAACAAGCATCCTAGGACCGGTTTCGGGCTTTCAGCCCTCATCAGCCAGGATAGCTTGATTCCAGTGGCATGGAGAGCAAGGGACTCACGTCTGAGCATACCCTTCCCACTCGGGGTGACAATTGCAAAAACAACAATTGATGGACAGAATGCAGAACAATGTCATACATTCACCCCAGTACAGAGATCTGGGCCTAAATCCATCGTTTTTTTGCTCACCATGCCATTCCAGTTTGAACCCAGCCATATGCAAATCAGTCTTGACCCTGTGCCCCATGGGAACAGTCCAGCCCGAACTGCCAAGCCAGGTCCTCCCTGGACTGGGAACAAGCATCCTAGGACCGGTTTCGGGCTTTCAGCCCTCATCAGCCAGGATAGCTTGATTCCAGTGGCAGGGAGAGCAAGGGACTCACGTCTGAGCATACCCTTCCCACTCGGGGTGACAATTGCAAAAACAACAATTGATGGACAGAATGCAGAACAATGTCATACATTCACCCCAGTACAGAGATCTGGGCCTAAATCCATAGTTTTTTTGCTCACCATGCCATTCCAGTTTGAACCCAGCCATATGCAAATCAGTCTTGACCCTGTGCCCCATGGGAACAGTCCAGCCCGAACTGCCAAGCCAGGTCCTCCCTGGACTGGAAACAAGCATCCTAGGACCGGTTTCGGGCTTTCAGCCCTCATCAGCCAGGATAGCTTGATTCCAGTGGCATGGAGAGCAAGGGACTCACGTCTGAGCATACCCTTCCCACTCGGGGTGACAATTGCAAAAACAACAATTGATGAACAGAATGCAGAACAATGTCATACATTCACCCCAGTACAGAGATCTGGGCCTAAATCCATCGTTTTTTTGCTCACCATGCCATTCCAGTTTGAACCCAGCCATATGCAAATCAGTCTTGACCCTGTGCCCCATGGGAACAGTCCAGCCCGAACTGCCAAGCCAGGTCCTCCCTGGACTGGAAACAAGCATCCTAGGACCGGTTTCGGGCTTTCAGCCCTCATCAGCCAGGATAGCTTGATTCCAGTGGCATGGAGAGCAAGGGACTCACGTCTGAGCATACCCTTCCCACTCGGGGTGACAATTGCAAAAACAACAATTGATGGACAGAATGCAGAACAATGTCATACATTCACCCCAGTACAGAGATCTGGGCCTAAATCCATTGTTTTTTTGCTCACCATGCCATTCCAGTTTGAACCCAGCCATATGCAAATCAGTCTTGACCCTGTGCCCCATGGGAACAGTCCAGCCCGAACTGCCAAGCCAGGTCCTCCCTGGACTGGAAACAAGCATCCTAGGACCGGTTTCGGGCTTTCAGCCCTCATCAGCCAGGATAGCTTGATTCCAGTGGCATGGAGAGCAAGGGACTCACGTCTGAGCATACCCTTCCCACTCGGGGTGACAATTGCAAAAACAACAATTGATGGACAGAATGCAGAACAATGTCATACATTCACCCCAGTCTCTCTCCGGTCCTAGGATGCTTGTTTCCAGTCCAGGGAGGACCTGGTTTGGCAGTTCGGGCTGGACTGATCCAATGGGGCACAGGGTCAAGACTGATTTGCATATGGCTAGGTTCAAACTGGAATGGCATGGTGAGCAAAAAAACGATGGATTTAGGCCCAGATCTCTGTACTGGGGTGAATGTATGACATTGTTCTGCATTCTGTCCATCAATTGTTGATTTTGCATTTGTCACCCCGAGTGGGAAGGGTATGCTCAGACGTGAGCCGCTTGCTCTCCATGCCACTGGAATCAGGCTATCCTGGCTGACGAGGGCTGAAAGCCCGAAACCGGTCCTAGGATGCTTGTTTCCAGTCCAGGGAGGACCTGGCTTGGCAGTTCGGGCTGGACTGATCCCATGGGGCACAGGGTCAAGACTGATTTTCATATGGCTAGGTTCAAACTGGAATGGCATGGTGAGCAAAAAAACGATGGATTTAGGCCCAGATCTCTGTACTGGGGTGAATGTATGACATTGTTCTGCATTCTGTCCATCAATTGTTGATTTTGCATTTGTCACCCCTAGTGGGAAGGGTATGCTCAGACGTGAGCCCCTTGCTCTCCATGCCACTGGAATCAGGCTATCCTGGCTGACGAGGGCTGAAAGCCCGAAACCGGTCCTAGGATGCTTGTTTCCAGTCCAGGGAGGACCTGGCTTGGCAGTTCGGGCTGGACTGATCCCATGGGGCACAGCGTCAAGACTGATTTGCATATGGCTAGGTTCAAACTGGAATGGCACGGTGAGCAAAAAAACGATGGATTTAGGCCCAGATCTCTGTACTGGGGTGAATGTATGACATTGTTCTGCATTCTGTCCATCAATTGTTGATTTTGCATTTGTCACCCCGAGTGGGAAGGGTATCCTCAGACGTGAGCCCCTTGCTCTCCATGCCACTGGAATCAGGCTATCCTGGCTGACGAGGGCTGAAAGCCCGAAACCGGTCCTAGGATGCTTGTTTCCAGTCCAGGGAGGACCTGGCTTGGCAGTTCGGGCTGGACTGATCCCATGGGGCACAGGGTCAAGACTGATTTGCATATGGCTAGGTTCAAACTGGAATGGCATGGTGAGCAAAAAAACGATGGATTTAGGCCCAGATCTCTGTACTGGGGTGAATGTATGACATTGTTCTACATTCTGTCCATCAATTGTTGATTTTCCACTAATATTTCAAGACTCATGCTCAATCACAGAGTAAGTCGCTTCTGCATTTTTATTGGTATGCGTAGCAAAAGTAATAACTTCTTCCCTCCCCTCCCTACCCTCCTGTATCAAGGAGCAAAGTTCTTGATACAGTTGTCACCCCAATACTAATTTCTCATTTTTCTTCGATAGCTTAAAAAGAGTATGGGTGTTTACCTGCAGTTAGGGAGGAAGCAAGACTCCAAAAACCTCAAAAAGTACCTAACCTATTCCCTGTTGCAAGGAGATATGGCAAGCACCAAACATCATTTGAGTTCCATCCCATTGGCTGGAAGAGATGTCCTAAACGCTCAACACTATCAACCATAACTTACAGTTCTCAGGCCTTACCGTGATGTCTTTCTTTTCCAACAAACTCAGCACTTGTGCCACCCTAGTATTATGTTCATCCAAATCACTAGCAAATATCAAAATATTGTCCTGGAAACACACAAACCCTGGAATACCAATGAATATAGTTTCCATCAGCCTATGGAAAACCCCAGAGGATGACATGTGTCCAAAAAGCACCAGTTTGTAACACAATGCCTATTTCGTCTTTATGCAGGATGTTAAAGGATGAGATTCCTTATACAAAACTATTTGATTGCATGGAGACATCATATTAAGGGTGGTGAAAATCTTTACACCCTTTAAGAAAAATAACAACTCACTCATGTTGGGCAGGACAAGTCTATTCATCCACATCCTAATCTTCAAGCCCGGAAGCCAAAAAACTACCTTATGGAACCATTTGCTTTGCGAGCCAACACCACCGGAGACAACCACTCTTCTCCTTCAATTGGTTAAATCGCTTATTGCTTCCACAAATTCTGTATTTCTTTTCTCAGTTTGGCATACACAGACAAGAGTACCTTATGCACCCCACCTACAATGGGTTGAGCATCTGACATAGGTTGAATATAATGAAAAAAGTGGTTAGGTTTTCCTTGTTGATGAGTTAGACCTTTGGGAAACTCCTGTTCCCAATCATGCCATTTATGCAAGTGCATTCATCCTTTATCAATTCACTCCATATTTGGACCTGTTGATGACCATTTGGATCTAAAGTGATTTGTAATTTTTGTTGTGCTAGACATCCTAGAACACATGATCCATCCATTCCAATCTGGAGTGGAATTGCTATCGAACAAAACCACCATTTTGAATTCTCCTATGACATTCATTAGTTTTCCACTATCTGCTACTGGTCTTAGAATGATAGGTTAAACCATTTTGAATTCTCCTATGACATCTATTGGCTTTCCACTCTCTGCTACTGGTCTTAGAATGATAGGTTCCACCATTTTGAATTCTCTTATGACATCTATTGGCTTTCTGCTATATGCTACTGGTCTTAGAATGTTAGGTTCCACCATTTTGAATTCTACTATGACATCTATTGGCTTTCCGCTATATGCTACTGGTCTTAGAATGTTAGGTTCCACCATTTTGAATTCTACTATGACATCTATTGGATTTCCACTATCTTCTACTGGTCTTAGAATGATAGGTTCCACCATTTTGAATTCTCCTATGACATCTATTGGCTTTCCGCTATATGCTACTGGTCTTAGAATGTTAGGTTCCACCATTTTGAATTCTACTATGACATCTATTGGTTCACCACCTAATGTTACTGGTCTTGCAGCGTTAGTTTCGAAGACCATTCAAGGTGACGTCTTCCACTCATGTACTCCAATTAGTGCAAATGGTGAGCCAGAGTCAGCCATCATTCTCACTTCAACCTTGCTTACACCTATCTGGCAATAAGGGCGTTCATTGAATGCACCACCCACACATAAAATGATATTTTCCATCTATTTAATGGAATTCGGACACAAACCTAATCATAATCACTAGAATCTTTTAGAAAAAATGTCAGTGTTACTTAAAAAGCCAAATGGCTTTGTTAGTAGAGGATCATATTGGTGCTCCTCTCGAACCTTTACAAAATATCCTTTTTTATACATTTGCTGCATGTTTAAAAAAAAAGAAATGTATGGCAGGACATGATGACAATCTCTTTAAATGATTATTATTCCCACTGTTTTCTTGCGTTCAGATTGCTGTCCGGCTTAGGGAAAGAAACCAAGAGCCATATTATCAAGCACGGCGTTAAAATGATCGCTGCTTTAGCGGCAGAAAACTGCCGCTAAAGCGGCGATAATGGGCTTGATAATATGCCGCAGAGAATTCCAATTGAAGCCCAGCTTGACACCAGAACATGGGCTTCTATGGAAATTCTCAAGGGCATATTATCAAGCCCATTATCGCCGCTTTAGCGGCAGTTTTCTGCCGCTAAAGCGGCGATAATTTTAACGCTGTGTCTTGATCATATGCCGCTATATTGTGAACAGAGTGCGCTTCTGAAGATAAAGACATTTGCTTTTTAAAACTACGTGTGCTTTGAATGTAGGCATTCTATTCACAAGATGCAGCTAATGTCGAAACTTCAACAAAACTTTCTGTAGACCCTCCAGGTAATTGATGCCGCCGGTAAAATGTATGCTGTTCCATGATGACATTTCTCCTCATTTTAAAACGTGTCTCGAGTATGGTAATGGAAAATGCACAGTCATCTACTGGGTCACTGTCACCCAAAACTGTTTCTCAAGGCTCTGTGGGAGATGTTTTAGCACCGTCCATCCATTAGGAGTAAGAAAATGTCCTAGTAATGCATGCTTTTTAATTTCTTTTGGGTAAAAGCCATCCCATATATGGCGTCCAAATAAGTTTCAAAACTTTTTCTTCTACTGCTCCCACTCTAGGGGGAATATTTACAAGAAACTGCTGGAGCGCGGCGTTAAGCCACAATTGTTAACGTCGCACTCCGACAGTTTCAAAACACAGGAATATTTTTAAAAATGAGGCGTTCCCCTGGGGTTCGCCTACCGCTGCTGCTAAATTTAGCAAAGCAGGCACCCTTACACCATGGTGGAGGGGTGTCTCTATTGCTGCGAATACTTGTTCATGTGCAGGATGCACATGCACATAAACCAGCACATAAACAGTAACTAATGGCGATTTTAAGGGGCATATCAACAACAACCGGCGATAATTATCGCTGGGCGCACTTAGCGCTCCGATAATTATCGCCGGCTAGCGCCGATTTTTATCGCTGAGATAGCGCGCTATTAGCAACGCTTATCTCATCAGCGATAAAAATCCTAGCGCAAGCAGCCGTAAGGAAAGTAGCATTAACAGGGGTTATCGCTACTTTTCCTGACACTATGCTTTATAGCGTTAGGCTTGCTGATAGGAGAAATGTCGCTTAGCGACATTTCTCCTGTCATGGTCCTATCAGCAAGCCTAATGCTATGGAGCATAGCATCAGGAAAAGTAGCGATAACCCCTGTTATCGCTACTCTCCATACGCCTGCTTCAGGACTAACTCAGCCATGATATTCTATGGAGGGTGGATATCATGGCTAAGTTTGTCTGTCCCTATCAACTAGCTAACGTGAGAATATCGCTGGGTTTCCAGCGATGATCTCACGTTAGCCAGTTAGCGCCAGGATTTTTATCGCTGATGAGATAAGCGTTGCTAATAGCACGCTATCTCAGCGATAAAAATCGGCGCTAGCCGGCGATAATTATCCTGGCGCTAAGTGCGCTCAGCGATAATTATTGTCGGTTGTTGTTGATATGCCCCTATGTGTGCTGCAGAAAATAGCACACATAGAAACAGCGAGAACGAGGAAAGAATGATAATTTCTCCTTGTTGCTCCTGTTTAAGACCAGGTTTTTCCTTGTCTTAAAATTGGTGCTGCCCCATATTTAAGATAACCTTGTAAATAGGGGGCAGCACAAAAATACAATGGGTGTTGCGGTGGAACACACACAGCACCACCCATTGCCCCCCCCCTTACCCCGGCGGAATAGTGCGGTAAGGGGCATATTTACAAGGTGGTGTTAAGACACGTTAAATCACTTAACTCCACCTTGCAAATATGTAGCTGGGCATTAGAAGTGACGCTCCTGTGGCGCAATGCCCTTGTAAATATGTCCGCAAGGTCTGGATAAAAACCACGAGCGAGGAACTAGATGTGTTGCCTTATGAAGGTGCACGCACTGCAGAAAAGTTGTATAAAGCTCAACAAAATGACTGTGCTGCTTCATGCTTCCTCTTAAAAAGAGATGTGCATATCATCCTGGAGCAAGCCCTAGAATTGTACTTGTAGAATAATATGCTGTAATACGTCCAGCAGTCATTGACTGGGAAATAGACGAAAAACCAATCCTTTCAGACTAAAATAAAGGTGTGCATGTCACTGTGGTGCATGCACTTAAAATAATATAGACTCATATTTCACAGGAAAGATGATACAGTATGGTGCTCCTTGTTGTCTTTTAAGTTAAGGTGAGGATATCACCATGGCGGTGCAGGAATAATTGATGTCGAAAGTTGAACAGTCACATTCGACCATGTACATATGCACACATGGTACGTCCATCTCTGAATATATGCACCAATTATATGCACAGTTAGAGGCAGAACCAAGAGGAAGTAAGAGATTTAAACGTCCCAGTTGAAATGGTGTGAAGCCAGTGGAAAGACAATTCTCAAGAGCACAACTGTAACTAGATTCACTGTAATCTAAATGTGGGGGTGAGTATGCTCTCGGCATACATGCTGATGCACAGAGACTAATTCAAACAGTGGCATAATAGGCGCCACCGTGGTAGGGGGGGCAGTCTTCTGTACATGAAGGGGCCCCCCTAGCTTATCCGTGCACTGCAGGATGCAGCATGCTCAGAGCTGACTCGTGCTGACCCAGAAGGAAAGAGAAACACAATAAAAATGTGTTGTTTTTCAGTCCCAGCAAGCAGGCACCTTACAAGAGTCTCTCAATGAGAGCGTCCTCCACAGGACACTGCTCCTCTGAGAAGGGAAGAGGCAGCACAGAACAAACTGGGACAGAGGCAAGTAAGGTTGTCAACTTTCCCAGAGAAAAACAACTTTTTAATATTCTGCAAAGGTCCCGACACAATTCTCAAGTAGAACTGCATATGTAATTGTCTCTATTTATTTTAACCTGGCCGTTTTGTTTACTTATATTTTTAGGTGGGTCATTAAGGCAGCTATAGAGTGTTTTCTTCTTACATTTTCTTTTGAAAGTATGTTCTGATAAGGAGAAAAATACTCTTTACGAGATATAGCTAATATCACAGGGACAATATAATACACGTTGTTCCAGTATCTATCTATCTATCTATCTATCTATCTATCTATCTATCTATCTATCTATCTATCTATCTATCTATCTATCTATCTATCTATCTATCTATCTATCTATCTATCTATCTATCTATCTATCTATCTATCTATCTACCTACCTACCTACCTACCTATCTAGCTAGCTAGCTAGCTAGCTATCTACGCATCTCGACTCTATGAGACTCTTTGCCACTTCACGACACTCCACTCTCTGCCATTCCACTCTACTCCTTGACACTCTACTCCATTCTATGCTACTGATTTATTTGACACTCTATGGCACTCCACGACACTCCAATTCACTCTACGCCACTAAGCACCACTTCACGACACTTTACACCACTCCATAACACTCCACTCCACGACACTCCATGCTGCTCCATTCTATGACAGTCTACTCCACTCTATGAAAATCTACTACATTCTGCACCATTACACTCTACTTCACTATACACAATCCCATCTATGCCACTAAGCTCCACTTTACTCTACACCACTCCACTCTACTCCAGGACACTCTACCCCACTCTACACTATGTCACATTTCGTTGCTCTACTCTACGACACACTACTCCACTCTGAAACACTTCACAGCACTCCATTCTACAGCACTTTACTCCACTCTAGACCCTTCCATTCTACTCCACTCCACTCTACTCCCTCTACCACACTCTATGCCATTCTAATCTATGCCACTCCACTCCACTCTACGTCACTCCATGCCACTCTATGCCACACCACAACTCTATGCCACTCTATGCCAATCCATGACACTCCACTCTACACCACTCCGGTCTAAAACACTCCATTCCACTCCACGCCAGTCTCCTCTACACCACTAACATTTAGCTATGCTGCGCAGCAGCCACACTTGTGTACAACATGGCTAAATACATTGGTAAATCAAAAAGATCTTGCATAGGTGAGAGCCATTGGCTTTGCCAATGCTTTTTTTCTTTGCAGCTAAATGAAGCACAGAAACTACGGCTGATGCCATGTGAATGCAGGCATCAAAGGTAGAGTACTTCTACAGAGTGGTTGGTGACTGAGAAGGTTCAGGGATTATCGGGGTCACCTCTCCATTTCTTGCAGGGGGACCCCTAAATGTCTTGTTTCGCCACCGGTTTTAAAAATGGCAGTATGCAACTCCAGCACCAAGCAACCACCCTCATCATGGCCTCTGTCCTGCAGAGCGTGTAAAAAGTCCAGAGTTGGAACAGAGAGCCAGTGGAGGAGAAGTAAGAACACGCTCTGGATAACGATGTCCACTGCCAATAACCTCTAATTTCATCAAGTTGAAGATCCCGGGAAAAAACACAAAACTGATGAAACTGTTTTGAAACTGAAGAAAAGAAAAACAAAAACACACATGCATGACTCAGTTGGCAGATCATCACCAATGGAAGTGATGATGACTTCAAATCAGGTTAGATGGCGTTTATTTTCATCAAGTCTAACCCGCAGAGCTCGAAGCAAACTGTCCCAATGCTCCCACATATCATAATGCACCTTAAAGTGCTGAGACACATAGACTGTCCCAACACACATGAAGGGACACCCCAACAAGCAGCTAGAGACTAGGAATCCTATTCCAATGTGGCTGCTTCACCTCATGATCACATTATCCTTGGCCTTTCTTTGTGCACGGTTTCACCAAGCTATCAAGGTCAGCTCCATAGGATCTTTGTGGGATTTTTCAGTCTGCAGGTTGGAATTCAGGAAGTGCCTCTCAGTTAGACAGGTACTTTCCAGAAGATGCAAAATATGAATTGGCTGGTCTGTATGATCAATTATCAATTGTGTTGGCCTCGAAAGGGGTAATGTACACACGTTGATTATGTTTCTTCATAATATTCAGGTTTTCAATCTATGATTGATCAGCAACTGGATTGGACTTATACTTGGTTTTCCTATCCTTCGTTTTGGTGCAACTGGGCGTGTTAATGACCCAGAACCTTCCCCTTTAAAAAGGTCATAGTCAATCAATCCAGTAGAAGCTCTACTGGATTGATTGATTTTGTGCAGGAAGGTGCAAGGTTGTTTGCATTGGCGCCAGGCAGCCCATTCTGTGCCAGCGCAGGGGAAAAGGACACGAAGGTGCTATATCTCATAGGTACGGCAGATTCCTGCCCTTTTGTTGTGACTTGGGGCAGCGCCACAACATTTCTTGAGTCGCTGCCCTGCGCCAAAAGCTCTTAAATGAGGCCCTATGTGTTTATTTCAGCACAATGCTCACATGAGGCATGTTGGCATCAACTCGGTGCACTAACATGCTATCATTGAAAAAACAACTTCCCCTTTGAACTCTTTTTACTGAACACGTTGGAAGACAGGGCCGGCTCTAGGCCAGTGCGATCGGTGGGTTAAAATGCCTGCTGCTAAGAACGTTTACAATGCAGATAAGAAAGTGCATATACTGTAAATAGGTCAGTGGGTTACTGCTTCTGTCAGAGAGCTCCCTTTATTACTTGTCTTTTATAAGCCAAAATCCTAATATAGAACATTGAGCTATTAACTGTCATCCTAGAGCTGCATGCAAAGTACAAGGTATATGTTAGAGCTACATGTTTTTTGCCCAGTCTTTCATCATCCTAATCTTGTGAAAAGGGTTCATTTGGGTAGAAAACAATTCTTATTATGAAAGAGAACCCCTAACAATTATTTTATGTTTTAAATTCTGAATTTGTGCTTTTCCTGAATAAGACCTTTAAATATATTGCCTACCAGTATTGATGAAATGTCACTCCTACACAACACCTTGTAGTACTGTCTGATTTAACATTTCCTATAAACTGATTTACCCACATATGATTGTCTCTGTGCAATGTGTGTGGTGTAAAGTGCTCTGACACCTTACACTGGTATGACTGGCGCTATAAAACTAAATGAATCTGAGAAACAGTGGTTATGGAGACTTGAGAGGCACTGTTAAAGGGTGCTAGTGAGGGAATCTGTGGCAGAGGTGGTCATTGGGGGGGTGCCAAAAAACGCTGCCGCACAGGGCGCCACCAGCGCTAAAGCCAGCCCTATTGGAAGATGATCCAACTGAAGCATTTGCCTAGGAGTAATGGCATCCATGTGCAAGCATGACTTCTAACACCTATTTATAGCCCCTACATGCATGAGAGTCTGGACATTTTGGCTTCCTTGATCCCTGAGGTCTACATCTCAAACTATCAGCCTCTTTCCTGGTTGGCTCAGTCTTTCATCACTCTATGGGGCATCACAGCAGACTAGGGGTCAGAGTTACTACCCTTCAAAGCATTGCTACGTTGCGTGAAAGGGAAAGAGCAGAAATGCGCCATATCTACTAATCTGGAGCTGGAGCAGTTCACCATGGCGCAAGGGTTCCTGCGTGACAAAGCGTTTTCCTCTTTCTATGTGTGCTGCAGAATGAAACACACATATAACGAGGAAACAACCAGGAGAAAAAAAGATTTTTCTCCTTGTTATGCCATCTTATCCTCTGGTGGGGGGTAACGATTTCATGCAATTCTAGGTTTACAATGCTTAGTAAATTCGATATTGCGTGAAATCCGTGGGTGGATGCATGGGAACGGCCAGATTCCACCCATGGAACTCCTCCCAGAATGAATTCTAACGCAATCCAGCGCATGTCGCTGCATTGCTTTACATGCAATAGGGCGTAAATCGGCCCTTGAGTGACTTTGCCACTGGATTCAAGCTAGCCTGGCTGATGAAGGGTGTTACCCAGAAACTGGTCCCAGGATGTTTGTTTCCGGTTCAGGGAAGACCTGGCTTGGCAGTTCGGGCTGGACTGTTCCCATGAGGCACAGGGTCAAGACTGATTTGCATATGGCCATGTCTGAACTGGGGTGGCAAAGTGAGCTAAAGAACAATGATGCGTTCAACCCAGATGTGTGACTGGGGTGATTTGTCTGAAAAGTTTCAGCACTCTGCCCTTCATCTCCTTGTGTTTGCTTTGTTAATATCAACAAGCACTTTGCGTTGTGGATGCGCCAAAAAATTGTTGCAACCAAGACACAAAATGTTAGTAAAGCAGGCCCTAGATGCGTTTCTTATAGTCATTGCTCTACCTTTGGGTTGACAGACATCCGTCGTTGGTCACTTAGCAAAAGCGGGCCCTGCTGTTGGCACCTCTCTAATGGGGAACCCTTTGTCAGTTAAAGCTGTACCCACCTCATGTGGCTCTAATAGCCTTCACGAAATAAAATGGCATGGCACCTTCGACAAAATGCTATGCCCGCTGCTGTTTGCTAACTGCACCCTGTACGTTTGAGAAATTAGGCCTACGTACGGTGTTAACTATAGTACAGATTGACTAACCTCTGTAAATGGCTGTGCCTCTTCCTGGGGCCTGGTAAGCACTTAAGAACACTATAGCTTAGATGCATTTATTAGGAGGGAATGATGGGTGCATTTTGGGGAATTCAATTAAAAAAGGTAGATAACAATTTGCTAAATTGCTAGTAAAACTGCAGAAGCATCAAAAATAAATATAAATTCAAAAAACACCTAAAAAGCTTGAGCACCATAGATTTATCGAGGCCCTCTTTTTGATTGGTTCATATGTCATTCAGCTGTGAAAGCAGGACTGTTGTATTTACATGATTATTCTGCCTTCCTGCAGTCTCATTCCACTCATCCCTGTATCAGGATGCACCGCCGCAGCGGGCATCATGCAGGGCATGCTCAAGCTCACCCTTGGTTAATCAAGAGTGCCAAGCACTGAGCCCCTTGCAGCACAGCCAGAACAAAGACAACTGCTGGGGCCTGCCACCCTGTGGATCAACAATCAAACACCTCCTCCACTCAAGAGCATCCGAGTGTTTCCATTTACAGCTCACACATCATTATTTAGCAAATGAGCGCGTGTACTTGGGGTTAGTTCTTCAAAGATGCGGCCTGTGGGCCATCTGATTGGCTGTGGATGTGCACTGACTGCTAAGCACATCTAAGGGTTTCATCTGTGTGTGGAATGCAGGGATTGGACCAGGAGCCTAGCTGCCAGATGTGTAGGGCACCCACCTTATTTAAAACCTGTTGTCGACTGTTACACGTCCCACAGTCAAGCTTGTCTGAATAAAAACCCAAAGTATATGCACAAGACACTCCTGCTGGACACAGGTTTTGCAATAGAATGTCCATGAAATTGCATTTTGTATGCAATTTCAGAAAATGTGACTAGAGAAAATGATAAAATGACTAAATGATTCCACTTGTTTAGCAAATGAATTAATTGGCTAACTATTTCTTCAGAATATGAAAACTAAATAAAACAAATGCATGTACACGTTTATCAACACTTTGTATTGGTGCAAAGTCACCAAACATGAAAAAAATCGCCTCAGTGTTGATTTGGAAGCTACTTTTGAAAGCATTTTTTTGAATTGGAAAGTTTGCCAAAAATTATGTCTCCTTCAGGTAGTGCACAGTTTTCTTTTCTCCAAACGTTTATTACTTTGCATATAATGTACAACACACTTATAAAGTAGGAAAAGTTTAAAAGTAAGTACTACCGTGGTATTTTATACTGAATGGGTTCAGTTCCAGTATAAAATCTATGCTAAACTCACACAAACACCTAAGCATTATGGTGCAAAGGAATTTTCAAACTAACCTAAGCTCAGGGACAGAACAACCACCCTGGAGGCCCTAACGAAAAGGCTATGAGCACAAAAGAGTACAAATTCAGGTTTTACAGCTTTACTGAAGGCCATATGATCTTTCAGGCATGCAAGGTGATGGAGAAGGGGATTCCATAACTTAGCAGTAGCCACTGATGAGGGTCTGCCTCCTTGCTTTCCAAAATTTAGGGATCACCACTAAATTGTGTTCAGCCGAGCAAGAGGCCAGGTCAGCAGATACCAGTGGAACATTGTTCTGATGGCTTTAGATCCTGAGTTGTGTAAAGACTTATGTGCAACACACACAGCTCTGAAAATAAAGCGCCTTCTAACGGGAATCCATTGAAGCTTGGCTAACTCCACTGACACTGGATGATAGTTTGGAATATCCAGTATCAACCTCGCTGCCCTACTCTGGACAGTTAGGAGCTTATCAAGAGTTATTGATGTTCAGGAACAGCGCATTACAATAATCAATTCTTGAAGAAATCAGGGCGAACACAGCTGATTTTCAAGGTGCCCCCTGAATATAAGGAAAGACCTTCTGGAGCATCCTAATGATGTTAAAGGAGGTTGATGCCGTTCGGTTCACCCGCAGACCAAAGCAAGGTCCTGGCCCACAATGACACCCAGATTTTCTGCCAATTTTGTTAGGTAGAGCAGGGTTGCCAGAACATCTGGCCACCAATTACTGTTCCAGATTGAAGGTTGACCTCCACAAATAATGACCGTAGTCTTGTCTGCATTTAATTTCAGGCATTTATCCTCATCCAGGTAGCACTAGCCTTTACGCAGCTATTAAAGTTGAAGGCTTTAGAATGTCCATCATCAGTACTAGACCCAGTTAAATAGTATAAAGTAGGAAAAGTTTAAAGTAAGTACTAATTCTGGGGCATATCATCAAGGACCGGCGATAACTATCGCTAAGCGCACTTAGCGCTAGTATAATTATCGCTGGGTAACGTGGAATTTTATCGCTGAGATAGCATGCTATTAGCAACGCTTATCTCAAAAGTGATAAAATTCCAAGCACTAACTGCCAAATGTGATACTCTCACAAAGTTTGGCGATAGTTTGTTGATAGGGAAGGGCAGACTTAGCCATGATATCTACCTTACGTAGGATATCATGGCTAAGTCAGTTTTGAAGCAGGCATATGGAAAGTAGCGATAACAGAGGTTATCGCTACTTTGCTTGTCGCTCTGCAGGTTAGCGTGCCCATTGATAATTGGAGAAATGTCGCTTAGCGACATTTCTCCAGTTATGTCAGGGCAGGAACGCCCACTTTGCATCTCATTAGAGATGCAAAGATGGGCGTTGGGGGAAAGGAGATAATGCAAGGATTCACGCGATAGGGTGACCTTGCTGATTAGGCAATACAATTATCACCGCTTTTCGTCCGAAAACGGACGCAAAAGTAGCGATAAATTTCATATCGCCTCCTTGATGATATTCCACTCAGTATTTTGTATTGAAGGGGCACGCTTCAAGTACAACACCTATGATAACCTCGTGCAGAAACCTAAGCATTATGGTGCGTGGAGCCCGGCAGCCTACAGTGCTCCCGCACTCGGGAAGGGAGCAGCAGGGCCACCTCTTTGTAGATATTGCACTTTAAAAGACGGTACATTTGGCCCATAATTCTTGACAGAAAATTATATTTTTATTTATAGATTGATACCAGTTAATGGAAAACAATCTTTGTGATTCTAAATTTGGTGGGAAACAAATTGCATAATTTCTAATGTCTCGTTTTTTCAGCCATTTAACCATAGATTCTTGTCCAGCCTGAGCTTGCACGATGCAAAACAGGGACCACTGGTCCCCAAGTCAGCCTTGTGAATGTAGGGTAACCTGGTTTATCATGCAGTTGCCAGATTCTTGCATCTGATTCCTGCTCAATTCACTCATCCAAGACATTTGCCACTTGCTCCCTGCTCTCTTCTGGTTATAGACTTCTGGAATTCAAATGCAATCTTTAATGATCCGTTTCACAGAGGTTTTTGTGCTTTTAATTGGAATCACATAAGCACAATACTGTTCTGCATTTGGACGTGTTGTGATTCAGATCCATAGAATCATACCCACATGGTTGCACCCACAGACTAGTTTTAATTAAATCAATCCGGTGCTGATCTTGTAATTTTATGACTGTAATGTTTTATTTACAAAAGATATTTCAATCCATTAGAGTGTGTTGCTTAATGCTTTTTAGAAACTATATTTTTCAGGCTTTTGTTTCAAATATACTATATAGCTCTAAAAATGAAAGAAAGAGAAAATAAAATAAAGTAAGTAAATAAAAGTAATTTTTGAGAAGGCAAATGACTATATAAAAATACATAAATGGAAGCAGAAGAAAGGCTCAAAGAAGACAATACATGAAAAATAAAGATAGAATTACAAAAAAGAAAGAAATATAGAAAGAAAAAAGAGAAACTCAAATATGGAAATGAAAGAGATAAAGATGGAAAAGTAGTGAAATTAGAGAGAGATAGAATAAAGGGCCTCACTACGATGTCGGCCGGACCAAACTTCTTACCGTCGCGGCTGGTATCTGATTGCAACTGGCGAGGCTGGGGAAGTTTTCCCCTGCCGTATCACGATGCAACTGCTTATACCACGGTGGTGCACATACTTATGAATATGTTACTGCAAGTGTGTACAAACTCACAGGAAACATGTGATATGTAAACACATGCATGACATATGAGGGGATATGCCTTGTGCTGCATGTACCCCATTACTGAAGTGTGACGATCTGTGCACAGTCCAGTCAATGGAGATACATGCTAGCTACGGACTTACCTGCATTCTGGCGCCCACAGGGTCGTAGTATCCGGGGTACAGCTGCTGCAGTGTAGGGGGGATCTGGAGAAAGGGAGGCTGTCGGGTAGAAGTTGATTTGTGTGGGCATGCCCCCCAGACCCTTTGTGTCTGACAATTCGAGGCAGGTGGTTGGACCACCACAGTCGGCTCTTCAGAAATGCACATAGTCATCCAGACGGCGGTCGGAACTATCTGTACAGCTCTATGTCTGCTGCTTTCCTCCAACCACCATCTCAGCGGTCGGAGAAAGGCTGTAAGAGTCGGCAGTCTGTCAGTGGTCGGTCGGAGTACACGATGCATGCATCTTAATCAGGTGGTCGGACTGATTGATTCCGACGTGACCACGGGGTCCGAACGCCACCGACAGGACTGCAGAAGCCGGTCTGACTGGCATCATATGAGGCCCAAAGACAGTAATGTGCACAGATAGAAAAATAAAAAAATTAATGTGTAAAATAAGTGCAAAAATGCGAGAAAGAATTTGAAGAAACGAATAACAAAAGAAAATGAGTCGAAATGGCGCCAGTGCAGGGAGAAAGGACAGGAACGCACCATATTGCAAAAAACCCGGTGCATTCCTGCACTTTCACTTTGGTATAGGGCAGCACAGCAAGATGAGTTGCGGTGCTGCCCTACACAAAATCTCCGAAAATAAGGGCCAAACAATTTATGGATAGGGTGCAAGTTGTAGGGGATAGATGAGAAAATGCTGCTGAACAACATTACATAAAAAACTGTAACCTGAAAACGCTGACACAAGATGCCAAATGAAGACAATAGCAAAAAGGGAATGGCAGGCGAGAGAGCTGAGAGGGTCCACACTACGATTGGGGAGAAAAGGATGTAGTCCAGGGGCCGTAAATCAGACATAGATGTGAAGGGAGGCCCACTATCCCTGGTGCCTATGGAAAACTGGTTGGAGGCCTCTGTGAACACAGACAGTGGGGACCTAAAGGCTGCAGTGGAAGAGGCTATGTATATTGTTGCTGGTGCTACTGTTGGCTGGTTTAGCATTCTGTTAACATAGATAAGTAAATTGGTGTCACCACCTTAACTAACAAGAAGGAACTACTTAGCAGAGTCTGTGTCAAAGGATGAGGCGCCCTGATTGAAGTGAGAGGTCTCATGGAAGAAGAGGAAAAATTATGAAGAGGTAAAGCATCCGATAGATACTTTAAAAAAAGGGATGGACGGAGGGAGAATTTATGAAGGCCGGAAGTGAAGAAGAAAGGAAGAAAGGAGGGAGGGTAAAGGGAGAAAGGAGGGAATAATGGGAGGAAAAAGGGAGGGTAGGAAGGAACAAATAAAAGGTATGAAGGAAGGACAAAAGTAATGACGGACGGATGCAAGGGTAGAAGATAGATACTTTAAAAAAAGGGATAGACGGAGGGAGAATTTATGAAGGCCGGAAGTGAAGAAGAAAGGAAGAAAGGAGGGAGGGTAAAGGGAGAAAGGAGGGAATAATGGGAGGAAAAAGGGAGGGTAGGAAGGAACAAATAAAAGGTATGAAGGAAGGACAAAAGTAATGACGGACGGATGCAAGGGTAGAAGATAGATACTTTAAAAAAAGGGATGGACGGAGGGAGAATTTATGAAGGCCGGAAGTGAAGAAGAAAGAAAGAAAGGAGGGAGGGTAATGGGAGAAAGGAGGAAATAATGGGAGGAAAAAGGGAGGGTAGGAAGTAACAAATAAAAGGTATGAAGGAAGGACAAAAGTAATGACGGACGGATGCAAGGGTAGAAGATAGATACTTTAAAAAAAGGGATGGACGGAGGGAGAATTTATGAAGGCCGGAAGTGAAGAAGAAAGAAAGAAAGGAGGGAGGGTAATGGGAGAAAGGAGGGAATAATGGAAGGAAAAAGGGAGGGTAGGAAGGAACAAATAAAAGGTATGAAGGAAGGACAAAAGTAATGAAGGACGGATGCAAGGGTAGAAGAAGGGAGAAAATAAGGAAGGATGAAAGCTGGGACAGAAGAGGTAAGTAATGATGACTGGGAGATCCAGAAGGAGAGTGTGGAAGAGGGCCAAAAGAAAGAAGGAAAGGTACCTAATGGACTGGGGGACCAATAGAGAAAATACTATTTGAAGTAAGGGAGGAAAGACACTGAAAATATTCATGCAGTGTGCTGCAGTGCATTGAGAGACCTTGAAATAGATGCTAAGGCCCTCCGAAAATTGTTATTCTTGAAATATTATTTCTTCCCTATGCCTCTAGTCCTATATTGATTATGTCATTTGGTTTAACTGCACCAACACATTGTTAGCTGCTAATGGTAGTAGTCGGGGGCCTTAACCTTGGTGACTCAGAGCAATTGTAGAGGAATTCGCACAGAGCCCATTTGTGCACATCACCAGTGCTGCAGCTTGACTGATAAGCAGCCCGGCTCCCTACAGACACGTCGCCATGCTGCTATATATAATGCAAACAAGCAGGATGTCCAGGCATTGCAGGGCTCTCTCTAAGTCTCCCTATCTGTGCTTCTCAGGGAAATCAGCAGGCTTCAAGACTTTTATAGAAAACTATTGCTTTATCCCTTCTAAAACACTGGCCACAGCACAAGTAGTTACAGTGGCTAAAATATTGTGCATAGAAAGTATGACATTTTTTTTTAGGCCAACGCAAAATATAATTATGCTCGAAAATGTGTGAAATTCGTTAATTTCACACTACATGATATTCAAAGTCATAGTCAAAAGTACTTTATTTCCAAGACGTATATTCATATAAAAATATTACACACAATTCAAAATCATAAAAGAAAGAAGCGTAAAAAAGAACACAATTTTAGTATTCAATTCAGTTCAAAACAAGCTTTATTCGATTTTTGTGATAAAATTATAAAAGCATACATTTACAACACATCTATAAATAATGGTTTAAAAAGTAACTTAAAATGACATTTTTGTGCTGTTTACACAATGACACAAGATTCAATTCATGTAGTTGCTGCAGTTTAGTTAAGGACATGTTAGATGTGAAGGACATCTAACCTGAGCTTCAATTGGAATTCCATAGAGCATATTATCAAGCCCATTATCCCCGTTTTAGCGGCAGTTTTCTGCCGCTAAAGCGGCGATAATTTTATCGCCTGTCTTGATAATATGCCCCCGAGTATTTCAAATAAGAATAGTTTTTCAACATCTCACTGTATATTTAAAAAAGATTAAATTGACTTTATAAAATGTTCATATTCAAGAAGTTGCAGTGCTAAAAACGCTGGTCTACATTGTCTTAAAATTGGTAAAATCCATCTCCTTCTTTGCATTGCATAAAACTTACAATATAAAACCACATGAATTGTCGATTGCTGGGACCATGCATCTCATGGGCATCTACTCAGTACTGTGGCCCAATCATTTATTACAGGGAAGCTTATCAAATTATGGAAGATGCCGAATCTAAAACGTGTAATACGAATCTGTCATAGCCACTTAGCGTCAGTTCTAGATACAGCTGTATCCTGCAAGTGGTCAGGATCAATTGGTTGGACTGTACCGAAGATTTCATTGCCTCAACCGCAAATCTGTTTGCCTCCAGATGCGTCAATTTTAGTAATCTTAAACAACTGTGCATGTATCCTTCTACACGACTACTTGTAGATTATACAATTTCAAATATATAAGTATTAAAATTTTCCCTACACCCAACCCAATACAATCTACAGTCCAAGTCTCACATATATTTAAAACCTTTCACTGAAATAATAGAAAAATAGTCCATATAGAAATAATTGATTTTGCCCCAATATCATTCTTTAGTGCAATGTGCATTCAACCAATATCAATCGGTACGTTTACCCCAATCAGGATTCTAAAGTGCAGCATGCATAGCAGCTTTGCACAACCTTCCTATCTGGGGATCGACTAATTTACTGAACATCACCTTGCTGAGTGCAATTACACCCATACAGACCAAGATCTTAAACCCTATGGGGAAGATAATGCCATTTGAGACTTTATGATTTTACACAAATATTGACAAATGACCATAGATGCATCTCGGAATCTGAGACTATAAATCAGCTCTAACCCCGCATCCCCCGTTTGAATCCCGAAGGCCTTTTCCTTGCCTTTTCCTTGCCTCAATGAAGAATACACAATCCAACAATAAATGGATCACTGAATATTTCCCCCCTCTCTTACAGGGGCACTGGCTATTGTTCTTAACAATCTCTGTTTTTAATCCTTTAATGCACCGTGCAGGGTCAACACCCACCCTCTATCGCAAGACTTCATCCCACAAGAAAAGAAAAGGTCAACATTTGTATTACTCAATTTGGCATCATTTTTGGTCATGGGAGAACTGTTTTGGAAAAAAACAAAATATTCCAGAAAAAAAAGTCATGCAGTGCTGTGATGCATGTAACAAATAATTGTGATGAATTCCACAATTTATTTTTACATGGCCAGTACCATATTTACTATGCGTCACACAACAGCACAACGCTAGGCATCATATCGCAACACAGCATAATGCTATTCTTCACTGCATGAAGCAAAGCGTTTTTGCAGCATTGCATTGTATGATAAAAGGCGCACCTGCATCATAGTACACGATAGAAAGGGATGCAGATGTAATCAGTAACTTTGTTAGTGATGGCCCATTACAAGGTGGCTAACTGCTGCTCATGTGTTTAACACTTAAAACAAAGAATGAGGCTTCGCGTGGCCAGAGATTGGCATTTCCCCCTCTGAGGTCACTTAAGGACCCTCCAGGGGGGCCCGCCCCACAGTTTGAAGATCTCTGCTCCAAAGATGGGCCAGTGGTGGGGATGAACAGGGTTGGGGAATCCTCACCCATGAGTGGACGTTGCCTCCACAGGCCTCAACACAGGTGATCCGTTTAAATATTGGGAGCTTTACTTCTATCTGGAGGGGCTGCCATTCACTGGAGGGGTGCCCGTGCCTCTGACATCCCCCCCAAACCAACCCTCTGAACTCCCAACCATCCACTCTAGCTCGAAACAGGCCGGGCCATTGGATTCTTATTCTACTGAAGTAATAGAGCTTTTAACCTTAGCAAAGCCTGGGCCCAAAATTAATCTGGTACAAGTATGTACTATGGGTCAGTGAGACTTAAAAGGCTTTTATGGATCTCTTAGTACTTGAGCTAAAGAGGTGCTAAACTATCCAGAAACATATCTGCTCAGCGCATACATGAGTAACTACTACAAAAGGCGAGTCCACCCAGAATGGAGCACAGTGGGTCACGTTTTACATCCTTTTCATTTATAATTCAAAAGCATTATGTTGCTAAGTCAGCAACGTTCTAATTTGCATATATTGATTTAAATTCGATTTTCCACTTGGTAAATAGGATCTTTACTCTGGCAGAAAATGAAAGGCCACAATTTGTATTGCTGCCCATTAAACATCACAAATGTTCTACAGAGGACATGAAAGATTGGGTAAGGCTGGGAGAGAATCAAAAGAAAGACAAGCACTGGCCTCGGGTTAATGGGCGCAGGCATGCACGCGCCTTGCACTGGCAGGGTATGAGGAAACCGCAGTGCTGGCTCAGCCATGTTACAGAAATGCTGCTGCTTCTGTAATAAGGACAAGGGAGACAGATTTAATCCAGTGCATGTCACACAAGCATTCTTCAATAGGACATTGGAGGAAAGGAACTTAGAAACAATATGTTGCACAATTATCACTTATAGGTCATTTTAAATGAGAAATTGAAATGTTAACAAATATATTTCACTCAGGAAGACCCTTATGAAAAAATACATCTGAAAAATCATTGCACACTATTCGAGCTAATTATGTAATACAAAATAGGAAAAATATTTAATCCTGCAAAATTGTTGCAAAGTTCGTTATCTTGAAATTTTACCTAGATGCGTTGATCAGAGTTTGGATTCTGTTTGTGACACGGTTACCCTAGTACTAAACTTTGGATAGCTGCACATGTCCTTGGAGTCGCTCCCTACTACACAAGCAGCATACATGTTTGTATCAGTTGCTGTGTTTTTTGCAATTTGACTATTTCTATTGCCAGAAAATAATAGTTTTACTGGCCATCGCTGCTCAGGAGCAGTTCATTCTGAGAGCCCTTCAAGAGTCCAACAGAATAGGGTTTCACCAGAATGAAGGTCTCTCCTCTACAGAGCCCTTTCAAAAAAGAAGCCAACTTAAGGGTATATCAGCAACAACCGGCGATAATTATCGCTCAGCGCTCTTAGCGCGAGGATAATTATCGCCGGGTAACGTGGATTTTTATCGCTGAGATAGCGTGCTATTAGCAACGCTTATCTCCTCAGCGATAAAAATCCTCACGCTAACTGCCTAACGTGCTAACTGCCTAACGTGAGATTATCGCTGGAAACCCAGCGATAATCTCACGTTAGCTTGCTGATAGGGACTCACAAACTTAACCATGATATCCACCCTCCATAGGATATCATGGCTAAGTCAGTCCTGAAGCAGGTGTAAGGAAAGTAGCGATAACAGGGGTTATCGCTACTTTTCCTGACGCTATGCTTCATAGCGTGGGGCTTGATGATAGGAGAAATGTCGCTTAGCGACATTTCTCCTGTCATGTCAGGTCAGGAACGCCCACTTTGCATCTCATTAGAGGAATCCCCACGCTAAAGCAAGGTTTCACACGTTAGCGTGACCTTGCTAATTAGGCGATAAAATTATCGCCGCTTTTCGGCCGAAAACGGCCGCAAAAGCGGCGATAATTTATTATCGCCTCCTTGTAAATATGCCCCTAGGGGAGAAAGGTTGTGATGTGCACAGCTCCTTGACGGTACCACAGAACCCGAGGGAGAGTAAAATAAATATACAGCCCAGGCTCCAAGCCTCCATCTTGTTTCTAGAAGGCTGCTGCACGATGGGTCAGTAAAGCACTCAAGGGCCCAAATTTACTAAAGGTTTGCCCTGGGGCGCAGTCACACAAAGTAACACAATGCGGTGCAAACAAATTTATGTTCCAGTGCACACATAGCGTTTACACTGTTTTGCAGTTATTTGATATTTGATATTTGTTGGTTTATAAAGCGCCTGAATCACCCCCAAGGGGTATCGTCACGCTAATGAACTGCTTTCCTCGGCCAGAGTAGAGGAACTGATCAAAACAATGCAGTGCTTTATACTACTTTGCATCAGGGAGCCGTTACTAGGAAGTAACCTGGGTGGATCAACGTAAGCACTCAGGGGCACATTTATGAGAGGGTTTGAGTAGCGTTTGCACCACGCAGAGGCATAAGGAGGAGAAATATCTCTATCACTCCTCGTTACTTCCACATTCTGCAGCACACATAGATAGAGGAAGTTGCTTTTCAGAACTGTTTTTGTGCTGGAAGCTGCACAAAAACAATCCTGCATGCAAAGCAGGAACCCTCGCACAATAATGCAAGGGTGCCTGCATGGGCGCTAGGTAGCACATTGTGCTCCATGGGAGGGGGAAAAGTCAGGAATGCGCTGTATGCTTTTATTACGTCGCATTCCTGCCCTTTCCCGGTGATGCAGTGCAGCGCTGCCAGGTGACTAGCTGCGGTACGCCTCTTTTTCATAAATTTGCCCCTAAATATTTTTGCAGCACAGCCTACTCTACTAAGCAAGCTGGGCTTTGCATAAAAATATAACAGCTCCTACTTGAAACAGGCGCTAGCAAGAGAAAGGTTTTCATTTCCCCAAACGTTCCACACATTAAATTGGGCTGTGTTGTAGAGCACACATACAATGTGTGCAATGTTAAAGAATTTTCCAGGCATGAGATTTTGTACTGGATGAGTATGCTTTCAACACAAAATCTCTGCTAGACAGTATGCACACGCCTCTGCACAATGATTGGTACGGCGCTAGGCAGCCTGTTTGTGTGCCACAGCAGGGGTAGTGAGCAGTAGCTCTGCGCTGTTTTCTCCCCCTTGCATAAGTTGGAGCAGCAACTTTGGTTGTGCTGCATTGCAATAAAAATAGTAAATATGCATAAAGGTCCTTGAATAAGAAGGGCCAACCACCAGTGGGGTAAGACTACACAGCATTTCAAACTGTTCTTCCTGTCAAAGGGCCTCTTTATCAAAGGAAGATTGTCTGTACCTTATGCCTGTAAGTTATTCAACCCAGACATGCCACAGATTGGGTGCAATGTAGATTTTCCTAATAGTTTATGACGGAAAGTCTTAATTTTATTAAAGACACGGAGGCGAGTATTATGCTTTCTTTTCTTGCTTTAATCACCACAGCAGCCAAGATAAGTAAAAAACTACAGTTCCCAGAGGGCCCAAAGGAAACAACTGGCCAATGGGAACACAATAAAATGCAATCTTATATCCAATCAGAGAATACCTACACGAATAACGTCACAACTGACTGCAAACATTCCTCTTTTCGCTGGTGAGCAGCTCAGATAGAATCAATTAACAGTGGAACAATCGAAATAACAATAGCAAGGGCTAAAGCAAGGGCTAAAATATCCAACCAGGACAGTCAAACTGCAGGAACCACCGAAGAAGAATCCAAACAGGAAGGAAAGGCGTCCAGACGAGGTGGAAGACGCTCTTGCAGGTTATTAGTCCCATCACGAAGATGCAGGAGGCAACGCTGAAACCGCTGTAGGGAGGGAGACACACAGATTAGAAGTGATATGGTGGGATAATACTCGCCTCCTTGTCTTTAATAAAATTAATACTTTCCGTCATAAACTATTAGGAAAATCTACATTTTATGGCAAGACCGGAGGCTCCTATTATGCTTGTTCAAAGCATATCAACCACCAAAGAAGCAACGGTAACAACAGGTTTACAGTAAAACATTCAAAAAACATTGTCACTAGGCCAATCTGCTGATCTCAGAATGTTCTCCAAACAAGAGCCCGCCCAAAAAGCTTTGGAGGCCATGGTTTCCCTGGTGGAATGAGCTCCGAAAACGGAATCATCAATGCCCGCAAGGGACATGATCCAACGAACCTAACGGGCCAGAGTAGCAGAGGAAACAGGAAGATGGGGCTTACGAAAGGAAATGAGAAGTTGGGAGTGAGAGGATGTTCTGAGATCAGAAGTTCTTTGTTCATACACTTTGAGACATTGACCTACACATAATGTAGGATGGGAAGTAAAATAAGGGTAAAAAACAGAGTTTAAATTTGTCTTTGTCCGTCTATTAATCTGAAACAAAACACCTGTAGGAGAAAACTGACGAGAGAAAATATCCAATGCCAAGGCATAGTAACATGGTAAGTTTAGCAGAGAACATTTTCAGAGAAAGAGCAGAATTATCTGGCCAATCAAAAATCAACTTGAGAACTACATTAACATTCCATAAATTTGAATACTTAGCCAACGGAGGTTTGGAAAACCAAACTCCTCACAGAAGGCGGCAGATCAGAGGGTGAACGCCCACAGGCTTGCCGTCAATTGGGGAATGATTAAGTGAAATGGCAGATCTATACAAGTTGACCGTTCTGTAGGACTTACCTGCACTGGCTTCAGAAGCCAAGAAATTGACCACAAAATTCAGAGGGGCTGAAAAGGGATCGATATGTCTTTCCAGACACCAGCTTGCCCATAAAGAGCAAGAGGACTTGTAGGCTTTGGAGGTCCCAGGAACCCAGGCTTTGCTGATAAAGAGAGAAGCCGCTTGCGAAATGAGGAGGTCAGGAGGGACAGCCTGGAGACTTTCCAAGCAGACAGAACCAGAGAATTGTCCAGGATGAGACTGTGTGGAAGACCTAAGGGGTTCAGAAGCAAGTCTTTGCGGGCAGGGAGGAGAACCGGGAAATCCACCACCATCTCCAGAAGAGAAGGGAACCAAATCTGAGATTGCCAGAAAGGAACCACTATGACCAAGGATGTCGACTGACGACGTACTTGGGAAAGTACGCTGTTGATCATGAGGAAGGGAGGAAAGGCATAATTGAGAAGAAGGGACCAATCCTGAAGGAAAGCATCCATAGCTAGGGCCGAAGGATACGGGCGCCAACTGAAGATAAGGAGCAATTGGTTGTTGAGGCGAGAAGCAAAGAGATCGATATAAAAAGGGTCCCATTTTTGAGAGAGAGATCGGAAGATGGATGGAAGACGCATCCAATCGCTGGAGTCCCGAAGGTAGCGAGAGTGCCAATCTGCTACAGAAGTGAGATTTCCTGGAAGATACTCTGCCGTCAGTGATTTTGACAGACAATACTCCCAAAGGCTCTTTGCTAACTCTGCAAGGGGCTTGGATTTGGTGCCACCTAGACGGTTGATGTAGCGAACCGCAGAAACATTGTGCATGCGAAGAAGAATGGAACACCAAACTCTGTTCTTTGTGAGGCTTTGGATCGCAAAGGAGCCTGCAAGCATCTCTAAACAGTTGATGTGCAATTTCGACTCCTCGCGAGACCATGTACCGCCAGTCGATATTGGTCCACAACGGGCACCCCAACCCGATAGGCTTGCATCTGATTCTAACACAAGATCTGGGGCAGAAGCGAAGATAGTTCGCCCGTTCCAAGCATCTAAATGGTCGAACTACCATTGAAGCTCGATGCGAGACTCTTGGTCCAAAGCGATAAGGTCGGCGTAGGCTAACCCTTGCCGCAGATGTCTGATTTTTAGACGTTGAAGAGCACGATAATGGAGAGGACCTGGGAAGATGGCCTGAATGGAAACAGAGAGAAGACCGACGATTCTTGCGAGAGATCTGAGAGATGTAAGGGAGGCCCGAAGGACGTGAGAAATCACTGACTTGATGGTCGATACCTTTGATTGTGGGAGCAGGAGACACGCCGTGGAAGAGTCCACGAGAAAGCCCAAAACCCAATGCGCTGGGAAGGAAGGAGCATAGACTTTTCGTGATTGAGAAGGAAACCAAGATCTAGGAGTAGGGATTGAGTGGTGTTGAGATCGGACAGAAGATGTTGTTTGTCTGTGTTCATAATCAAAATGTCGTCTAAGTATATTATAAGCCTGATCCCAAGGGATCGCAGGAAAGCCACCACTAGTTTCATGATTTTTGTAAAACACCATGGTGCTGAAGAGAGAGACCGAAAGGAAGAGAACTGAAATGATAGGTTACGCCTAACGATTGGAATTGAAGAAACTTGTTATGAGAAGGGTGAATCGGAATGGTGAGTTATGCGTCCTGCAAGTCTAACCTGATCATCCAATCGTTTTACGAAGGGTATCTCGTAAATGAATGCTAGTCTCCATTTTGAAGTGGCGATACACCACAAATTGATTGAACCATTTCAGATTTATAACTGGACGCATCTTTTTGTTCTTTTTCTGAACCAAGAAAATAGAACTGAGAAACCCTGTTGGATCGAAAGGAGCGATTTGAATGGCCTGTTTTTGGGGAAGGCATTGGACCTCCAGAGAAATGAGCTGAGACATTTCCATCGAGAAAACCAGAGGAGGAGGGAACACAGTTTGGGAAGGCAGCGAATAAAGCACTATAAGATAACCTTGAACCGTATTTAGAACCCAAGGATCTGCGCTGAGAGTTTGCCACTTTTGTAGAAAAAGTTTTAGACGACCTCCCACCAGGGGAGGAGGTGAAAAACCTACCTTGTTGATTATTGTTGCGGAAATTCTTTTGGCCTCGACCTCTGAATCCACAGCCTCTTTGCGGGTAGAAATGAGGCTTGTAGTCTTGGTAACCGGAGTTGAAGGAACCTCTGGAGCCTTGGTTGGGATAGGAACGGCCGGAAGAGCGACCCCTGCCTCTGCCGGCCCCCCAAAAGCCCGAGGGGCAAAAAACTTTTTTGATTGACTGTTGCGCCTTATCCAAGGAGGCGAAGGTAGTGACAAACCTGCTGAGATCTTTAATAAGAGAATCGCCAAAGAGAAGACCATTTGCCTTAATGCCTGGGTTCTGTGGAGGTAAACTGGCTAATTTGGGATCAAGTTTGATCAGAAGACCCTTGCAGCGTTCATGCGTAATAGCGGCATTGGCATTCCCTAGAAGACAAAAGGCTCGCTGGACCCACAGTGAAATATCTTCTGCAGACAAATCAGTACCCTCCAGACGAGCAGATTCTGCCAAGTCAAAAATGCGCGCCAGAGGACCCACTACATCAAGTAGTTTATCCTTGCAGGTAGACCAGGCCTTGTCCACCCCCTTGCGAGGGTCTTTGCCAAATTTCGAGAAAAATGTGAGTAAAGGTTGGTCAATGGAAGGGACGATGGTAACTTTCTCAGCTAAAGAGGGTTTAGGACACTCAGACTTCAACCTTGATCTAGCGGAACAGGCCAATGGAAGGCAAAGTCTGGCGGAAATGTAATCGCCAACATGAGCGGCAGGAAACCACTCGTGGAATTAGGATGGCGAATGGAAGAAGGGTCAAACATGGGAACCCCCTCTGAGTCCATGCCAGGTTCAAAAGCAAAAGAATCAGACTTGGATTTTTTAGAAGGAGGGGAGGAAGGATCAGACACATCAAATAGGTCAAATAAATCATCCATAATGTCCATAATGGTGGAAATTACCAACTTTTTGGGTACTTCTGTATGCTTCGATTTATTTTTGCGTTTACCATCTGAACCCAACAACCCCTCCTTAGAAGGAGGCCTGGGAGGCACATAGTCCTCAGTCAAGCACGAGTAAACCTCGCTATTCAAGCATGACGCAGTATTAGAAACAGACACAGAAGCAGAGGGAACCACCTTTCTTTTTCTACTATCCCCGGCAGACTGGGCCAATGCTTTGGATAACAGACTCCTCATGGAATTTTCCATGCCCTTTGAAAAATGTTTCATGGACGTTTCCACTGCAGTCTCCACAGAATTAATAATACATTTATTTAAATCATTCTTGAAGGCCTCGCCTTCCTCATGCTGCCGGTCTGAACCGGGGGAACTGTCAATTTCCATGGACTCGGTGAAAAATAGAGAAAGAAAAGGTAGGAAAGGGTTAACTAAAGCCTGCGAGGGAGGAACACAGCCGGGACACTCCCCTCAGGGGCGTGGGAGAACAAACAAGCTAACAGAAGCTGTGGAACAGCGGCCGCGAAGGCAGGGGACGTGTGCACTCCGTGAGGGAGGAAGCGGAAGAGAAAACGGCCCCAACACAACCGAAAAACCTGCGTGAGCGGGGGGGAGAGACGGAGCGGAACGGGAAAGCAGCGGCGAAAGACTCTAAAAATAAAGCGTGAAGCTCCGCATGAAGAAATGAAGGAAATACATGAAAAAATATATAACAAAATAACACAATTAAGCTCAATTATCAAAATATGAGAAGAGCAACGAAGATAAGTCACTTATCTGACTGCGAGCAGCAAGAAAAGAGGAATGTTCACAGTCAGTTGTGACGTTATTCGTGCTGGTATTCTCTGATTGGATATAAGATTGCGTTTTATTGTGTTCCCATTGGTCAGTTATTTCCGCTGGGCCCCCTGGGAACTATAGTTTTTTACTTATCTTGGCTGCTATGGTGATTAAAGCAAGAAAAGAAAGCATAATAGGAGCCTCTGGTCTTGCCATAAAATTTGCTACAACTGCTGGAAAATGAAAAAAAGATGAAGAGAGACAAAAATATGTTCCAAATGCTTTCAGGATTCATGATTGATTGCTGTGCTTCTTTGATGCAGTCACAATTTTAGTTTCCAATTCAAGACTTGCTATTGGTACAAAAACAAACGTTGGCTGCCAAAGTAATTAGATGATGGTCCAAAAAAGGGGCATCACAACATTCCTTCTCCATCGTTGGATATTACGAAGAAAGAAAATAAACCTTTTGTCATTTGAAACCTTATGCTGTATTTATGCTGTGTAAACAAGCAGGTGAGTTCTGGATGTCCATGTGCCTTCCTTTCAAGCTGTCCTTGGTTTCTTGGGGTTGCACTATTTGTGTATATTCATTAGCCAGCATTCTCTAGGTCAAAGGGTAAAGTTAACCTGTCAAATGTGATTTTGTTCAGAGTTTAATGAAAAACTTGGGGTAGTTAAAGTCCTCGAAGCAAACAGGTGGACATACTGACTTAGACTTAATAACATGGATATGATGGAATATTTTTGAAACGTGACATTGGATAAAGTGGCAGGTATTCCCAAAGGACCTCCTGAAGGTATTGGTTGGTCAAAGAACTGAGGACCTCATTTACAATGATTTGGTGTAGAGCAGCGCTACAAATGTTTTTGCTGTGCTGCCTGCTGCCCTATGCCAAATCGAAAGGGCATTGATCCACCATATTTATTAAATACAATGCTTTCCTGTCCATTCAGCCAGCTAGGCGCACTATGTGTTGCCTAGCACTGACGCAGGCACCCTTGTGCCATGATGCAAAGGTGTCTGCATTGCTGGAAGTATTGTTTTTGTGCAAGAAGGTGCACCTTCCTGCACTAAAACAATCCACGGAGGCGTTTTCCTTTTTCTATGTGTGTTGCAGAATGCAGCACACATTGAAAGAGAAAAAAACAAGGAAAAATGATCATATTTCTCCTCATTACACCTGTCCTGGGGAGGCTTACAGTTTTGGCACAGTCCCAGGTTTACAAATCTTTGTAAATCTGGCTATACATCAAAACCCTTGAACGCCTCGCTGATGCAGTGTGAGGCAACGCAGCAACGTGGGCTGTGTTGCCTTACACCATAGTTAAGAGGAAATGAAAAGACACTCAAAATTACTTTGCCTGGCCTCGTAGATATGGGTCTGCACTCTACACTGCCGAAGCGTCATAAAAGGTGACGCACCAGTGGCACAAGGGGCTTGTAAATAAACCCCTGGGTGTTTTGTCTTTTCACACAGTAGTGACTTGCAATTTTTTTGCATTGATGAATAGAATTGTCAAAGCCAGTAGGTCTGGCCTTGGCAAGATCGTGTGGAGGTTAATTGCTTTTATGTTTTTTTATTTCAAGTACACTGTAATCTGCTGTCATTCAAATGTGGCTGGCTCATGAAGTACTGGGTATTTTAGACCCAGCGGTGCAGGGGCACACACCCTATGACTTCTGGGTTCACCCTGTTCCAGACCTACAGAAACACAGATTCTTCTGGGTGAAGTCAAAGATCGTTTATTGGCTGCAGACCAATTACAGGTATCCTAGAAGTACAACAGCGTGTATGTTCTCAGGAGAATGCTGAAAATCATAGAAACGGACTTCATCTTAAATACACTTTTCCCTGCCTCAAGCATACATTCCTAGGTTTTATGATACGGCAATATACAAGTGTACATTACAAAGAAAAGGCAGAGTCATGATGACCATCCCACATTCCAGTTCGGCCAGCCCACAATGATTTACACAGTAAGGTTCAGATCCCACATCGGATATCAATAGACCCCCAATAAACATGAGCATCTCCTGTTTTGGGAAACAAGTCATAAAGCAGGAACAGTCAGGTGTGAAAGAGATTAGCCGGAGGCTCGTGTAGAATGAAAGGGTTTTATGATGAGTCAAGCCCTGATGCTAATCACAGGTGGACGGAGGAAGGGGAGCTCGTGAGACCAGTTTGACCTGGGGCAGCAGAGCCAGCTGCCCAGGTCACAGAGAAGTCACGGGAAAGCACATGTACTGTAAGGCCCGTTTCTGCTCCATTATAGCCTATGTGAGGGCAATGACAAGATGGCCACCGCTCTCAAAATGGAACCCGCGTAGTGAAGCAGAATAACGTGTACACAGTGCATTCATAGCTAGAACGATATATAAAGCACTCGTACATACCGCATTAACCATTTGCGGTTCGCCAATACCAGGATAGACAGGGGTAGGGCCCTGTCCCCTACGCGGTTAAAGAGATTAAAGTACGACACTCATGCTTGCAGTAGAAGCTTTCAATTTGAAAAACATTCACTGATGCGGCTGTTTCACTAGTGAGATTTTTTAACAGAATTCCTCTCAGTTGTGCCATTTATTTTTTAAATAGTATATGGCAAGTGTACAAGAATAAATCACCCCCTAACAAAGCATTCACATTTCAGGCAGCTACAACATTACTTTACTTAAACACTTTATATCTTACAGCTCTAAAAGGGGGTGCAGGCAAAATAAAGAGCCAGTATTTAATGTTAATAAAAATATAAAGAATATAAAAAAACAAAAAGCATTATTTTAAGGCAGACTTTATGCAGTCACTCAAAGTAAAAGGAAGCCAATGGGTAAAGTGGTCTGACATATTACTCGATGGTGTATGCGATGATTGTCGGAAGCCAAGTGTGAAACTCAATTTAACAGACCAATGGCTGAAGCCCGCCAAACCAAAGCCCCTCCATGTATGTATCGTATTCTGATTTTTGGGGATAACAACAGTCTGCTGGGTCGGACCTAAGACTTTTACCCTGTACAGTGCTGTAATGCCTTCTTGCTCAGTTCACATTTCTGAGCTGAAGTACGGAGGGATGAAGACAGGGCTGTCTTTAGAAATTCTATGGTAACTTTTTTAGGAGAAGATTGCAGATAAGTCCTTCAAGAGCCTTCCCATTTGGTTGTTTGTGGTGTGTGGAGATAGTCAGCATTATAATGTATTAGAGGGAGAGAAGCTGCTGGCCAGGGCTTGGACCTTTTGTGTGCACCTTATGTGGCCCATCCAAGAAAGCTGGTGACAGCCATCTGCAAAGCTTCATGCTTGCTCTGCACTAGTAATAAATACTGCTACTTTGAGCCAAACTTGTCACTGCCTGCTGGAAGAGCCATCACCTTACACAACAACTGCTGTAAGAAATTGAAATGTGAAAGGAGATGCCCCAAATCAGTTTCTGAACTTTAGACAGTGGATCTGCACCTCAATCTTTTCTACTATAGCCACCTAGAAATCATGCTTAAGAGGGGGACCCACACTTCCCCCCTTGCTTCCAGTTCCCAGCTTCTTCGCTGCCCAACAGTGGGGATACTCTGTAGACTAATCAGAGAGCTACTGTGATCAAGGACTGGTAATTCTGATATCCAGTCTCCAAGAGGTGAGGGGACATCACTTTAAGTTTAACCCCTTTCTGGAGAGCTGTGGATTTGCCTGAAACGTGGGAGCCTGCCTGCTGGAAGGAGAGACTCAGGAGAACTGGTCTGCAGTGAGAGTGTGCAAGGAGTTAAGGATACCCTCACAGGTAATTAGTAGCTCTATACAAATATTGATTGATTGATTGATTGATTGATTGATTGATTGACTGGCTGTCTTAAGTATATTTTTTAACATTTATGATCTTAGGCTCATTTCTGCGCTGTACATCGCTCCTGTGGAAGTGACGACTTATGTTAATGGGGATGAAGAGCTGCATGAGTCAAAATCCTTCTAAATATTGAAACACAATGATTCACTTTTTTAAATGGGCATTGATGTTCTACCAGTGATTGGGTCAGGTGGTAATATCTGTCGACCCGTTTCTCTCTCCAATGCTCATAAATAATATGCTCAAACTATGGGGGATATTCTCAAGAACGTTTGATAACCATCGCAAAACTAGCTTAACGCAACTCTCCACATCGCAGTCTATTGCGGGAAAATAACTCTGTGTTAACGTGGTATTCTAAAGTCGGTGGCACCATGCGATAGTCCCACGATAACATGCCAAATGACCACACTAAAATCTACGCAACTGTGCAAAAAATGCGAAACACCAACGCGAAAAAAGGGTAGAGTGGTGGGAGGGGCTCCGGGGGTGGGTGGTGGTGGATGTTGTGGCCCTCTTAGGGGTCCAAGCTGCATGATCGTTGGCTCCGTGGCATCTGTTGTTCTTCAGGTGTGGCTCTGGGCTGGGCTCCCTTTTCTGGAGCAAGTTGTAGTCCGACTTTGCACCATGTCAGAGCAGGTGTTAGTTTCCTGCTGCTAATGTGCCTTATCGCCTGTTTTGTGATCTTATCGCAGATCTGGCTGATTGTTGAGAATGTTGTGATATGGTGTTGTCATGGCTTTTTGCTCGGGAATGCCTACTCTGCATCTCATTAGCGACAGTTGCCGGGGTAATCCGTGGCGATGTTTTTTGCGGCTGCTATCGCGGATAAACTGGTGGTATTGGCTGTTAGCACCAACTTGTGAATGGGGCCATGAATTTATCGTGACTTTGGCTGGGATAAAGTGCCGATAAATCGGCGATAGACCCTTGAGAATATGCCCCTATGTTTCTTGCGAGGTTAAAGTCTTTTGCCTCTAGCTTCATTGCTACTAATTCTAATTTTAATGTCCTTAGGTAAGCCAAATTGGAGTCAAAGGTCATGAAAACGACTTGAAGTATAATAACTAGCTTTAGTTTCCAAATGTGCCCTCTTTCCTCTTAGCTCCTCGTTGAAATGTTGTTGCCAGAATGTGACTGTGTTTCAAGCTCTATTGTCCATGTCTAATTTTGATTCTCATTTTGATGATGCATTAATTATTTGTTTGCAAGAAACTTGGGGGGCTTATTTACAGTGCTGTGCCGCAAGTAATTTTGCTGCACTGAGCTGTGTCATTTCAAAACTTAAGAATGCACTGTATTAACAAGAAAACTGTACATACCTATGCACACCCCTGCACCAGTGCTAAAAAATCTGTCTAATGCCAATGCAGGCACCCTTACACCATGGTGCAAGGGTGCCTGTGCAGCAGGGTTAATTGTGTTTGTGCAGGGAGGGAAACCTTTCTGCACAAAAACAGTCATTAATGGCGTTTTACTCCTTCTAGATGTGCTGCACAATGCAGCACACATAGGAAGAGCAAATCACAAGGAGAAATAAAAGTATTTTTCCTCGTTGCACCGCATTAAAGCCTCTGTTTAAAAGGCGTTAGTTTTTGGTGGTTCCTCAGATTTAGAGATTCTTGTAAATCTGGAGCAGTGTAAAAAAAACATAGGTGTTGCTTCGAACACCCACAGCAACACCCATTGCACACCCCTTTGCTTCTGAACACTGAGGGGTATATTCAAATGAACGTGTGATAACTACCACAAGAGTAGCGTAACATAACTTTCAATATTGCAGCCTATTGTGGAAAAATAACCCCGTGCCAACATGGAATTCACAACAGTGCGGCATAATGCTATAGTCACCAGATAGCCCTTCAAATCTCCACGTGAAAATCAACGCCACGCTGCATAAATGCGATACTCGAATGCAAAAAAACATGCAATGAGGTCAACCGCGGTACAAAAAGTAGCGAAAACCAGCCACAGGCAGCAAATCCCACGAGTCTGGTAAAACTAAGCACCATAAAAACCACAGAAAAAACACACCAAAAACAATCCAAAGCACGTAGCAACATGGATGCACCCTGACACAGCGCAGGGGCCAACTCGAAGCCCACAACCCCCACACACTACCAGCAAGGAATAACAGGGTCGGGGAAGGCCAAGGAGAAGAGGGAGAGGAAGACGGGGTGCAGACCGCAGGAAAACAAGACCAGCGTCACAGAGGTGACAGAACACTACCAGCAACTGACCCACTAGCAGACCACCTGGATTGCAGTCGGAGTGCCCAGGAGGCTAATCCAGGAGGCCATGAGTCGCCGGCATGACCTGACTATCTAAACTAGGCACAAACCTGCTGCCAACAGGAAGGCAGCAACGGCGAAAGGAGGTGGCAGTCCAGCACCACCGGAGGAGCTGAAGGAAACCCAGGCCACAGTCATCAGTGTGGAGACGGTGCGAGGAGTAGGGAGTACGGTAACAGCTCGAGAGGACCTGATACAACATCAACAGGGAGTGCAACGAACAGGGACTGGGGGGACAGGGGAGTGAGCACAATGGCATACATGCACAACGAGGTGTAGCACACTGCACATCCACAATCACCCAGGTCCATGGGCCCGATCCCTTTGGCACACCACAGCACACACACATAGCACGAACAGCACACCCACATTGACGACAGCGAGGAACAACGCGCATAGCCGACACTGCAGAACAGAGGACACAACTGGCTCTGCACATGTACAGAAACATGCCTACTACATCTGACGGAGCCGGGAACTGTGAAATGGAAGTGTACACGTACGACATCACATCCATCATGTAGTCCAAATGTACACTGTCCCGCAGTAGAATCCAGCACCCAGGGGTGATGGGCAACAGGTCCCCTGTGAATGGGGGTGACAGGGGTGATGGGAAACATATGCCCTGTGAGTGGGGGTGGCAGAGGTGATGGTCAACATAAGCCCTGTGAGTGGGGGTGGCAGGGGTGATGGGCAACAGGTCCCCTGTGAGTGGAGGTGGCAGAGGTGATGGGCAACAGGTCCCCTGTGAGTGGGGGTGGCAGGGGTGATGGGTAACATAAGCCCTGTGAGTGGGGGTGGCAGGGGTGATGGGCAAAAGGTCCCCTGTGAGTAGGGGTGGCAGGGGTGATGGGAAACTTAAGCCCTGTGAGTGGGGGTGGCAGGGGTGATGGGCAACAGGTCCCCTGTGAGTGGAGGTGGCAGAGGTGATGGGCAACAGGTCCCCTGTGAGTGGGGGTGGCAGGGGTGATGGGTAACATAAGCCCTGTGAGTGGGGGTGGCAGGGGTGATGGGCAACAGGTTCCTTGTGAGTGGGGGTGGCAGGGGTGATGGGCACCAGCCCCCCCATGGGTGAGGGTGTTAGTGGTGCTGGCCATGCAACCCGTATGGTGGGCTGTTGTTAGTGGCCAGGATATGTATCCCCTGTGTGAGTGTGCCATTTTGCGGGTACGTGTCATTTGTTTATGTGGTAGGTGTCTGACTTACCGTCTGTACCGTCGGCGTCAGTCCCTGATCCGGTCATAGATGTAGAGTACTGGTATGACCTGCGCGATGGGATTCATGATGTGTTCGTGTCGTACACGCTGCTTGTTGCTCCGTCTCGTACCCACTGCAAGCTGTTCAATCTCGTAGCCGTGTATTGATTTGTGGCGCGAATCGTAGCTGATATGCTTGTTTTCCGGATGCTGTGACGTGCCGTACGTGACGACCCGTCCGGCGCGTAAGAAGTACGCATCGTGCTTGTCATGCCAGAAACTGCTATGGATACTGCTTCCGGGTGACACGGTTTCTCTTTGGGAGTTACGGCTCGGACGGAGAATGGGTCTTGATTCACAGCCTACGTGTCGGTCGTGTTTTTGGCAGTTATGCGCATCCTACTTCCTATACAGGACGGACCGGCTCTGGGTACGTGTCGGTCGCAGGGTAAGGCGACGGACAGCTGTATGACACGCCATCGGAATCGGCCCCTAAGTGTTGTACAGTCCCTTGCCAATGATGACAATGATACTGATTTAATTGACAATATGGATGGGACTTCTGAATTGGGGGTTAATTTAGGAATGGCGGCTGCTAGTCCTTTTGGCCCTCAATCGACTTTTTATCCACTAATGCCCAAAGATTGTGTGGATGTTTTCAGTGACATGGTTCTGGAGGATTTGAAAAAATTGCATACTACTGTAAATACCAGACATAAAAAATGTAACTATCGAGCTAGAAATTATTGGGCTCTGATTAATAAATTGCGTAACAAACATGATGTTGTTGTGATGAACACTGACAAGGGAGGCAACATAGTTTTGTGGCCGAGGGCTGATTACTTAAGGGAAGCAGATCGCCATCTAACAGATACTAATTGCTATGCCAGAGCGAGTAAGGCAGATTTTAATCAGGTGAAAGATACTGTTATGTAGAGTTTACTATCATGGAAGAGACAGGGGCTACTGACCAAAAAAGAATTTCTTTTTTTGAAAAATGATTTTCCTACCATCTCCATTATGAACTTTATTCCTAAGGTGCATAAGGGAGTATCCCCTGTCTTGGCGAGACCAATAATTTTGGCCAGGAACAATATTTTAGAGGCTGTATCTAGATATGTAGACTACTTCCTTCAACCTCACATGTTGAATCTGCCTTCATTTATAAGAGACACTGGGGATTTTTTAATGAAAATCAACCAAATTGAATGGCATAATGATTGGTGGCTAATAACATTGGACATAACATCATTATACACATGTATTCATCATTTACAAGGTTTAGTTGCTGTGAAACACTTCCTTAACAGCGTTAAAAAAGGCTTACATGAACATATCAACATGTTACTCCAAATGATAGAGCTATGTCTATACAACAATTTCTTTTTGTTCAATAAAATTCCCGAAAGTTGCGATGGGGGCCTGTTTTTCTCCCACCTATGCCTGTCTTTTGGTAGGGTGGTGGGAGGAGCACGTACTCAAAGTGACACATAAACAGGCCTGGGATGAACATGTGAAATACTATGGCAGATATATCGATGATATATTTGTCATATGGGATGGTACAGAACATGAAGCAAATCAGTTCATTTCATCCATCAATGACAACTCCATGAACCTCCAGTTCACACCTACCATCAATAAGGAAAAGGTTGAATTTCTGGATGTAGAGGCATACATTGCTGACAATCACATACAAACTCGGCTATACAGGAAGAGCACTGCTGGCAATTCCACCTTTCATGCCAGCAGTGCTCATCCACGTCATTTGATACACAGCATACCATACGGAGAATTTCTCCGTATACAACGCATTTGTAGTCTGGAGTCGGATCTAGAGAGATGCCAAAGGGAGGCCTTTTCTCGGTTTCTGGTCCGTGGGTATGCACATTCTAATTTACTAAAGGCTTTGGATAAAGTCAATTTTCGATCACGGGACCTTTGTCTTCAAACTAGGAAAAGCCTCAATGCTATAACTCTCAATGAACCTACATCTGAACCTGTTCAAACAATTCGTTTCATTACAACTTTCAGCAAACAAGAAAAATGCATTAGACACATTGTATATAAACATTGGCCCATTGTTCTGACGGATTTAACATTCAAATTCCTGTTGCCAGTACTCCCCAACATAACTTTCAGGCTGGCTCCTTCTATGAAGGATGCCCTAGTTAAAACATGCCCGGAAGTTATAATAAAAACTAATTGGCTATCCAAATCTGTTTTTTTCAAATGCTCGTCGTGTCGAGCATGCAAGTTCGGCTTAAACATGTCCGAATATTGCACAGCCTTCAGTGACACTCCAATCGGTATAAAAGAACATTACACTTGTAGAACTGATTTTGCTGTATATCAATTACAGTGCACATGCCAGTTGAAATATATTGGCAGCACGAAGCTTCCGGTTTTCAATCGGATTCTTCAGCATTTGCGCGCTATTGTGAATTCAGATGAGAACTATCCAGTAGCACGAAATTTCAAAACAGATTGAGTGACCTGACATACTCTGTAATTGGGGCTGTCCCTCCTAATTTTTGGGGAGGCAACAGGGAGAAAAAGTTGAGACAGATGGAGTCTTTCTTTATACTCATGTTAGATACACGCATACCGCATGGGTTAAATACCAGTGAAGACTTACATCATTTTTTATAACAAATTTGAAAACAATAGATTCTGTCTCATGCATGGTATATACCGTCAAAACTAACATATCTAGCCATATCTATCTCTATAGGAATACAATTTCATGAATGTATCTAACAACTTGTTGTTTATAGAGATTAAGCTGTTAGTAACAAAATGTCAGACATTTGCTTTGATTGAGACATTATCGCCTTTCCCTTCTTGGCTTTATATATGCTTGATATGCATTTTGAATAACTTAGATAATAGATCTGATATCCATTAACCATGCCACTCTGAAAGGCCATACATGATATGAGCAATATTCGCAGTTAATGCCCTCTGCTGCACTACCATTTTTTTAACTGTTTTTTTATCATCATGGGATACATTTTTGCACAACTTTAGCACTTTGACAATTTGTTGCACAGGTTTTATAAAGACATGGGACATATAAGACTGCAATAACTACACATTCTTTATGTATTTAAATCATTTTTCGACATGCCTTAGATTTATACCATGATTGTCAATCACCAGATTGGATATATTCACAACAAATAGCAATACATTTAGAGTCTGTTAGTATACATTGAACAATAGGCAACATGAATCAGCAGGCACTTGCCTTGCATTTCTTTGGAAAATACTAGCTGAGATATGTGCTACTTGGGATATGAATCAATGGGCACTAGCCGCATTATTCTTCTTTTGTTGTTACAATTTTATTGTTGACAGCTGGATGATTGTAATTCAGTGCATAACCTTATCAGCATGGCTCTTAAAAATGTATATTGTGACTAAGAAAGATAAGTATGATTACAATCACATAAGAGTTCCCGTTTTTAGGATTTGCTAGTAAGGGCATTTTCCTATAAAATGCATTTGCTCTCTATCTAGCCTTCAAAGAACGAAATGTTTGTCTTTCTAAATACGATTTATTTACAACAACATGTCTAAAAAGTACTATGCAGACTTAACATGATTTTCTGGTATTTTTATTGAGAATGACAATTGTATAAGTCAGTTTTCATATTATTTGTTCCAGTCTGCGGGTTTTTTTTAAATGTACGTTTGCTTAATTGTATTCACAAATTGATTGGTTGTATCCTATTTAAAAATGGGAATCCGTCACCGGTGCGTCAGCTGATCAAGATCGCTTATGCGATCGAAACGCGACCGGGGCGGACACTTGTCTGCACTTACTTCGGTGATGTTAATAAACTGGCATTAAGAAGTAACCCCCATTTCTTGGAGATTTTTTTACTAATCTAAAGACATTGGTGGTCCGTACCTGTTTTGGAAACCAGCAACTCAGGCACAAACTCTATATATATATATATATATATCCAAAACAAAAGGTTGCCCTTATTCGAAATGCCACACAGTGGGTAAGTAACTCCTTTTATTCACCGCCAGCTGCAGGTACATCAGTGTTCTCTGCCAATTGCCAGATGCATTTCAGCCGCCATGGCCTTTTTCAATGGCTTATCACATGTCCCGACAGTCAATGCGAACTTATATACCATAAACCCCGCCCTGGTGGGACTTTCTCATTAATTGAAATGGTTTCTGGGTACGGTAGTTCAGTAACTTCTCCTTCGTGGAGACTGTTGGGCTTGCTTGATAAAAATGTAACTCCCCATGTGGGTAGGGAGGAGAGCAAGTGAAAACCTGCGAGTGCCACGCTGGAAATGCCGGATTTACACACTCCTGTCGCTCCCGGAACTCCAGGTGCAATCGGCCCGCTGTGGAAGCGACGGGGCGTTTCACGGCGAGACGCGCCGCAATTCAATTCAAAACAAAAGGTTGCCCTTTTTCGAAACGCCACACAGTGGGTAAGTAACTCCTTTTATTCACCGCCAGCTGCAGGTACATCAGTGTTCTCTCCCAATTGCCAGATGCATTTCAGCCGCCATGGCCTTTTTCAATGGCTTATCACAAGTCCCGACAGTCAATGTGAACTTATATACCATAAACCCCGCCCTGGTGGGACTTTCTCATTAATTGAAATGGTTTCTGGGTACGGTAGTTCAGTAACTTCTCCTTCATGGAGACTGTTGGGCTTGCTTGATAAAAATTGAACTCCCCATGTGGGTAGGGAGGAGAGCAAGTGAAAACCTGCGAGTGCCACGCTGGAAATGCCGGATTTACACACTCCTGTCGCTCCCGGAACTCCAGGTGCAATCGGCCCGCTGTGGAAGCGGCGGGGCGTTTCACGGCGAGACGCGCCGCAATTCAATTCAAAACAAAAGGTTGCCCTTATTCGAAACGCCACACAGTGGGTAAGTAACTCCTTTTATTCACCGCCAGCTGCAGGTACATCAGTGTTCTCTCCCAATTGCCAGATGCATTTCGGCCGCCATGGCCTTTTTCAATGGCTTATGACAAGTCCCGACAGTCAATGAGAAATAAAAGTATGTTTACATACCTGCTGCTGTCGAGTGCTTCTTCGCTGCAGAGCACTTTGTAATACAATATATATATACAGCCCCCAGCAAAATGGAACTGTTTGGCGCTATCTAATGAAGGGGGATGTCCCGCTCTCTGCAATTCCAGCAAATCTTGGATTTCCGTTGCTATTTGGAACTGTGGGGGAGAAAGGGAGAGGAGGAATGCTTTCCTCTTGCAACTCCGTGGTATCAGCTCAGAAATTATTTAAAACGCTGCAGCATCTGTAGGCACTTGCAGAAGTAATTTGAAGTGTGCATTAATTGGGAACCTAATAATATTGTGGCACTGTGGACATAACGCTATTCAGCAGATGTAAATTAATCAACAGTGCACACACAAGGATACTCAGCAGATGCATTCTGGGGCCTGCGGTCTTGAACACGGACTACAGGCACGTGACCACATGGATTTTATAAACGCACTCACCTGTGATCAAGGCAGAGACATGCTGAAACGCGTAAGGACTTGAGTGCGATGTATGCTGCAGCGCAGACGACGAATTAAAGTCAGCTTGTTCCATTAATCGGAGTTGGGCTTTTTTCTGTTTGGTGGTGATGTTTCACATTGACAGGATTTCCATTCCTGTTGCAAGAGCCCGCCCTGCAGGGTCATAGCCCCCAGCAAAATGGAACTGTTTGGTGATATATATATATATATATATATATATATATATATATATATATATATATATATATATATATATATATATACATACATATATATATATAAATTATTTTTGCATTTATATTACAGGTATATATATATATATATATATATTATCTACTGACGGTCGCCAGTAGATACTTATAGTTACAACCTAGTTTCCATAGGAAATCTAAAAATTCTATTTTGAATAACTTTGGCGCCGGTTGACGAATTCTCGCGAAATTTTCAAAACAAATGGGGCGCTCCGTTCAGCTCCTACCCTGAAAGTCTCGGGGTAATTCGTCAAGCGGGGGCCGAGAAAAAGGGGGGGTCCCAAAACGCATTTTCCCCATGCATTTTTCCATAGGACCTTTAGTCGAAGGTACAGCCCGAACGGCTGAACAGAATTACGTGAAATTTGGCAGAGAGGTAGCCATAAGGTCAAGGAAGTGGCTTTTGAAGGTCTCGTGTAAATTTGTTCAGTATTTCCTGAGAAAATAGCATTTAAAAGCATATAAATATCTATAGGCGCGCACCGTGCGCGCACAGTGCGCGCACCCTGCCGTGCGCGAGCGCAATTCTGATTGGTTGTTAGATGTCGGTAAACATTCGAATCGGTCGAAACCAGGAAGTGTCGGCCGCCACTTTGTCTCTCGCAGTCTGAGGGGGTGAAAAACAAAGGTGGAGAACGTGAAAAGGGGGCAGGGTGGACAGTTCCTGACCCCCTAGCCTTTGTCAGGGGGTCCCAGAAGGACCACCAAGGGCAAAAAAAAGATTTATTTTTTTTTCGAAAAATCGCGGAGTGCGCACACGCTGAAAAAACACACGTAAAATTTTTTAAAAAAATTTTTAACGGAAAGTTAAGCGAGGTTCGCGCACCATGCGCGCACGCTAAAAATCACATAAAAAAAATAAAAAATACATACATAAATTAGCATTTAAAAAACCTTTGAAATTCACTGAAAAAACCATAGGTTTCACACACGTTATAGTTACGAATTAGCATTTAAAAAACCTTGCCAATTCACCTAAAAAACCATAGGTTTCACACATGTTATAGTTAGCTGGACATTTCACTCGTAAAAAACCAATGAAATTTCCCCGTCATAGTTAGTGCAGGCAACTATAACTCACGCGATCGCAATCCTCTGCTGATGACGTCAGATATTACATCACTGATGACATATGTGTCTTTCTGAAAAATAAATATTTGTAATATATGTATAGCTAAAGAGTAATGGAAGAAGACATGGGTAAATAAGTGTCTAAATACAGTGATGTAATATCTGACGTCATCAGCAGAGGATTGCGGTCGCATGAGTTATATTTGCCTGCACTAACTATAACGGGGGAATTTCATTGCTTTTTTACGAGTGAAATGTCCAGCTAACTATAACATGTGTGAAACCTATGGTTTTTTAAGTGCATATATATATATATATATATATATATTATCTACTGGCGGTCGCCAGTAGATAGTTATAGTTAGGACCGGATTTCCTTAGGAAATCTGAAAATTCTATTTTGAATAACTTTGGCGCCGGTTGACGAATCCTCTCGAATTTTTCAAAATAGGTGGGGCGCTCCGCTCCGCTCCTACCCTGAGAGTCTCGGGGTGATTAGTCAAGCGGGGGCCAAGAAAAAAGGGGGGTCCCAAAACGCGTTTTCCCCATGCATTTTTCCATAGGGACCTTTAGTCCAAGGTACAGCCCGAACTGCTGAACAGAATTACTTGAAATTTGGCAGAGAGGTAGTCCTCAGGTCAGGGATGTGCCTTTTGAATATCTGGAGTCAATCTGTTCAGTAGTTCCTGAGAAAATTTCAGTTAAAAGTACATATATATCTATCAGCGCGCACGGTGAAAAGCCTGAAAAAAAAAAATATTAATAAATACATAACTTAGCATTTAAAAAACTGTACGAATTCACTTAAAACACCATAGGTTTCACACACGTTATAGTTAGGAATTAGCATTTAAAAAACCTTGCAAATTCACTTAAAAAACCATAGGTTTCACACATGTTATAGTTAGCTGGACATTTCCCTCGTAAAAAACCAATGAAATTCCCCCGTTATAGTTAGTGCAGGCAACTATAACTCACGTGACCGCAATCCTCTGCTGATGACGTCAGATATTACATCACTGATTACATATTTTTCTTTCTGAAAAATAAATATTTGTAATATATGTATAGCTAAAGATTAATGAAAGAAGACATGGATAAATAGGTGTCTAAATACAGTGATGTAATATCTGACATCATCAGCAGAGGATTGCGGTCGCGTGAGTTATAGTTGCCTGCACTAACTATAACGGGGGAATTTCATTGGTTTTTTATGAGGGAAATGTCCAGCTAACTATAACATGTGTGAAACCTATGGTTTTTTATGTGAATATATATATATATATATATATATATATATATATATATATATATAATGGCTCCAACTGCACCTAAGACCAGTGCACTCACGGACGGGTGCTCTGTGGCGCCGAGGTGCAACCGCGCTAAAATGTTCGCTCACTCCTTTGTCTCCATCCGGATTAAGGAAAGCACTCGCAGGGGTTATCTTTCGTATTCTTTATTTGGACCGCTTTAAAACATGACGCGTTTCGGCTTGCGCCTTAATCTGATGTTTTTAGATTTCGCGCCGTGAAACGGCCGACATTTTAACAAAGTGTCAGAGGTCACGTGATACATCAATGTATGGAGAGCAAAGAAGGACCACCATAAGTCCATAAACAAGCGCCATATTGGAGTTGATAAACTCCCATAGGAACATCATAAAGCAACAATCCTGCTGAATATTTAACAGCCTACAGTATATATGTTTACCACAAATGTGTGAACCATATTATGTATAAAATAACATCAACTGTAACTTGTTGCTAATTAACACAATTGTGCCGTGTATCGGCATAAATCCAAGGTGGTATACTTATTACGCCGTGTATCGGCTTTTATCCAATTCTCTCCACACATAGTTCTAGACCAACCAACGTTTAAAAAAATGGAGTTTGCCTTAAGGAGTACATAAAACTGAATTCAACATAATCATACAGAAACACAATAGTACCTAAAAGACTTCAAGAATGAGAAAGACTAATCACCTAGATGCACTGCTAATTCTTCCCCTACATTCATCCCTTGGGGTATCTTTGTGCCTAGGTCTATAATGTATCTCGATTCCAGTCTACGAAGCTGTTTAATCCTGTCCCCTCCCCTGATGTTCAAGGGGATTTGGTCTAGCCCATAGAAACGCAGCAGCTCCCTGTTGCTTTCATGTTTGTCAGTAAAATGTCTTGCCACAGAATAGGTGGCATCATTTTTCGCTATTGCTCTCATGTGCTCCAAGATTCTTACTTTAACCGGATGGATAGTGCTGCCGATATAACGCAGACCACATGGGCATTCCAAGCAGTACACTACATAGGAGCTGCTGCATGTCAGAAACTTAGTTATGGCTTTAGGCTTCTTAAGGCCAATGACCCTGTATGTGAGTGTTCTTCTACTATTCACACAAGCCTTACATTTCCCACAAGGGAAGAAACCCCTAAGCTCCCTTAAGGTCCCCCCCTTGGGAAGTTTCGGACAAAATTGGCTTTGGACAAGGCTGTCTTTTAAAGATCTAGCCTTTCTGAAAGTTAGTAAAGGGTTAGGTGGGAAATCAGAGCCAATGACACTATCTGTTTTTAAAATGTGCCAATTTTTTCTCATGATTGTTCTTAATTCATTGGCATCACTTGAAAAAGTAGTGATCATTCTGAATTTATACAATCCTATTCCTTCCTTGCTAACTTTCTCCTTGGTGAAAAGGTCTTCTCTAGATACATGTCTAACCTTGTTGAGGGTTATATCCAGAAGATCCCTATTGTAACCTCTAATCAGGAATCTAGAGACACTGGCTTGTGCGGCTTTTTCAAAGTCCACTTCCCTAGTGCTATTCCGTTTGAGTCTTAAAAATTCCCCGTAGGGGATACTCTTGACTAGTCCTGGTGGATGGTTACTTGCTGCATGTAATAGGGAGTTCCCGGCCGTGGGTTTGCGATACAGTGACATATTTATGTTGTTATTGTCAACGCTTACTTTAAGATCCAAAAAATTCACGGTTTTAGAGCTGATTTCCCCACTAAACTCCAAATTCACTGTGTTCCTGTTTAAATCATCAATAAAATCTTTGGCTGACTGCTCTGATCCGTTCCAGATTATACAAAGATCGTAATAAGTATACCACCTTGGATTTATGCCGATACACGGCACGATTGTGTTAATTAGCAACAAGTTACAGTTGATGTTATTTTATACATAATATGGTTCACACATTTGTGGTAAACATATATACTGTAGGCTGTTAAATATTCAGCAGGATTGTTGCTTTATGATGTTCCTATGGGAGTTTATCTACTCCAATATGGCGCTTGTTTATGGACTTATGGTGGTCCTTCTTTGCTCTCCATACATTGATGTATCACGTGACCTCTGACACTTTGTTAAAATGTCGGCCGTTTCACGGCGCGAAATCTAAAAACATCAGATTAAGGCGCAAGCCGAAACGCGTCATGTTTTAAAGCGGTCCAAATAAAGAATACGAAAGATAACCCCTGCCAGTGCTTTCCTTAATCCGGATGGAGACAAAGGAGTGAGCGAACATTTTAGCGCGGTTGCACCTCGGCGCCACAGAGCACCCGTCCGTGAGTGCGCTGGTCTTAGGTGCAGTTGGAGCCATTATCATTATTACCAGCAGATAGTGTCATTGGCTCTGATATCCCACCTAACCCTTTACTAACTTTCAGAAAGGCTAGATCTTTAAAAGACAGCCTTGTCCAAAGCCAATTTTGTCCGAAACTTCCCAAGGGGGGGACCTTAAGGGAGCTTAGGGGTTTCTTCCCTTGTGGGAAATGTAAGGCTTGTGTGAATAGTAGAAGAACACTCACATACAGGGTCATTGGCCTTAAGAAGCCTAAAGCCATAACTAAGTTTCTGACATGCAGCAGCTCCTATGTAGTGTACTGCTTGGAATGCCCATGTGGTCTGCGTTATATCGGCAGCACTATCCATCCGGTTAAAGTAAGAATCTTGGAGCACATGAGAGCAATAGCGAAAAATGATGCCACCTATTCTGTGGCAAGACATTTTACTGACAAACATGAAAGCAACAGGGAGCTGCTGCGTTTCTATGGGCTAGACCAAATCCCCTTGAACATCAGGGGAGGGGACAGGATTAAACAGCTTCGTAGACTGGAATCGAGATACATTATAGACCTAGGCACAAAGATACCCCAAGGGATGAATGTAGGGGAAGAATTAGCAGTGCATCTAGGTGATTAGTCTTTCTCATTCTTGAAGTCTTTTAGGTACTATTGTGTTTCTGTATGATTATGTTGAATTCAGTTTTATGTACTCCTTAAGGCAAACTCCATTTTTTTAAACGTTGGTTGGTCTAGAACTATGTGTGGAGAGAATTGGATAAAAGCCGATACACGGCGTAATAAGTATACCACCTTGGATTTATGCCGATACACGGCACGATTGTGTTAATTAGCAACAAGTTACAGTTGATGTTATTTTATACATAATATGGTTCACACATTTGTGGTAAACATATATACTGTAGGCTGTTAAATATTCAGCAGGATTGTTGCTTTATGATGTTCCTATGGGAGTTTATCTACTCCAATATGGCGCTTGTTTATGGACTTATGGTGGTCCTTCTTTGCTCTCCATACATTGATGTATCACGTGACCTCTGACACTTTGTTAAAATGTCGGCCGTTTCACGGCGCGAAATCTAAAAACATCAGATTAAGGCGCAAGCCGAAACGCGTCATGTTTTAAAGCGGTCCAAATAAAGAATACGAAAGATAACCCCTGCGAGTGCTTTCCTTGATCCGGATGGAGACAAAGGAGTGAGCGAACATATATATATATATATATATATATTGTGAGAGGGCCCCGGACATGCCCCTGCCCACACCATCCCCACAAACCCGGGAACGGACCTCACCTAGGGAAAACAGCCGCGCGGACTCCCGCAGCATGGCCGCGCCGTTCCGGACACTGGCCCCACCCCCTCGCGCTCGGATCCAGGACGAACGCAGAAGTGGGAGGGACTAAACCCGGATGTACTTCTCCGTCACAGGTGAAAAGGGGCACGGAGACTGCAAACAGATGCACATGTGCCGGAGTGGAGGAAGGAAGGCTTGGAGAGGAGAAGGAGCAGCGTGGAGAGGAGAAGGAGCAGCGTGGAGAGGAGAAAGAGTGGAGCGGAGCGGAGAAGGAGCGGCGTGGAGAGGAGAAGGAGTGGAGCGGAGAGGAGAAGGAGCAGCGTGGAGAGGAGAAGGAGCAGCATGGAGAGGAGAAGGAGCAGCGTGGAGAGGAGAGGCGGAGTAGCGAAGAAGAAGAAGCCCAGGACGAGACGTGGTGCGAGGACTGGTGGACCCCACAGGAGGAGGCTGGAGAGCGGCCGCAACTCGGGAGAGTTGCGGTGGGGCCGATGAGTGGCTGAGATACGGGAAAAACAGGACAGGGCGGTGGCGGCGGGTGGTTTAGAGAGGGGTAACGAAGGGGTGGAGGGTGGTTAAAGGAATATTGTTTTTTTTTGCCTCTCTCTCTTGTGTTTGGTCTTCTTCCCTTGATTGTTTTCCCTTCCTCAAGTCACCCCCTCCTAAGAGAGCACCCCTATATAATAAAAGGAAGGCTCTGGTGGTCGGGACTGATCTCCTTCTAGCTGCTGCCAGTCACAGTAACGTCTAGGCCATCCTTCCATACAACCACCTCCCCTTTTTCCTCACAAACCCCTGCACTAGCCAGTAGGAGATATGCCCTGCACATTCCCTAAACGTCAACCGGGTGTGGTGATGGACCGGCGATCGCCTATGGGCGAGACAAGTTAGAGTCCCTGACAGCTTCTTGTTTCTTTTTGTCTCTCGCATGAGCCTCCCTGGGAGAACCACACAGCCCAACCCAGAAGCGCCATTCAATGAAGGGGACATTCCAGACACAGCAGAACAAGAGGAGACCCGAAGGCTTCACCAAGACTCCCTGAGACCCGCACCGGCAGGCCCTCTTCCTATCTGGTTAATAAAAAAACACCAACTGGTTCATTACATACAGCCTCCGCGTCTGTTTGTCCGGTCTGCCATCCCACATATATATATATACATATATGTATTTAGAACTTTTCTTATGTTTCTAAAATTGTATAATTAAATACAATAATTATTTATTAGCATTATTAAGATAATATATATTTGAAAAATTAAATATGGATGTTTAATTTTTTTTATATTACATTTATCATGTATCAGTTTTTAACATTTTTAAATAATTCTTGTTTATTATTGAATGATTTTTATATTATTTTTAAGACATTTAAAAAAAACGATATTTTAAAAATGATATTTTTGTTTCGATATTTTTGTACTTACCATTGTAGAGATAGGATGTTGATATTCTGTCCATTGATATTGTAGACTCGATATTCTTGTACCTCGATATTCTGTGCGTCAATATTCTGTCAGTGATCCATATGTACAGCAGTGTTGAATTTTCAACATGTCACAGACTCCACCCTCTTTTGCCAATAATATCTCAAGGGCAGGTTGATCTTGCAAAACCATAGATCTAATTGCAACCCTTTTGGTATTAATCATCAAAAATCCTCCAGCAGTATTTGTTGATAGATGATCATCTACTGTTGACAATTTATGTATTTTATGTGAATTCAGTACGACTCCAACTGATGGTATTAGGGCACTAAATACTACTATTTCTGAAAAACTTGCTCTCTTACTTCGTTCTAGTCCTTGACTTACTACATCCATTTCATTGTTCTTTGTTACATGGTATACCTTCGGAAATACTATTCCAAAATAACAATTACCATACCATCGTGTAGGCAACGTATAACAGGGATTTTTACCACACACGTAATAAATCCCTGGGAAAACAGGATCAACCCCTTTTAGTCCCCACCCCCATATGATTAGGAAGGTATGTTCACTTTCACTAGAACCAATGAAAATGTTGTTATAGTCTGTTTTCATTCTATGCAGACAGAATTTACCAAATTTTGACAAGTCTAGGGACATTGCAGCATGAGTCTCGCCTTTCTTATAGTCCCCCTCTTTATTAGCCCATGGCGGTACATGCGACTTCTGTTTTAAAAGCCTTCTTTTGGAAATCCTGCCTTCTCTCCTCTACTAAATTTAGACAATCTTTCTCTTCATAGCGCAAAATACAGGTTAGATTATTCTTATGTGCATTTGTTATGTCTATTGGGTTAATTGTTAAGAAGAACTCTCCCATGAATTCTGCATCTTTACTAGGCCTGGGCGAAGCACTACGCTACGCTCGCGTAGTTTGCGAAGTTCGCGCTACTTCGCACTACGCGAACTGCACGTAGCACAGTGCGAACACGCGTAGCGTAGTGTTGCGTAGTGCTGCGGTCATTTTTTGCTTGCTCGCGACCGCGAGCAAGCAAAATGACATCCTGGCGAGACTTTTTCCTTGTTCGCGATCGCGAGCATGGAAAATAAACCTCCCGGCGAGATTCCCAACGCGAGATGGTCAGGTTTCTCATTGCGAGGGGTCGCGTATGCTCGCGACCGCTCGCGATGAGAAACTACCAGTTCGCGTTGAGAAAGCTGCAGCTCGAGTAAAAATCTACTCGAGCAGCAGAAAACTACAGCTCGCACTGTGCAAGATGCCATTTTCAATGATTGCACAGTGCCGGTTGCTTGTCCGCACTGTGCAATCATTGAAAACAACATCTTGCACAGTGCGAACATGTTACTTCGCAGTTCGCGAAGTGCTACGCGTAGCTCGCGTAGTGCGAACTTCACTTTGCGTAGCTTCGCGAAGTGCTACTTCGCGAACTACGCCCCCCCTTAATCTTTACTACTAAGCACTGGGTTCATGTTTCTTCGAATAGGGACTTCTGAAAAGACCAAATCCATGTTCGAATAGTAATATTGCAACTTGTTTGTTACATAAAACAGACGAGACACAACACTACATGATACTCCATATGTTAAAGGAAGATGGTGATATGTCACTCCCTTCGAGACAGACAAAGGTAATTTCATGCAAACATAGCAATAACTCACATCCATTGTGTCCATGTATTCGTAAAGAAGTTTAGTAAAAACATTCAATGATGAATCACTGTTGTGATGATACATGCTCTCATCCATTTACTCTAAATTAGTAGTAGTAGGGGTTCCTTTATTAACTGTATTCACTCGATCACTTTTATTAGTGTTATTTCTGTTATTAGTTACCATTATAACAGGTATCACAACAGTTAACATTAACCACATGGACATTAGTATTAAAACACTGCGCAAACAATATTTAATACATCTTTGTTGGACTTGGCTTTTTTTGGCTAAAGTTCCCTAAACTTTTTGCTTTCCCCCTAGACCTTTTTTCTGAGATTGTGTTGCCAATTTAGATGCTTTGAGCACTTTGCCACTGCTGATCGGTGTCAAAGTGCAAGTGCTCCCTGTGTAAAGTGTAATGGTAATTGGTTCTCCATGATTGGTATGTTTGCCTTACTAGTAAAGTCCCTAGTGAAGTGCACTATGTGTGCCAGGGCTAGTGATGTAAATGCTACTAGTGGGCCTGCAGCACTAATTGTGCCACCAACACAAGTAGCCTTAAAGAGGGAACTCAGGCCTGCCACTGCAGTACCTGAGCGCAGTATGTTAAACTGCCATGTTGTCCTGACACGTGCACCCACTTTCCAGGCCTTACCCTTCCCTTTCTATGCACATCAGACACCCCTATGGTAGGTCCAAGGTACCCCCTGGGTAGGGTGCAGTGCATGTGAAAGGTAGGACATGTACTAAGGTGTGTACCATGTCCTGACAGTGAAATAATCTCCATTTAGTTTTTCACTGTTGAAAGGCCATCTTGCCCATAGGATAGAATGGGGAGGCTGTGTAATATGTTTCCAGCCTTTCTTCCCAAAGGCTTAAGATGGAGAGGTGAAGTTTAGTGTGCCTGAACGCACAATGTAATAACACATCTTTTTATGAGGGTGGTTTTTGCATTGTGTGTTTGGAAACCACTCTTTTATAATTGGCTGGGTTTTGATGCTCTAACATTTCTGTGTGTCTCTGCCTGGTTGTGGATTGACTGTCTGGATTTGAAAGTGATAGGATCAGGGGAATGTCTCGACCGAGGGGAGGCGATGAGACAGCAACTGGCTGACCTGCATCTGGAGTGTAGGGGGAAGGAGTAGCCCTTAGAGGTGAAGAGGCCTGGGTTGCTGCCATAAAACAATGGTCCCATCTCCTGCTGAGTGATTGAGAATCCAGAGCCCCACTAATCAAAGGAAGAAGGTGTCACTGGCAGGGAGGCACCCAGAACTGGTTTAAACAGGGGTCAGTGCCCCCCTGAACACAAAGGGGTCTATTATGATGTCGCCCGGGATATGGGACCACCCGCTAAGGATGTGGCTGTCCCGCATGGGCAATTAGGATGCACCCGCCACACTGGCGGGCGCATCCTGCATTTTTTGTATTGCGGCTGGCGATGCTGTCAGCAGCACCCACCGCAATACAAAAAAGGCATGTGCGCATTTGCATACACAACGTGGCAGGCACCGCACGGTGCCTGCCACGTCGTCCATGCAAATCCTGGGGGGTGCCAGAGGTACTCCCCACGTTCCTGGCCCACCCCCCAACATCCTGGGGGCCCGCAACGGGCCCCAACTGAGGCAACTGCATGCCTTTCCCGCCACGGAAAGGCTGCTTCCTGCTGCGATCCCAATATGGATGGCGGTGTCTAGCAGACACCACCACCATATCAGGCCCTTTTCCGCCCAGTCACCTGTGTGACCGGCGGAAAACCGGCGGACAGTGTTTCCATCCGCCGGGGTCCCTCTGCTATACTAATATGGCAGGGGGAAACGGGTGGCGGGTGGGGTATGATGTAGGACGGATTGCCACCGCCCGCATGGCGGTGGCGATCTGCCCTACATCATAATAGACCCCAAAGACTTCAAAGACATTTAGGGGTATAACTATGAGAGCTGAAGCCCCTGAACTTTGGAGAAATTGATTGATCAAGACTGACCAAGACTGAAACTATTTTGTGGTCAAGAGGAACCTTTGCCAAGGAAGAAACAGCTTAACAGACTGAAGGAAAGGACTGACCCTTGCTGTGTGTTCTGGAGCTGGCCTGCAGTTTGCTGATTTAACCAAGGAGAGGCTAAAGGGACTTTGCTGTGTGCTATGTCCCCCTGCTTGAAAGGACTTTGCTGTGTGCTGTGTCCGGAAGTAACTTATCCCCAAGGGCCCAAGGTGAGCTGGCTCCCTGTTGCGGAAACTCAGGAACACAAAAGTTTCCAGGAGAGTCTCAGCGACGCTGTGTGCATGTGCTTTTTGCAGCCTGAGACCCTCGTAAGAAGTGCCCTGTTATCGTGGGCACCTGGAGTCCAAGCGAATCTCAGTGACGCTGTGTGCGTGTGCTTTTTGCAGCCTGAGCCCTTCACGAGGATTGTCCTGTGATCGTGTCCCCCGGAGTCCAAGTGAGTCTCAGCGACGCTGTGTGCATGTGCTTTTTGCAGCCTGAGCCCTTCGTGAGGAGTACCCTGTGATCGTGCACAACCGAAGCTCAAGGGAGCCTCAGCGATGCTGTGTGTGTGTGCGCTGTTGCAGCCTGAGATCTTTGTAGCAGCAGCTGCCCAGACTGGCAGCCCCAGAGGAGCTGAGCCGCCGGTCTGAGCCCGCCGTTGCCAGACAGGGACCTTGAACCAACCCCATTGAGGGAGGGCCCGAGTTTCACTACCCGGAATCCACAAAGATTGCATCGGAGGCCCAAGTCGTGGGAAGAGGAGAGCGAGGTCGCACCCCCCAGGTAACGTGTGTCGCTGCCTCGGGTGGGGTGTGGGCTCAGATAGGGACACTCTGAGCCTCTCCCACTCCTGCAGCATGAGCCTCTGCTTCGGCTCGTATCGCTGCCTGTATTTGCCAAGGAGTGGCAGCACTGGGGCTGGAGTGTGGAGCTGCACTTTGGTTTACACCATACTCGTGTGGGGGCATCTGTTGACAAGAGCTGACCGTGAGTCAGTACGAGTGGCAGAGAGACCGCCTAAGGCACAGTGATCGGTTCTGGATTACGCATTGCATTATTTCTGCATTACGAACTACCTGATTGTCGTATTACACATTGTATTATTTCTGCATTACGAACTACCTGATTGTCGTATTACGCATTGCATTGTTTCTGCATTACGAACTACCTGATTAGTGTGTTACGCATTGCATTATTTCTGCATCACTAACTACCTGATTGTCGTATTACGCATTGCATTATTTCTGAATTACGAACTACTTGATTGTTGCATAAAGAACTGCATTATTTTTACATTGCCAAGTGTCTGATTCTAGCATAACAAACTACATTATTTTTACATTGCAAAGTGCCTGATTCTATCATTACCAACTGCATAACATTGCATTAGGACTGCAGTGGATCATTTAGAATTGCTCAATAATATCGCCAGAACTTAAAAGGGCTGGCTGGCGTAACAACCGGCGAGGAGGAATATTACACATATGTGGGATTTATATCATGTGGTTTCATCGTATATCTGTTGCTATAAATTTATACTTGTTTTTATGAAACTCGAGTGTAGTCCATTTGTGGTGTCATCATTGGGTTACTGAGAGTGCGGTTGCAAATACTTTACACATTTGCCTTGAAGATAAGCCTGGCTGCACGTGCCAAGCTACCAAGGGGGTGAGCGGGGGCTATCTGAGAAGGTGCCCTTCCTTTCCCTGACGTGGAAGCAAGGGTCCCTATTTCGCCTAAGGTAACTACCTTAGCCAACTAGCGACCCCCAGGCCTAACAATCTTTGTCTTAGACGAGATTTTGGATGTTCAGTCACTTCTGTTTCTGCCATTTTAGCATTCTGAAATCAATCAATGTTAGAAGAAATAATTTAGACATTGATTGCTTCTCTTTCTTTTTAGTTATTCTGACCGTTAAAGACTACCCCTGAAGAAGGGTTCTTTTTTGACCCGAAATGCATTGGGTATATCGTTTAAACATACTGGATGATTTTTCCCAGCTGTCTTGAATATCATTCAGTTGGAAAATACTGAATACAAGTATTGTTCTTCAAACCAATCGATTGGTTAACATTGATGTTTCTTCGAGTAGACTTTTTCAATGATTTTGATAATAATTTTCTAATGGCTGATTGAACAGCCCTCATTAAAGTGCTCACGCCGGCAAACGGCATTGTCCTGCTTGCATTATAGACTGGCAAATTACCTACGTCACCATTGGATAGGCGAATTGGCGTTCTGAGCACATTTTGCTAAAACAGTGTTATTTTTGGTCAAACATTTGGATAAGTGTGCACGTTGGCCATTGTTTTGTATGAGACATAGACCGTACCTGATCAGCTAGCCTTATACATTAGTCCAAAACCAGATCATCAGTTATATTCATCAGTTTGTTTCCAGGTACAAATGCTTTTCTCATTGCTCTTCCAATGAGAATTTCATGTGGACTCAATCCCGTCCTTCTGTCAGGAATGCTTCTAAGACTCATCAATACAAGGGGCAAAGCATCAGGCCATTTCAGTGATGTGGATGCACACACCTTCCCTAACCTAGATTTGATTGTGCCATTAAGCTGCTCAACTATTCCAGATGCTTCTGGTCGATAGGCACAATGTAATTTCTGCTCAATTTTGAAAGATATAAGAATTAACCAAATTATCTCATTATTAAAATGATGTCCTCTATCTGATTCCAAAGTGACTGGAAATCCAATCCTAGAGATAAGTTCTCTCAATAGTAATTTGGCAACTATGAGACTGTCATTTCTTCTCATGGGATAGGCTTCTACCCATCGAGAAAACAGACATACTTTGACAAGGACGTACTTCAAACCGTTGCATGGTGGCAACTCTATGAAGTCAAGTTGCAGTCTTGTAAATCGTCCTTCTACCTTACCAATTTTTCCCCAACTGACACCTGTTTTTCTACCTGGGTTTTGCCATTGGCATGTCAAAAACATTTGGCAGAGATTCTCAGCAATTGTCCTAAACTTGGTATTGTACCATGTCTGTCTGAAATGTCTAATCATAGCATCCCTCCCAATGTGTGTAGCTCCGTGATATACTCTCGCCATTTGTCATAATAAACTATCTGGCAATATTGGTCTACCATCTGGACACACACATACTTCGTCGTCTGCTCTCCTTGTACAACCTGATTTAATCCAGAGTTATTTTTCTCTTCCATCTGCCTCATCCAGCAGCTGTCTTACTTCCTCCCAAGTCTCTAAAGCAGAAAAGAACATTAGTTGGCAATTGGTAACTTCTTTTTCCAATGCTCTGTTCAAAGACATTGTTATTTCGAGCACAAAATTGTGCAACTTGGTCAGCATATCTGTCGCCCTGTGTCACATAATCATTTCCTGACTTATGTACGGCACATTTGACCACTGCAATTTCTTTTGGCAATTGCAATGCTTCCAATAGTTCTTTGACATTCTTACTATTCCTGATAGGAGAACCTGAAGAAGTCAGAAATCCAATTTGCATCTATAATTGGCCAAAATCATGCACAACCCTAAAACTATATTGACTATCTATAAATATGGTTATTCTCAATTTCTTCCCAATTTTGCAGGCTTTTGTTAAAGCGACCAATTCAGCTATTTGTGCAGACTTGACTCCTCTTAGACAGGATTCTTCCAGGATAGCAAATACGGTACATACAGCATAGGCAGAACTCAATTCTCCATTTGCCTTCCTCAAGCATGACCCATCAACAAACAAGACAAATTCTGATTCTTCTATTGGGACGTCATGAATATCAGGTCTGGGCTTTGTACACATTTCTGTCACATCCAAACAATTTCCTCCTTTACTTTCTCACAGAATGGATCAGGCAACAAAGTTGCGGGGTTTACTGTGGTACACCTTATCACACTTTCAGCACCCAGGATCACTCTTTCATACTTAGTCAGCTGACGAAGGGTCAAGTGCTGGGTACGAGTCCTTGTTAAAAGGATCTTGACTGAATGTGGCACATATACTTTTAGGGGATGTCCCATTACAATCAATTCACTCTGTTCCAAACTCACACAAGTAGCAGCTACAGCTTTTAAACAGCCAGGCAATGCCACAGCCACTGAATCCAGAGTGGCAGAAAAATATGCCACTGGATGTCGTGACAATCCATGTTTCTGGGTCAACACTGAAAGTGTACATCCTTTCCTTTCACAACAGAACAAAGCAAATTAATTTGTATAGTCTGGCATTCTTGACACAAACAATCTCTCAGTTTTATGAATGCTTCTTCACCTTCATCATCCCATTCAATCGGCTCTGTCACATCCTTTCGTGTCAACCTTATTAAAGACTTTGCAAGCAGTGAGAAATCACTTATCCACTGATGACAGTATCCAATCACTCCCAAAAACATTCACACTTCTTTCTTACTTTTAGGCAAACTCATTTGTCGAATCACTTTTATTCTTTCTGGCGTCACTTTTCTGACTCTTTCTATTTTGTGTCCTAAAAATTGAACTTCTTCTTGACAAAAGTTAATTTTTTCTGGTGACATTTTGTGTCCTCCTTCTGCCAAATGGTTCAGTAAAGCCATTGTGTCAGTGACACAGGCTTCTCTTGTCTTTGATGCCACCAATAGGTCATCAATGTACTGAACCAAAACCACATTTTCTGGCATAACCAATCTCTGTGTACCCTTGAGGAACTCGGCACCATGCCAAAACACGGTCTCCGAACCGGAATGCAAAAAGATATTGGCTATCTGGATGTAAAGGAATCGAAAAGAATGCATGGCACAAATCAATCACTGTGTACCAGTGTGCATCCCAAGATAGCTGATACAGGATCACTGCTGGATTTAGTACTACTGGACAACATGATACTACTATTTTATTAATCTTCATCAAATCTTGTACTATTTCATATTTACCACTAGTATTTTTAAGCCCCATGATTGGCGAATTAATAAGACTGCTCATTATTTCTTTTAGAATACCTTGTTCAATCATTTGATCAATTACTGGAGCAACTCCTGGTTTGACTTCAATACTCATTCTGTACTGGGGTGTGTTCAGATAAACTGCACCTTCCTTCACCATTATTTTAATTGGATCTACAATTGCCATCAGACCAATTTCTTTTCCTGAAAAATCCCTCACATCTGATCTCACTATTTCTCAGCTCATCAGGCAAACTGCTTTCAGTAAGAAATGAAAACATCTCATCCACTTCCGTCCCCTGTTTTGCTAGCATCATTTTAAATGCAACATCTTCATCAGGTGTTTGGAAAGCCACCCCATCAGGCGTACAATAGAGTGGGCAGTTCATTTTGCACAACAAAACTCTCCCTAACAGATTTACTGGACTTGAATTTTATACCACAATCCAATGCATGTCTCTGAAATTTCCGAAATTCAGTTCTATTGGCTTAGTGACTGGGGTTTTTATCTTCTTATTTGTTGTTGTTGTAGTAACTTTATTCGATAGAAGAAAAATATCATAAAAGTATAATACAGTGCATATAAAACAGTTTAAAACCCGCTACAACAATAGCTTAATTCTTTATACAGATAAAACAATAGATAAGAAAAAAAAATATATATATACAACATTTTCCCACTCCCCCGTTGCATGATGTAAATAGACAATAGTGTTCGTGCAGGGTCAGGAGGGTAGATAGTTACACTTATGGTTGGTACGCCTTAAGGAGCTTTCGTCTTATCCTCCAGGCCCAGCCCAGGTATTTGGCAGTCCCACAGATAACACTGGGGACTGATGTTTCATAGGTCAGGATGCGCAGCGCCACCCTGGACGACCTAGTGCCCAGATTATTACAAACCGGTTTCAGCCATCTTAATTTGGCTGCCTGTATGCCTGGCAAGCAAACATAAAATGGCCAATGTACTCTGTAGGGGAAGCACAGCCTGGGCAGCCTTTAGGGCTCTCAATTACCTTACTCCAGCCAGATTGAAACTCATGAAGTGGGAGGGTACCGTATCTCATTTTTGGATATAGTAACCTATCTCCAGGAGAATCGATCAGGTCCATAAAGGGTTCCATACTGGGAGCGGGTTTCACGTCTAAAAAATTCCCAGTTAGGACACCCTTCTGATTTCTTAGATTGTCGATCGTGACCCATTCCCAATAGATCTTTTTTATCGTTGATTTGGGTGGAGAAAGCTGGCTCTCCCAAGCCTCCTCCAGGCCAATCTTCTGCAGCTGTTTTTTCAGATTCGATACCCAGGGGATCTTGTGCTCTGCTCCAAGTTTTAGTAACTCATCCAGGGCAGAAGCATAATGGTGAAGTTCAGGAGACCTTCTAAGCCTTGTCCAGTATAATATAGAGCGCAGCCTAGCCACATTGCTGATGTTATGTCTACCGAGATCACTACAAAGCGGAACTAGCGGGGTAGACAGAGGAAGCGAGACTATGTCCCTAAAGAACTTATTCTCGGATTTAAGCAACTCTGTTAGATTTTCAAATCCCCACAGTTCCGCTCCATAGAGGGCCGCTGACATGGCCTTCCCCTCATAGACCTTGACTGCCACAGCTATTGGACTGCTATATGAAAGCCTCTGGTGTTTCGCTATTGCCCCTGAGACTCTTTTATGGATAAGGAGCATTTTGGACAAATGGGGGGCCCATTTAAGCTTATTATTGACCCTCACTCCTAGGTAATCAAAAGCCTCCACTAGCTCCAGTGTAGTGTTATTTAACTTGATGTTATTCCTAAAGCTTTTTGAGGGTGACAGCGTCATCAGCTTGGTTTTTGTTGTATTTATTTTCAAGCCCCTGGTGTCGCAGAACTGGGAGAAACGGGACAACAATCTTTGTAAGCCCATAGGGCTTTTTGATATCAACAGAGTATCGTCAGCAAAGAGCAGGGTAGGTGTTTTTTCGCCACACAGGGTTGGGACATCAGCCATGTCGTCTCTCAAATGGTCTGCCACCCCATTAATGAAAAGAGAGAACAGGGTCGGGGCTAACACACAACCCTGGCGGACCCCTTTCTCAACAGCTATCCTCTCTGTGAGCTGTCCCTGGTGTCCCCGCCTGACTTTTACGAAATTGCCTTCATGGAGGTGTTTGAGGAGGTCCAGGATTAGTGGAGGGATGCCCAGATCACACAGCACCTGCCACAGTTTTAATCGTGGGACCAGGTCAAAGGCCGTTTTTAAATCAATGAACGCCAAATAAAGGCTGCCTTTTTCAATAGTAACAGATTTCCAGTATATTGTGGAAAATCTGAAAACCTGGTCAATAGTTCCTACTCCTTCCCTGAATCCTGCTTGAAAGTGACTCAAAATACCCTCCTCGTCTACCCAAGCCTTGATCCTGGTCAGGAGGACTCTGCCAACCACTTTTTGTATCACATCGATTAAACTAATCGGTCTGTAGTTGGCAGGGTCCTCCCTGTCACCTTTCTTGTAGATGGCCACCACCAGCAGAAGGTCGCCAGGGAGACCGTCGGGTCCAGCAGCCTTCCCCGGAGCGATCATATTGATCGCAGAAAGGACCTCTGTTAGCCCAATCTGAGCCCCTATCTCCAAGGATACAGAATGCTCTGCCACCGGGGTCTGCTCTTCTAAAACCACTCTTTCCCAATGTGAGTAGAGATCAGAGAAATGTACATGCCATTGACTCCCCGTAATGTGATTCAGAATTGGATCAGCCCCTCCCCGATCACTGATGTTAAGAAGATTCCAGAAGGGGGTTGAATCTTTCAGTAAGGCTGCAGCCTTTAAATCCTGCCAGTGGGTTTCATCCCACAGTCGCTTTGCCTTCCTTATAGCTTTATAGAAGATTTTCCGGGCATTGACAATGGATGGCTGTTCCTTGGATTTTATGGCTCGAGATAAAAGCTGTCTCTTTTCCCTGCAATCAGGTGAAAACCAAGGGTTTTCTGTCTTTGGGGGTGGAAGCTTATGGACCCCCTTTTCATGCAACTCAAAAAACTTCCCCACCCTTGCCACAGTCTGTTCATACACTTCTAAGAAATCTTTAGAAGAAAGGACCTGTGAGAAGCAGCCCATGGGCGTGTCCAATGCTGCTGTACCTTCTTTCACTATCCTTTTAATTTTACTCAGGTCCATCTCTCGCTTTAATACCCTAGGCCACTTGAGGCGCCTATTACAGTTAGTCGGGACAACCTCTCTTGCCCCAAGCCTCTGCTTATTTGAGGGCTCAATAGAAGTAGTGACCGGCTTGCGCCTAACTTGCATGGCCAGCGGGTTGTGGTCGCTCTCACACCGAGAGATAGCTTCCATGTCGATAAGATCCGGCCACAACTCGGTGTTCAACAAGATGTAGTCTATGCGCAAGGGGGCACCAGTTCCCGTGAAGGTAGGGGCTCCCAAACTATCTGAACGAGTTCTCCCGTTTATCGCCCTCAGATTAAACTCCAGGGTTAAAGCGTTGAGTTGCACAGCTCTCTTAGTCCATTTCTTTATTGGCGGGAGAGTGAGTTGGGGTATACCCTGCTTAGAATCAGCATCTCCAATGCCCAAGATGTCATCGCTGCTCAGGGGCTCAAAGGTACAATTGAGATCCCCGGCAACGATGACATCCGCCTGAGTGGTAATGGCTGTGAGTTCAGACTCAAGAACTGATACAATAAAGCTTGCTTGTGCACCGGGGGACCCTCTAGCATAGATGTTAAATATTTCGAGGGGAGATTGGTGGTCAACCCCGTTGATGGATATATGCAGAAGGTCAAAGGATGTGCTTACGTGACTCTTGACTGCCCAATTCAAGCTGATGTTGACCCAGATTAAAAGGCTCCCCGAGGGTCGTCCTCGTATGGACCTAATTGCAGGGATAAAGAAGGTAGTAAACCCTGATCTATGCAGGGGGACCAGACTCCAGGTTTCCTGAAAGAGGATGACATCGAATTTATCGATGAAAACACTCCAGACAGGATCTATGAGATTCCTCTTTAGCCCTGCAACATTCCACGATAAAAACTTAATGACACCCGGGGAAATGGGCATTGAAGGATTCCCCACATCCACCACCATGCTGGCTTGGCACCCCTCGCCCGCTACCATAGTCTCAACAATTTCACCCAGACCATTTAGAAGCATGTTGGGAGAAGAAGTGGTGTTCAGGACTGGCCCCTCATTAGTGTGAAATACATGTAAGAGTAAGGGGGGTCTTGTTCGAGAATTAGATAGTCAGTCCACTTGTCTTAGACCAGAGTCCTCTCCTTCCCTCAGGTGGGTCCATGCAGGAAACCTGCAAATCTGAATTGAAGAGTGAGCGGGGGGTGATGCCCTGTACTCAAGTAGTAATACGTTTACTGCTAGGGCAGGGTCCCTAAATGCAATCTCTACACAATCAGTAATAGCATCCGCCCGTGATAACCTTCTTACCCGTATTATGTCCTCTCTAATAATCGATCTACACCCTCTAACATGCCTCAGCCAGTGGATAGCTTTGTTATGTAGTGAATCACTGTTTTCAAAACCGCACCGTGATGGTAATTTCGGTACATGGGTCATGAAAACAGAGAACTTAGCCTGAACTAGATGAGACATGGACGTGTTAACTAGCGTATGAGATGATAGATTGTTATTACTCCATCTAAAAGGCAGGAGAGAACTAGAGGGGCGCCTATTGAGAGAATTTATAATTGGGGTCCTTGCTGACTCGGGTGTCATGTCGTGTCTGCATATGACTCAATAGGGCCATTTATTCTGATATTATTATCCTCACTGTGAGCCCCCCCATGTACGGAATCAACATTGGTTTTTGGGGGGATTAGCTTTGGTGGAACAGACTTCTTCATAGAAGGGGCGACCCCAGAAATTGGTGAAAGAACGGGGAGTGTCGGAGGAGGTACTTAACTTGCAACGAGGCTCTCCACCCTCTTATTAAGATCCGCCACCAGGTCCTCTAGTCTCTTAATTCTAAATTGAAGCACTACCAAGGTATCGACATCAGACCTAATAGAGGTCACAAGATCCTCATTAGGCTTTTCTGCAATATTAGTGGAGTAAAATAGATCAGAATCGAGGGGGGCAAACCTATTAGAACATAGGATAGGGTGAGGGGCACAGTCAAGGATAGCTGGGGCAGCTTCTATATCATTCATAGTGCCCGTAGTCTGTGCAGGGGTGACTTGAGGATCAGGGATTATTTTGGTAGGGGCGGAGATGATACATTGTTGTTTGTACAGACGCTGACTAGAAAACATAGATGGGATTGTGTTGTTATGAGTTGGGGCGGTGTTGACTGTCTTACTCCCCACCTGCCCACCGCCCAGTGAATCCTCACATTCATTAACAATCTCCTCAATTCTAGTCAAGACACAATTCATGGCAGCGTGAGTAGTTTTCTTTGCTTTTTTGCCCTTTTTACTACTGCCCATCAGTCCTCCCTCTGCAGCTTTCCTTTTACCCATAGGGGGAGCCCAACACCCAGAGAGAAGGACACAAAATGGATGGCAACACACAATGTCACGAGCCCCCACTGAAATACGTATATTTTCCTTGGGCGGGACACAGTACCGTAGCTCTTGGGCAGCTAGTAATCGTCAGGATCCTCGGGTTAGGGGGGTGGCTCGGCCCGGCCTCTGACGGCCACAGACAGCCCGCCCTTTGCCCGGGCTTAGCCCGGCGCAACCCGCGCGTGATCCCGCGACGCGGGAGCTGGCGTGCTCTTTTATGCGCCTCAGGGCGCGAAAATAGCGTCGGCGGCTATCCTGCCGCTAGGGAGCCTGGGTATTGTAGTCCCCGCCTCCGCTCCGCTACCGCAATGAGTGAAGCTGCGGCGGCGGGAGGCGGGAACGGGCTGAGGATTCAGCGGCACGGGAAGAAGTGAGTTTGTCCTCTACAGCGATCTCCCCCACAAAGTTTTCCTTGTCCCCGCTCTGCCGGGGCTGGCGTGCTCTTTTATGCGCCTCCGGGCGCGGAAATAGCGTTGGCGGCTATCCTGCCGCTAGGGAGCCTGGGTATTGTAGTCCCCGCCTCCACTCCGCGACCACAATGAGTGAAGCTGCGGCGGCGGGAGGCGGGAACGGGCTGAGGATTCAGCGGCACGGGAAGAAGTGAGTTTGTCCTCTACAGCGATCTCCCCCACAAAGTTTTCCTGATCTTCTCATTTGAAATTCCTACAACTTGGTTAGTTTCTCCCTAGTAGGGTAGGTTTGGAATTTCTGCTGCTCTCACAGTAGAATGTGTAGCACCAGTTATCTACTAGGAAAGGGATGACTTTATCTTCCACTTTTCTCTCAACAAATTGACCTGACTGATCTACCGCCAAAGATGCGCTAAACACGCACTCTTCCTACCCCCTCATTGGGACGTGTCCGAATCACTCTTGTTACTCTGCATCCAAAATTGTTGAACCGTTTCGTATTCTTACCACTCTCTCCACAAAATCTGGTGTTTAAACTGTATCTCTGCACCTGAGCGTTCACATGATGTGGCACAGGGGCTTGTGGCACCTGTAATTGAGGAGTAACTGCCTGTTGCTGTTGCTGCTGGTTCACAACCACCTCATTCTGCATCTGTGGATTTAAAATTTGATTTACCCCATTACTCTTTATTTATTATGGGGGGATTTTTTATTTCAAGAAAGTAATCACCTGGTGATATTTTTTCATCACTTCCTCTGAAGGCACACCTGTCCTTGCGTCTCTAGGGTACTCTTAAGTCGGCCAATCAATAGTAATTTTACATTCTGTCTACAAATCAATTGGTACCACTATATCAAACAGGATATCCAAATATTTTAACAAAACCTTTGAAACTTTCACAAACCTTTCTACCTACTTGTACCATTCATCCGGTTTCTCCCTTAATCCGGGAAAATCATTCGTAAAAGACTTAGGGCCTCATGTAAATTTTACCGGTTCTTAAATACCGAGCCGTACCGAATCGGTAAATTAGAATCGGTAAGTTATATGTAGGTAAAAATTCGGTAACAGTTACCGATTCGGTGACATTCGGTAATCACGAATCGGAATTCACCGAATCGGTAAATACCGAGGTGGTATTTACCGAATCGGAAAATACCGAGGTGGTATTTACCGAATCGGTAATTACCGAGGTGGTATTTACCGAATCGGAAAATACCGAATCGGTATGTACGGATTCGGTAAATAAAATCACATGACTTGACGAAACAGCTAATCCTGTGCAACGACAGCCCACCCAACCGGGAAGTGCCCACACCCAGGCAGGTGTACATAATTAGCCGAAGTGGCCACACCCAGGCAGGTGTACATAATTAGCCGACCCTGGAGAGGCTTGGAGTGCAGAGGAGAGGCAGGGAGCCGTTGCATGTGCGAGCGGGTAAACGAACAGCATGTCCAGCCAGAGAACACAGAAAGACGGAGGGGAAAGGAGGAGGAAGCTGAAATTTAGCCCCAAGGAACTCCAGGTGCTGGTGGAGGAGGTGGTGAAGCAGCACCAGAAGCTGTTTGGAAGGCAATCCCTGCAAGTGCCTGAGGCGGAAAAGCGCAACATATGGCTGGCCATCCAGGCGCAGGTCAATGCTGTGGGAGTGACCCACAGGGACATTGAGGTCCTCAAAAAGCGCTGGTATGACCTGAGGATTGTAACCAAGAGGAAGATGGGCGACATCCAGAAGGAGGCCAGCCAGACCGGAGGTGGAACCAACAGGGCACCTGCCCTCACCGAACTGGAGGAGCTGGTGGCGGCCACAATCGAGCAAGAGAGCGTCGTGGGTCTTGGGGACGCCGACAGCTCTGCCAGAGCCGCAACACACCAAGGTAAGACGAAAGCACAGCAATGTAGCCCCCCCTACCCCTATCCCACATCCCCCATTGTGAAACGAGAATCACACTGCAGTCCACACGTGTCAGTGCAGACAGGCAATGCATTCCGGGAGATGTAGTCAGGGCAACACTAACCATGACGTAAATGTTACAGGGCAACAAGGCATGTCACGCACTCGAGGCACAAGGAGACAGAGGACATATTGGAATGTGAAATGATTGATTGTGACGCTTGCAATGCAGCCCTTCGGGGACACTGAGCCAATGTTGTATTTCTGTCCACAGATGTGACATCATGCAGGACAGGGCATGCTGCAGGAGAGACGGCACACCGGCCACAAGTATCACCTCTAGCCAGCACAAGTTCAGACCAGGGAGCAGGCCCACTGGCAGCCGCACCACCAACACAGCCAGCCTCGCCGCACCCAGAGCCAGCATCACCTCACCGAGAGCCAGCTGCACCACAACCAGAGCCAGCATCGCCACTCATGTTCGAATCACCGGCCACATCTCCGCTTGCAGGTGTGAGAATGAGGAGGCGTCCAGCAGCCAGGCTACGAGCCTTAGACACCTCGTCAGACGACAGCATGGGCCCAGAAGACCGCACCGGGCCCCAGGAAGGGAGCCATGCCACTGTGCCCCACACCTCACAGGCAGCACAGACGGGAGCAAGAGGGCGCCGCAGGTCGCGTGTCCAGAGCCCACCAGCACCCACTGACGGCCATGGTGTCTTCTTGGGGCTCGAGGGCCAAATGTTGAAGCAACAGCGCCTGCAATCAAAGGCAGTTATGTCAGTCCAGAGGCACATGCGGGTGATGAAGACAACATTAGTCAACATGGACAATAACATTAGCGGCATGGCTGCGGGCATTCGGGACATGTCCCAGTCAATCCAGCAGTTGTGCAGCAAATTAGATGCTGACATCGAAGCACGGCGCCGGGAACGCCAGAGAAGGGACACTACCAGCAGGGCACTCAACCGTCTGGCAACTGCGACTTCTCTACTGTGCCGGCGCTCTGTGACGATGCAGGAGGGCCTAACACAGTGCTGCAGCGACCTGTCTCGGGGGATGGTGCAGGTGACAAGTGCACTAGGGGTGCTATTGACTAGTCAGGCGTCGACAACTGCTGCAGGGGATGCTGCGGAGAGCATCGACACCAGCAGCAGCATCACACCCCCCGTCCCAGAAGCACGCAGGAGCAGCAGGCGGCTTGGGGTTGGCTCTAGTGAGGATGCACAGGCCGTGCAATCCACCACTGCAGCGCGTATGCGCAAACATTGATGTAGCCCTGCTTAGCCACTTCCCATTGGGTGACGTAACCCTGGACATACTCCTTGTATAGATGGTATATTGCCAGATTGGCCTGTTCATGTGTTCATGGCGTGGTGCCACATTAAAACTACGTCATGACTTCTCACAACTCGCTGTGTCCCCTCACTTACTCAGAAATAGTTGCATGTGATCTCTGCCCGTCTCTCTCTCCCATCGATTGCAGTTGGCACTCTAGCTGCGTTGCCCTCTGGCTGGCCTGACTCATCCTCGTTGTCCTCAAAATATGTCAGTTCCACATCTGTCCCTTTTTTCGTGGCAAGGTTGTGCAGCATTGCACAAGTGGCAATAATCTTGCAGCAGGTGATGGGTTTGTACTGGCGTGCGCCTCCGCTCTTGTGCAGGCAGCGGAACCTGCTCTTCAGTAGTCCAAACGTGCGCTCCACCACATTGCGTGTTGTTTTGTGTGCCACGTTGTATCGTCTCTCACTCTGGGTTGCTGGGTGTAGGTAGGGAGTGAGGATGAATGAACGGCATGCATATGCACTGTCGCCTGGATGAGTAAAAGGGAACCATCAGTAACATGCCTCTACACACTATGATTTGCAGGTTTCAAGGGGCGTCACTGTTACTTACCTAGCAGGTATCCCTCTCCGAATTCTCCGGCACTCAGTCGTGTGTAGATCCCACTATTCTGGAAGATGTAAGAGTCGTGGGTGCTCCCAGGAAACTTTGCAACAATATCTGTGATGATGTTCCCTGCATCACAGATCACCTGCACATTGATGGAGTGGGTGGACTTCCTGTTCCTGTAGATGTGCTCTGTGTCAGCTGGTGGACAGATTGGGATGTGTGTACCATCAATACAGCCGATGACATGGGGGAACTGTGCCATGTGATAAAAGTCTGTTTTTGTTTTCTGCAGTGCAGCCTGTGTGTTTGGGAAGCTTATGTAGTGGTGCATTCTCTGCATCATGGCATCCAGGAACTTCCTGAAGAAACGTGACAGGCAACTCTGGGATACCCCACCCACCGCAGCTATCACCACCTGATAACTGCCGGATGCCAACAGATGTAGGCTGCAGAGCACCTGCACATGTGGGGGTATGGCGTGCGCCCTTCTTATTGGATGGTCCAGGAGTGGGTGTAGGTCCCTGATTAAGTCCATGATGGTTTCGGGGTGTAGCCTGTACCTCTCATGTATCTCTGCATCAGTCAGCTGGAATAGTGTGATGCGCTGTCTGTGGATTTGTTCCTCCCGTCGCCACACCCTCAGTCCTGCTGCCTGTAGACGTAGGCGCCTTGCAATGACGTACATAGCGGCCATGTTGTCCACGCTGTTGCATTTTGGGATTGCTTATGTGCACTGTTGATGGTTACCACCTGCTTTCAATCCGTGTTAATTACCGACTCTTATTTACCGATTTTCCTGGATTTCTTAATTACCGAGTGCTCCTACATGTCATTTTAATTTTTACCACTTCATATTTACCACTTCATATTTACCGATTCGTTAAGTATGTATTCGGTAAATCTGATTCGGTATTTTAGAATTCGGTAAATATGAATCGGTATTTACCGCCTCATATTTACCGAAAAGTGGTTTTTGGACTCCTACATCTCACTTGTCTGAATACCGGTCGGTAACGGCATATTTACCGAAAATCGGCCGTTACCGACCGGTATTTGGCTACCTACATGAGGCCCAAAATATCTTGTTTTGTCTAAGGAATATGAACATTTCTACCACCAAGAACCTCTCTCAGTGGACACATTCTTACAGCTTGTTCTGTTTACCTTAATGGAAATGCAGATGTTTCCTTTGTAGCTGCTTCATCCCTTTTTCTTGTCCATCTACCTCTCCACCGATCTGCATCTCCCCATTTCTTCAAGATATACATTAATTATTTTATCTGTAATCTCCTTCCTGACGCATTCAAACTCTCCAAATCCTTTTCAGTAAATTCTGATCTATATGGCTGCTTTTTGACTTTTCTACATCTATTCCAAATTCTGCAGCCACTTCTACTATTTTCTCGTGAAGATTCTTTGCTCCATGTTATACGTTTTCACAAAAACAACAATTCATCATCTCCATATGAACCTAATCTGTCTGAATTTATGGTGCCAATAATCATTTCTTGCAAATCCACTCTCAACTTGCTTACATCTAGTTTTTGAGGTTGTTTTTTTTTCTTTTCTTTTCCTTTTGCCCATTCCTCTAGGTCTTCTGGTAAAAACCAAGTAGAATTTCCTGCCACTGGAGTGACAGTTGGTACTTTATTTCTAGTATCTACAGGTGAAATTCTCTTCGGTGTTTCAGTCACTGTCTTAAGATTTGGGAGGTCTAACAAGGAGACATTCAAATCACTCTCACTAGTTTAATCTTCTAACATCACTACTTCTTTTCTGGCACTATTCTGTGGGATTATCACTGTTTGAAGTTTTGGGGTATCCCTTTTATCACCATACAAGGGAGTAACAGGACCAATTGTTACTGGTACTGTCAATGCTTCAGCATCCAAACCTAACTGATTTATTTTCTGTATTATTTCTTCCTTTGTCCTGTCTCCTTAGCTCCGTGGAATTGTCTACACCCTCGCTCCCCTCTGGCCAGCTCCTCACTAGTTTCCCTCCACTAGACCCAGAATCTCTGACGGCCCTGTTAAACAGAACCAAATAAGGCTCCACAGCCGACCCGTGCCCGCCAAGGAACTTTCAGATGGCCCTTCCGGCCCTGGACTGCCAGATTCTCACCCTCTTGAATAACTCCCTAGCGACTGGTCAAGTCCCCTCCAACTTGAAGGAGGCTAGAGTTACCCCTCTATTAAAGAAACCGGGAGCTGATAAGACCGAGCTGAAAAATTATAGACCTATCTCCCAGCTCCCGTTCCTGGCGAAGGTTGTGAAGCAACATGTCCTGAAGATAACGCCAGCGTTCCTGGAGGAACACGAGCTACTCCAACCTCGCCAGGCTGGATTCAGAGCCCACCATAGTACGGAGCTAGTCATGCACCCTGATTCTTTTAGATCTTTCTGCGGCGTTCGATACGGTCAGCCACACAACACTACTGACCCGGCTGATGGACATGGGCTTTCAGGGGCACGCCTACAATTGGCTAGAATCATTTCTATCAGGACGCTCGCAGAGGGTCCAACTTGGTGATCAGGTATCAGAAAAGAGCAGCATCTCCTGCGGGGTCCCTCCGGGCTCTGCACTATCCCTGCTCCTCTTCAACATATACCTGCAGCCCCTGGTGGCAGCGCTAACCAATATGGAATGCCGGGTTTTCTATTACGCGGATGATACTCAGCTCATCCTGAGGATCGATAACTTGGTCCATGCCCCAGAGTCAGACCAGAACATCGTCAGGTTTACAATAAACTGGATGACTGCAAACTCCCTAAAAATTAATCCGGATAAAACAGAACTCCTAGCCATTCCGGCAAAAAACAACCCATGGAGAGGCCTGTTTTGGCCCTAAGAGTTAGGGGCCCCTCCCAGCACATTACCAGTTGTAAAAAGCTTGGGAATCAAGATCGACTCCGAACTCTCTATGACTAACCAAGTCAATTTGGTGGTGGGCACATGCATTGGTCTTATAAGACAGCTGAGGAAACTGGTTGCCCTGCTCTCAGTTTCATCTGTGAAAACTTTGTATCAGCAACTATCTTCTCGCGACTCGACTATTGCAATACGCTTTATGTCGGGCTCCCCCAGAAACTTACGAACAAACTACAGGTGGTACAGAATGACGCAGCTAGGCTGATCATCAGGCTGCCCAGAAGAACTCACGCCACTCCCCTGCTGTGCAAATTGCACTGGCTGTCAAGCAAAGAGCGAAATTCAAGGGACTCTGTATCGCCCATAAAGCTCTTTATGGACACGCCCCAGGTTACATAAGGGAACGCCTAATCAAATACATGCCAAGGCGGGCTCTTCGCTTAGCAGAAGCCGCCCAGCTGGTATGCCCGTGGGGTAACTTTGCATCCAAAGGAGGGCGAGCTTTCTCGGTCTTTCTGCCACAACTCTGGAACCAGTTGCCCGATACTGTTTTAATTCTTCCAAAGCGCTAAGAGACCTGTCGGTGTACATGCGCTATACAAGAATACAATGACATAACATAACATAATGCAGTCCTTTTTTTTCCTTGTAATAATCGGGTAACTGTTGGATCATATAAAACCTGTGGAACTAATGGAGGTCCCATCATTGGCGCACTTGGGGTTGTATCTCTAGCATTCTCTTAATAGGGCGGAGGTCTTTTAACTAAAATGTCTTCTAAGAACTCATCATCAGATTCATCACACCCTGTTCCTGTCGTACCTATGTGTTTGTTTTTTCTTTACACTTACTCCCTACTTGTTCCTCAGCCATCAATACTGGTTACAAACCCTCGGTCACTACAGCTCTTCTCCATCGTTTCATCTGATGTCCTCGAGTGTCAAGTGGGTACCTAGGCAAATATCCTCTATTAATTCTTCTACCTCCTCTGTATTTCTCTTCTTCAAATGCCTCAACTTCCCATGCCTCCAAAGCTTCGCACTGTGTGAAACAGGATTTGGTTCTAATGAATTCATTTGATTTCTAAAATTCTGAAGAATCCTTACATTAAACGTACCATGCTCTGGAAAAGCTACAACACCATCACCTTTCGTATATTCTACCCAATTTTCCAACCAAACACATGTATGATATCCTTGTTGCATTGTCATAAAGGAAGCAGACATATTAGGAGGTCGCATAAGAATTCCCTCCCTGGTTATTACACACTTGTCCTTCTTGAGGATATTTTAGATTTTATTAATCAACTTCATTTTTCAGACTCCTGTAACTAACAAATTCAATAAGCAAAATCCAGGAAACGTTTTTGCATTCTCACGTATCGTATTTGCTAACACTTGTCCTATAGCACCGTGATTCACATCAACAGTCTAATCAGGGCTCACTACGTATTCTCCTCTCTAACCAATACAGCGCAGTTTTTTTCTCCTGGCCGATCAGAGCTTACAACACACCCACTTGTCTGACCAATGCCAGCGTGGCTCTCTGTGATGTCAGTATTACTCCTACTACTGACCCTCCCTTCACAAGGTAATACGACAATGTATTTTCTAACTTTTCTTTATAAATTTTCTGTTAGTAACAAGGTAAAAACAGCGCTCCTCTGTCTGCTCCACTAAATCAGACAATAGTTTCTTCACTTGCTTCAAAGAGAAAGTACTTCCTTTCACTACAAGTAAAAACCACTGTTTACCCTTCACTTGAGCTCTGGAGGACCTTTTACTCCTCTAGGGATGCTCCTCTTTTGGGTAAGGCCAGAGTTTGTCAGGTGGACCCTTCGCTATCGCTCACACTCTACTTATATATGAAATAGTCCCTAATATAACACCTACAGCCTTCCGTAGCTTTTAGGTAGTATGACAACAGACGAGTAACCTTCTGTAGTGTGATTACCTTACCACACTGTTCTAAATTCTATTCCCGGGATTCCCGGGTATCTCCGTACCTGTACTCCCAGACAACATAGAACGCAAAACTAACTCTTGGTGTTAAACATATAGTTAATAATCAATAACCAATCATCACCAAACTAATCAATAATAACCATAACTCTGCTACCAGAAAAACTGATCAAGCGGAAAGCCCTACCGATGAACAATTCACAAAACCAAATATCTCAATAGGGCCTATACACATTTACTCAGATATCGTACACTCTCCCTGGGCAATCCGCTGGGGGGGGGGTCAAATTTTGCAATCCGCTTAAGTTCTGATTAGTTAATTCCCTGTAACCACAAACAATTTTGGAAATAAATGCTTACTAATCTTTCACAAATCAACACTCTTTCCTCTGGTCGATGGACCATTAGTTGAGTTAGTTGATGGTGATATTAACATGCTATCTAACTAAATTTGTAGATCTCAGTGAAATAACCACAGACTCTGGGTAAGATCAATAAGTTTTATCTAAGATCTTCAGTCATAAGTTGAAAGATCATCAAGACAGTTTCACAGTGCAAACTCCATCATTCTTCATTTGGGAGAGAAAGATTCATATATCAAATACATTCATTGACACAAATTCATTCAACAAATCTATGCATAAGAGTCGATAGATAAAGAAACAAAAGAAACAACTCAAAAATACATTTGCAAAGCATATGCAAACTTTGAGATTGAATACTATTTACCAATTTGAAATATCGAAAACTAACCCTCCGGCCAAAGGACTGGTGGGGGTCCCCTGAGTTAGAATCAGGAGAAAAAGACTATAGGACAGGATCAGGAAAGGGCAAATACTTAATAGTCTTCTCTATAAACCCGACACATCAGTGCGCATCCCTCCCTTCTACTCTCTCCCTCCTCGATGTTCTTCTGCAAGCTTTGAATCTAATCAGGCTGTCATTTGGATCTGAATCTTCCCATTCTGCTCTCTCTTCTTTTCTTCTAGCAGCTCCCACCTCTCTTTCTCTCTCAGCATCGATGTGTTGTCTTCTTAACTTGTCACTCTAGTTATAGTCTTTATTTCTACATGTCCCACCCTCAAAAGTTGCAAATATTGATGTAATACAGAATATGATTGGACGGGATCAGGAGAGTTTTCATAATACCATGCTGACATATTCATTTTTATTAAAGTACTATTGTTTGCAAACCCTTCCTCTTTAGCTAATTCCTAACTTTTAATTCTCATACATGTATTGTTGCAATATTTAATAACATTCAATACAGGGTCCATGGACGAAGGTGTTACAAATTAGCATTACATCTGATTTAAGTATAGAGATACTACAAGAATCAGAATGCATCATTAGGAGAGAAATGGTTGTGTACTCATCTAGACCCTGTCACATGACCTGTCACATGACATGAGATATAAAAGAAGCCTGCTCCCAAGTACAGGTGCTTGGCAACTAACTTCCTGTTGGACCACACCTTTCTAACCTTGCCTTGGTACATCTGGATCTTCGTTTCCCATTTGGATTCTTGGATTGGACTGCATACTCTCGAGGTGATTTGTTTTGTTACATCCGATGTGTCTTTCTGTTTTCTTGTTTTTGGTGACAAGTTTTTTTTTTGGAACCTTCTTATGTTCCGTCTCATCTTTTGTTTATGGTGCTGCGCGCGCGCACTACAATTTTTGTTTATGCCTAATCGGCATTGTTAATTCTTTAGCAGCATTAATTTTGGAAGTTTTCATCTTGCCGCCTTTTTGCAGCGGCGGTTATTTCTTTTGGTCCTGGCCGCTTCTCTCCGCGGTAATGGGTATTTTATTTAGGGCGTTGCTGCTTCACTCGCTGCAGCATTGCCGCTTCCCTCGCGGCTGCCTTGTTGTTTGTCCTGGACGTTTATGAACCTGGCCGCTTCCCTCCGTGGTGGCGGGAACTTTTTAGGGTATTGCCTTCGTTCACAGCGGCGTTACCGGTTCTCTTACGCCTGCATTGTATTTCTCATGGAGGTTTTGAATATACAAGGCTACACTTTAAATATTTGAGCAGCTCTTCTCTCTAATATCCTGGGACTTCAGTGTAAGGATTAATTTCCCTCGTGAGTGAACATTCTGATGTATGTTTGAGCCAGTTTACGTTTGAATCCCTGTTGGAGTGTTACCTGACTTGTGGATTCTACGCTGAACATTTATGCATATTGCAGAGTGGAATTTTATCCTCATTTCTATGCATCCTTGTTGCTGAAGATGGTGAGTCTAGTGGGGTACACAACCTGAGAAGGGATATAGCTCTTGGGGGTTTCTGTCCTTCTCTTTGGCAGCTATTCAGCTTCTCGATCATCGGGTCATCTCATGTGTTCACTGAGCATGCGCGGCTCATTTCACCCGTCGCCATCTTTTTCTTCGGTTATTGCCTAAACAGGCCCAAATGCACTTTATTAATAAAAGAATCATAAACAAATGTTATTTTCTTAATCATGTAATTCTCACTGTTCACCACCCACTTCTACTCTATCCCATGTTATTATTATTTCTCTAAGCAAAAGCATTAACTACAGCAGATTTCTTTTAAGTTCAAGCAAGCATATGCCGCGCAGGTGGTACCTCAGGGCCACATGTTTGTCCTTCCTGCGCATGCGAGGGAGTCTTTCCCTCTCAAAGCGGGTTAGTCACGTTATCTCTACGTAATTCTGGTTTGCACATGCGCAAAGCGTTTTTCCGATTTAGACCAGGTTTTAGTCGCGTTGCATTTAATTCCACATTAATTAAGCATGCATAAAGCTTTTCTCCCTATGTGTCGGTGTCTGGTGTGTATTAGTCTCATTTCATCTACAGTTTTAGCAATTAGTAAACATTAATGAAGGATTTCTCGGAGCAAGTTTCGTTTTCTTGAATCCTTGCTCCATCAGTTGGACACTTGGGGCCTCATTTACGAGGCACTAGTAGCGCTTTTACACCGCTGGAGCATCACTTTTTTGACGCTTCAGTGGCACAAAGTGCCACAGCATATTTACAAGGCCTCTTGAAGCCACCCTATGTCGCTTTTCATGTCCATGTAAATATGTGCCTCTTTCGTGCAGGACACTGCGTGAAAGGTGCGCTCCATGTGTGTTGCTGTGGGTGTTCCCGCGCAACAGCCATGGAATCTGAAGCATTCCCATATTTACGAGTAATCGCAATCCTGGGAATGCGTCATAATCCTACGCCTCCCCATGGGAGGTGTGGGAGTGGCGTAACAAGGAGAAATACTTTTACTTCTCTTAGATTTTTCCTCTTTCTATGCTTGATGCATTCTGCAGCACGCATTGAAAGAGGAAAATGGCATGAATTATTGTTTTTTTGCAGGAAGGTGTCCCTTCATGCACAAAAAAAATCATACCCACAATGCAGGCACCCTTGCATCATGACACAAGGTTGTCTATGTTGGCGCACGGCTGCTGTTTGTGCACTGGCGCAGGGGAGAAGGACAGTTATCTTGTAGATACGGGGCATTCCTGCCCTTTTCTTTTGACGCACAGCAGTGCAGCAGAAAGGCCTGCAGCGCTGCCATGCATCAAAAGTTTGTAAATGAGGCCCTTATAATCTCTTTGTTTTTATCAACTGTTTTTACTTTTAATACATTATGTTTAATTTGATATTTACAAGTGGCAGAGGAATGTATTTAAGGTACATTCTAAATTGAATTGAGTAGTGGACAGTGAGTTATAAATTGATATAGCTCATTAGAAATACCTTCTTGTACTAGTGCTCCCTTGTTGCCATGGCATTAGGGACCCTGCACTTCTAGCCTGAAGCTCTATGAAGTTTGGTGATGTCATAGTGTGAATGATGGGTTCCTCATTGTGACCTATTCAGCATAAGCAGTAACATTATCTGCTGATGTGATTCAAGTCACCATTGTCTCGCTTCTTTTCATAGAGCAAGGTCGCAGGTTGCTGGTTTCTTCGGATTCAGTTTACAAATTTGATTGGTAGGTTTTACATCAATTTTATTGATCAGAAGTTTGTTCCAGCACAAGATGAGATACAAGTTAATTGGGCTGTTTTGTTTATCCGACTGAAAATTGCATGTTTTAGAAGATTCTAATCAGGCCTGATATAAAATGACTTTCGTATGTTACACTACTTGTCTTAAACATTTTTAAATAGATAGAAAGTTTACTTTTGTGAAAATGTGTAGCGCGTTTTAATAATAATCTATGCTGGGAAGTAATTTCTTACTTGTGGAAGTCCACTGTATTTGTTGTCTGATTTTAGAGAGATGTTGCAATGTCTGGCACATTTCTATGTTGGCAGATTCCACTGTCTGTGGGATATGGGATGTAGTATTAAGAGACTGGGGTCTTTTCATATAGTTATTGCAGTTACACATGTCCATTGCATGTGTGGAATGCTGTCTCTCAGGTCTGACCACCTTTGCTGAAATTGATTGCATTCACCAGAATCCACTGCAGGGATGAAGTTATTTGTAGTTATTTGTTTTGGCTGTTTTATTTGCTGGTGGCCGATCAGAGGTTGCATACCTACCAGGAATGGCCCCCAGTCACGCCCAACCCTAACGATTCCTTAACAAATGCTTCCCCTGGAGTGAAAACTTAGCTCTGATGTGCTGACAGTGATAGAGGGCAGAGTGTCTCACCTATACATCTGTAGGTGGTCCGCACAATAACAGTTACTACCTGGTGTTCCACCCTGCCTTAGTCATTTGATGCAAAATTCAACAGGCATATTTACAAAGAATTGGCATAGGGCAGCACCGCAACTCAATTAACTGGTCTGCTCTACGCCAATTTGAAAGGACAGAAATGCACTGCATTTACAAGATATGGGGCCTCATGTAGGTAGCCAAATACCGGTCGGTAACGGCCGATTTTCGGTAATTATACCGTTACCGACCGGTATTTTGGCTATTGGTATGTAGGGGGACAATTATTGGTTTCGGAATTTACCGAATCGGTAAAATTACCGATTCGGTAATAATACCGAATCGGTAATGTTACCGAATCGGTAACTTTTCCGAATCGGTAATTATACCGATTCGGTAAATTCCGAAACCAAAATCGAGATGTAGGGGGAGTGTGTGGGTGTGTTTAAGAGTCGGTATTTACCACCAACTTATAGTTGGTGGTAAATAATCAATGTATGTGTTTCTGCATTTTTACGCGCGTAGCAGTGTGCAATGTGGCATACATACATGCCCTTAGGGCATGTATGTGTGCCACATGTGTACACATGGCCGAATCAGGGGTGCAACAGGGTGTCAATGTGACACCCTGCCACCCTTGCATGTGTTCACCACATTACCGAATCGGTATTTACCGATTCGGTAATGAGGCATACCTTCCCATCAATGGGAAGGTATGCCTCATTACCGAATCGGTAAATACCGATTCGGTAATTACCGAATTGTAACGAATCGGTAAAAAATACCGACTCATTACCTACATACGAGTTACCACTTCTAAAATACCGATTCGGTATCGTTCGGTATTTTAGAAGTGGTAACTGGTATGCTACCTACATGAGGCCCATGGTGCATTCCTATCCTTTCAGTCAATGCCAAATCACAAATTGCAGACGTGCGCCAACGCAGGCACCTTTGCACCTTGGTGCAAGGTGTCTGTGTTGTTGGCATGATTATATGTGTGCAGGAAGGAACACATTCATCCATAAAAACAATCACAAGAGGTGTTTTCTTCGTTCTATGTGTGATGGAAAGAGGAAAAAGCGAGGAGAAATGTAAACATTTCTTCTTGCTATGTCTGCTCTGGGGAGGCATATTTTTTTGGCACTACCCCAGATTCACACTATGTTGTAAATCTGGGGCAGTGTCAAAATCCATCGTTGTTGCATGGGAACACCCACAGCAACACCCATGGCACGCCTCCATGCCAGAAAATGAGGCAACGCAGCGACTTGTGCTGCTGGTGTTTCACCTAATCTACAAGGCCAAGATAAGCCACACAGAGTGGATTTATGGGGCCTTGTAGATATGGGAACTGCACTGTGTGCCACCTGAGCATCAAAGAAAGTGATACTCCAGTGGTGCAATGGGCTTTTATATGGTAAACAACCATTACAACAAATATTTTACATCGCGTGCCATCAACCTGCATACCATGACAACGCAAATACCGTTACTCCACAATGAGATTACAACGCATGGCATTACATTTTATATGCTTTTACCACGCATACTTTTACAACGAAATTCGTTGTAAGTGCATGATTGATAAAAGTATGTTTTTTATATGAAAGTATAGCGTTTGGGGTGTAGGGGTCTATGTTATGGGAGTTCAGGGGTAATTTTAGGGTTAAGTGTATGTTTGGGTTTTGGGGTGCTGGGTTTTTTTTGAGGTTAGGGTGGGTTTAGGTTTTGGGGTGCTGGGGTATTTTTGGGGTTCAGGGTGCGTTTAGGTATTGGGGTGTTGGGGTATTTTTAGGGGTCAGGATGGGTTAGGGTTTTGGGGTGCTGAGGTATTTTTAGGGGTCAGGGTGGGATGAGGTTTTGGGGTGAAGGGGGTATTTTTAGGGTGCAGGGTGCGTTTAAGGTTTTGGGGTGCTGGGGTATTTTTGGGGATCAGGGTGCGTGTAGGTTTTGGGGTGCCGGGGTAATTTTATGGGATCAGGGTGGGTTTAGGTTTTGGGGTGCTGGGGTATTTTTGTGGTTCAGTGTGCGTATAGGTATTGGGGTGCTGTGGTAATTTTAGGGGTCAGGGTGGGATGGGTTTTGGGGTGTAGGGGGGGTATGCTTAGGGCTCAGGGTGTGTTTAGGTTTTGGGGTGCTGGGGTATTTTTAGGGGTCAGGGTGGGTTAGGGTTTTGGGGTGTAGCGGGTCATTTTAGGGTTCAGGGTGGGTTTAGGTTTTGGGGTGCTCTGGTATTTTTAGGGTTCAGGGTGTCTTTAGGTTTTGGGGCGCAGGGGTGATTTTAGGTGTCAGGGTGGGTTTAGGTTTTGGGGTGCTGGGGTATTTTTGGGGTTCAGGGTGGGTTTCGGTTTTGTGGTGCTGGGGTATTTTAGGGGTTCAATGTATGTTTAGGTTTTGGGGTGCAAGTGTAATTTTAGGGATGTAGGGGTAATTTTAGGGTTCAGGGTTGGTTTAGGATTTGGGGTGCTGGGGTATTTTTGGGGTTCATTGTGAGCATAGGTTTTGGGGTGCTGGGGTAATTTTAGGGGTCAGGGTGGGATGGGTTTTGGGGTGTAGGAGGTATGTTTAGGGTTCAGGGTGCGTTTAGGTTTTGGGGTGTTGGGGTAGTTTTAGGGGTCTGGGTTGGTTAGGGTTTTGGGGTGTAGGGGGTAATTTTAGGGTTCAGGGTGGGTTTAGGTTTTGGGGTGCTAAGGTATTTTTGGGGTTCAGGGTGCGTTTAGGTTTTGGGGTGCTGGGGTATTTTTAGGGTTCAGAGTGTGTTTAGGTTTTGGGGTGCTGGGGTACTTTTAGGGGTCAGGGCGGCTTAGGGTTTTGGGGTGCAGGGGGTATTTTTAGGTTTCAGGGTGCATTTAGGTTTTGGGGTGCCTGGGTTGTTTTAGGGATCAGGGTGGGTTAGGGTTTTGGGGTGTAGGGGGTAGTTTTAGGGTTCAGGGTGGGTTTAGGTTTTAGGGTGCAGGGGTATTTTTGGAGTTCAGGGTGCGTTTAGTTTTTGGGGCGCAGGGGTTATTTTAGGGGTCAGGGTGAGTTTAGGGTTATATATATATATATATATATATAATATCTAAAAAATTATAAATAATTATAAATATGTAAAATACATATAGATAGTAATATATATACATACAAATATAAATATATGTTGAGATATGCATATATATATATATATATATATATATATATATATATATATATATATATATATATATATATATATATATATATAGATATATTAAGGTAAAGCACTTTTACAGTTTATGCCTTCGCGTTGTTAAGGCATGCATGGTAAAGTCATATGCGAAGTGAAAGTTTGCGGGGTAATGGTATTGCGTAGTAATTGCATTTGTGCTGTGAAAAATGCGGGGTGATGGTATGCGGGGTGATTGTATGCGGGATAACGGCATATATTCCTTTAAGATATGACCCCAAGCATTTAATCTCAAATCACAGTTGTGCTGTACTGAGCTGTGTGTGGGTAGCTGGCTCTATCTTTCTCGTCTCCTGGGCTAAGCACAAATGTGCTGTTCTCAACTGAGTTGCTTTGGGAGTGTTTTCAGTTGTAATCACTGATGGCTTGGTTATCATGTGGGAGGAAAGGGGTTTGGTATAATTTGCAAATTTGGTTTGATGGCATTCACTGGGAAGCGAAATGTCTGGAACTACTTGACCTTCATTACTCCACTGTTAATGGATATTTGCATGATGTTGTTTAATGTGTGCTATGTTTCTCATTTTCAGGGGTACATATAATTAAGAGTTTTTACATGGAATATACGGGAACTTGTAACCCTAAAAAGGCCGATTGATGCTTGCATACTTGGAAAGACACAGGGCAGAAGTAGCTTTTCTTCAAGCAATGCCCCTGATATATTGGGACAGGGCTAGCTTTGTGCATCACTGGAGAACCACAAATTACTTTGCTTCCTATAGCTCTTACATGGCTAGAGTTATCATCTTAATCCATAAAACATTGCCCTTTTCATTTAATTATTTTTATTGAGACTCCTTCAGCAGATTCATCTATCTAGCTGGCTTACTTTGCGACTTTGCCATCACAGTCATAAACACCTACACACCTAACTTGGACTTCTAAAGTTTTTCGAGGACATTATGCAACATTATCATAAACATGGTGACATAAGTGTTATTAAGGGGTTGAAACTTTAACTTAGTTCTTAATTCAGAACTTGATAGCAGACACAGAGACATGTCTAACTTCCCCAGTGCAGCATGCGCCTTGCAATAAATCCTTGTGCATGATGGTTTAGTAGATGTATGGTGTAAGCTGCGGGAGGAAGCAAAGGCCTTCTCATAGTGCTCCGCTGCCCACAACACATATTCGAGGACTGATTTCTTTCTTCAGTCCTCCAAGGAGGTCCCCTGGGTCCAGTCTCTTGAGTACTAACCCTGAAAATTCTCTGACCACTCATCTGTTGTACTTGCCATTATGTTACCCGACCTAATATAAAGACATGAACCTTGGCATCATAAAGGGGTGCAGTATTCAGAGGAAAGGTAGCGGACCATGAATGAATATTTTGAACAGAATGTAGGGTCAGTTGCCTCTTATCAAACAATCTCGGAAGCATTTAAACTTTACATGTGAGGGATAGCAAACTCAGAGCATACAGAGTCCCTAAATCCATGCGGACCTGGCTTCGGAGTCTCAAGAGGGAGTTACATGTAGCTTAACAATGATACAATATCTCTCACGGTACCTCCCCACTTGCCCAATTGATTTCCTGTTTGCAGAATTTAGAGAAATGGCCTACCTTGGGAAACATACCTGGGCAGGGACATATGTGGAGGGTGAGTGTCCTCTTGCTGATACTGCAAGGGGTGCACCAAGAATGGTGGTTCAATCCCTGTGTACAGCCAAAGGAGAACTCATTATGAGATATGCTTTGATAGTACAGGCATTTCAGTGTTTTAGCCAAACACTATATTCCCACATGATAACACTACCCCAGGACCAGCCAGACAATTTTATGGATGACTTAACCCCACCATGTGCAGAGGGAGGCAAGCAGTAATTTTTACTCACCCCATCATGCTGCAGACGGTACTGAGTGCTATAGACAGTCTGGCAAGTCCCTCAACTCTAACGGGTTAAGACACATGTATCAAAGGTTTGTCCTAAATTAAATTGAGTAGTGCACAGTGCTTTATAAATTGACAACAGATATGAAGAGAAAATCTGTCTAATTATGGATTAGAAATAGGTGAACTTTCTTGTACCAGACTTCCCTCGTTGTCATGAGATTAGCGCTCATGTACTGCTAGTATGAAACTTGAGTGATCTTTGGTGGTGTCATAGTATGAAAGATGCATTTCTCACAGTGACCTATTCAGCAGAAGCTGTAGCAAAATTTGTGGACGTGATTTAAAATACCAGTATCTTGCTACTCTCCATAGCGCAAGATTACAGGTTGCTGGTTTCTTCTGATTCAATTCACTAAGTTGATGTGTAGATAGTTTGTTGATTTTATTGATCAGGATTTTGTCCAAGCATGATATAAGATAGAATTGTAATGGGCTGTTATGTTTACATAAGTAAAAATATCTTATAGGAGATTTTAATCAGACCTAATATAAGATGACTTTTTAATGTTACACTACTTGCTAGAACTTTATCAAATAGTTATTTAACTTATGAGTAAATGTGCAGCGAGTTCTGATGCTATTCGATGTTGGAAAGTAAACTCTTACTTGTGGGAGTCCACTGTATTTGTTGAATGATGTGAGAGAGATGAAGTAATGTGTGACACATTTTGCTGTTGGCAAATTCCACTGTATGTCAGATATGAGATTTGATTTTAGTGCAACTGGGAACTTTTCATGTAGTTGTTGCAGTTATATGTGTCCATTACAGGTATGGAGTTCTGTCTCCCAGGTTTGACCACTTTAGCTGAGATTGGTTGGGTTCACAAGAATCAGCTGGGGGATTCAATTATTCACGTTGGTGGTATTTTATTCAAACATCAATTGGGGGAGAATGGAGCACTTGTAACTACGTAGCCAGGGTTTCTTAGGGTGCTGGTTAACCCTCATAAAAATCCCTCAGAGCCCGATCCTACCAGGGGGTAAGCCCTGTGGGCCTAATTCACAAAAGTAAGCTTACACTTTTAAATAAGTTTACGCCTTTTCAGTATTCACAAAACTGCATTTTAATAATAAGTTTACGATTGCGGAGTCTTTGCAATCGGGACGAAGAACTTCGCACATAAAAAGATTGTCCTCTCCTATCGTTTTATATGCGGATTATTCAGCCCCGATTTTGGAGTCTGCGCACTTGGAAACTTTGTCATTCGCTGTGGTCACCCTCAACATTTACAGGACACTAGGGTATACCATCTTGTCTGATTTTCTATTTCAAATTATTTCTGAAGGTTACAGCTGGGCACTAGCAGGCTCTACACTGTGCAATTGGACAAAGTGATCACTGAAGCACCATGAACAGGGTGTACTCACTTCCATCGGGGTCTAAGGCAAAAAATAACAAGAAGATACCTCTAAGTGGGGGCCAGTGAAGAGTCACAAGGCCCGATGCACAAAGGTAAACATAGACCTAAAGTCTAAGTTTAGGCCTGAAGTCTAAATTTAGACCCGAAGTCTAACTTTAGACCTGAAGTGTAGACTTAGACTTTAGGTCCACAGGAGTCCACAAAGCTGGCTATTGTCAACATCCATATGAGAGAGTACAAGAGGATGAACTGAAGTTCTGAAGTTGCTTTCTGAAAGGGTCGGGTTCACTTTCTTTACTAGTGAGTGCTGGTACCAAGCAATGTGTACAGTGAGGGAGAGCTTGGTATTAAGCTTTACTTGAGAGCAGGTACCAAGCAGTCTTGTTTTTCTTGGCAATGTGTTATTTGAGGGAGAGCTTGGTGTCAAGGGTACTTCAAGTGCTGGTACCAGTCTTTGTTTTTCTTGGCAGTGTGTTCCTTGATTGGGAGCTTTGTGTCAAGGGTGATGCAAAGTGACTTGACTCTGTTCGAAAGTTGGGCTTTGAACCTAGCCAGGACCATGTAATTGTGCCAGGTTTGGTCTAGTTGTTGCCTGTTGTTTTGTGAAATGGGACAGATTTGCTTTGGTGTGGTTAAAACCTTGCAACTCCACCAGCCAAGGCTTGGAAATGTCAGGCTGGTGTGGTAACATGTAGTGTTGTGAAGCAGTTTTGAAAAAGTATGTCAGCTGCTGTTTTCAATGAATTGAAAATAGAAAATGAAGATATGCAAAATTAATTATTGCATTTTTAAACTTAAAGTTATAACACCAGCCCCTCATTGGAGTCCTGAGCCTGTTATAGGAATTCCAGGGCTCAGCATCAGAGGGGGTGGGTGTGTTGAAGGTATGGAAGTCCTATTGGAGCATGTATAGTACCAAAATAAATGTTTTTTCTAAACAAAACTATCCAGCAGGCTACTTGTACAGGATTCAAAACAATTCAGGATTTAAAGAAACCATCTATTCCAAAAGTCAATCTGACTATGTTTAATAATTGGGAATTCAATTTAAAATGAACACATCTGAATCAGATATAAAAATATGATATTGAATGAATCCTGTAATTCAACACAATTCTCTGTTGAAGGATTGGCCTTATGGCCCCATCATTCTAAAACATACATGCAGCATTTTCTTTCCAACGCTCCTGGACCTAAACTTAATCATCCTAATCCACGGTATAATACACAAAAACCTGTAGTGGTTACCACGTACAGTGTAGGCAAGCTATGCCAAAGATAGCTGGAGCACTCTGTTCTCTTAGATGTAAAATAAATCTTCTCCTCCATTTCTGACTTTCTTTAAGGGGCACGTCCTTTAAGTAATAAAATATTCCTTGTCACAGGAATGTATTCCACATACAATGAATTAAATAAATATTCTGAAAAAGAAGCTTCAGAAAGAATTAGGCAAATAGGTTAGGAAAACATACATTTTTAAAAGATATCGACAGTGGCATGCCCACAGATTCCAAAAGAGTGTACTCGCTATGTAACATTCTGTCCTCAGCTTCAGACCTCATGAAAGGTTAGCTGAAGCTGCTACAGCATGGACAGGCTCAGTTAAGAGCAATTATTCAATTAAATCGGGCATTACAAACACTTAGATAAGGTTTTGTGTCTTGGCCACTCCTTAATGAAACAGCTTTATTTGAACTCGACAATCACTCAAAAAGCAATGGCTAAGAAAGAATCTACGTACACTCTATTAAATATAGAACGAATTGAAGATGCACCATTTACAGTCAGTGGCAAACCGCCTTTTACCTGGTCTATACATGGTATCATTTCCTTACCCTTACCTTAACTACTTTTCATTTTAATGACTGTCAAACATTTAACTCCATTGGTTGGTATGAAACTATGCACACTTCACAACTGTTCCAATTATGGAAATTCCCTTTCACGTACATCTAATTAAATGAAAATGAGAATGAGCCTGTGTATATCAGTATAGCAAGTTGCAGAAATCCTCTTAGACACTTCATTCTGTGTGGCACCATATCTTTTAAAGGAATGTGTAGCACTTTAATGCCAGGGTTAAGTTGTATCTTATCTGTTTACCCCCTTATATTCATTCCCATACATCATGAACTTTTAAATACAAGCTCCTATTTGGTTTTAACAAATGCTACTTGCTTCGGGTTGGAACCTGGTAACTGTTTTGGAAACAATACAGTGTTGTGGAAAGTCCTTCTATTTTCTGGCTCGAAATGATATTAGAAACATCTTTTGGCCTAGTAAAAGCACAAGATTTATGCATTTTGGTGATTTGAACAAACATTTGTCTTTTCGCTTACAAAGAGAAGTCTAGTGGTGATGAAGGAACTCATGAAGGGATGGAGGGCGTGGGTTGGAACCCAAAAATTGGTTTGGAGGTAAGGGTAGAGGGAACAACGAGTTGCAACTGACATGAACTAAGGAGCTGCCACAGTTCATAGCAAGTCTTCCAGACTGCATGAACATATATTCACTTAGACGGCCACGTTAGAGACCTGAGGAAAGCTAGTTATTTGAGTTTTGGGGCGACAGATGCTTCAAGTTAGGTAGCAAGGGATGGGGGACCTGAGGGGATAGGTGAGGATGTTTGTGTCTAACCCAGCTACAAGAGGTACCAGGTTGCATCTCACCAAGTTGATTGCCCCACTACAGTGTACAGCTTTGCACACACTATTCCTATGTTGGCCAACTTTTAAATAATCTCTTGGAAAATCAATGGGCTAAATAAAAAGAATAAAAGAGGAGCTGTGCTGCAATACTTTAAAAATCTGAATACACAGGCGCACTGCTGCTGGAAACCCACTTGTTGGGCACCAAATGTTGTTGCTTTGGTCGATTTGGCTTCACTTGTGTATACCACGTAGGATTTACCTCAGGATCTAGAGGGATAGCTGTTCTACTACATCATTCATTTCCCTTCACAGTTACTACAATGCATGCAGACCCCTTGGACAGTTATATAGGGGCGTCTGGACAGTTAGAAGGCACCACCTGGTTCTTTGAAGTATATACCTGCTCCCTGCACTGATAGACAGCCCACTGCATGCACTCTTGTAATTGATCACCTTGCGGGTAAACAGTCAATATCTTAGCCCTAGATGTCTGAATACCAGGCAACCGTGTTGGCGCTACCCCGCTGTTGAATTGGGCCACCTACCTGGGGCTCCCAGACAACACCTGGGTATACACTTACTATTCCGGTTCACAAGGCTCACATTCCAGGCTAGACCATTTATTTCTCCCCGCAGCATACTCAAACATTCTCCCCAGGTGTTTTTCTGACCCCTCTCCAGTGGAACTGACTCTTAGAGGGTTCCCCAGAATGTGGGACCATCATTGACAAGTAAATACCACATGCGGCAGGGCATTGAGGACTTTCTGTCCGTGAACACCACTTCCACCCGTCATCAAAAATACTTTGGGAGGCACTGAAGGCAACTATATGGGGATATATTATGTCCATACCTATCGGACACCATAGGGATGTGGAAAGTGACATTAATGAGCTGACTACAGAGCTCTTGAGTCTTGAGGCAATACCACACAACTGCAGGATGGACGAACTGCACCACCATACAGAGGCTGTTAGAACTACTACTAGCAAAGGGCAAGAGAAGTTGGATCACCTCCCAACACCACCTGTATGATGTGGGTATTAAAAAAGTAAGCTCTTTGACTGGTAGTGGGAATCTGGTGACTGAGGGCCTCATTTACAACTTTTTTGACACAGGACAGCGCTGCACACTTTGCGACGTTGCCAAGTGTCAAAACAAAAAGGCAGGAATGCCAGTTATCTATGAGATATAGCGTATTTCTGTCCGCTTCCAATGAGCGGGCGCACAAATGGCTGGCTTGCACTATGGTGCAAGGGTGTCTGCGTTGTAGGAATAATTGCTGCAGGAAGCAAAACCTACCTTCACAAAAACATCATTGGAGGTATTTTGCTCTTTCTATTTGTGCCACAGAATAGAAAGAGGAAAAAAGGAGGATAAATAAAGTAATTTTTCATTACGCCACCTGTGGGATGCATTCCAAGATTTACGCAAATTTGTAAATCTGGAAATGTGTCAAACCCTATGGGTGTTGCTGGGGAACACCTACAGAAATGCCCATGACACACCCCCCCACGGCAGTATGAGGCAACTCAGTGACTTGCGCTGCGTTGCCTTACACCATATCCACGAGGACATGAAAAGCCATGCAGGGTGGCTTTGTGTGGCCTTGTAGATATGGGTTTGCACTGTGAGCTGTCAGAGCGTCAAAACAATTTACACTCCGGCGGCGCACAGGTCTTATAAATAGGCCCCAGAGTTTTCCTGAAAATGCTCTGCCAGGTGCCTGGATCGTTTGGCATGGCCAAACAAGAATGTGGACACACTTGGCCCTCAATTACCCCTCTGCTGGGAAGTGCCTCAATTTCCGATTTTAGTGAACGCAATAATTAGTCCATCCAACACTGGGCATTCATAATCAGACCTTCCCCGTGTCATTTACAATAATTATCACATCTGATAAAATTGGACACTGAGGTGTTCAAAATGTTTCTAACAGGTTAATTATCACCTATTTAACGTTTTTGGGGAATAACATGCAGATGTTGGTGCTTATCACACTAAAAATTGAATATCCTGGTAAATAAATATTTAAGGCCAAGTGATGCAGTGAAGCGCAGCAAGTTATCTTGCTCAGCTGCACTGCATGATATGCAAAGGACAGAAATGCACATTATTTAAGGCAATATGGCACATTCCTGCCTTTTCTCATGCGCTGGCACCCTATTGGCTGTATATCACCAAAGCAGGCACTATTGCATCATACTGCAAGGGCACCTCCATTGTAGGGTGGTTTGTTTTTGTGCAGGAAGGAGCACCTTCCTGCACAAAAACAATCCTGAGGCTTTTTCTTTTTCTATGTGTGCTGCATACACACATAGAAAGTGGAAAAAATTAGGAGAAATAAACATATTTCTCCTGGTTATGCCTCACCAGTGGAGGCGTAGGTTTTTGGTGCATTCCCATATCTTCTAATTCTGAAAAATCTGGGAATGTGTCAAATCCACTCAATAACCATGGAAACGCCTCCCTGGTGCAGAGTAATGCCACACAGCGATTTGTGCTGCTTTGCAATACTCAAGATTTATAAAGCCACTCAGAGCCACACAAGATGGCCTTGCATGGCTTCAGAAATCAATGAATTGGCATAGGGCAGAGCCACAAGTATTTTTGCAGCGCTGCCCTACGCCAATTCGAAAGAGCAGGAATGCACCATATTTACAAGATAAGGTGCATTCCAATCCTTACAGCCAGCACACAATTTGCAGCTTACTGCCAGCGCATGCATACTTGCACCATAGTGCAAGGGTCTCTACATTGCTGGCAGGATTGTTTTTGTGCAGAAGGAAGAAAGAGGAAAAAACTAAGAAAAATTAAAATATTTCACCTCATTACACCTGCTCTGGGAAGGGGTAATGTTTTGGCCCTGCCCCAGGTTTACGTGATTTTGTAAATCTGGGGCATTGTCAAAATTCATGGGTGTTGTTTGGGAACACCCACCACAGCACCCAATGAAGTCCTACTTGAGGCAGAGTGAGGCAAGGCAGCACACTCCAAATCTATGAGGCCATGTAAAGCCACAGAGTGTGGCTTTGTGTCACCTCATACATATGATTGAGAGGCCTGCACCACAACAGCGCCCAAAAAAGTGATGCTTCAGTGGTGCAGGCCTCTTGTAAGTAAGCCCTTAAGTACACAGACATGGCTGACACATTTGCAGATATTAGCAAGATACACAAAGTGCTTCCAATTCCTGTGACTGAACATGACAACTTCATATTATGAGATGAACCTTTTCTGATGCAGAGATATACACAGCGATTAATGCTGTGCCGTTCATGGGGAAGATGTTCGACCCAGAAAACCCCTGGGCCAAATATATTCATCCCTGAATTTTATAAGCAATTTGCCAGTGTATTGGTAGAACCACTAAATGAGGTTTATAAAGAATCACTCCAAATGGGTAATCGACCTGACAGAGGCGACAATTTTCGTTATTCACAAACCAAGAAAGACCCCCATAGACTGACCATGCAGGAGACACTGAATGACTTCATAAAGCCTCGAGCCTGTAATCACACCACTCTGGCCTTGCACGCATTATGGAACTTTCTGGCTGACTTTTTTGTAGATAAAATAGAAACTATATATCTTCATTTTTCAGTCAACCAGTGTGCAGGAAGATGTAGCTGATTTTAACCAGTTTCCACCTAATGCCGCCAATAGGTTCATGTGAAATCTGGATCTCCTGCGGACCTATGTCCTCCCAGGATTATTTCTCGCCTTGCATTACTATGGTGCCTTCAGTAATGGCTTTTCATAATTTATCATTAGCCTCTGCCAAATTTCCTGCAGAATGGAAGTCCGCTCTAGTGTCTCCTATCCTTAAGTAACCTGCAGCATCCTTTCTAACTACCGTCCTATTTCTTGGATTTCTACACTAGGAAAAGCATTTGAAAGTCATGTAAATGAGCAACCTGCTGCCTTTTTGAGGGCCAAAGATCTTGGACCCCTCACAGTCAGCTTTCCAATCATTACATAGTATGGAGATTGCACTAGTCGCAGTCACCTCTGACCATCTGAACGTGAAAAACCTCTCTTAAATAAACATTAGTGGGTGAACATAGGATAAGAAGTAGCTCAAAGGGCTGACTGTCATAGTACTTACTGTCGGGAGGGTCTAGGAGGGAGACATAGGGTAAATTACAGAATAAAGTGCATCCATCAAGTTGGGGTCTGGGACGGGGCAGAAAGTTGAAATCAGGAGGGGACACCAGAGGATCGGGGGGTTTACATGCTGCAAGTGATAAAACAAAGTTCAGACTAGAATGATAGAAGTTTAGGCCCCGGAAGAGGCTGCCACTACCAGGGGATGCCACTTGCCCCTACAAGCACCAAAGGTTGATATTAGAAAAGGGGGTTTCGCATTGTCAGAGTATAGACCCTGTACTCGCAGGAACCACCACATTCTGAAGGCGGGGCATGGTTGTTGGAATTCTGGTGCTCAGGGACGATGCTTTGCGCATAGGAGGTGATGCATACCGTAGTGAAGCGTTGGTTGCTGGAGGCGGTGCAGAATCATTGATGTCGATGATGTGTTGATTTCACAGTGTGATGCGTTGGCATCAATGTTGAACCACTGGGCCATATGCTCTGCGTCGGAATCAGAGTGGTGCGTCACGGACTTCGGTGAAGTGGGTCTCGAGACTCATGCATTGGTGATTCTTTGGAGGTGCTATGGCAGTCGGGGCCTGCGATGTAAGTCACAGTTGTTGCGTCGCACACTCAGCGAGCAGGAACCACGGCTTAGAGGCTTAGAGGCAGGCAGCGGTGATGCGTTGATTTCAAAGAGATGTACTGGTTCTGAAGTGAAGCTTCGAATTGATGCATTGGTTTCTTGTTGCAGCACAAAAACTCACTTGCAAGGGCCCAGAACTGGATTTGGCACTGCCTGGCAGAGTAGGGCTCCCAGCAGAGGAGCCCTGGGACTGCAGATAAAGTCTTTGATAGCCTTGAGACTTCCACCAGGAGGCAAGCCTAAACCAAGCGCTTGGAGAAATTTTAGAAGGCAGAGGCACGGAATGGTCAAAGTAAGAAAATGCCAACTTTCTAAAAGTGGCATTTTCAGACCTTCATCTTAACAGCCACCTTTACCAAAAGATGTGTTCTTAAAATTTGAGTCCAGAGACGCCAAACTCCAATTTTTCACCTGACCCAATGGGAAATTACACTTAAAAGATGTTTCAACCTCTCCCATGTTAACTTATCGGTGAGATAGAGTACTTCATAATTTGGTATTGGTGTATCAGTAAGATCAATGTGGGGCTTTATTATGGGGTTGGTTATCACAAGACAATCATAAAGCTCTCCCTCCTCACCAGTCGGCAGTAAGGATGAAGAGTTCAGAGTGGGACTGCAGACTAGGGTGACATATAGGTCAAAAGAATCTCATATTGGAACAACATGGAAAGATGTTGGGTTTAGGTAGTGAGAAAAAGAGCAACAACATATTGAGGAAGTCAGGGTAGAACTCAATATAAAGGCTTCAGAGGCTTCAAAAAGGTCAGAAGCAGATGTTATGGAGCAGAGATACGGGGAGAGTTCTGCCGCTATGGGGTCTAAAGAAGAGAAATAGTAAACAGTGTAAACAGTTTTGCATAATCCAGAAGCCCCAATCTGGCACAGAGGAAAGCTGTTGGTTTAGCTACATTAGGCAATTGCAAAAATACAGGTAGTCCATTTCGACATCCTTTTTCAAAGGTTTTCCCATAGTGGTGTACCCAAAAATCTACTGTTTACAATAGAAAGTCTTATCTAAGACAGTTTGTATGTGGGAGATGGTTATCTGACATGGTAAATTGAGATAGTCAGCATTGTTCTTGCATTGGTCTAATGTAACAGAAACAAGCAGAAGGTCATCAATGTACTGAACCAAACCATTCACTGGAAAGGCTAAGGTGTCACCTTTATTTAAACCTTGGTAAAACATTGAAGAAGACTCTGTAAAGCCATGAAAGAGGCTCTACCACAGCAGCTGGGATCTGCCAAATGATAACATGGAGATAAACTGATGTTTTTCACTAATAGATATGGAAAAGAAGGCGGAACACAAATCTACCACTGTTTACCACTTGTCATGTGCCAGGATACAGGAAACAATGGTAGTAGGTAAGCTGCGAATATTGAACACACAAGAATATGTCAGGTTAACAGAAGGGTGTTATTGTTCATGAGAAAATACTTTCTTCAGGACAAGAACCCTCACCCACCCAAGGGTGGCATGCTTCATCATTGGGTTCCCTCTGCACACCAGGACCAAATGGTACCTGGTGTGGGCTACAGATCTCCCACAGAGAGGAGCCAATGTGTTTTCAGTTTTAGATGAGCTCTACGTATGGGTTAGAGGCAGCGTGATATGTATAATGTGGTGAGTCTAAATCATCTCCTGGTAGGCTGAATGTAAGTTTTATTCTGGTGCACCCAGGGGATAGGATTAAAAGAATCTGCTCCCTTCATGATAACGGCAGCACGTTTCTCAACTCAAATGAGCTAATCTGCCCAAACCAAAATGGCAGCCGTGATCTCGCAAGATCACAGTGAACCAATCCTTTACTCAGACTCCAATTGTGTGCTGTATCTTCATTAAACCGCCACGCTAGCTGACCTGGTACGACAGCACAAGCCCTGAATCGAGCTCCTCTCTTCCATGCTCACACTGAATCACGCGCTCAGCCAACGGTAAGCCCAATTTACACAGAATGCACTAAAAACACTTGAACTGATGTTTTCCTTACTCCAGAATGCCGCCTAATTTAACAATTGCTTAATCTAAACATTTCTCGTACAAAAATTATTTCTCACAAAATCCACAACCACGACGCTCTGATATCCTTGCTTACAATAATCAACCGATACTCTGAAGACCCAATAATCATTATTCAACTAAAAAAAACACACATCTTCTGAAAATTACAAGCCTCCAATTGTTCCAAATACTCTCACACTTTGAAAGTACCATAGACATACATAACTAAAGGTACTTATCTGAACAGGAGCAGCATTTAAAAGAGGAGGAGAGTTCTATGCTAGAGACTTTTAATGTTTATTAAGATTCCAGTTCTGGATTTTTTCTTGGTGGTATAGTTCTTTGAAAGTGCTGCTGGCAGGCGTAGCAAATAAAAGATTATGCATAATGGTAACTTCCGGTCTTGGAATGAAATTTGGAAAAAATGCCCCCCTTAAAATGCCAACATGTTTTTGCTCTAGAGTGGCTTATCTCGGCTTGAGAGTGAGCGGAAATCCCATTTTGAGGGTAAGATTGTCATCACTCCGCTTCTATCACTACTGTGTACATTGGTGGTGGGTACTTTGTCACTCAGGTCTACGCACATTACTTTGGTAGTGGACTTGTGTTAATTGATATGTTTTTTGAATGCTTTCAAATGTTGTCCTTTGTCTCTTTACAATACAGTGTGATGGTGGACCCCAATAGCAAATAAGTTGTGGGCCATTTCTTTATCACCTGGCTTACTATCTAATAGGCCAGCATCAGGTTTTATATTTATGTTTGTTATCACAGAGTGACTGTACCAACTGGTCCTGATGAATTCCCCTGAACCCTGAGTCGGGTCACTCTAAGGCAGAAAAATGTTGACCCTTTTTAAGGGGAGCATTTTTTCAAATTCTCCTTCAAGTTTCTTTTATTCATATCTACTGGCGCACTAAAATAAAACGTACATTTAGCCTACCAGGAGGTAGTTAAATTCACAATATTATATACATAGCACTCTCACCCATACGCAGCACTCATCTAAAACTGAAAACACCTCAGCTCCTCTCCGTTCGAGATTGTAGCCTACACCAGGTACCATTTGGTTCTGGTGTGAGTAGGACACTCAATGATGAAGCATGCCACCCTCGAGTGGGTGAGGGTTCTTGTCCTAAAGAATGCATTTTCTCGTGTACAATAGCACCCCTCTGTTATCCAGATGTACTCTTGTGTGTGTTCAATTGTTAGGGAGAAGTACGTATCTGGTTGGGTTTATCACTCCCATTGGGACCCCAAATGTGCATTTAAGCTAGCAATATTCACTATAATTATGGCTCTCAAATCTCGGACAGATATTTACACATTGGGCTTACCAGCCCTTTTTATAGGAAGTAAAGGAATACTCATCTGGTAGTAATCAGTATCTGTTAGGCCTGGCAGACTTAGGGTGGTCTTCCCCCAAACCTTTTCCCTATTTCCCTCCATTTGTTTTGCTAAAATTTGTTTTTGTTGGTCTTAGGACTCTGTGCACTTTATTACTGCTAAACTTGTGCTCACTACTTTAAACATGGTAAAATGTGTTTACACCTTATTGGCATCTTTAATTTACTTTTAAGTGCTTTGTCGAGTGGTATACTGTATACCCAGGGCCTTTAAATTAAATGGTACCAGTGGGTCTGCAGCACTTATTGTGCTACTCACTTATGTAGCTCCTTGAAGCATGGCGCAGGCCTGCCATTACAGCTGGAATGCAGGTTTAACATGTCAACTCTATTTGGCAATATACTCCCCTTCCCACCCTTAAACGCCCCTTTTATTACATATGTGTCACCACTAATGTAGGCCCTAGGTAGCCCATAGGGCAGGGTGCATTGTAATTAAATGATTGGACGTGTACTTTTTAGTTTTACATGTCATGGTAGTGAAAAACTCCTAAAATAATTTTCCACTACTGTGAGACCTACTTGTCCCATAGCATAAAATGGGTTGACTTATTACAAGTGATAACTTTTGTTTAGGACAAGGTAAGCATCTCAAGCTTGGTATCTGTGAATTTTTGATAAAATGACCTCATTAATGGTAAAGGTGGATTTTAAATTACAATTTTGAAAATGCCACTTTTAGACAGTTGGCATTTTCCTTCCCATAGCCATTTGGTACCTGTGACTTGTACTAGGTCACAAGACTGAGTGTAACTGGTATTTAGACTTTGTGAAATCCTCCACACTCACACAATTAGGTGTGCCTGAATGGGCCATCTGCTGGTAGGATCGGGGGTGGAGCTGGGCAGAACCCCACTTGCAGTTGAATATTCTAAGAAGAAAACTCTAGGAACTTCTCCCAACTTCAAATAAAGCACCAGGTATAAAAATAGGGCCCTCAGACCTACTCTTCAGTTCACTTTATGGACCTACGAAAGAATGCTCAATGGACTGCCTGCTGCTGTGGTCTGCTGTGGCCTGCTTTGTACTCCACAAGACTGCAGTGCTGTACTTGGGAGGACAGCTTTGCTACCTGGAGACTGTCTTGAACCCTCAGAGGCCTGCCCTGCTGCTTGAGCCCTGCTTCAACAATTGAACCCAGGACTACCAGAGTGACTCCAAGGGCTAGTTTGCTGACCTCCTGTTCAGAGCCACAGGGTCATAACATGCTTCCACAATCTTAACCCCCAGCTCCTAGACCCAGCTGAAGTGAGTTCCTGATCCACAAGTGGTGTCCCTCAGGTCCAGGACCCATGGTTTGGCCTCAGTTGAGATCTCCTGAAGTTTTTGGGCTCTTTGTAAATGCAAAGGGGAACATTCAAGCCAAGACCTTATCGCGCACGCCACAAGGCAAAGGAAAATTCTGGCAAACCAACCGTTCACAGTAACTGGCAATGCAAAGCTCCAGCAACAGCCCTCCACAATGCCCAACTTGCTCTTCACACTACAGCGACGACCATCTGCGACACCCAGCCTGCTTTTCATGCTACTACAATGACTACCTGCAACACTTTCCCTCCTTCTCCCAGCCCCTTGTAATGTATATAGTGTAATGCAAGGTGGATTTGTAAAGTACTGCCTGTCACCCATGAGGATTCCAGGCCCCTTCCAACATGAACGGAACCCTTTGCACTGGACTGTGAAGGTAACTCTTTGAGCGGGACTGACAAGCTCCCTGTATCTGACCCACACTCCATTGCGGTTGGCCTGAACCTGTGATTTTCACCCAGTCTCGCACTATCAGGTAATTGGGATTGACACTTTGTGCTTTGTACAGTTATTTTCACTTAAATATTTTAAAAACTTCATAACTGTGGTTCAACTGATTGGATTTTTTTCACTTTGGTGCCAAATAATTTATTAAAATTCACTCTGTTGTTCTAAATTAGTATCAATGACACAAGTGCATGCTGCTAATCGATCAATGTGAAGAGTGATAAAAACATTGGGAGTGATCTTCCAATAAAATGTTGAGTTCCAAAAAATGCCTATGAAATTTACAATTGTGACCCCTGTGGTCATGAGTACAAAGCTCATATTGGGCTTCATATTGAGGTCCCTGGAAAGGAGGTGTAAATGCAGTATCCCTTAGCTCAAAAATCTAATTAACTTCAGGGAGATATAAGAAACAAGAATTTGATGGCTGAAGTTTAAGAATTTATGGATCAATAAGAAATTGCAAAGTAAATCAATTCCCCTGAATTCCTCATTCTCCCCCTCAGGTACTCCTAGCGATCAAGGGGGCTAAAGAGTCTTGTACAATACTTGTGTCTGCTGTAATTTTGTGGATCTTATAATTCCCGAACGAGGCAGTAACAGGGCCACCAGCTCCATCATGAATTGGAAGCCTCTCCTGATTGTGGTCAATGAGGGTGAAGTTAGAGTGCGGCTGAAGTGCTGTGCATAGGAGGTTCCCAGACTAATAATACATTAGACCAGCTCCCTCTGACAGGTCTGACTTCCTTTGATTGGTACCTTTCTGCTATTGAGGCCCTTCTGCAAGTGCAGGGATGCTTATCGGCAATGTAGCAGCAGCACTTCTGTGTGGAGTCATTTTTGGGAGATAGATTGTTAAAACATGCCAACTGTTCAAATGATATTTTAAACTCCCTATACTTAGCCGCAATCCTGGTCCTCGGTCATGGAGGGGCACATGGTCATCACAGACAGCATCATATAGTAATGACGACGAGCATTTGAATGCACATGCACTGCAGGCACATTGGTTGGATGCAAATGGCAAACAAATCACAGAAACAAGCTGTTGCATCCATGTAGCACCAGATATATTACTGAGTTTCTCATACTGTTACTCACCCACCATGCTCCACGACTTATGGTTCTCAAGGCAGCTCTCAAATACATTCCCAGTCCTCTCCTCCCAGGTCACAGCTAGCAGCTTGGAAGGTGTTCACTTTTCATGGCTGTGCAGTCCTGCTGCCCACGCTTATCTCCCAACATGACTTTTAATGTCCTACCGCCACCTTTCTAGAACATGAATGATGTGTTTGGTGGCTTATTTTAAAAGCAGGGTGAAATGTCAAAATATTTCAATTGTCCTTTGCCAGATTAAATAGCACATTGTATTTTGAACCACCTTCTTGTATTGTTCACGGGGGTGAGGGTTCTTTTTTCACTTATTTAAAAATGTTCTCCACCATGCTTGCTAATAGGTAGGTTCTTGTGTTTATTTCTCTTTCTAAGAATTAGAATTTACTAAGTTTTACCATCAACACGTCCTTATTACTTAATAATCATAAGGTTGAGACATCAAATAGAATAAAATAGACAATAATAAGTATGTGCTGTTCCTTGACTTCTATAGATCAAATGTGAGAATCTTATTTTAAGAGTAATATTTAACTTGTCCCTTGATAAATTAAATAGCACATTTGATCACAATTTCCAGGTTGTAATTCACCTGACTAATAAGAAGTCATTCATCCATAAACAAGTAGTAAGTCAACTTATCTAGATTAACTGGCCAATAAAATAAGGTATTTACATACCTACGTTTCACTTAGATTCACTCAGAAAAACAAATATTTTCACTTAGAAGTTAGAATTCACATTAATGGTTCACAAAATGGAAATTTAAACTCAACAATTGATGTATTTACATTTTAATTATGCCAATAATGCATAACTTTATGTATGACTAAATCTTATCATGAGTGTACTGCTGGTGTTCAAGGTCAGGGAAACCAACAAACGATGACAACACCCAGGTAATGGGTATTTACAAACCATCTGCAGATAGTTACTAAAATAAAGGAGCATCTCTGGGTATCTCAGGAATGGAGCTCCTAAGCTGAGTCTTCTACCTAGTCAAAGCAGGCCCATGCATCTACCCAACAAAAACATGTGTTCCTGCCTCCTCACAGGGCAGTCCAACCACCACCAGCCTTTTCTCCCAGCTTCACACTGCTCTCCCGACAGCCATTCTATTTTCCCAGCAGCTTATCCGGGCAACTACCAGTGTTCCTAGGGAAGGTGCAGCCTGCTTGCCAGCATCTCCTGCTTGCTGACGTCTACCACTTGGAACAGGAAATGGTGGATGTCAGAGGTTCCACCACCCTATAAAATAGTTCCTGTTCTTGGATGTTAAAAAGCAGAGAATGCCAGTGGTCAGGATGTGCCTTTGATGGAACACCAAAGTAGGAAATTGGGTTCCTGGTTGAGGGGGGTAAAACGGTACTCAAGCAACAATCACAATTCTTGTGGGGGTAAAACGGTACTCAAACTGCAATCACAATTCTTGTCAGGGTGAAACAGAAGCAAACCCCAAACTAACCTGTGCAAGGCCCTGCATCGAGGATGCTTTGCACAGCAGTTGATCTGAGGAGCAGCAGGGTTTCAATGCGAGGCTGGGATGCGTTTCGCTGCACTTCATAGGTACTGCCCACGACAACATAACTGGGCTGATAGAGCACCTCTGGGCCCATTTCAAAGGGTCAACGACTGGAGTGGCACCACTTCAGGAACAAGACTTACACCAGGCAGAGTCCAGGTTAGTTGTCCTTCTGGCAGAGCAGCACAGCAGTCCTTCAGAGTCTTCTGAAGTTCCAGAGGTTACTGAAGAGTTGATCTTAGGGTCCACTATTCATACTTGGTGACCAGTTTGAAGTAGGAGAAGGTTCCAGAGGTTTCCACCAACAGAGATGTCTGGAATTTCCTGGCCCCAGCATGCCTGGGGGCAAAAAATATTAGTAACAAATACTTTGTGAGTGTGCTCAGGAAGAGGCTATGTGATGTACAAGGATGATAGGTGACAGTTCTTGCTCCTCATCATGTCAGAGATGGCCCATTCTGACAACATCTGTAACCGCAATACAAAATGATCAACTGGCAGCTATACCCTATCATGTGACACAGGATGCAAGCTGCAGGTACCAAATGGTTAGAACAAGAAATTGCTAACTTTCTAAAAGTGGCATTTTCAGAACTGTAGCTTAACATCCAACTTTGCCATTAAAGAGGGTTTTAAGTTAGAATTGTTTAGACACCAAACTCAATATCCCCACCTGCTCCCAGCTGAAGTTATCACTTATCTAGTCTGCTTGTGGGAATAAAATTCTAGTGTTAGTTTGCCCACGTTGGGATTACAGTTCTCTCGTAGGTCCACCCATTCCCAGTATAAGCGTTTGAGTTTCTCTCTACTCGGGGGTACCTGGTTGGAACAAAACCCTGGAGACCCATAGCTGACAGCGTTCTTTTAATATTAGCAATCCAGCCTATTTTCCCGCCGGTGTCTAGGCTAATACTCTCAGTCATAGCTTCTGCACAGGGAGAGAGTTCAGGGGTCCGCCTAATGCGGGCCCAAAAGAGTAGGGCGACTTTGCTGCCACTGCAGTTGCCGCCGGGGACTCAATCCCACAGAATCCAGTGCTCTCCCAGGATAGAGGAGCAATGCTGTTGCCCCGTGCTGAAAAGCGCCTGTGACACCCGCAGCGCGGGACGTGACTTTGCTGCCACTGCTGTTGCCGCCGGGGACTCAATCCCCCAGAATCCAGTGCTCTCCCAGGAGGGAGGAGCCACGATGTTGCCCCGCGCTGAAAAGCGGCTGTGACTCCCGCAGCGCTGGACGCGACTTTGCCGCCACTGCTGTTGCCACCGGGGACTCAATCCCCCAGAATCAAGTGCTCTCCCAGGAGGGAGGAGTCACGCTGTTGCCCGGCGCTGAAAAGCACCTGTGACTCCCGCACATGCTTGAAGCCCGGGCCAAGGGCGGGCCCGTCCTTGCCCGTCATTGGCAGGAATAGACAGGGCAGGGCTACCTGCCATTATCAACCAGAAAAGGTACTGTGCTTTGTGCCCTATCCTCTCCATGTGCATTGATAACATTTGGCCAATACCAGCGCCACCTTTTGTTGACTGTGGTGACTTTGTCTTTTTGAGTTGCTGGGGGTCATGATTCCAACCTGTTTTGCTTGATAGTGATTTCACTCTTTTTCGGGGGGCATAGGTCTATCCCTTGTTTTCCTGTTGCTGGCACCTATAGACATTAGTGGTTCTGTTGAGGCGTAATATGGGGAAAAGGAAAACCATGGAAAGCGCTGGGGGACCCGGGGTAAGCCGGGCGACAAAAGGGAAAAGGCTAGGAAGACTTTAAAACAAGCTGTCAGCAATTGTGTCCTTGATAGGATAGACAACCTGATTAACGAGTGCGAGGAAATCCTAGAGGGCAGCCAGGCAGACCCCCTAGCCAAGTGTTCTCCCTCAAACCCAAGTTCAAATTGCCCCCAATCATTCCAAGAATGTTTAAAAAAGTTCCCCCTAAAAATAATCTACAAATTGAAAAAAGACTCTATTAACAGACCATGACATATCCCAACCCCTTGTCTCCCCTACCCCTCCTTCAAGAACAAGGACAAGAAATTGGCATTTACTGCTCAAATAGATTTTTACCTCTCCGAGGTGATAGGGATGAACATAGCGACAGCACGCCCATATCACCACCACCCAGAGTAGCACGCGACATCATGGTGCCCTAGGAAAAAGATAAGGTAGAGTCCTTGGATATTTACTCTACTGTGAACGCACTTAGAGCTGAGATTGGCGTACTGAAAAACATGATAGGAAGTCTCACCATCATAGTGAAACCATTAGTAAAGGCAGATTCACCTCCCAAACGGCAAGACATTTTTACACATATTCGCCACCCATTTGCCATTAATAACGACTCTATGCCACGAGAACCAGCATTTCCTAGTAAAGCTAACATTCCCCAGAATTCCGATCCACAGCAACTAGCTATCCCCCTTTCTTCTTCTCCTAATCACAAGCAAACCACAAATACCTCATTGGCTTGGGAACCTAATAGACCCAACGTTAATATTCAAGGGAAGCTTAAAAGGTTAGCAGCTCCACAGAACCTTACAAATAGACATGGGGCCGCATGGCCACAGCAAGCCCAACCTCCTAAACATGGAAGTCGAGACCAGCCCCCCTCCTTAGCAGTCACAGCCAACACCAATCGGTCGCAAAACAAATATATCTACATGACCAACGATCCAAAAATTGACCGCAAGAATACCTATGAGAGTGAGGAATCTCTGATAAATAAGGTGGATCCGTCATGTCAGGGGTTGTCGATCAGTGGTCAGAGACGACATTCTACGAGCACTGAGGTGTTCCTCCCCAAACTACCATCTGGATAATATCGAGATTACCCACAAGGGAACTGATCTGGTGGAAAACCTCCTTGCTCTGGAGTTTCGTACTTGCCCCCCTGATTGGTCCTCTATCCAACTTAGGCACCTCCCTATATATAAGCAAGATTGATCACTAACCCCCACAGCCATCGACACACTCGACAGGCACTTCTTCTCTTGAGGCTATTGACTGACTAAAGGACTGGGTATACTCCTGCTCTCCCTTGACTGTAGAACCTAGTTGTAGTCATACAGCTAGCCCCCTTGCTACCTTAGTTTCCCCTAAGCACCAAACCCACATCATGGATGACACTGACAAAAAAGTAGTTGCTAACACTCCTACACACTTAGGTTTGCAAATAAGCTCATATTTCCAAGTTCCAGGCGCAAGCAAAAAACCTTGCAGCACCACCAAAGTTCCCTACTCCTGGTACAACAAAGATTGCAAGGCTAAAAGATCAACTCTGGGCAAAACCATTAAAGAGAAAAACCAGTTGCACATAAAATCTGCCAGAAAATCCTACAAAGTAGCCCAGCGCTAGTCCAAGGCAAGTTGGGATGAATCACGCTGGGTACAACTGAAAGATGCCTGCTTAAATAAAGACACCAATCTGTTTTGGAAATTAGTAACCTGGGGTAGTAAGACAGTTGCCTGCTCATCCCCAAACTACATTACCAGCCACGTGTGGTATGACCATTTCAACGGCCTTTATTCAGCAGTGAAGGCTTACATGGAAGGAGAGCCAGACGGCGCAAATGGGTCCACGACAGAAGAGGAATGCTTTACCCTTCTGGAAGCAGAAGCTGAAATAAGCAGAATTGTCCCCTCAAAAGCAGTAGGTCCTGATGGTCTGCCAGGCGATTTGTTCTTGGCTGATCCCGGCAACTGGGCTCAATACATCTTACTACTAACAAGTGCCTTAGCCGATGGTATGCCAGTCCCAGTGTCTTGGAAGAGCGCCAAAGTAATCCCCATATAGAAAAAGGGTGCAAGGGATAACCCCGCCAACTACAGACCAATCAGTCTGATAGATACCATGCAGAAGGTCTTTGGCAGGATGCTTCTGCACAGGATACAGACATGGACAGAGGACGAGAACATCCTTTCCCAGTATCAGGCCGGATTCAGATCAAAGACTGGGACAATGGACCAAGTATTTCGACTTCTCATTATCTATTGGAAGGTAGTCGTGCTGGGCAAGGGCAGTCTTTACCTCGCATTTATTGATCTGAAGACTGCCTTTGACCTAGTCCTTAGATCTAAACTGTGGGCAAAGCTTGGTGGGATGGGCATCTCCCCGTTCATCCATTAACTACTAATTCGACTTCACGAGGGGAATGGCGCCCAGGTCAGGCAGGGGAGCAGGATCAAACAATTGAGCGCATCCCTGTCGATAGAGGGGTTCGACAGGGATGCGTCTGGGCTCCAACCCTGTTCTCCCTCTAGGTGAACGGGGTCGTTGACTTCCTCCTGGAGGGGCCTGCTGACTCTGCCCACTTTGGGAGGTAACAAGATACCAACCCTGTTATTCGCAGACGATATCTAAGGCACCAGCAGGGTTTCAGCGTCTTATTAATAGATTTCAACTTTTCTGTGATAACATGGGATTGGTTATAAATAGTTCCAAAACCAAATTTATGGCTTTTAATTGTCATAGGTCACACAAAAGCGGCCCCTTGCTAGGTGGTGTCCCCCTCGAAAAGGTGGACACCTTTGATTATCTGGGTGCAAGATTTTCTGCCAAGATGTCCTGGAAACTCCACTTAGCAAAGATGCTGCTGGGACATAAGAGAGTAACAGGAGTAATTGGGAAAGAACATCGCCTTTCACATACTAGGCCCGTAGCCCCAGCACTCCAAATCTATGACCTCAAAGCAGTCAGCTCTGCCCTTTACGGAGCAGAAGTCTGGGGGTTCGACAAACTAGACAAGCTATGCAGGTCAGAATACACATTTCTGAGAGACCTAGTCATGGTACCCAAATACGTCCCCCTTACCCCTCTATTGTTAGATATGGGTAGGCGGTCATTGGGTGACATAGCTAGGCTGTGCCCCCCTACTCTAGATGTTTTAGCCCTTTCTCGACACAATCAAAGTAGCAAGAGATAGATTACTCTACATCCACTTTAGGTTCGGAACTCTCCCTGTTCGTGAAGCGACAGCAAAGTGGAGCCCAAGCAAGGTGAAAAACTGCCCATGTTGCAAGGCCCTGATTGAAAGCACTGCCCATTTAATGTTTGCTTACCCGGCATACACATAATCGCGGGCAAAATGGCTGAAACCGCTTTGTTGACAATGGGCACACATGACCACTTCACAGCAATACGTATTCTTAGATCTGATCCTAGGCCGTTTTACGCATGCTGTGGACCTCAAAGCCCGATTATATAAGCTCTTGGACCCTCTTTGCACTAGCACTTTATTCGCTAAACTGTTTTTGCCATTAGTTAAGGAAAACTGAATGTCTCTTTGAATTTTCTTAAAATTCCATTGTAACAAGGAAACATTACATGATTTGATCCTAGTTTTAATGTTGATATGCACTAAATAATTCAAACCAAATCATGTATATATTAATTGTCTACCTGCTTTAAAGTTTTAATTTTTTAACTCTTTGAATATGACATTCGCATCATTGCTTCACGAGCTTAATTGATCATTTTTGTTGTAGTAACATCCATGCAAAACTAATGACGCTGTCAATTTATATTCTGCTCTAAAAACAGCAATATGTTTTGTTTTTTATTGTAACCGTAGCTTTTATGATATCTCTATCGAAATAAAGCTTATATTGAATTGAATGTTGAACTTATTAAAAGTAATAGGTTAGCCCAAGACTAACCTTTGGAAGAGGTAGGCCTCACAGTAAGGAAACACAAATTAAAGAGTTTTTTATTATCTCTACATATAAAACTTGTACATGTCCAACTTTTTAAATACACTGCATCCTGCCATCTGGGCTGTTTAAGGCCAAACCTGAGGGTAAATCATATGTATTAAAAACAAAGGTTTAGACCTGGCAAAAGGTTTTTTTTGCCTGGTCAACCTGGCAGTTTAGAACTGCACACACAGGCTGCAATGACAGGCCTGATCAATTTTCATAAGGCTACTTGTGAGATATTGGGTTGTTGGTTGACTAGGGTGGGAGCTCAGATCAAGCAGCAACCACAATCCAGATGTCAGGGTAAGGCTCATGCAAACCCCAAATGAACCTGTGTTCCACCCCGTGGTAGTTTTTCACAGAGCAGTCAGGCTTAACTTAGAGGCAATGTGTACAGTATTCGAGCAAAGCCTCAAAGAGTAAACTAATGAAAACACCACACAAAACGACCCCACACTATGTTAGAAAAATAAAAGAGAATTCAATAAATAAAACAAGACCAAAATGACAAAAATCCAATCAGTAGATCCGGAATTGTGAATTTTAAAGAGTAAAGTGTCGAAAAATGTCTAAAATCACAAAGTGCCAACCAAGTCTACATGGTCACCACTGGACCGGGTCAAAGTCAAACGTTCAGGCCTGCCGAGATGGAGCACAGGTCAGATACAGTCCCAAATTAGTCCCCCTGAAGGTTTACCTTCTCAAATTCTCTTTGAAGCATCCCATTTGTGTTGGAGAGTGCCAAGGGCAGGTGTCCGTGAGACATGTAGACCAGGCTTGCCATCACGGACGGGAGGGCTGGTCTTTGTGTTGCGGTGCTTCAAGGATGGTAGATACTGCTTTGCAAAAAGATGGTCTGGTGGTGGCTAGGGCTGGATTTTGGTGCGGGTGGTGCAGTCTCAGTGCAAATTGGCTTGTTTGTGGTCACAAAGAGCCCAAATTCTTGATTTGTGAGCATGTAAGACACACCAAGGGTCCAAGACCTAAGACGCACCACCTCAGGGTCAAGAGCCCACTGCAGCTGGGTCCAGGAGCTGCTGGGGAGCTTTTTATGTCCCCGATAGCCTAGCCATTGGAGTCACCCTGGGGTCCTGTTTCAAGATGAAGTTGCAGACCTGGTTTGTCTTCCCCAGGCCAGGGGGCATCAGGCAGCAAGGCAGCACAGCAGGGCAGCATAGCAGTACTTCTGCTCCACCAGAGCAGCAGTCCAGCAGAGTGACAGTCATTGTATCAGCACAGCAGTCCCACTTCCGGGCAGAGTATCCACAGGTCTACTAGTGTATTGTAGTGGTGGAGTGTGACGTTCAGTATTCATACACAGTTGTGCCATTGAAGTGAAAATAACCTTCTAGAGGCATGCCTTTCAAGTACACAGATGCCCTGCCTCCCTGGTTGTGACTCCAGACTAACAACCGGGGGTATGCAGCCCTTGGTGTGGAGCCAGGACACAGCCTATTCAAGTGTAAGTGGGGTTTTTCCAGACTCCTTCCTCCCATCCTGCCAGTGATCCAGTCACGCCTAAGCTCCCCTATTGTGTGTGGTGTCCAGGAGGAATACAGAGCCCAACTATCACCCACGCTCAGTCATGGGACCCAGATTTAGGCTACAGGCATCAAATGGCTAAGGCAAGAAAAAATACCAACTTTCTAAAAGTGCCATTTTCATCATAAGCTAGTATTTTAAATTGTGATTCCAGAGACACCAAACATTAATGGATTACCTGTTCCCATTTAGAAATTATACCCATAAAATATATTACGGTAAGTCCAATGTTATCCTGTGGGAGAGGTAGGCCTTGCAGTAGTGAAAAACAAATTTACTACCAGGACATGTAAAACCTTAAAGGTACATATCCTATTTTTTAAACACATTGCACCGTGCCTTTAGGGCTTTCCAGGACCTACCCTAGTGGTGACTTAAATGTATAAAAAAGGATGGTTTAGGCCTGGCAAGAGGTTTATCTTGCCAGGTCGAAATGGTCATTTAAAACTGCACCTACAGGCTTTGCAATGGCAGGTCTGAGACATGTTTAAACGGCTATTTATGAGGGTGTCACAGTCTGTGCTGCCGGCACACTAGTAGCATTTAATTTGCAGGCCCTGGATACATGTAGTACCACTGTACTATGGACTTACAAGTAAATCAAATGTGCCAATGGGTGCAGCCAATCATACCACGCTCTAGGGCAGAGGTCTACAATCTGTGTGAGGCAACCCCCAGGGGAACAATGGAGTCATGGGAAGGGGATTGTGCATTCCCCAGCCTCACTTGCGCCTAGATTCCAAAACATTTGTTTTTGTTTTGGAAAAAGACAGTTCTCCTGGGACAGCAAATTTCGCTCCTTCAAATGCTACAGCTGAGTCTCCAGTGCTGTGAAAAGCCTTAGTGCCAGGTTGCCTGCTCACCTGAAAGTAATGCAAATGTTCCCTATTAGTTAATCTGCAAGTGCAAAGGGTGCTTGGGACCCCGTGAATCACTCCAACCTTTGTAATGACAAAGATTATTATTTTTTTTTTAGTGGTAGTGCAAAAAGTTAACAACTGGTCTGTGAAGTGCTATCTTTGAATCCTAACTGTATTTCCACAACCCTTAATACCCATAAGAAACTGTTGTAGGGACAGTTATGTAAAAAAAAATGCAGTACACATGCCATGGTATTACTAAAATCGACATTTTGGACGCACTATTTTATCATAAAGTTATTTATGAATTTTGTATCAGTCTATCTTATACAGTGTGTAATGCAATGCAAGTATAAAATAATGACTTACATATTCACAGTGCTTTCTGTCATAGGCTGTGACCTCATTTTTTTTAACACATATTTTATTAATTTTAAACATGTAACCACAGTGTTAGGACAACATAGTGGCTTGGTGTACAAATATGATGAATATCATTACTGTATCATCAACAGTACAGCATGGAGGCTATACTGATCAGCAAATTGACATTAACCACTCCGAGCATAGGATAAAAATACTAAACAATGCAACAGTCCCTCCCCCCTCCCAAACTAAGGGGCAGATTTACAAGAAAATTACACATCTGTACAGATGCGTCACTTTCCCTGCGCCACCCTTAGAAACCCTTGCGCCACCATAGATGCGCCGTATTTGCAATATAGCGCACTATGGCGCAAGGATTGACAGATGCATCAGAAATTCTGACGCATCTGTTGGCGGAAAAGTCACACATTGCTGGAGTCGTGTTGCAAGCACGACGCAACTCCAGCAATGCGTGTTGATGCCTATTCCCACTACACTGCATCACTACTTACGCCTGCTTGAAGCAGGCGTAAGGTTTTGACGCAGTGGCGTCCTAAAAGTGGCGCAGTGAAATCTTGTAGATTTCACGGAGTCACTTTTACGAGTCCCTTCTGCGTGGGAACGCCCACCCTGCATACATTATACCTGACGCAGGTATAATGTGATGCAGGGCTTTAAGAAGTGAAGCATCTCCCTAGATGCGTCACGTTGTAAATAGGCCGCATTGTTTGCGCCACTGTTGCGTCAGAAAAGTGACGCAACGGCAGCGCAAAAGTCACGCAAGGGGCTTGTAAATCTGCCCCCAAGTGACTAGAGAAGACCACCCTCCTTAGACTCCGTGCACCTATAGCTGTGCATTCATGCATTCACTTGAGAAGCCAAGCAGTACAACCATAAGGTGAAATCTTGTGTTCATACAATTCATATACGAGAAGAGTGTCTCGATGGGGTCTTGAATGCACAAGTCAAACATCATTCACATTGGTCACATTGGTCACATTGGTCACATGCTGTGATTCAGCCCAACTTTTTAAATTCATTTTTCATTTACACTGCCCATTCTTTTATAACTAGACACCTGATGGTGAGAGACCTAAAAACGTACAGAATATTTGGGAATGTATTTATGAGAGGCTTGCGCCACCAGAGCATCATCTTTTTTGATGCTCTGGTGGCGCAAGTGTCTCAACCATACCTATGAGTCGGCGCAAAGTCACCCTGCATGGCTTTGCATGGCCTCGTAGACATGGAGTAAGACAAAGCAGCGCAAGTCACTGCATTGCCTTACTCTGCATCAAGGAAGTGTTCCATAGGTGCTGCGTGGGGGTTCCCACGCAACACCCATGGATTTTGATGTCGCCCCATATTTACAAAATCACGTAAACCTAGGGCAGCGCTAAAAACGTTCGCCTCCCTGGCCGAGGCGTAACAAGGAAAAAATATTTTAATTTCTCCTGTATTTTCCTCTTTTCATGTGTGCTGCAAACTGGAGATCACATAGAAAGAGGAAAATGCCTCTTGGGATTGTTTTTGTGAAGGAAGGTGCACTTTCCCTCCCAAACACAATCCTGCCTATGTTGGTGCTACGGAACAAAGGTGTGCGCCAACGTAAGGGGAAAGGACAGGAATGCACTGTATTTCATAAATATGTTGCATTCCTGCCCTTTCACATTGGCGTAGAGCAGGGCAGCAAAAAGACTTGCAGCGCTGCCCTATGCCAATTCTTCGTATGTGCGGCCCTTTGTTTTTAGCTACACTTCTGACCACGTAAATACTGTCCAAGAAACATTATTACGTTCAGTAAACAAGACCAAGTAACAAAAACACTAGCTGTGTAAGAGACAAAAATATGTGTTATCTTAAAGTGGAAGAATTCAGATATGTGTATAATGTATGCAAAAGGTAACATATATAGTATTTATCTATGGATAGTACAAATCAATAACTTAAATCTGTAAATAAAATGATTTATTTGTAGCTTTCATCATCAAACACTAACTCTTCAAGCTGTATGTGGATCATTGAACAAATTGTGCACTGCATTACTTCAACAAGTCCTGTGTAAATTAGTTAATAAGAAACACTTATGGCCTATAACGATGACTCAGGTTTCACATTGTACTCTAGTTCCTGTTGGTGATTCACAAAATGTAATATGCCCTCACAAACAGATGATGCCACTATTGCACACTTTTGATTATGAGTATGTTATGGTGTTCCACATTATGTACACCATCAAAATGTGGAGACCAATCGCATATGAGCAAGTTTATAGATTTCTCTAATGATAATATTAAGTGCCAATTCAATAATGCATTACATTTAAACATGTTTGAAGAAGTGCATGATTAATTTTAAGTGTGTAAATGTGTATCTACAATTGCAGCTTCCCAGGTGTACTCTAGGAATCTTGTGAATGCCAGGAAAGTCAGAAGCTTTTTAAAAATTTAGGAGTAAACTTAAGGACCATATATTCAAGCATTTTTGAGAATCACACCCTAAAAAACATGTGGCTGGTACTGTGAAATTGTGTTTCTATTTCATGATTGTGACATTCTCCCACCTTGTGTTGCCAATAATCCCAATTCTGAATACATACACTGATATTTGCTTCTACTGCTACCAAGTCTGAGAAGTGAGACAAAACTCTAATAAATAAATACTGTCCTGGAAAAGTATTTATTTTCACCAAAATGGGATCATTAAGATCATCCATGTAAGCCACAACTAATATATTACCTAAAGATGGTAGAATTCAGTCTTGTGCATGGTGTTAGCTAAGCATAATATGCATAAATTATGCATAAACATAACAAAAAATATCTTGATTAGGTTAATGGAATGATTTATTTGCATGCTTTGCAATCAAATCTCACTTCTTGCAGCTGTGTGTTAATGAGACTTTGAAAGAATCACACCCTATGTCTCAACAAGTGTTGTCAGGTAATACATTGACATTTCTACTGCAGATCTCCTATTGTAAGAAGAGACATATTTGAATATGAAGAGGAAGGAAATTGCACCTGACAGCGGGGTCTAAGTTCCAGATGTACATTGTGTATAGTTTGCGATTACGATTACTAAATAGTGAATGTATGCGATTTGCTATTTGAGAATCGCAAACACCAATGTTCAAACATGTCTTAGACACATTTAGTGATTCCCAGTGGGTCGCAAGTAGACCTGCCTCATTAATATTCATGAGGTAGGTCTTGGTTTGCGACCAATTGGGAATTTCTAAAATCACAGGGATGGTGGCCTGCTGAGGACAGCAGACCACCATGTCTGAGATTGATTTTCAATAAACCATTTTTTCAAATGCTGTTCTTTTTCCTTAAATGAAAATGGGATTTGTTTAAAAAAGAAAAATTAAAAGCTTTCTTTTAATTTTTTAAGAGTGGGCAATGGTGCGTGGGACCACTGCCTACTCTTAAAAAATGTTTTTGCAAATATTCCCACTGGGGGACCCCTTCCCATTTGTAAATGGGTTACCACCTACTTGAAGTAGGCGGTAAAATGTGAATGTTTTGCAACCCCATTTCGGTTGCAAAACATTCACACATACCACTGCGATTTGGTATTAGGAAGGGATGCAATAATACTAATACTAATACTGAATCGCAAACCCAATTTGTGATTCAGTAATAGATAGCTGAATTTCAAATTTGCCGTTTGTACATTAAAAAATGTTATTTGGATGTCGCAAACGGCCCTATTCTGCGATTCAGGACATTTGCGACCTCACAAAAGCTTTGTACATCTGGCCCTAAGTGGTTAAACAAGTAGCCCTTCTGTTTAAAGGTACATTGTAATACACAAGGTTAACTTGAAAAGAATGTAAGATCGTATGTTCTGGGCAGGGCAGCTGTTGTATTTACTCTTGTTAAATGTTGTATTTACTCTTGTTAATGCGACTAACTAAAGTTAACTTACAGTATTTACCTTTCTCCTGTCATTATAGTTCTCTAGAGTTCTGCTGGAGTCCCGACATCAAATTGCTTGAAAGGCAACTAACCCCTGCACTAAGGGAAGCACATTCTGCAAAATCTAGACTCCTTAATAATTTGACCGCAAGATCAGACCAACCAGTGCCCATGGGCATGTCCCTGCCTCCAATACTTAACACATTGGGAATGTTCCATCAGTATTCCAATCTGTGATTGGCACATTAAAACTGAATCTCCCACACAGACAGCCAACTTCGACTCCACAAATTGACTTTAAATTGGTAAAACTGCAGCATTGCGCTGATTCAAAATTGACTAAATCAGAGCAAATTAGGGAAGTTGAAGACTGTGCTGAGACCACTCCCATCTTGCGCAAAGGCAGGATTTGAGTGACATTGGTGTGATACAATTTAAGGCAGCAAAAAACAGGCTAGAGATGCTAAGCTACGGTTCACCTAACATAACCCTCTGCGGACCAATGTTCACTAGTTCCGCAATGAGTCACTGTCCAATACTGCCTACAGCATGAGACAAAACAAAAATCAAACACTGTGAAAAAGCCTGAGCTTGTAGGGGAAGATTCATCACCCTCCTCAACAATGAATCTATTGCCTTTGGTAAATGAGTCTGAAAATACAATGGCAACAAGCAACAGACTAAAAAAGAGGGGGACTTTGCTGCAACAGAAAGTCAAGGACACAAGCTGTACATTGATAAAATTAAAAAAAATATGTAAGCCATACATTTAAAAACACAATCACATTCATATACTCATCATGTTGAAAGCGATGATCCAACAACTTCAGAGGAGCATGATATTGGATCTCCACATTCCTCATCGACCCCATCAAGTTGGATGAGTTGGAAAAAGCATTAACTTTTTTCATGAACACAACCAACAAGACCCCATAATGGGGAGTAAGAGCCAAATCAACAGAAACAAAAGTGACAGGGTCCTCCTGCAACTAAATCCATTCCAATCTGTCAGGTACTGCAATAACATTTTATAAGGCACAAGAAAACTACAAAATTAGTGTAAAAAATCTCCATCAAAACACACTAGCTCTACTCCCGCTTTATCAGTCCATTAAATTGTGCTACCTAATCTGTGGAAGAGCCCTATCCTCATCCCCTTCACATGGATAGGCCTCGCTTGTGCACGTCCACAAGCTTCTTAAGGGAAGGAGTACCTCAAAAACACACTAAGATTAGCACACCAAACCTTTTTGCTCTGACAGCTCCAAATTGTTATTTCCATTCTCCACTTTGCTGTCATTGGTGTCCTTTTTTGCCTTAGACATGAGCCAGACCACTATTGTCCTCAGTACATTTTTCATTGCTGCCACATGTTATCCGACTTATAGGGCAGCCCCTCCACTCATAGACCTGCTTTTCCACCAACACACACAGAGGTCAAATGTTGAGGCATTTCAGATCTTTATTTCTTGCCCACATTCCTTTTTGCTTCTATCAGCCCCATGGTGGTGAGAGTTCTGTGAGTGAGGAGTTTTCAATCTCTCCAAATGTTGAGAAACTCTATCCTGGGAGAGTGTTTTTCCTGGGATCCGGTGACATAGCTCTGGCACGCCCATGCAGCCTTCAGTAGCCAGTTAGCATTGGGCATTCCCATTGTGTGTGGAGAAATGTTCCCAATCGACTGCATCCTCTGGCACAGAGATCTGACCCTATTTTCCCCCATCTTACACAACCTAGATGTTATTTAGTAGGATGTATGTAGAAAGAGCAACTGGGCCAGGCAAAAGCTAACTCAGATCACTATTTCTTGAGGGCACTTAGTGCCTACTCACACCCCCCTGTTTAACTTCTCCAGGACATTCGGTAGTTGTTGAGCAGCTATAAGTAAGTGAGCTAGCTTTCTTGGTAAGGGGTTCTGACAGCAGGGTGGTTATTCAGTGGGCGCGCCTTTGCAACCTATGCTCCCACCACTATGTGAGTCAACATAGCATGATGTGTCTGGAGCTAGGCAAAGACCTCTGTCTCAGCCATCAGGCAGTCCTCCCAAAGGATAACCCCGGTGTATCAGCCTCCCATCTTGGCACAAGCTCCCAATTTTCTGAATAATATCTAGTCCCATCACTCAGATCTCCGTGTTTTCTGCACTTCAGTCTGTGCCACACCGTCCAATAGCCGGGTTTGATTCACTAATGCCTTCTCCCATACAATTATCTAGTGACCTCCTTCTGTGTTCAGATCATGAACTTGGTATGTACCTTTAGTTCTGCCATTGTCTCAGGTCCATGCAAAGCTGTTGGGGAGCCCCTCTTTCCCAGAACCACTGTATCTGCTTTTAGGAATGCCTCATTGTGATGCAGAGTAGTATTTCCAGCTATCCGGTAGCCCAATACCACTGCCATTGACTCCCCTTGTGAGTTTGGCAAGGCTGTCTGCACCTCACCTCCATCACACAGTAGCAATGGGATTTCTGCCTCCAGCTTTCTTTTTTTTCTTTGTTTTCATAGAATAGGATAAAACAGTGTGGACCATCAGTTAAAGTGAATCCAAAACACTTCCAACATCAATTTCTGTCCGCACTCCCCTGACCCTCCCCCACTCTTCGACCCTCCCGTTTCCACTAGGTAGAACTGCATTGATATGACCTCAGTATCTTTCCTAGCTTTGAAAGTCAAACATATGGTCCCACATCTGGCGCTTAATAAATTGAACAACAAATCAACAATAGGTGACACAGTAGCTGCTCATTTATGATGTCAGGTGTGGGGATCTCAGCAACTTGAGACAACCATACACAAACTCTTTCTTGCAAGCAATGTACCATGCTCTATTTCAAGAATGCCCCAGATAAATGTTTCCATTGCCGACAATATCTAGAGTACTCCCCGCCATTCTTGCATTGCCGGAATAAGAGGAGAGTTCCATTTAAGTGCTAGATTCATGGCGAAAGGCCGTCTACGGTTCTGTTTCGATATGAATTTAATCTCAGGTGGCCTCAAATTAAGTACCATCGTTTGTAAGGGATATACAACCACTTCTCTATATGACTTAGGAATTCCTTCCAAAAGACTATACGACAAGTGTACGCCCACCGCATAGATGTAGCGTATCCCCACAGTCTCACATCCCAGCCAGCAGAGCCGGCATATCATAAATATGTTTCAATGTCACTGGCGTGGTATGCCATCCCATCATTATCATATACAGTAATTCTCTATTCTGCAAACTCTTGCATAACGACGGGATAGCCACCCATAGTTTTTGCCATTGAGACGAGGAGAGTTGTATTCCCAAGGACTTGTACCTGTGCTTAATATAACACCACTTCAGTGCTTCTCCCACCTCTATCAAAATAGCATATATATTGGAAATGAGCACGGTAGGACCATCATATGTAGCATAACGCTTTTCCCAGGCAGTCAGTGGTCTAAGTGCTGCAGCTGTATTCTCATGGTTCAGAACCCAATGTTGCAACTTGAATAAGTGGATGTGGTCTGTCTCTTTGAGTTTGTATTCTTGCTGACATGTAAGGGTTTAATATCAGACCCATGAATCAAGTCTCATAGCAACTAAGCACTTCCTTCTATCCAGCGTTTAAAGTCTCTCTTACCAATATCTAGAGTGAAATCTATGTTACCCACCAATGGTGTATAGGGAAATGGATAGGAAGCCGGAGTTTTACCATCACACTATCATGGCTGGTTTCAGAAGTTCGAAGTAATAGCAGACTGGTGGTTTATCTTTCTTGGGCAACCACAGAACAGCTAATGGGACATGATTCATCACTGTGGCATTCATATGGATTCAGTGGCATTTAGTTTTGTAAAGGGACGTCTAAAAATAATTTTAAACTGAGAGGTTTAATAGTATTTCTTAATGTCTGGTAGCCCCAACCCGCCTTAACGTTGGTGCTCTTTCAATATTTTCCTCAAAACCCTTGGATTTTTACACACCCTTATACTGGCATTGATCACTTTTTTCCTAATCCCTATGTCAGACTTGGGGAGAATCACTCGGAGTACTAGAAAAAGGTAAAGTAATCTCTGCAATACATTCTGTTCCATTAATGCCACCCTGCCCATTCACAAGAGAAAGAGATTGCTCCACTTGTGTAAATCGTTAGTGATAGCTTTAAGCATGGAAGGGTAGTTTGCTGCACACATTAAGTGGTGTGTTGGAGTAATATAGACCTCTAAATATTTACATTTCTTTGCAGCCCACTTCAGTGGTGTGACCTCTAGGAGTTTAGTTTTGACATCTGGCAGTATACCTAGATGAGCATTTCAGATTTATCTAGATTGACTTTGAATCCCGATAGTTTCCCATAGGATTCCAAAACTTCCATAACTTTAGGGATAAAGCATTCAGGGTCTGCCAGCGTTAATAAGAGATTGTCATGAACAAGTGTATTTCATGTTTGTCATCCCCGAAGTGCATCCCCAAGATATCCTGAAGCTGCTGCACAATGGCAGCTAAGGTCTCTATTACCAATACAAATCTAAAAGGCAATGTAGGCATCCCTGTTTCATCCTTCATGATAGGGGAGTGATCCAGTATGTTACACTGACCAGTACATTTGTGTAGTTTGCTTTTGGCTAACCGCTATCCAGGATCGAATGTTGGGGCCCAACTCGATAACCTCTAGCACCTGAAAAAGAAATGTTCAGCTGACCATATGAAAGGGTCGGGGATCTTCCTAAACTTAGCCTTTTCAACCAGATGAAGAACTCACTAAATATTATCAGCAGCATGTCTCCAAGAACCTGATCAGAGTCAATAAGGTAGGGCCAATGAGGTATGAATCTATTGGCCAGCACGTTTATGACAATCTTGGTATTCGAATTCATAAAAGCTATTGGACTGTAGGACTTGTATTTATCAGCTGGTTTGACAGGCTTATGAATGAGAGAAATATTTGCTATCAACATTGAGGACATAAACATTCGTAATCACAGAAAGTATGGAATAGTATTACTAAGTGGGGATTAGTTCAGGCACAATATGTTTGCTAAAGCGATTAGTGAGACCATTCAGTCCCCGGGCTTTGTCAGGGATCATGGTCGATATTGCATTTAAGACCTCTTTCCTGGTGAATTTCCTCTTACATAGCTGCATTAACCTTGGTCAGTCACATATAAGTGGCCTCTTTTAGCAGGGCCAGCTCCTCCGCTAAGGCGGAGGAGCGTCGCCCAACTGCTCTGAGAGCAGGAGAAAGGGGGAAAAAATTATAATAACCCTCTTATTATCATTTTATTTTTCACTACAGGGCTAGGCTAGGGCAGGGTAGGGCAGGGGGTCATAGGCGGAGGAGTGGTTTTCACTCCCTAAGTGTGCATGAATGTTTGGCCTGCCCTCTTGGGCCGGCCAAACAGTCATGCACAATTTACATGCTCCCCACTAGGTTGCAATACACAGCCTGTTGAGAAATATACCGAGGCTCCAATTTCCCGTCTGAGTGCTGAGCCACGGCGCTCAGACTTATCACAACACTGCAGCGTTGTGATTGATTTAGGAAAGAGAGCCTGTGGGCTTCCTGCTTTCGGTGGAGCTGAAAAGAAGGCGGCATTAGAAGGGAAGGAAGCGGAGTAGAGACGGTGGCCGCAAAAGGTATGTTATTGGGGGGTTTTGTCTGATGCCCCCTCACCCCCGTTCCCTGCCAGCTTCCACTATCTTTGAGAGAGGACTTTATGTCATCCACTGAGACCGGGTTTGCACACTAGAGGGCTCTGCATTAGTCTCCAAAAGCTTCAGCGTTAGCTGCATTTGCACTGATAATTTGACGCGTGATACCCTCGAGAGTCAGATTTTTTCCTGCCGCCTTCCATTAGCTAAGTCATCTTTAAAAATAAGGAGTGTCTTTTATTGGCATGTTTGTAAAATCTTTCTTGTAGGTATAATTTAGAACTTTTCTCACTCTCTTTGTGGGCAATAGGTCAACCAGAACTTTCAGCAAGATGATCTTCCGCTGAGCCTTTAAGGAACCTATGTGTATAAGTTGTTCAGTCGCCACTTTAAGCTCAGCTTCCAATGATCTTTTGTGAGACTTTCCTGTCTCGCTCTGCTGGGCCCTATCCACTATACTGTTGCCCCTACAGACATCTTTACATGCAGGGACGGACTGGTAATACTGGGCTGGGCAATCCCCCGGGAGGCCGGAAGGGTTGGGGGCCGGCTTCTTTACAGGGGGCCGGTTTTGTTACCAGGGGCCGATTTTTTTAAAACTCGGCCCCCAGCAACAAAATTAGAAGACCATCATGCTTCCAGGCCTGTGTCCGATGCCTGTGCTCCTGTGCACAGTGCCGTGCACTCCTGTCTCTGCTCTGCGGAGAAAAAGTGCAACTGTCATTGGTGAGGCGAACTCTCACTTACAAATGGCAGTGGTGCTTTTTACCTGCACAGAGACAGACAGAGGTGCAGTAGTTGGGTTGAATTTAGTAGTAATTTCAGTGGAATTATGAGTGACATTCAATGACTATGAGTGACACGTTCTCACGAGCAAAATCGAGCAATGAAGACGAGGGAACCTTCAGAAATTGCACCCATTTGAGTAGTAGATTGTGAATTTTTCAATCTAGCTTTGACGGAGCAGTATGCTTTTTTTCAGAGCAGGATGAGGATTTTCTGCATCTGTTTCAATGTCTAGTGCATTCACAGTTAAGCATTACTCTACCTATTTGGACCAGATTACTTAGGGATAATGGTACACTGCCTCACAGCTAATTGTTCCCCATGCATGCTGTGTTTCTTCTAGTGTAAAACATTTCTCAAAGACAAAACCCTGATTGCGCCACACTGTTAATCTGGTATTTACGTCTTTTACTAGCTGGTCTGCATCGAGGACTGCTTTTTAGGCGCTATCCAAAGGTATTTATGACACAATAAGGAGGCCATGGCAACAATTACAAGAACAATGGATGAATGGAGAGCTCTTTAGTGACGCAACAAGTGATGTCACCTTCCAGCCACCCTGCAGAGTTTGAGGCTCCTTGCTTCATTCTGCCTCTGACAGGCCACCTGGGATGATGGGGCTTCCTTGAGAAGTTGAAGCCCAAGACATTCTGGGCAGTAAGCTGAGGATTTTCCATCAGCCGAAGACCTCAATTTTCTGTGCTCTACTGTGTCACATATTTGAAATGTCACTCATAATTATGCTGAAATTATGAAAATGCTATCCATGGCAACATGAAACCTTGGCAGCTATGCTGTTGGTGAAAATCTGAGATGGCAGCTGCACAGTTGTCATGTAAAAGACAGTGGCACTATCTCCGTCACTCTGACCAGAGTCACTCGACCGTCACCGCAGGCCCAAGATACTTCTGATGCAGATAGATATAAAGTTTGTATTTGGACGAGGCATTTCCTGAGAGTTGAGGACAGTTTTGAATAGCTGTGGACTGTATCTTGTCCCATTTCTCCTCAGTGAATTGTTTGTTCTATGTTTGCTCCCATGTTCTACATTTGAATCACCTGTATAATTCAGTCACAGCCTAACATGCTTTAAAAGTGAATACAATTAAATAGGTAATGAAAAATGCATTGAAAAATTCATTGTTTTGGCCTTTCTGTCTCCACAATTTTCTTGGGGGCGAACCCCCCAACCTCCCCCAGTAGTGGTCCCTCACTGCGCTTGCTCACTACACACCGTATGGGGGCTGGTCTCACTTATACTTTGTGCTCTCTGATTCACTACATTTGTGTCTATTTTTGGTGCTCCCTGTAAGAATGTCTATGGGAATATATGACTGGATAACCTGGTGCTCTTGAAGGTCATCATCTACTATTTACTGTGCTTTAAAAATTAATACAATTAAATATGTAATGAAAAATGTGCTGTAAAATGCACCATTTTGGTCTGTCTTTTCCCAAATTTTCTTGGGGGGATAACCCCCCAAAAATCCCCCAGTAGTGGTCGGGCTCACTACACTCCAAATGGGGGCTGCTCTGGAAAAATTTACAAGGGCTGCTTTCAGTTCCCAGTCCAGCCCTGTTTACTTGTGTCCCATAACATAAGGGAAGACATTGCTCAGGTCATTCTCCTCAAAGTACCTAATAATTGCATCGCTCAATGTCTGCCGACTTAGTCAATCTTTATGGAATGTTCTATCCAATTTCCAACTATTCGTTCTACATTTCTCTTGCTAACTTTCTCAGTCCCAAACTATCATTGTGTGGTCAGAGACCGATATGGTACCGTACACAATGGAGGTTGTGTTGTCGACCAATGCCTGGCTGCCCCATTAAGTCTGTCCATGAATAGGATCTATGGACATGAGGGAAGACACAATATTCCTTCTCATCTGGTTTTTTAGCTTTCCAAAATCTGATGAGGTCTACGACTGTCAGTACTTGCTTTGTCTTCTGGGAGAGCACTCTCTGGGTTTACCTGTCATGCTGGAGTGTATACAGAAAAGCATCTGGCGCAACGTTGAAGTACCCGACTCACAAACGTTTTTCTAGTGCCCACTTTTTGATCTTAGGTGTGAGGCTACAATATATTGTTGTTGACCTTGATTGGGGATATAGAGTTTGAGTATATACAGTGCACGTCCCTGTTGCAACCCCCAAATGAATAAAATTGGCTTTTGCTGAGTGACATTGGAGCCTTAGTACTTTGTTATGAAAGGGTTTATGTATCCTGATCATTACCCCCCCCCCTTTTTTACTAGCTGTAGCTGCATAGTACTGTATGGGGTATAAGCGGTGTTTCATAAAGTTAATGGTAGAGGTTTCTCAAATGGGTCTCTTAATGACACACAACCTCTAGGAGATCCTCCTGTATTACCTCCAAACTTTGTGTCACTTAACCAGGGAATCTAATCCCTTGAAGTTCGATGTGATTACTTTTACCATGAAATAATAGAAGGGTTGAGATATCATGTGCCTGTTGCATTAAAATCGAACTGGATGTCACATTTAATACAACACCATATTTCAAAACATACTTGTTAGAAATGGGGTTTCTGGTTGGCTTGGGTATGCACCTGAGCCAGGCAGAACCCACCACGCTAGTCAGGGTGATGGAGTTACAAGCTGAAGATAACCCCTGCTCACCCCTTGTTAGCTTGGCAGAGCAGTCAAGCTTATCGCAGATGCAATGTGTAAAGCGTTTGTGCAACACATACTCACACCAGTGACACACTAAGCACACCACAAAAATAGACTCCACACAAGTTTATATAAAAATATCACTTTGTATTATAGGTAAAACAAGTTAGACCACAATCACATAATTCACTGCACCACTAGGTGCTTGTCATGACGTCACATTGATAAGTTACTTGAACCACAAATCACCTTTCCAACTAGGCAATTGTCAGAAGAATACATTTAGTGCAATAAAGCGAATACTTATAAATTGCACCTGCCATGGTAATATCATGAAAGACATCATTACTGTGTATATCCTACTCACCAAAGCTACATCATTACATCAGAATATGATCTGTAGCACTTTCGTAGGGAGAGAAACACGACTCCCGAGATATCACTCTTATAGCCTTGGGCACCATGAAATTAATGACCATGTCGAGCCTGTGTTCCTATCACAGGCTATGCATTAATTTTGTGGGCTTTGTGCAGCTCCAGAGGCACTGCATGCCCATTCTGGGGACAACAATTACTTGGAGCCCTATCTGCAAGTTCCGACTGAGGGGCCTCCGTCGATGCTAGTTACAGATAGGAGGCCCGTCCTGCGCTCACCCCGTAATGGGTACAAGTGTCAGGATTAGATGCCCCTCCCAGGTAAGTTCAGATATGAAGGGGGAGCATAGACCATATCAGCGGGGATACTCAGCCAGGGCCCTCGCAGCACCTATAACTTCTGGGGCGGTGAAGTCTGAGGCCTCCTCTGGTCCTGCTGCGGCCTCCAGAGTCCTCCCTTGTTCTTCACCAGCGGCACCAGTGCCGAGCTATCTAACTGTTGGCATCTGCGCTGCTCAATCTCCTCAGTGGTACAGGAGCAACTCGGGCAAGCCCCTAGGTACTCCTTGACTTGGTGCAGGAAGCAGCATATATCTCCTCTGCTGGAGGCAGCACAATCGCCCTCTGGGTCCCCAGGCACGGACCCTGGTTGCCACGGCAACCCTCCGGCCGCAGCAAAGCTTTCCTGAGGATGGGTTTCCACAAGAAGGAGCTTCGACTGTGTGACCCACCCTTCTCAGGTGCAGTGATCTTCAACAGCCTGGGGCCACAAAGGCAGTGCCCCGGCTGTAAACCTTAAGGAAAGTTGGCATGGCTGAGCGCTGGGCCCAGGGTATGATGAACACAAACAAAAGAAAATACTAGGAAAGGGAAGCACTCACCACATACTCCTTAAGGCTCATTTTGTTATATCCTTCCTCAGCCTTTAGTGAAAAGCAAAGTGCTTCACATACAGGCAGAAAGCCCATTGGACGGGTTTCCTTCTCTTTGGCCCAAAATAAACGAGGTGGGAAGCGCTCATCAGGCAAATTCACAGCACTCTGCATGCACTTGATGATAACAGGGTGAAAAACAATCCAGTCCTTTCCCCAGCTCCAAACAGGAGTGGCCAGTGTCTTCCTTGAAGTCTTTTGTATACCTGAGACTTTAAACAGGAGGCCAGCCCACACAAGCCCTTGGAGAATCTTCACAAGCAGGATACCACAGCAGGGCAAAAAAGAGTGAGTCCTTTTCATCCACCACAGACGGAATAAGCAACTGCAGGCTAACCCACCCCTCACTCAAACATTCAACAAAGTCCTTCTGCTCTCGTCTTGGCAGAGTCCTCTTGTTCCTTCAAGTAATCTAAAGTCCTGGGATTTTAGGTGTAATACTTATACCTCAAAATGTCTTTGTTCTCTTTGTATCGGGAAAAAGTGCCTACAGGGGATTTTTTCAAAAAGGAAAAATTGTTATGATTTAAAACAAATTCCGAGAACTGAAACTAATGGCCTCTTACAAATGAATTGCAAAATGAATCAAAATAATTCCTAAAGAACCTATCAAAAGAAAGAATAGGGGAAACATTACAAATACAAAAAACAAATACAGAAATGGTGTATACTTTTTAAATACAAATTTCTGTATCAGGGCCACGTCTTTACTTCCTTGCAAGGCTCTCAAAGGTCCTTTCAAGGGGACCTGAGCTGCTTCTTGACGGACCCAAGACTTCCTATGCCTCTTCTACAGTGCGGATCATATCAGACTTAGGGGCAGATTTACAAGCCCCTTGCGCTACTTTTGCGTCACTTTTAACGTGGGAAAAATGGCGCAAAAGTGGCGCAAGGGGCTTGTAAATCTGCCCATTAGAGTCTAGCTGAAGCCAAACATAAAGGGAAATATCTACCTATACCATATTTGCCTTCTAGGCAGCTCTGCAGCCACTGATGGTATCATGCATTGTCTGTTCAAGGTCAAGGTGTTGTGGAACATCCTGCAAGAGATCTTGGAAAATTAGCTGATCTAATTTTCCGGCATCTCGCATAATATTGTCCTTTAGGTGGGCGTTCCCTAGATTGACTATTATGTCACGCAGCCTGCTGCTTTCCGTGCTGGTCCCTCTCTATGTGTCCAGATTATGGGAATCTCATGCCCTGGGCCCTTCATAATTACAAATTGGGTAAGGGACTTACAGTACAAGATTATGTCATCAGTTTCCTCTTGATCCAGATCTTTTCAGACCCGCAAATTATCTTGCCATGATCGGTCTTCCGAATCTGTAAACTGATCCCAGAGTGCCTTTATTTCTTCCACCCTCTTAGATTAAGAATCCAGTATGTTCTTGACTTCTTTTCCATATCGACAATGTCACCATGCCACCCAGTGCCTGGATTTTCCCTAGTCATGTCTGAGAGACTGGAATCTAAGTTTGCTGTCAGGGCACCATGTGTGTTGTCATCATATGGTAAGGATTATCATGCAGATCAGACAGCTATTTAAATCATCCTTCATTATGGGAGTCCCCAACTCTCCATTCTTTCAAACCATTGTGGGACATTTGATTAATACAGTCAAATCGTTGCATTGGGTTGCCCTCTGTGCCTCGAGCCCTGGGGATACCCAGTAATCACCAATCCATGTCTATCTCTTGTACATATGTGGCATTCAGCAGCTCAGCAGTCTTGCTTTCAGCTACAATAGCAACACATGGAATGACTCCTAGTGACCAACAAACGTAGGACCCACACCCACACCTGCCAACCACACCAGAAACTTCAGAATCATTATTGACAACAAGCTCACATGAAATCACCGATCAAGGCTATCTCCTTTAACTGCTTCCTCACTCTGCACTTGCTACATAAGATCTTCAAGTGTCTACTCCTTCACCCAAGATGCACCAGGCCCTTATTACCAGCCGACTAGACTACAACAATGCCATCAATGTAGGAATTGCCGCACACCTCTTACAGAGGCTTTAGACAATACAGAATGCTGCAACCAAGCTCATCTTTGACACCTTCCCCTGATGAACTTACATCACACCCCTACTCAGGCAACACCACTGGCTCCCCTTACAGAAGAGATGCCAATCCAAGCTGCTGGTCCACGCACACAAGGCTCTTCACAACCACGGATGTGCCTACATTAACCACAGTCTGAACTTCCCCAACCGTCGAGAGGATTACTCTCCACCTCCCTATCACTTGTCCGCACTCCACCATTACCGCACTTCCAGAATTTCGTATTCTAGTATATGGTGCTCACTTAAGTAAGTGTAGCACCCTTTACTAATCCAGACAACCCATATGGTGATTTTAGTGGTCTTAGACAACCATAAAAAGCTCTCTAAGTAGTAGCTTTGGAGAGCAGCCTTCAGGCTTAGTCCAGAAGGAGTGTAATGCTGCTTGTTTTACCAGTACTTAATCTTATGGCATAAGTTAACTGAAAAACAACCACACAGTGTAGTTATAAAAATATGTATTTATTATAAACACTCACTAACACATTGCAATATCTCCTGCCCATAGATATACCCACAATACACACAATACTTTGATAAGAGAACACGTAAGTAGTACAAATGCACAGTGGTGTCCAGGAGGAGACCAAACTATATAGTAAAATAGTGGAATGCGAACCATTACTTAAGTTGCGACTGAGCACGGAAGATGAAGAAGAGTAGGGGTACCAAGGAACCACTCAAGGTAAGTACCCAGGAACCCAACCGAGGCTGTGTACAGAGTGGGAACCCGACTGCGTGCTCAATACAAGTCAATGGGTAAGTCACAGTTGCAGTTTTAAAGAAGAAGGACCCTTCCCAGCGGACCCTGAAGAAACCCAATTGAGTAACCCCATCCGTGGATATCCCAGGAACCAGGATACCTACAACAGGAAAACCAGGTGCATAGGTGCGAAGTGACGTTGGAAACCACCAAAGACCACAATGGAGGACTTTAGTGAAGATGCTGCTAGCGAAGAAGGCAAAAGAGTCCGGTGGATCCCAAAGGTGGATTCAAGATGAGAGGTACACTTATAACCGAGCACCCTGCCTTCAGGATTGAAAGGCCTGCCTTAGGGGTTACTTATAGGTTTTAAGTGCAGTGACCTCAGACTGTCGTAGGGGGTGCTTGCACCAGCTTACACAGGCTTCAATGGCAGGCATGCAGTCTCCATTTGAATGGTCTCCCATGGATGGCACAATACATGCTTCAGCCCATGGGGGACGCCTGGTGTATCTATGTCCTATGTACATTAGTACCATATTCTAGGGACTTACAAGGGTACATCAGTAGCCAATCTGACCAGTACCTAAGTACTCACCATGACCAATTTGGGTAAGAAGTACAGAGGCTAGGGTCCTGATTAGCAGGATCCTAGTCAGACTAGTCAGTAAACCATAATGACATCAGAATAATGTTGTGGTGACCATGAAAGCAGATCCTACTTTCCTACACTTATTGATTGATTGAAAATTAGGAGGTAACAGTATAAAAGAAACAGTCCCCACAAATCTCCTCATATTATGTTATTAGCACTCATGCAGCTTATTTAGCTGAA